>NC_061478.1:2451677-3064597 GCF_022581195.2 Helicoverpa zea
TATGATTGCGATTTTAACCCCGTTAGGGCTCAGAGAGGAGAGCAAATACTTAAGACGTTGTCACGCAGACGTTTGGCTCCCATTGCATCTCACGCAGCTGATCGGAGCCGACTCCGGTCTGTGTGAAAAGAAAAATGCGCGCCGATGCTCTCCGAGCCGGTCTATCTGAACGGACCCTTAGTCGGGCTCTCACGCCATATCTGCTAAACTGATTTAAACAATGTACGATGTGTATCACAAATGACTTAGGGCTTAGGGGGCAGGGAAATTATTAATTGAAAGGTTGTATAGAGCTTGAGAAAGAACTTAAAAACTAGCCCAATTTTTACCCAGGTAGATAAAAAATTTGAAGCATTCTGGATACTGTACCTATTCTGGAATTTTATTGAAATTCAGTTTGCAAATGAAGTTATTCTTTTTCTAGCTCACTTTATAACTTCTTGTCATCATCCTCCTGCCCAACTTCTTGTAAATGAACAAAAAATACTCTAGAAAACAGCCTTTTTAGATACTTACCTAGCTTGGTCTCATGATTATTGTTACCATCTCCTTCAAATAAAACCTTGTTTGCAGGTTTTGGATTATCAACTTGGTCATCAAAATCACTTTTGTCCTTGGTACTGTCATCAACTGTCTGTACTTTTCGGTTTTCAATTTTCTGCGATCGTAACCAGTCCAACTTCTTTTTCATAGCTACACTAACTACGCTAGATGGTCTAGAACTCCTAAAGGTGCTGGCTATTCCAGCGGAATCCTCGTCCACATCTTTGCAAAGCTTCAAAGCGTTAAGCTTGTTTTTAAGAACAGTTTCCATATTGCGGCCATCAGTTATATGAAGTTTTCTAGAAGCTAGACTGGTTTCTATCATCTTAGCTTCTTGTAGTACGAACGTTTGGCTTTTTAAGACTTCTAGCCATATATCCTTCGGTATTTTTCGAGATTTATAGCCCTCTTCTATTTGCTTAATCACTTCGTGTACGGTTAGGTATTCGAGTCTAGTATCAAGTTGGTTGTCCCGCAATTCCTTGTGGAAAAGACACTCGTCTTCAAATCCGAAGCCAGTGTCGACAATTTCATTGAGTATGTTGACCTCTTTACCGTCTTTAAGAATAACTGTCAGCTCTCCATACTTGTGAATATTGTCTTCGAAAATGGATGTTCTGTAACAACGGTTTTAAGAAATTATATATAAATAGCTTCCGCCCGCGGCTTCGCCCGCGTAGAGTTCGGTTATACCGCGTTTTCAAGAGAATTCTTCAAAAGTCCGGGATAACTATCCTATGGTCTTTCTCAAGGTCAATCTCTGTACCAAAGGAGATTGGTCGAAATGTTCGGATCTTGGTCTACTGTCCCTCTAGTAATGTGTCGTATATCATTCGAAAGGTCTCTTTAAGCGCAAAATTTCGTACTAAAATACTACTCACCAATTGTTAGTACTTTGGATGTTAGAACATGTCAAAAGTTTTTATCGATATTTGCTATCAAGACAAAATACCCCTCTAATGGCATCAGGAGTACATAACAGAAGTACATAAGGGGAGTATATTAACTCCATTTATATACTTAAGATGAGTATAATATATGAGTACATAAGACGACTACATAAGAGAAGTACATAAGAGAGTACGAAAGAGGAGTATATAACAGAATTGCATAATAGGAGTACATAAAACGAGCACATAAGTGAAGTATATAAGACGAGTACATAGATAATTATCTCCTCGTATGTCCTATTATGTACTCCTATTATAATAGGAGCACATAAGAGAAGTACATAAGACGAGTACACAAGGGGTGTAAATAAATGGAGTACATAAGGGGAGTACATAACAGAAGTACATAAATGAAGTACATAAGGAGTAAGTATATAACAGGAGTACATATGTGGAGTATAACACGAGAGACATAACAAGAGTACATAAGACGACTACCTATATAAGAGAAGTTCATAAGAGAGTACATAAGAGGCGTACATAAGAGTGTATAAGACGAGTACATAAGGGAGTAGTATACATATAAGAGGAATATATAAGAGTACTTTTACTTTACTTGTTCCAAGGTACTCAATATTATAAGGTATTTAATTTTTTCAGCTCTGTATTATATAAATGAAACTTTCTGACAGACAAGCATGTGTACTGTCTTCTATAACCCTATTTCACTAGTCCAAATGCAACTTTTCTTATTAACATACCTTCCACTGATTGTCAATACATTATTACTACGAGCAGATTTGAAACGTAGTTAATATTATTACACTAGCTTCTGCCAGCGGTTTCACCCGCATAAAAAGTAGCCTACAGCCTTCCTCGATAAATGGGCTATCTAACACCGAAAGAATTGTTCAAATCAGACCAGTAGTTCCTCAGGTTAGCACTTTCAAACAAACAAACTCTTCAGCTTTATAATATTATAACACGTTCTTACTTCCTTAATACTAACAAATGACAGTTGCACTAATACAAGAAAATGCTCAACATAAAATTAGCTTTCTATTGATATATCACTTAATGCTAGAGGAGAGGTAGACCACAACGCTCATTCTCCTTTTATTAATAGCAGTTCAGAGGTTTAGATGTGAAAGCGTAAGACAGACAGACAAACAGAGTTACTTTCGCATTTATAATATTAGTAGGGAAGTAGGGATTTGTTGTTGTGGTGGCCTAGTGGGTATAGGACCAACCTCTCAAGTATGAGGGCGCGGGTTTTATCCCAGGTCAGGCAAGTACCAATGCAAATTTTCTAAGTTTGTATGTACTTTCTAAGTATATCTTAGACACCATTGGCTGTGTTTCGGATGGCACGTTAAACTGTAGGTACCGGCTGTCATTGAACATCCTTGGCAGTCGTTACGGGTAGTCAGAAGCCAGTAAGTCTGACACCAGTCTAACCAAGGGGTATTGGGTTGCCCGGGTAACTGGGTTGAGGAGGTCAGATAGGCAGTCGCTTCTTGTAAAGCACTGGTACTCAGCTGAATCCGGTTAGACTGGAAGCCGACCCCAACATGATTGGGAAAAAGGCTCGGAGGTTGTGAAGTAGGGATTTGGCCAGTGAAATAATGACCAAGAGCCCCAACCTACAACTCAAGAGGCTCTCTTTCTTGAAATAGTGGGCCCTTACAACCTACCTTAGAATATTTATTTTTTTACACAAAAAAACAACACATTTTACAAAAAAAAAAACAATGTACAAAGGTGGACTTAACGCCTTAGGCGTTCTCTACCAGTCAACCTTAAGGTGGAGGAGAAATTTCATGGCAGGTGCACTAAATATATAAGACAAGTCGAAAATATATACATACATAGACTTATTATACATACACATATGTAAATAATATTAAATAAACTTGAAGACATATATAAATAACACAAAATTAAATGCAAAGTTGTGTCAATTCTGCAAACTCTGGTGAAGATACTCACGAAGCTTCAATTTGAAAGTGAATCGGCTAATTACCATCCTAATATTCAAATTGGAAAATTGTAATAGGCCACTACATAGATTTCCATTAAGATTAGACTCCAGAGTAGGAACTTAATAAGGGGTACCTTTTACACAAAAACATGTTAAAAAATAAACCATTTCTTTTTGCCGCCGATTTTAATTTTTACATAAAAAAAAATATCAAGGCTTTACCTTTAGTTAGTACCTACTGAAATGGAGTTCTGTGGGTATTATTATACTTTTCTTTTTCATAGAAATGATACCCTATTATAATTCATACTTTCTGGACAAAGTAAGGTACAAAAGAAATAAGTATCAAAAAACATACTTTTTGTCGATGTAGGTTGGAGAAAACCAAACCTCGGCGGCTTCTCGCAATGCTTTCTTCATAGGAATAACTGCTGCTGGCATCCACGTAGAGCAAGACTCAGTTTTCACCACGCAATCATCTCCAATAGTTACATTTTGAGGCATAATCCCATATATTCCAATTTGTTCGAAGAAAAACTTATCTTCCTCCCCTTCTTTGTGAACTACCACCCATATTAAGTAGGGATTAATGTAGTGGAGCACATCCACTTTATACTGGTCAAGCCCCATTTTCAATAAAAAGTATACTTAGCAATAATTTTGAGTCTACTTGAAACTTAACTCCAACTAGTCGGCAAAATATTTCAAAAACATGGTCGGTCGGCTTCCGAGAACCGGCGAATGAAATGAAACCAAATTGAATGAACTTGAATGAACTAAATAATAGTGATGTCTTTAATCGGTGTCATCATCATCATCCTCCGAGCCTTTTACCAACTATGTTGGAGTCGGCTTCCAGTCTAGAGATGGGTAACTCAGGAGTGATAGATAAAAAAGATATGTATCTTTCCGTTCTTATCACTCACTCTTTGTATCAGTTTAAATCCGAATGTATCAGTGTATCTTTAACAACTCATTCAATCCGTCGTCCGTTTGTATCTGTGTTGCACTGGCACACACAGCGTTGAGCGGCTGGCGTCACGGTTTCTCATCGGAAAGTCCAGACATCTCTTTCGCACTTCCCTACTTAGAATGTTTTGTCTCACTTTCTCGATACCGAGAATAAGTGTTTGACCATTATTTTTATTTATTTATTCGATTTACACGGCTTTAACAGCCAATTACATAAATCGTAAACTTAAATTTAAAATGAAAAATAGAAATTTAAAAAAAAAAAAAAAAAAACTTAAAAATATTATAAACTGATATACGAATCTATCTATCCTAAACGAATCTATCACTCTTAGTTCGTACTGATTTAGTGATACATTGGATTGAATTGAACGAAGCGAGTCACTCTGAGCAACAGTACAATGTCACTCGCGGATTCGAAAGGATATAGAGATACAAAAGAGTGATACATATCCCAGTGATCAAAAGATACATATCAATCTTTTCTTTTCAATGATACGTTTTTCCCATGTCTATTCCAGTCTAACCGGATTCAGCTGAGTACCAGTGCTTTACAAGAAGCGACTGCCTATCTTACCTCCTCAACCCAGTCGTCCCTCCTCACCTCAACCCGGGCAACCCGATACTCCTTGGTTAGACTGGTGTCAGACTTACTGGCTTCCATAGACATAATATAGTAAACAGGACTGCGCACCTTTACCCAAAAAACGAGCCGAGTGAAACAGTTAGTACGGAGGCCGTCTGTCCCTTTCTAATAGGGAGACTATTAATGCAGATGCGTAATTGGTGGAATAAAAATCCTCCGACGTCAAATGGATACTAAAAGTCTTAAAGTCTTCAAGAGGGTCCAATTATATATTTAATTTTATAAATTCACACATAACAAGCTTTTTACAACAACTGACATTACATTTTTTTTTTTACACTTTTTTCTTCTATCAATTTTTGTACCTAAACCAAAGAGGTTGTACATACAATAATACTTTCCCTAATTGATGAGAAGTATTTGTGTGGCTAATGCATCCCAATCCTCTGTCGTAAATCCAGTAGCCGAGGTCTGAGAACTGCCTTAGTAAAGACATCAGCCAGCTGATCTGTTGACGCTGTCTTCACAACCGTCAGGGTACCTTCTTGCACCATTTCCCTCACAAAGAAATGTCTAACACGGATGTGCTTTGTCCTCTTATGGAATTCTGGGTTGTGAGCTAGTCTTATAGCAGCCTTATTATCCACTTTAAGGACAGGTATCTCTTCTAGATCTGTCATTACTGCAAAAATTCTTTGCAGCCATACTAGTTCTCTAGCAGCTTCACTAGCAGCCACTATCTCCGCTTCTGTTGTGGATATAGCAACTGTGGCTTGCCGTTGACTAAGCCAAGACACAGCAGCACCAGCGTACAAACATACTACGCCAGTAGTTGATCTTCCAGTTGTAGAGTCTCCTCCGTGATCAGCATCACTGTAGCCTAATAGCTGTTTAGGCTCACTTCCATATGTCAATCCGAGAGAGATTGTCCCCTTCAGGTACCGGAATATTCTTTTAACTGTGTTCCAGTCTTCCATTGTAGGATTCTCTAGCTTACGAGAGGCTACTCCCACCGCATAAGCGATATCTGGACGAGTGCCTACCATCAAATAAGCAAGGGCGCCGACTGCTTCTCTATAGGGAAACTTCTTTTGTTCTTCTGCAGGGACCACTTTCCCTGACTGAATACCTTCTTTCTCTATAGGAGTAGAGACTGGATTGCAGTCAACCATCCCAAAACGCTCTAATATCTTCTTTAAATAGGCTTCTTGATTGATGGTTATAGAACCGTCACTTGCGGTCTTAATTTGAAGGCCTAAATAATATGAAGCTGGTTTGACTGTGATCTTTAATTTCCTATTCAGATCTTCCAAAAAGCCATTCGCAAACTCTGCGTCTGTAGCAGCGACTAAACCGTCATCAACATACAGGGTGATCAGAATTTTCTTCTGGCCAATTTTCTTAGTAAACAGACAACAATCACCATCACTCTGTTTGAAGCCCATTTCTAGTACTATGTCCTCAAAACAGATGTTCCAGCACCTTGGTGCTTGTTTTAAGCCATAAAGACTGCGATTTAGGCGACACACTTTCTTGGAACCATCACCATAACCATCTGGTTGCTTCATAAAAATGTCCTCCGTCAATTGTCCATTTAGGAATGCAGTGGCTACATCAAACTGTACAATATGCAGTTTTTCTTGAGCACTAACACTCAAAAGTGCTCGAATTGTAGCATGTCTAGCTACGGGGCTAAAAGTTTGGTCATAGTCCAAACCTTTCTTCTGTTTAAAGCCTTTTACAACTAACCGCGCCTTATATTTTTCAATAGAACCATCTGGATTTCTTTTTATTCTAAATATCCATTTACATGGTAGTGCCTTCCTGTTGGGCGGTAGTTCACATAGACTCCATACATTGTTTTCCAATAGCGATTTCATTTCGGTGTTTAATGCCTTCAGCCACTCATCTCTGTCTTCTCTTCCCAAGGCTTCTTCGTAAGACTCTGGAAAGTGATCAGAGTCAATGAGGCAGATATAATCCTTCATCCGCTGTGGAGGTCTAAGAGTTGAATGGTCTCTCAAATTATACCTGTGAACTTCAGGTTCTCTAATCTCCTCTTGAGCATCAATAAACTCTTCTGCTTGATCTGCTTCTGAAGTATCTTGAACATGATCTCCTGATACAGCCTCGTCATTGTTAGCTGTATCATACTCTCCCTCTAGAGCACGTTCATTAGTCTCATTATCACGAGTTTCTGGCTCTCTTATTGGTGAACTTATCTGCGTTGGAACATCTTCCGATAAGATCACTCCCTCTGTCTCTATCAGATCGAAATCTCCCTCTGTCTCACTGCTACTTGGTTCATTAGTTGGTGGTAAATCCATTTCTTCTTGAAGACTTGGCAATGCAGTTGGGATTCTCAATTCGATGCTTGGACTAAATATGACATCTCTAGATCTTTCGGTCTTTTTTCCATTCCAGATGCGATACCCATCGTCGTTATCGTATCCAATAAGTCTGCCCTTAATAGCTTTCTTCTGTAGCTTCTTCCTTTTCTGCTTAGGAATGTGGAAGTAACATTCACTACCAATTACACGCAAGTGAGAGATCTTCGGCTTCTTCTTATGCCAAAGCTCATACGGTACTTTCCCTGCTTCTCTAGTGGGTCCAGTGCGATTGAGAACATAAGCAGCTGTATTAATAAGCTCTGCCCACAAGGCTTGTGGAAACTCCTGTCCCGAGTGCATGTATGATCGAGCGGTTTCTACTAAAGTCCTGTTCTCTCGTTCTGCGCACCCATTTTGCTCAGGGGTGTATGGCATCGTGAGTCGCTGGATTATTCCCTGCTTGTTAAGAATATCTCGTACAGCTTTATTGTCGAACTCGCCACCATTATCGCTCAATAATGTTCTAACTGTATGTCCAGCGTTTTTAGCTTCTTTTAAGAATTGACTAAGCTTGTCCTTTACTTCACTTTTGTTGCGAATGAAGAAAACGTGACGAAACGCGGAGTAATCATCTTTAAAAAGAACAAAATAGAGATGTTTGCCATAGCTCTCCGGGAATGGTCCGCATATATCAGCGTGTACCAGCTCTCCAGGCATATTAGCTCTTTCTCTCTTGCCAAACTTCAGTCGCTGTGCTTTACCATAGATGCATCCTTCGCACTGTATATCACTCTCTAGATTTAGATTAATCCCCAGTTCCCTCTTAACAAGATCTTTAATGTACTTCTTGTTCTGGTGACCAAACCTCTCATGATATAGCTGGAGTAAGCATGATGGATCAACAGCATTAATTTGTACAGGTTTACTCGGTAGAACTGTCTTCATCTGTAACTTATACAGTCCACCATTATGTTCCCTGTTACCTACTGCAATAACCTGACCATTTAGTTCCAATCTGCACTCTTTAGTTGTGGAAATAAATGTACTGTTTCGCAGTTTGTCCTGTGCAGCTAACATAGATAGCAGATTTTTCGTTAGTTTTGGCACATACCAGACATCACTTAGGGTAAGCTTCATAATTTTGCCGTTAACATTTGTTTCAACCACCACAGATCCTTTCCCTTTTGCAGGAACTACGGTGCCGTCTGCCGTCGTTACGGTGTGGTTCGACCCAAAGTCCTCATAATTTATGAATATATCTTCCCTATTGGTTACGTGAGTTGTGGCACCATTGTCCACATACCAATGTTCTGCATCTTTATCCTCTGAGCAAGTATATATCATTAGCGTAATATTCTGCACTTGCTGCTTCGTCGACGTAGACTGTGAAGGTGGTTTCTTCGGTCTGCCATCTTGGATCCACTGCTTGCAGTTCTTGATGCGGTGTCCCTTTTGTGAACAGTACCTACACCTCAAATTCTCGTCTCTGGATTTTATTTTTAGCTGCGGCTTAGAGGTAGAGGCGAGCACTTCTTCAGTCTCTTCTTTGTGATTACCTAGTGCCCTCTCGTACCCACAGAGTTGTGCTGTTAGTGTTTCTATGGTCCTCTCCTGTTTGTTCAACAGCATCCAGCTAGATTTGAAGTTGAAAAATTTTTCATCGAGGGAATCCAAAATTTTACAAATCAAAAACATATCTGGTAACTTCATATTAGGATCAGTCTTCAAAATTTCGGCATTCAAATTGTTCCAGATGTTCTTCAGTTTTGACATCATTGTCGACACATCCCCCGAACTATTTTTATAGCTGAAAAACTGCATGCATAACGTGTATGCGCGATCTTCGGACTGTCCATCAAATAATCTATGAAGTTCCTCCCAGACTTCATGTGCTGTCTCGAACCTCATGACTTTCATCAGCGTCTCTTCGGTCATGTTACTGGTCATTATGAGCAGGGCGTTGCTGTCTGCCTTCCTATACTTCAATAACTCTGTGTTATAGGCCATCACTGCACCATCGCCTGTTCCTAAAATCGGCTTCCGAAGCTTTCCTTCTGCTGCCTCCATGGCGCCTTCTGTGCCACGCAACATTACGGAAACTTTATACTTCCATGTAGCCCAATTTTCACTGCCTTTGAGCTGACCGATTTGAATTTTAGTTGTAAAATTTTCCATATTGACGGGAAAGATTTTCCGCTGGCCCGTAACCTAATGCAGATGCGTAATTGGTGGAATAAAAATCCTCCGACGTCAAATGGATACTAAAAGTCTTAAAGTCTTCAGGAGGGTACAATTATATATTTAATTTTATAAATTCACACATAACAAGCTTTTTACAACAACTGACATTACATTTTTTTTTTTACACTTTTTTCTTCTATCAATTTTTGTACCTAAACCAAAGAGGTTGTACATACAATAATAACTATGAGATTAAGCTATGTGAGACAAATCCGAATTTGCTAAGATTATTAAACACAGATTGGTATTGATATTTAAACTTATGCAGTTTTTGACCTTAAAATACTAATATAGGCTTTTAATAATTAGCGGGAATTAGCAGTATAAAAGCAGGAAGATTCGAAGTGAAGACTGTTTTATTTTGTATTTTTGCTTCACACATAGACTGCTGAGCCGTTTATGTCGCCTTTCTTCATTTTTTGGGAAGCTATAACAATAGTACAACAGTTTTAAAATCCATCACCCTTATTTTGACTCATTACAAGAATTCATGGGCACCCTAGTTGTTTGATTTACGAAAATGTTATTATTAGCTAACCTGTGGAACGATATATTGCAACCACCATAGGATTCACTTTTGCAAGTAGAAACGCAACACGTTTTCACCATTTTAATTGTTTAAATTGATTTAATACAAAAAAATATAAACAAAATTTTAAATGCTGATTACGCGCCAAGAATGTTCAGGGTTACCGCTAGAAAATAAAAAAAAGCAAAATAAAAATTTATGTTGTTTATGTTTTAATAATAAATACGAATAAATTAATGCGATTGTTATTAATTTGTTGACTTACAATTGTTAAAATAAGATAAAAATATAAGTGATTCAATTGTTTTTTGGGAAGACAAAACTTTTGATCACAATATTTTTTTTATGCTGGCAAGGTGTTAGAAAGAGACAAACAGCCTCCGTTCGAACTATCCCTCTCGGCTCGGATTTGCCTCTGTGTATTATGCAACCAATTTAGTACCTTATTGCGTTAGAATAGAGTTCATTTTCGTAAATATATATTTTGAGCGTGCGCAATCTTGTTTAGTAATATTATATCTATGCTGGCTTCTGACTACCCGTAACGACTGCCAAGGATGTTCAATGACAGCCGGGACCCACAGTTTAACGTGCCATCCAAAACACAGTAATTGGTGTCTAAGATATACTTAGAAAGTACATACAAACTGAGAAAAGTTGCACTGGTACTTGCCTGACCTGGAATCGAAATCTTTAATCGGTGTAAAGCCGGTATTTTACATAGTAACCAGTAACCAGGCAGAGCCGGCTCTAGCAATTTCGAATGTTATCTTGGCATCGTTTTTCGATTCTCCCCTTTCATTAATATTTTTCAGACATTTTACAGAAGTAATTCACAGTTATACGTGTAGAAATCAGCCAGTAATATTTTATGTATGGATAACTGCTACTCCTGCGTAGAAAAATATCCTTAATAATATCCTTAAATTCTTAGGTAAGCCTGTGGTCAAACAATGGTTGATGAGGATTATTTTTTGTCCAATTCATTGAACTCAAAAGACTTGTATCTTAAAAAATAAGTAACTTATCAATGAACGCGTTCAATGGTTCAATGCTCTTTCGTTTTCAAAATGTCATCGTCGTACTTACAAATGTCAAATATTTGACAAATCGGCAATGATTTCGTGGCTGAAAACAAATCGCGGCCTAAAATATTAATTAAATTGCTGTATTAATGTTAAATTTAGACTAGAATCTGCGAATATAACAGGTAAGAATTATCATAGTATAAAGCATAGCGGCTTGAAAGTTTTAATTGTAGATAAAACGAAGAAAGATTGCGTGTATACCATAGTCATTGAAAGACTTCAAAAATAATTGGTGGTATCTCTGTTTATTATGATGTTTGTTAGTTTAATTGTTTATATGACAAAAATATCGGAAACTAAAAATTCAATTTATATCATTGGGCACACGTTTATATTGTCGAATGCGTGTTAAAGTCCTATTGGGAGTTCTTTCTGTGAGATCAATTTGTTACTTCGTTGGTGGCTGTGTTACAATGAAATAGATTGACTAATTTGTTGTGAAACCCTTAAATTTGGTCCGACTGCGCCACGCAAGTAAGAAAGTTTACCTTAACAGGTCAATATGACTGCTCAATTGGTAACTTTTACGTTTTCAAGTTAAAAATACAAAGAACACTATATAATATGGGTCTATTTAAAAATATGTTGGGGTCAGCTTCCAGTCTCACTGGAAGAAGCGGTGTACCAGTGTTCTACAAGGACCGACTGCTATTTGACCTCCTCAATCTAGTTACCCGGGCAACCAGGCTTGGTTAAGACTAGCCAGACTTACTGTTATCTACTATTGTATGTATATCTATCTTAGCAATGAACACATTTATCAGGCACCTACTTTAATACTCAATTGCTACAATTTGACACTATGTTTCAAGTAGGTGTTATATACATAAAAACTACTGATAGTATTGATTATTTCAAACAAAGTAGGTCTAATTAAATTTTCTAGATTTATTCAATTGTTTATGGTCAAGTACAATGTTGTGGCTTAGTGGGTAAAGCACCAACCTCTTAGTATGAGTGTGTGGGTTTGGTTCCAAGTCAGGGAAGTACCAATGCAAGTTTTCGAAGTTTGTATGTACTTTCTAGGTATATCTTAGACACCAATGGCTTTTTAAAGAGAACATCAGCAATCAGTGAACCGTGTTAAGCAAGTGTGGTGATTAACCATCTATCCTTCTCTGTAACCAGCATTGAGCAAGCGTGGTGATTAATGCTCAATCCTTCTCTGTGTGAGAGGAGGCCGCAGCCCAGCAGTGGGACGATAAAAAGGCTGTAACATACCTTCTCTGTGTGAGAGACATGTGCCCAGCAACGGGACGAGAAAAAGGCTGATGATGGATATAATGTATAACAATGAAATTTTAAAAACTTTTAATTAAATCTAGAACTCAACTAGCAGGATTGAGTTTTGTGTTAGTGGTGGACTTGTCAAATCCAAGTGATCAGAGTTTCATTTGATTTGTATAAAGAACTAGCTCTTCAGCTAAATCTATTCAGCCGTTCTTGAGTTTTAAATACTGTTAGACTTTCTCAAATAAAAACATACAGGTCTGCATTCAAAAATAATCTTAAGTTCCGTTAACATAATGTATCATACAACAATAGTTTTTATTACTTTATAATGTTGGGACATCTTTTTACACACGGTTGGTTAGCCCCATACTAAGTTATTAATTGACTTGTGTTATATATTGTAACACCCAGACCACGGCCAACAAGCATGCTCATCACACAAATGTCGACCGAATCGTTAATCGAACCCGGGACCTCAAGTTCGGCAGTCCGGCGTGGTGACCATTGCGCCATCGAGGTTGTCAAACTATTAATAATGGCGTCCACGGCCGATTTCGGCCACGGCGACTGTTCTCATTTAAGGAGATCAGCCAGCTGCGCAGGACATATTATAGTGCACGAGCATTTGCGCAGACACAGGTACACTCCATATTCCTTCACTCTCATAACCCGATGGGACGGCAATCCGAAACGACCGTCGACCGGAAAGAGATCAGGCGCAGGATCGACATTAACGTGCTCTCCGATGTCATCACCAACTTCCAGACTACGGACTGCTTGTGTGTGCATTTGTGTGTGTTTGTCAAACTATTATATATATATTATATTGTATGTCTCTATCAGACCTCGGGACTATAGAGTCCCGGATTTTTGGGAGGCGAACGTGGGGCCGAAGCCAACACGCTGAAGCCCTTTTGAGACAACTTTAATGAAATGGTGACACAAAACCGACGATTATCCCTGTATACACTATAGAAATGTACCCAAGGACAATCCCCGGTTCTGTGCTAAACTATTGCTAACTATGGATGAAAACTACTTGGGCTATTGTGATGGGATGCTAGTGGACTAGGAATGGGGAAACTACGGGAACTATGGCACCTGCCGATAACAATGTAATAAATACACGTAAAAATGGCAGGTGGAGACTCGCCAACTCACTTACTGGGCCCCCGGGAATCAGTCGCTAAATCGCAACAAGGGGGCAACAGGTACATGAGCGGCTGAAGGGTGAGGATACCTCGGCGGACTTTAAACGCAGATCACGCGCTCCCTGTGGGTCCAGCATCACCGGCCCACTCGCCACTTACCACGAGGCACCTACCCTCCGAGTGGGCTGTTAACCCTGCTCTAGCGACTCCACTCTGACCGGCCGATGAAGGCAAGCCAAGAGGCGGGAGACCTATCCCCCGTCATGCTTCACTCCGGCAGGCCGGAGATGGGGGACAGTATACTCTCCCTGGAGCACTCGGATATATAGCCCCGCGGGGTCGCTACTCCCCGTCATCCGCCTCAGATGCCCTGCGGGGCTATATATATTATTACTATTATAGTTCGGCCATTCAGAGAATGCGTTCCTGACACGTCGCGATTGAACTGACGACGTAATAACATTCATTGATTATTGATATAATAATGTTGTTTTAATGCTCCTCAATTGTTAAAACGGTAAACAACCAGCAAAAATATTTTTATCGTAACTGCAACGCCATTGCAAAGTTACGTCGTCAGTTCAATCGCGACGTGTCAGGAACGCATTCTCTGAATGGCCGAACTATAAAGCTTTATATATGGAACTTTTCAGATAAAGATGGGTGTAGCAATAAGCAGATATTCGGAGCTGTCTTCCAATGAGCTTCTGACGAGGTTCTGTTCGTCTGAGGTCATCTGCCCGAATGATCCGTTCTGGAACCAGTTGCTCGCCTTCAATATCAATCCACCGAGTAGTGCGTGAGTATTATGCAGTTTTTTTTATTATGTTAAATCTATGTAAAACCAGCTGTTTACTTAGAATAGTAGGAAGTA
This sequence comes from Helicoverpa zea, assembly GCF_022581195.2. Taxonomy (NCBI): domain Eukaryota; kingdom Metazoa; phylum Arthropoda; class Insecta; order Lepidoptera; family Noctuidae; genus Helicoverpa; species Helicoverpa zea. The sequence continues at coordinate 2,466,096 of NC_061478.1, forward strand.
AAATGGGTAACAATACAATACTATGTGCTGATGATAAAACAAGGAAAACATTCATTTGCGAACCAAACCAATATATGTGAAATAAATAACTACCATTAACTAAATCTTATCAGATTTCACATCAATCATTAGAACAACGAAAAAAATTAAAATTTAACTGCAATCACTAAATGATAAGAATCAGTAACATTGTTTTATTTAAGTGCTGTTAAAAAATAACTGTTGATATAGAACTTCAAAAATAATCGTCAAACTGTTATGGGTTTCCAAATTACCTACATTTTAAACCAACTTCCCAAAAAGGGGGTACTCAGTTCATGTATTTTTTTAACACTAGGTATCTTTCTCTAAAAGTCTGATGTTTTCATTTATTTCACTATGTATACTGTTACACCCTTTTTTTTATCGTCCCACTGCTGGGATTGAGCATTAATCACCACGCTTGCTCAATGCGGGTTGGTGATTTCAGACTTTATAGTCCAGGTTTCCTCGAGATGTTTTCCTTCACTTTTTGATCAGCCATTGGTGTCTAGGATATCCTTAGAAAGTGCATACAAACTTAGAAAAGTTGCATTGGTGCTTGCCTGACCTGGAATCGAACCCGCACCCTCATACTTGAGAGGTTGGTTCTTTGACCACTAGGCCACCACGACAGACGAAAAAACGGTCGGTTATATTCCTTATTAATTATGACGCTTAACTATATTAGCTTCACTTATAACTATGTATGTAAGTAAGAAAATCTTGGAATCTTAATTTGACCCACTTCCTGGTCTTCGATTAGGATGAAATTTTACATGAGTTCTGATGTCAATTTATGACTAGCTAAGATATGATTTTTAGTGCGTGCCAAAAGCGTGTTTTTTTTATTCTTGTCTATTAAATAAAGTCGTGGTGTCCTAGTGGGTAAAGAACCAGCCTCGCGAGTATGAGGGTTTGGGTTCGATTTCAGGCCGGGCAAGTACTAGCATCTAGTATAGTATCTTGGACACCAATGTTGTTGAATAAAAAGGTGAAGGAAAACATCTTGAGGAAACCTGGACTATATAGTGTGAAATCGCCAACCCGCATTGAGCAAGCGTGGTGATTAATGCTTAATCCTTCTCCATGTGAGAGGAGGCCTGTGCCCAGCAGTGGGACGTTAAAAAGGCTGTAACAGTATTAAATAAAACCTTTTTTCCTCCATTCCAGTGATGAACAGCTTATGTTCGATGGCAGCACGGAGGCTTTACTTCAGAAGTTCCTGCAGAATAACCCTCAGACTGGCAACCTTGGATCCCTGGTGCAGGTGTTCATCACCAGGGCTACGGAACTGCTGGCAGCTCCCAATAGTGACAAGTAAGTGGATATTAATATAATAGGCGTGATGACAATGCAAAAAATAGTGATTCTAATTAGTCCGCATTTTAGACTAGCCAAAAATATAAGACACGCATTTTTTTTTATTTTAGGAAATCATTAAATATTTGTTAAGATATAACGCAAGAAGGAATGAGAGTGGGGGTCATGACGTCACCTCTGTGTCAAATTTGTACTCAGACGTGATGTAACACAATTTTTTTTTGTGTTATAATGTCGTTGTTTTTTGTTTGTGAGAGAAAATAAAAAATACGTGTTCATTATTTTAAGGTTATCTAAAAGACGGACTAATTACTTTTTTTCAGCCATCGTGCCTATTAAAGAAAGGACTATTTTTAACCAACTTCAAAAGAAAGAAGTTCTCAGTTTGATCTGTATGTTGTATGTATGTTCATAAGCAATTATCACAGCGTTTGGATGAACCGATTTTGATGCGGTTTCCAATACATATAGTTGTCAGACTTGGAGAAGGTTTTAGGTCGACATTTATAAATTATTGAAGTCGGTCTTATTTCATTTGTAAAATGTTTTTTTTTTATCATGTTCGCTCTTGTACGAGACATCTTATTTAAATTCCTTTCTTTAATGCGCTGGTATATAATAAGAAGTTATATAATAATATTTTCTACGTAAATGTACACTTATTAACTTAAACCCATTTTATTTTCAAATTCAAATTCAAAATCTTTTTTCATGGGAAATCATGTAAAGACCCCTCCCGCTGTGGGTTCAGCGTGAGAGAGTATCAGACTTACTGACCAAACCCCGCAATGTTCCTTCAAAACTCAAAACTTATTTATTTTTGCGAATATGGGTACATGTGGATCATAGGGCGCTTTCAATTTAGACGATTGGTGCCGGACTGCTGCAGTCCGGGTATCGCGCACGGGCGGTTGTCTCGACACAAAGTCGTGCGACAGCAGTGCGGCGCACGTCCGTTGGCGGAACGGCAACAACCTGTCTCAGTCGTTGATCGCTAGTGCTGTGAACGCATCGTGTTTCTTAGACGTTTTCGTGCATACCTACCTAATTATGGGTGATTTAAATACAGAAGGTTTTATAAATGAAATAGGGTTGCAGCAAAGTTATGAATTTAGTTTCTTGACGTTGAGTTCAATTTTTAACAAAGTGATATAATTCATAGAAACATTCTCTAGACATTCTAAAATAGTTCAAAAAATCAGCTGAGCTTACTTTTATATATAGTGTATAAAAATCACATTTAAAGAAAACATTGGCGACGCCCTAGTACGGCGTCGTTTATGTTTCTGCCGAAGCAAGAGAACTAACAATAAAATACGCTTCCTCGTCAGAGTCCATGGCACCGACTAAAGTTGGGTTTCGATGGAAATCACTTAAATTCGATCGGACTGCAGCCGCGTATCTCTTCAAATAAGACAATTTACGTCGTAAGGCTCGTGGTCGTAACAACCGTGCGGCAGCAGTCCGGCACCAACCGTCTAAATTGAAAGCGCCCTTATATTATTTAACAAGAGGAGCATTCATCATATCCTATCATAAGGTTTGCAAAATTAAACTATTAAATGTAAAAAGTAGATTTATAAATATACAAAGCAATTTTGTTAAAATTACTGTATGCTATTATAACTCAAATTCACGCGTTTTCTGAGCATTAAATACACTACAAATTATAGTCCGTACTAGTGACTACCATTTGCCAAAAAAAGTTTTTTAAAACTAATAATGCAGATATATTCTGTTACTGATTCTGAACTACTCATTTTTTTGTGCACTGCTTAAAAAACTATACTGTTAGTATCAGACATTAGAACTTCTAACCAGTCAACCATTTTTATTAAAAATATCTTGGAACTTCGAAAAGGGCAAAATGGCTGAGGCAGCTGCTGCACCTGAAAACATATTACAGAACTATACTCTATGCTCCTACATAGGCTTCCCGTCCACGTCCGATAATCGGTGACCGATTTTTTGTAGGAGAAAAATAGAACACAAAAAGTCCTAGTAAGTACAAAAGGTCGGTCAGAATGTCCTACAAAAAAAGTGTGTGCTAAGTATGAATGTAGATGGATGGAGAGGAAGAGGAAGACCTAAGAAAAGATGGATGGATTGCCTGAAAGATGACATGAATAGGAAGGGAGTGAGTGTCAGTATGAAGAGTGACAGGGGAAAATGGAAGAGAATGACATATTGCGCCGACCTCAAATAGAATTGGGAACAGGGCAGGAGAAAGAAGAATGTCCTACAAAATATCGGTCCGATTATCTGTCCTACAAGATATCTGACGTGAACACGAAGCCGGTACGGGCAGTACCCACGGGACACGGGTGAAATCGCGGGAAGTCGGCTAGTGGTTAACAAATGTGAAAATATTGTAGAGGTACATGCTTATGGGATGTGTTTCGAATGGCTCGTTAAACTGTAGATCCCGGCTGTCATTGAACATCCTTGACAGTCGTTACGGGTAGTCAGAAGCCAGTAAGTCTGACACCAGTCTAACCAAGGGGTATCAGGTCGCCCGGGAAATTAGGTTGAGGAGGTCAGATAAGCAGTCGCTTCTTGTAAAGCACTGGTACTCAGCTGAATCCGGTTAGACTCGAAGCAGACCCCAACATAGTTAGGAAAAGGCTCGGGTGGTGATACATCTTATGGGATGATGATCAATCAAGGAGCATTGCAATATTTCTGTAAATCAAATAATTTTTAAACTGATCTCATTACAAATACCAATAGACTTTACGTTCTACCAAAAACATTTTCTTTAAAATATTATTCTATACTCTCACAAAAGTATATAAAACGTGAGTCTTACCAACATTAATTGGTTCTTGGTGTCTATTCGGAATAGTGTCATTCTGCTGCGTCAGATATCCTGAAAAGTGAAATAATCATCATCATTTATTTATTTAATAGGATAAAATTGGGATTGCCAACAGGAGTCACATAATTACATAAGTTATGCCATTTTATATACATATGTAGGTCAAGTTTGCTCTCCCAATTACAGGCGTCCATTTAGGAAGTACTAAACGAAAAAAACATTTGTTCAAGTTAGATGCCAAACGACGGAGTTATGCGCGAACAAATATATATTTTTTTAAATATCCCAATTGAGTGCCTCCCCCTTTTTTGGGAAGTCAGTAATAAAGTTCCTAATTTTTTATGCCTGTAACCACTTAATTTAAAATATAACATCAATTCTTACAACACAGAAGGAAAACATCTTGAGGAAACCTGGACTATCAAGTCTGAAATCACCAACCCGCATTGAGCAAGCGTGGTGATTAATGCTCAATCCTTCTCTGTGTGAGAGGAGGCCGCAGCCCAGCAGTGGGACGATAAAAAGGCTGTAACAAAACATCAATTCTTACCATAGATTATTGGCTCTCTATCCGGAATACTGTCATTCATCTGCACAGGGATACCTGAAAGCAAATCCAATCTTGGTTAGGCCGATTTTATATTAAATTTAAAAGTTAAGCTCATGAAAGTACGTACGTAACGTAACGTAATTTAACATACGATAAAAGAGAATTCCCAAAAGCCTACCTATGTTTCACGCTGCAGAAAAGAATATATAAATTATTTTACATATGTTATTTTACATATATTATATTTTTTATATTACAAATACGAAAAACAGGACCCTATTGTCTTCGCTCCTATGTCCGTCCGTCCGTCTGTCACCAGGCTGTATCTCATGAACCGTGATATTTAGAGAGTTGAAATTTTCACAGATAATGTATTTCTGTTGCCTCTATAACAACGCTGAATACTAGAATAAAATAAATATTTTGGGGGGCTACCATACAGCAAACGTGATTGTTTTGCTAAATTTTAGATAACAGCAACAGGTAGATGCTTGAAACATTCAAAGAATATAAAACATAGTATGATTATGGAACGTTTTATAAATAATAGTACGGAACCCTTCATGCGCGATTCTGACTCGCACTTGGCTGGTTTTTTACAAGCTTTTCACTTCAGGAAACTTGTTTTCGTAACCGAAATATCTTTATCAACAAACGTGTACTTACATTTCCTAATCCGATTATGAAAATGTATAGTATATAGACTATATCAGAGTAAGTCGCCTAAAATATTTTTTTTTAGAACTTACAACTGCGTCTTACTTGCGTAACTGAGTTGAGGAGGTCAGATAGGGCAGTCGCTCCTTGTAAAGCACTGGTACTCCGCTGCATCCGCTTAGACTGGAAGCCGACCCCAACGTAGTTGGGAAAAAGGCTCCGAGGATGATGATTTGATTTTGACTTTGAAAAGGCAGATGAGATGATGATGATGATGATCATAAAGAATGAATTCCTGTCTTACCATAGTTTTGTGGTATCCATGTTTCAGGTGGTGGTGGAGTAGCATTCAATTGTGTAGGCATTTCTGAAAGAAAAACAAATTATGTTTAGGAAAAGCTTACATATTATTATTATGAAACAACTATAATCCATTGGAATATAATAGGTAAACGGTTTATGTGATGCATTAATGAATCATATTGTCTGCAAATTATTGCAATATGATTGCAGAGCAAACTACCGTATAGACCAATCGCAAACCAATCGAATGTCATTGGAATACGATTGCTCTTTTATTAGTAGCAGAATGCCGTCTAAGGTTAAAACTGCTATTGCGATTCAATTTCTATTCAATTTTGATATTATTAACTTAGCAGAATCGGGCTCCTAATCAGTAGTTCCAGCTCGCAAGCCAAACAGACAGGTATTATGAAATATATGAATTTGGGTAACTAAATAGATACTACGTAAGTCTTACCATAGTTTTGTGGTGTCGTCTCTTCTTGTGGTGTAGTAGCATTCAATTGTGTAGGGATTTCTGAAAGAAAAACCAATCATAGTTAGGAAAAGGTTACGTATATATGTTACAGCCATAGTGATTCATTAAATATTATACATAATCACTGGTCATTATGTATAACACCCAAATTGACTTGACAATGTGATAAATTAATTACTTTATCTGGATATTATTCATAATAGCTGGCCAAAGTTAGCCAAAGTAATAAATATGGTATGGTGAAACAACGCGCGCTGCCGAGACGGGCTCGTGTCTTCTAAGAGACGGAAGGACGATGAGCCACCCGAATGTCGCCACCCACAGACCCACGCCTACGATGGCCGGGAGACGTCACTCGACACCCGGCGCCCGTGGTGTCTTCCACATCCATGGCAGCAGCTGGGATGAGAGGTGTGAACTTCTCTAGCGTCGACGACGGCATCCCATTACCTCTCAACTCACGAACCATGGCTTGAACCAGGGCCGGGCACGAGAGGTTGCCGCTGCCTATTGCCTCGACGAGGACACGGCGGTGCCCTGCCCAGGCAAGGCACACCTAGGCTGTGAGGTTCATCGTGTCCTCCGGGCCGTCCGTAGAGTGGCCCGAGCCACACCTCAAAGACGGGAACTTTTCTCTACTATTATGGCGTGACCTGCACTGGGCTAACTAGCCTTTTTCGAATATTAAGGTCAGCTACCAGACACTTTAGTTAGTTAGGTAACATGAAATAATAATCTTTACCTACTTGTTTTATTACATTATCCAAGTCTATGGAGATATTATATAAAATTGCAAGTTAATGTGATTAATTCTGTGACAATTATCACTTTATCCAAATTGAGTAGATATTATAAATAATATCTAGATAATATATATAATATGCAGACTTATTACTTTGGCTGTAACATATACAAGCTGTTGATTTGCATCCGTGCCATAGTCAAGGAGGTTAAAATTAAATACGTAAATAATCGATTTGAATTACGGTAGGTGGGAAAAAGCTAATATGCGCTGCTTTTTTTGATGTTGTAATTTCATGGTATTTCAGAATTTAGCCCACGGTTAAACACAAATCATAACAGAATTGCCCCGCGGCCACAGTGTGTGCGTGATGGCAGCTATGTGTGCGTAGACAGAGAAAACTAATGTCTACGTGTGTGCGTGAGTGTCGATGTGTGAGTGTCTTATCTACGACATGACAGCGCGAGCGCGCGAGCGAGCGAGACCGAGTGATACGCGATAGCAATCATTTTACCTAAAGTTTCGAAAATCACCTTCATTATTGTCATTAACTTCGTTTTACTTTACTTACTAATTTTTGAGCATTTTAACACAGATATCTTATTAACTACAGTAATAAGCAATACTAGTGCGCGAAAGAAAGTTCACTAACATGTTAACAGCTGATTGATAAAATGTTCGTTTTGCTTTATCTTTCAGCATAAAGTTTTCGCAGTGATTTAGTTTTTATTTTTGAATTAAATTGGTTAATAATTAGAAATTTTGCTTCCTTCTTAACGGTCTTAGGACCTTGGAACACGGAAATCTTATTAATGACGTAATACTAGTGCGCTAAAGGAAAGTTCACTGACCTGTTAACAGCTGATTGATAACATTTTCGGTTTGCTTTAACATTCAGCGTAAAGATTTCGTAGTAATTTTGTTTTTACTTTTCGATTAAATTGGTGAAAGATGTGTTAGTTAAGTGTAGGCACGAGGTGATTCTTTCGGCTCGTAGGTATTATTGGCGTGGTTAAGAAATCAACTTATTTACACTAATAAAATTGATTAAGCTGACTACGTATTTACAAAATGTACAAATAAATAAATTACCTAGTTTAGTTACCCGGAGGTACTGTTCAAAGCTGTCACCTTCACACTCTTGGCACAATCGAGCACGACGAAGTAGCTGGTTGTCCTTCAGCTAACATAACACTATCACATTCGTTTTTAATGTGTCGAAAGCACTAAGTTAACGGTCCTAGCACATAAGTCTGTCACATGACCAGCATGACCCTCCGTGATGAGGGTTCCCGGTCGGTAAACATTTCCCGGAACATAGGTAGGTATGTACGGCTGTCATTGCACATCCTTGGCAGTCGTAACGGGTAGTCAGAAGCCAGTAAGTCTGACACCAGTCTAACCAAGGGGTATCGGGTTGCCCGGGTAACTGGGTTGAGGAGGTCAGATAGGCAGTCGCTTCTTGTAAAGCACTGGTACTCAGCTGAATCCGGTTAGACTGGAAGCCGACCCCAACATGATTGGGAAAAGGCTCGGAGGATGGATGGCTGTTAGTACACTGTTGTCACTGATCGCATACAGGCGGACCATCGCCACCAACTCGTGTTCGTGTAGTTTTCCGTCATCTCGCACTTTGTACCTACACGTCGCGGAATTCAAAGCGCACGTACGCAGCAGCGGCGGCGACATCAAACACACTGCTTGCCGTCGGCGCTTGTTTGTTCCGGCTTCAAGGGCACGCGGGGAGCGGCGAGGCGAGTGTGTGGGAGTACTCGCACTGTGATTGGGTGAATTTGGGTAGGCTGGATGATCTACGATTTTTATTGAACGATCGTTGCGTATGCTTTGTGCATGTATCGTTTGCGTTTGTGTGAGTGCGCAGCGCGGTAGTAAGGCTAGTAACACACGCGCCGAATTAAAGTACGGCTGGGTTACACTGACGGATATACGTAAATAAGAAAAAAACATGAAAAAATTACCTACCCATTTTTTCGTTGATTTGGGTCGAGAATCATTAGCATATTTACGTCCTTGACTATGGCACGGATGCAAATCAACAGCTTGTATATAGCAATATTATGTTACATATTTTAGCCAGATAAACGACTTATGTGGTAGTATTGTTTCCTGCTTCGGTAAAACATACGCCTATGTCCATTTCAGGCTCTTAACTATCCCTGTACCATATATTGAAATCTGGTCAGTACCCATTTTGATGATGAAAACATATAGACCGATAGATAGGGATTATAAAATAAATGAATATGAATATAACTAAATAGTTAGTACCTAACACTAAATAGTTGATACTAAATACTACTAAATAGTAACTAAATAGTTAAGGGTATTGGGTTGCCCGGGTAACTGGGTTGAGGGGGTCAGATAGGGCAGTCGCTCCTTGTAAAGCCCCAGCCGGTACTCAGCTACATCCGGTTAGACTGGAAGCCGACCCTAACATAGTTGGGCAAAAAGGCTCGGTGGATACAGTAACTACGTAAGTCTTACCATAGTTCTGTGGTGTCGTCTTTTCTTGTGGTATAGTAACATTCAATTGTGTTAGAATTTCTGAAAGAAAAACCAATTATGGTTACGAAAAATCCCTACTAATATTATAAATGCAAAACTCTGCCTGTCTGTCTGTCTTTTACGCTTACACGTCTAAACCACTGAACTGGTTTTAATAGAGAAAGAGTTTTCCTTGAAGAACATAGGATAGCTTTTATCCCAGACTTTTAAAGAGTTCTCTTGGAAATGCGATACAACCGAACTCGACTAGGGCGAAGCCGTGGGCGGAAGCTAGTATTATATACAATTGCTAGTTGATGTGAATAATTCTGTGTCAATTTTCATAATGAGAAGACATTATAAATAATGGCTAGAGAATATACATAATATCTTGATTTATTACTTTGGCTGTAACAAATACATGTAGGTAACTAAGTATAATCGCTGAATCCGGTTAGACTGGAAGCCGACCCCAACATAGTTGGGAAAAGCCTGTGGAGATCATGATATAGATTATACGTAACTAAATAATCACTACGTAAGTCTTACCATAGATTTTTGGTACAGTTTCTTCAAGTGGTGTCTCTTGTGGTATTGTTGCATTCAATTGTGTAGGGATTTCTGAAAGCAACAACCAATTATAGTTAGAAAGTGGGCTCATAATTGTGTCTTAATTAAATTACTAGGACTCTGTTACTGTAATTAACATTAGAGAAGATGAAGAGTCGTGGTGGCCTAGTGGGCAAAGAACCAACCTCTCAAGTATGATCGCGCGGGTTCGATTCCAGGTCAGGCAAGAACCAATGCAACTGTATTGGGTTGCCCGGGTAACTGGGCAGAGGAGGTCAGATAGGGCAGTCACTCCTTGTAAAGCACTGGTACTCAGCTACATTCGGTTAGGTTGGAAGCCGACCCCAACATAGTTGGGGAAAGGCTCGGGAGATAATGATAATTACACTTACCATTTATCCTAGTATCAGCAGTCACTAATATAAAACACCAAAATAATATGAAGAAATGCTTCATTTTTACCCGACTTTACCAAAGGAGAGTTATGTTTTATTACTTTTATTTAAGTACTTACGTAGATATTCCAAGAAATTCAACAACGTTGTGAGCTAAGGTCCAGCCAGAGCAAGTATTTAATACCTACTGTAATGGTTGGGGTCTAAAAATATATGAAACGGGAATACGAGTTCTATTTGATACAGGTTTAACGAGATGCCCTTGGTATAACGGAGTTAATTTGTTCTTCCAGAAGCACACTGTGCGAAGGGTCGCGTCCTTTTTTTAATTTTTTAACCGACTTCCCAAATAGAAAGTTCTCATATCGGATGTTTGTATGATTTGATGATTTTTCGCGCTGATCTTCTTTGTTATTTACCTAAATAGGACTAGGAGTGTTTGAGATAATTTTTAAAATCTGTCTAGTATAGGTATATAGACTAGCTGGTACATGCCCCTAGCAACCCTGACAGTAGTAGTAGAGGAAGTAGATAAATAAGCTTATGAATAATTATTACTGTACAGTTTGAACTATCTCTAAATAAACTAAATCCGCTCAGTAGTTTTTGCTTCTTTGTGTATGTGACCAACTATCGCATAATGTAGGTACTCTTTTATATTTATTGCAGAGGTTCAACTTAATTCTAACCTTCCTACACTTACACGCGTACCTGGGCCTTTTACAATACGATATCGCTCGGTCCGCTAAAACCCGTCAAAATGTGCAAGAATCTTTATAAAACATATCCCATTTTCTATGTTTTTTAACTAGCTAATATTCTGAGCAGGATAAACCAGTTTTGTCCATTCTTTGTCTCCTTGCTTATTCAATATATTTAGTCATAATAGGCCTTGTAATAGATACTAGGTGTGGTTTTGTTCGTGAGGAAATGTCTAATTAAACAAACACGAGTTAAAATACATTTTGTTTTCAGATGGCTAGTTGACTAGAACTTGACGGACTGAATAATATTTTAAATTATAGTATATTATGATATAAGTCGTGGTGGCCTAGTGGGTAAAGAACCAACCTCGTTAGAGTATGAGGGCGTGTGTTCGATTCCAGTTCAGGCAAGTACCAATGCAACTTTTCGAAGTTTGTATGTACTTTCTTAGTGTACCTTGGACACCAATGGCTGATAAAAAGTGAAGGAAAACATCTTGAGGAAACCTGGACTATATGTATAGTCTGAAATCACCAATCAAGAGCAAGCGTGGTGATTAATGCTCAATCCTTCTCCATGTGAGAGGAGGCCTGTGCCCAGCAGTGGGACGATAAAAAAGGCTGTAACAGTAAGGCGATTATCACACTGCCCCGCATGATGCAGCGTAGTGCGTGGATGCGTTTTTTTTCCGTTGCTTGTAAATATCTCTGTTTGTATGGAAAACACGCATAGTCCAACACACTGAAAATGCATCCACGCGCGTTCATGCGGATCACGCACATACATGCGGAGAAACACGCACCCCCGCGCGTAGGTGCGGGGCGAGACGCAAGGTATGGCACACTGAATCCCGCATTGCCGCGCGTGATTTTGAATGGGCGTGACGTGTATATTTGAAAATGGAAGCCGCCGTGCGTGAATCTACTAAACGCACCTACGCGCGTGAGTGCGCGAAAAACCCGCACGATGATGCAGATCTGCACTCCCGCAGGAACGCGCGTAGGTGCGTCGACACGCAAGATGCAGCGTGATGCGGGGCAGTGTGAAGATCACCTTACAGTAATTTCTTATGATATAACATTTGGTAAGGCATATTCAAATAATGTCACTTTCATTTACTGTTTTGGGATAAGGACATGAGGATGATTTCATTTATTGTTTCTATGGGAAAAAAGCTCTTAAAGCAAAATAAATACACATCAAGCTTGAAGTGACAAATGTGACGTCACAGTTTATATTTCACACAAATTGCATAAAAAAAAAATTTTTTTGTTAATACAATAAATGTATTGAATTTGACCAGTCGTCAACTGATGTTTCGTCAATTACATATTATCAACATTGCAGTTCTCAAATCTCCAATTAGTCCTAGTTTCGCCATTTTGATATCCGAACCGTTTTCAGTTGTCAAATCGCTGATGTGAGCAATGGGCGGCAAGTATACGACTGGTTATGGTTTGGTTATCGTTATAGTTAAATGGTGCAACTAACTATAGTTATCGGCACGGATAATGAGCTCTCGGCGGAAGAGTGGGGATCGCTTTGCGCACCGTACACTTATGGCAATAAACCAATAAATCAATTCTGCGCAGGTGAAGGTCAGGGCTCAATATCCTTGCCGATGATAATATATGCTGTAAAAAATCATTTTTACTCGTTTTTCTTCTTTCCCTTTTTCTTTTAAACCTGCTTTCGTTATTAATTCTGTTCGTAAACTGATTGATCAAGGTGTGAGTTTTCCACTGGCTTGTTCTTAAAGATGTTCCAGTTGATTCCGCGGCAGAGTATTTGTGTGAACTATGAAAAGTGGCGCTTTATTTGTACCTGAAATTACAAAATCAATTAGCAATATCTAGACATCCCTACTAATATTAAAAATGCGAAAGTGCAGGACCTCATGAGTGCATCCGGCCGTACTCTCGCTGTGGGCATATTAGGCTGACAAAGTGTAGTCTCAATATAAGACATGTCATCGACACGAAAGAAGAAGAAGAATGCGAAAGTAACTCTGTATGTCTGTCTGTCTGTTACGCTTTCCGATTAATAATTCCGATAAACCACTGAACCGATTTTAATAAAATTTTGTACAGAGATAGAGTTGACCTTGAGAAAGAACATAGGATAGTTTTTATCCCTTACTTTTGAAGAGTTCTCTTGGAAACGCGATATAACCGAACTCCACGCGGGTGAAGTCGCGGGCGGAAGCTAGTTTATATACAAACAAATGTAGTGCGAGTCCTTACGCAAAACGATTTTTACAGGCAGGATATCTATTTTTTTGCTGTTGTGAAGAAGAAAGAAAAAATTTTTACTGTTATTATTTTTCTTCTTAAACTGATTAATCAAGGTTTTGATTTTCCACTGGCTTGTTCGTAAATATGTTCCAATTGCCTCGGCGGTAGAATATTGTTGTGAACTATGAAAGGCGGCCTTTTTGTACCTGAAATTATAAAAGGTTACTGAAATCTATTGGAAAGAATATTATTTTTCTGAACTAGCTCCCGCCCGCGGCTTCGCCCGCGTGGTGTGTTGATGAAAATGTGTATCTACAGACCAAATTTCAACCAAATCGGTCCATCCGTTTTTGCGTGGAAGAATAACAAACATATGTACATCCATACATTCTCACAAACTTTCACATGTATAATATTAGTAGGATGTTTTCAGGTGCAAAAAATACTGCTTTATTTATTGACTAGCCGTTTTCCCGCTGTTTCCCTCGCGTCCCGTGGGAGCTACTGCCCGCACCGGGATAAAATATAGCCTATGTTACTCGCAGATAATATAGCTTTCTAATGGTGAAAGAATATTTAAAATCGGTCCAGTTGTTTTTGAGTTTATCCATTGCAACCAAACATACAAACAAAGTTTTCCTCTTTATAATATTGAACATTGACAAGATAGTGAACTATCCACGAAGCAACCGCACGGAATGTTGCTTGACCTTGTGATAGGTTGGATCATCAAAATAATTACTTATGTAACTTATGGACACTCTCAGAGACTTTTAATGGTTACTTAAGCCGTTCCTTAGTGCAGAATTTATATGAGAATCCGTCACTAAGGAGTGACTTATGTACCCCTTGGTAAGACTGGTGTCAGACTTACTGGCTTCTGACTACCCGTGACGACTGCCAAGGATGTTCAATGACAGCCGGGAACTACAGTTTAACGTGCCATCCGAAACACAGTTATTGGTGTCTAAGATATCCTTAGAAAGTACATACAAACTTAGAAAAGGGCTAGAATTAAGGTAAGAATCTAAAATTAAAATTAAAGAATCTTGGACATCAATAACTAGTTTGTGAAGAAAAATGTATTTTTATGAAACTTAGAATAATGTGTCTCAAAAATATATCCCAAAGTTTTATCCACTACATAATTAAAGAAATATTCACTAACCTTTGTTCTTGTTATCAGCAACAACCAGTAGAAAACACAAGAACAATATATATAAAAGCTTCATTTTTACTAAAGAAGTTAATATTGTATGGAGTGCAACAACGTTGTGGCTAAAGAGGCAGTCAGAACAAGCATTTAATACTGAGTACACCTAATGTTATGCACTCAATAAAGTAGAAAACAGAAGTACAACTTATACAGGAATGAATTTTATTCAGTGCGCAAACTTTGTCAACTTATAGTTAAATAAGTTTTATAGATACTGAAAGCGAAAAATGTTTATTTTGTAACCAATTGTACGGTCACAGTCGTCATGGTAGGCACGGCGGCAACGCGAAACCGGTTTACTGAATTACTTACTAATAAAATCCATAAATAGTCCTATGAAAGATGTTTTCATAACAGCGCCTGAACAATTTTTAAAGCATTTCTTTCGTATGAAGGTGTAAAAAGAAATTAGAGAGTATGCCATATTTTTTTAAACATTTTTATCTTTTTTTTGAGATACGTCACATTGTTATAGGACGTGGGGCAATTTTGATCCATCTTCTTTGTATAGATTATTATTAGTTAAACTCAAGAACGACTAAACTGAACTGGGTGAAAACTGGCCATTCTCAGAACCAGGAACCTAAAGTAGTTCCCATCTGATTTTTTCAAAATTGGACTAGTACTTCCTGAGATTTCATCCATAGTGAAACCTAAGTTTTTCTCAAGCTATTTATCCTCAATACATACTCGCCTTGAATGACAATCATATAAAATACGCAGCATAACTTCTGATATCTTCCTGTTTTATATACTATGGATAATTCCTATAATTTTTCCTTAATACGGGATTACTCATTACTCATTCAAAAGGGGCACGAGCCAATTCAACTGTTTAGTCCTTTGTTTGAAAAGAATTGGTCTCATCGCGAGCATAATACTTTTGATTCAGATACGCGGTGGAAAAAGTCCCTTTTTAACCGACAATTACGATTACAAAACCGACACAATTTTATTTGGGGGCGGCGCAGCATGTTTTCTCCTTCCATACTCTTCTGTCTGCCGTTATCTCACAAGTAACATTCTTTCTTACCATATCTACTTTCACACAATCCATCCTTCGTTTCTTTGGTCTTCCTCTTCCACTATATCCGTCCACATTCATACTCATCGTCTTCCTCACAACATGATTCTCATTCCTCCGCATCACATGCCCATACCATGACAGCCGGTTTCCACGCAGTTTTTCTGATACCGGCGCTACTTGCAAACTTCCTCTTATATACTCATTCCTGACTCTATCCATTCGCGTAACGCCACACATACCTCTTAACATTCCAGGATGGGTTAAGTTTTTGGGGTGTGTATTGTGTATGTATTTCTGCTGACATCATCAGGCCCGCCGTAAGCGGGCGTGCAAGGCGTGCACCGCACGCGGGCGGCACGTCCTAGGGGGCGGCAAATCGAGTGACTTATCACGTAATATTAAAAAAATACAATATCTTTTTACCAATTATTTGATTTCAATATTTCCGAACACAGCAATAGCCGCCCTCGCTTTGGTCGTCCCCTATCAATTTTGACGGGTTCACCCTTTGCATCCCCAAAAAAATTCGCGCTCGCTGCGCTCGCGCCTCCATGTCAGATATCGCAGTTAGTAGCGGTAGGGCGCGGTTGGGCGACGGCCCAGGGCGCCGGATATAAGGGGCACCGCAGGCGCCCCCACCAATCCTTGATCAGAATGTTACTCCTATTTTTGTTTTAAATTTCATCAAAGATTGCAACTTACAAGAACTGTATCCAAATGAATGGATAGCATCAGGGCCATCTTAACTTATGGTGCAGCGTATGCGAATAACCCGGGCGCCGCGGGCTCAGGGGCGCCGAAGCGAATTTGTGTTTAATTCCGCGTTAAATTTGAGAAATTCTCGAACAAACACTACTTTTATGTCCCAAAACTCAAAAATTTTCGCGCTCGCTCCGCTCGCGGTTTCCTTACTTTACGCTTCAATTTTTTATCACATATAGCTACTTTTAATGTCCCAATACTCAAAAAAAATCACGCTCCCTTCGCTCGCGGCTTCTTCACTTCACAGTCGTTTTTTATTATATATGTTTAGGACTTTTAGTGATCCAAAACTCAAAAATTTTCGGGCTTGCTTCACTTTACAGTTGTTTTATTTTTCAACAATATTTTAGTCTACCCTAGCAAAAAGGTAGCGTCGTTTTTGAGTTCTTTTATTAATAAGAAAGTAACTTCTAGTTTCCATATGAACTTTCTTATTTACGGTACTACTTTAAGTCCCAAAAATATAATACATAGGCGCCAACACCAACAAAGAGTTATGTACGTTTGGGCAAAATTTTAAGTAATTTTTGTTTTGAGTTCTAAAATATAACAAAAAAATTCGCGCTCGCTTCGCTCGCGCAATCATAAGACATGTTCCGGTGTTTTTGCATTCACCAACCAGCAATAACTTATGTACGATTGGGCTACATTTTACGTAATTTTTGCTTCGACTTGTTAACTATAAAAAAAAATATTCGCGCTCGCTTCGCTCGCGCAATCGGTAACTACACACACCTCTGTTTTTCGTATGGGTTTGAATTGCAGTTGAAGGGCGCCGTAGAAATCTCGCCCAGGGCGCTGGTAGAGTTAAAACCGGCACTGATCGCAATTTATCTTTGTTTAATTGTTGAGGCATTCTATTCCGAAAAATCATTTTTCGCGCACGTCCGTTATAGCTTTTTGTTCACTTTGGCTTTTTATGATATGTTTACTTCATGAAAACTCTAAGGAAAAAATCGCGCTCGCTTCGCTCGCGGCTTCATGTACATTAGCACTTCATTTCTGTGCATATCTTACTTTTTGACTTTGCTTTGTTAATTTACAGTGGTTTTTATTTGTTTTGTGTCCTTAGACTAAAAAAATTTCGCGCTCGCTTCGCTCGCGCTTCCTTACATATGAAATGTGTCTCATGCGTCGACTTTTTCAACGGGAAACCCACCAAAAACCATTAATAACATATTTTACTGAAATTATACATTGCTAAGGTAAACGCGGGTGAAGTCGTCATGCCCCAATAGTCGTCAATTAATCTAAAAACTTTTATTTATTTTTTCTATTGAACTTAAAATGGGCCGGTTTATATGTCAACATATTGTTGATAACATATTGCACAATTGAAATGACAATATGGGGTTTTAACAGTCATGGTATCGGAGATATGTTAGTCGAAACGTGTGTACCCTAACAAAATCGTTTTTTCGTGAAGTTCAGCTGTCAAAAGTGAAGCTCAGCACGTGGTTTTGTGTTTTGATTTACATGACTCCAGTGGTGTCTGTGGTATGTTTCTTTGTTTAATTGGATTGTTAAGTTTATTTGCTAACGATGTAATATGCAATTTGGAATACTTTTAACATAGAAGATATATTTTTTTAATGTGACATCTATTGGTACTTTAAAACTCCCATTTGACCCAAAACTCGTCAATTTTAGAATTATTATGACGACTACTGGGACATGCTCAATAGTTGCACCTAAACTCGTCATAATGAGGATATTTTGTGTTTTACAGTACAAAATGCGAATAAATAGCTAATATCGGGACTTTTTCAACATTGTTAACTCTCTAGGACAAACATATTTAAGGTTTAGACTACAATTGTTGATAATACTGTGTTTGACTTGACTGTTCTTACACTATGCTTTTTGTTCGAAATAACTGCATGTCGTCACGCGTATTGTACCGCGTCTCCCTAACGTGTCTTCGCCTGTATAAAAATTATGTCATTCAACTAGCTAACTGTTTTGATGCAAAAAATATTAAAATCAGTTTTAAAACTAAGATGACATAGCTTCCAGCGCTGTCACTTCTTTGCTTGTCGTATTCGATATTGATGGGTAAAGAGTTATCTTAAGTGAGATTTTTTTAATTTAAAATTGTATGTACCTGGTGATTGCATCATCGTCATTTTAATAGCAGATCATGACTGTAAGAAACTACAAGCAAGAGGGCCTTTTAAAAGTCATAGAAGCTGTTTAGAATAGAATAATGAAATTCTAAACCGCCGTGGAACGCCGGCTTAGAATTGCGTTCCCCCAAATCACCCCGTGGGTGTCGTAAGAGGCGACTTAGGGACAAACCGGAGGTCGGACAGCAGCGCCCTCCGTGTACCGCACACCCTCACTGCGATCGCCAACCCGCCTGCCAAGCGTGGCGATTAACGGCAAATTATGATTATGATAGGCACAGAAACTAGGCCCCTAGTCCTCGGCAGCTCCGCTATCCCTGGCGCGAGTAGCGGTCAAGGTAACGGCGGAGCAGGGGGCGCTAAGAATCCCCGGAAGAGATCCGGCTACCCACCCCCACGACGACTGGCCCTGGTAACACACAACATACGCACATTGAGGACTGATTAAAGGATCTGCGAGCTGGGAAAGGACTTGAGCAAGTTACATTGGGACATTATAGGGTTATGCGAAGTCCGTAGAGAGGGAGAGGACACCGTAACCCTGAAGTCTGGTAACTTGCTCTACTACCGGGAGGGCGACCTATAGTCCCAAGGTGGTGTCTGGTTTCTCGTTCACAAGTCCCTCGTGAGCAACATAACAACCATCGACAGTGTGTCGAACAGGGTGGTATACCTAATACTCAGAATATCCGAAAGATATTCGCTGAAGGTCATTCAGGTGTACGCACCGACCTCGTCACACTCCGATGATGAGATGTGTGATGTGGAGACTATGTATGAGGACGTAAGTAGAGCCATACATAGTTCCAAAACCCATTTGACTTAAACTTTAATGCTAAGTTGGGAAAGAAAAGCGGTGATGAGTTGAGAGAGGGGCAATTTGGGTATGGGCAACGGAACCCTAGGGGACAGAGGCTGGCTGACTTTCTGGAGAAAAAGGGACTCTTCATGATGAACTCTTTCTTCTAGAAGCCGCCTCACAGGAAATGGACCTGGCTAAGTCCCGATGGTTTCACGAGAAACGAGATAGACTTCTTCATTACCGACAAGAAACGGGTATTCAGCGACGTCTCTGTGATCAATAGGGTAACAACCGGTAGCGATCACCGATTCGTAAGAGCCTCGCTGAATATTAATGTTAAACTTGAAAGGTCCAGTCTGATGAAGTCTAAGCTCCGACCTACTCGGTCCCATATTCAAAACCCAGAAAGCTTTCAACTCGAGCTCTCTAATCGCTTGGCTTGCCTTGAGAACCTAGCGTCAGTGGACGAGATCAACGACGGGCTAGTGGAAACTGTCCGCACGGTAGGGTCTAAGTTTTTTAGACCCTGCCGTAAAGATAGACCTCAAAAACTGACCAACCAAACCTTAAACCTCATGACTGAACGACGCTTGCTACAGTTGCAGTCTTCCAGCGACGCGAAGTCATATAGGCAGCTCAATAGACGAATATCTAAGTCCTTGCGACACGATCTGCGTCTCTTTAATACAAATCGTGTTAAAGAGACCATACAGCGAAACCAAGGCTCGACGCCTTCAAGCTCCTGGAATGGGATGGACTTGGCATCAACATCAACGGCGAATACATCACTCACCTTCGGTTTGCCGATGACATTGTAGTCATGGCAAAGTCGATGGAGGAACTCAGTATGATGCTCGATGGCCTCGACCGAGTTTCATAACAGGTGGGCCTGAAAATGAACATGGACAAGACGAAAATTATGTCAAATGTCCATGTTGAGCCCACCCCAGTCTCTGTTGAAAGCTCGGTACTCGAAGTTGTTGACTCATATATCTACCTAGGACAAGTAGTCCAATTAGGTAGGTCCAACTTCGAGAAAGAGGTCAATCGCCGAATCCAACTCGGCTGGGCAGCGTTCGGGAAACTACGTAATATCTTTGCGTCCGACATACCTCACTGCCTCAAGACGAAAGTCTTCAATCAATGTGTGTTACCAGTGCTGACTTACGGCACCGAACCGTGGTCTCTCACTATAGGCCTCATCTCAAAGCTCAAAGTCGCTCAAAGAGCTATGGAGAGGGCTATGCTCGGGGTTTCTCTACGTGATCGAATCCGAAATGAGGCGATCCGTAGACGAACTAAAGTCACCGATATAGCCCACCGGATTAGCAAGTTGAAGTGGGCAGGCCATATTTCTCGCAGAGCAGATGGCCGATGGGGTCGAAAAGTGCGTGGTGACCACGGACTAGTAAGCGCACGCAGTGTCCACCAACAAGGTGGACAGACGACCTTATAAAGGTCGTCGGAAGACGCTGGATGCAGGTCGCCTCCAACAGGTATCTGTGGAGATCCAAGGGGGAGGCCTATGTTCAGCAGTGGACGTCCTATGGCTGATATGATGATTAATGATTGTGGCGTTTATTTTTTGAAAACTGATTATTTTATTTTACAATTTAAATATTTTAATAGTAATAATTTTACTCGTGCCACATAGGCACATGACTGCACGGTTATTACGATTAAGAAATATAACATATAGGTACATATTTTATAGACTGATTTTGTGATTCCAAGCGTTTGATAGTTAGGAATATAAATTACAATGCAATTATGTATCTGTTTTTAGATTATGACTCTAAATAGATTCTAAATAGAGATTTGATTTTCTATATATCTACCTAATGTTTCTAAGGCGCAAGTATGCTTAACAAATTCAACCACAAAAAAATGTACTTAACTTGAACTTTATGTTCAAGAGCAGAGAGTTTACATTAGCATTAAAAGTTGACGAGTATTGGGAATATTTGACGAGTATCCGTACAAATCAGACGACTATTGGTACAAATCGCCCTTTTTTTACTTTTGCCTTAATAAGTATATAAACCCATCAAAATGATTAAAAAAACATTAGTTACTTAGAATAACGAATAAATACTCTATGACGTCATGCAAAAATTTTCATTTTCTATTGAATATTTAACACACAGTAGCGCTTCAAAGTCAGTGATTTCCGAAATCCGACGACTATTGGTACGTTTACCTTATAGATATTTAATTTCGTTAGTTTAAGTTACCCATAATCTGTTCTAAGCACTTTGATATACATTATGTTGGTACCTACCCATTAATCACAATCTTTCAATACATAGGGGCCACTTGGGTAATGATTGCACTGTATTGATGCCCTAAGCAATTGCTTAGTCTGCTTATGGGCTAACCCAGGACTTCTTAGGTTACTCTAAGACTTAGAGCATTTCAAGTAAATAAAAAGTTATGTGTAATATGTTATGTACTTATTGCAATATTTATGTATCCAAAAGGAAGTGCGTTTTCTGCAATCAGAGCGGTGCATGTACATATTTTTTTCTGTTGGACAAGTAAAATGGATATGAATGGGCGGGGGGGTCCGGTCCCCCTGGACCCCACCCCTTATATATTTTTTGACAAAACCCAGTATAATATGTAGTCGTAGGGCGGCATAATCGGTTTTGCACGCGGGCGAACAAACAGCTAGCGGCGGGCCTGGACATCATATAGAGATTTTAAGGACATGTATAAAAACAAGGGGTAGGATTGCCCGCCAAATTCCCTGGCTGGAGGCATTAAATTCTTGGCATCCACAGAGAAAAGTCCGGTTAAGCAGTACACGGCCTCCTAGGCTGAACTGCGAGATGCAATACAAAAAAAATACCCGCCAAATATCTTGGTTAAGGAGGTCCGATAGGCAGTCGCTCTATGTATGTGGCGATCTGTTATTCAGATACCTTCGGTCTGGGCTAGACAAATGATGTATCATTTGATTTTTAGAGTGACTCTTGATTTGATTGTGAGAGTGATACTGGATACCTTTCCCCAACTGTGTTGAGGTCGGCTTCCAGTCTAACAGGATGCAGCAGAGTACCAGAGCGACTGCCCACCTGGCCTTCTCAACCCAGTTACTCTAATAGTGTTAGTTTGAACAAAGGATATATTCAAACCCACAATAGTTATATTTTTTTCAAAAAGTCTCGCAACATGGCACGCACACTTTAATTATTTTCGTAGAATATTTGCAAGGGTCAATGACTTTCAGGTATACTCCCTTTTCCCTGTACTTTGCTCTGCTGTTTACAAATTCAGTTCTAGCGCGGTTCCGTTGAACAATTGGATCACAATCCATACAAAATTGCCCCTCGTCCTTTAACAAATTGACATATCTAAAAAAATGTTTAAAAAAATAATGGCATACTCTCTAATTAATTTTTTTTACACCATCATACGAAAAAAATGCTTTAAAAATCGTTCAGGCGCGCGCCTCGTTGTCACTATCCGCCTTAATGGAAAGTTCTCATCAATACGAATAATATAAGACCAAATACGAGGTAGTTTACATATCGTCGCCCAGCAGTGAAAACTTCGGATGTCTCATTTCCTCGAAAAAAATATATATTTGTTTTTTGTATTGATAAACTCGGTAAGCAGAGATTACTCTTGCAAGTTTTCAAATCAGCTACTCCTAGCGCTATTTATGTCGTTCTATGAGAAATAGTGCTGTTTCAAAATAGGATCCACCATTTTCGTCTGAATAACTGCCAGTGCGGTTGATAATAGCGTTCTTCCGGATTAATAAATAATTATTTTATTTCATTGAAAATCTATAAAAGCCAAAGGTCTTCCTCCTGTAACTATTGTTATAAACACTTGCGTGGTTTTCACTGCTGAGCGACGATATTCAGTTGTGGAGTTCTCTCGACCTTCTTTAATCTATAAAATTATAAGTCCTTGTAATAGATAGTAGTTTTGTTTGTGAGGAAATCCTCGAATTAAACAAACACGAATTAAAATACAATTCGTTTTCAGCTGGGTAGTTGACTAGGACTTGACGGACTGAATAATAATATAATTTCTCATGATATAACATTTGGTAAGGCATATTAAAATAATGTCCCTTTCATGCGTATCTTGGGATAAGGGCAGGAGGATGAAATAAATAAAATATACATTAGGCTTGAAGTGACAAATGTGACGTCACAATTTATATTTCACACAAATTGCAGTTCAATAAATGTATTGAATTTGACCAGTCGTCAACTGCTGTTTTGTAATTACATATTATTAACATTGCGGTTCTAAAATCTCCAATTAGTCCTAGTTTCGCCATTTTGATAACCGAGCCGTTTTCAGTTGTCAAATCGTTGATGTGACCATTGAGCGGCAAGTATACGGTTGGTTATGGTTTGGTTATCGTTATAGTTAAATGGTGCAACTAACTTATCTAACTCGAGCAGGTCAAGTATATAAGGTATAGTTGTAATGGGCTCTCGGCGGACGAGTGGGGATCGCTTTGCGCACCGTACACTTGTGGCAATAGGTAAACCAATAAATCACTTCTGCGCAGGTGAAGGTCAGGGCTCAATAGCCTTGCCGATGATAATATATGCTGTAAAAAATCATTTTTACTCGTTTTTCTTCTTTCCTTTTTTCTTATAAATCTGCTTTCGTTATTAATTCTGTTCGTAAACTGTTTGATCAAGGTTTGAGTGTTCCACTGGCTTGTACGTAAAGATGGTGACTTTGTGGCAGAATATTTGTGGGAACTATGAAAGGTGGCGCGTTATTTGTACCTGAAATTACATAACTTATTAGCAATATCTATCGATTGTTGACTACGGCAACTGTTCTCATCTAAAGAGAACAGCCAACTGTGCAGGACATATTATAGTGCACAAGGAATTGCGCAGAGACTGGTGCACTCGCTATTCCTTCACTCTCATAGCCCAACGGGAAGGCAATCCGACACGACCGGCTGTCATTGAACATCCTTGGCAGTCGTTACGGGTAGTCAGAAGCCAGTAAGTCTGAAACCAGTCTAGCCAAGGGGTATTGGGTTGCCCGGGAAACTGGGTTGAGGAGGTCAGATGGGCAGTCGCTCCTTGTAAACCACTGGTACTCAGCTGAATCCGGTTAGACTGGAAGCCGACCCCAACATAGGGAAAAAGGCTCGGAGGATGATGAAATGTAGTGCGAGTCCTTAAGGGCCGGCGCCCACTGACGGCGTGGCACGGCATGGCACGGCAGGTCGTGCAGTGGCATTCCGCGGCATGCCGTGGCATCCAGCTGAAAGCCCAGCCACTCTGGCATTCATGACCACCGAAATGCTGTACAAGTTTCAACCTTATTTCAGCTAGCTAGCAATCATAATTCCTCGACCCCTGAGTGTCCCATACGTCTCGTGGAATGAATAAGCAAGACACGTCATGCCGTGGCATCCTGCGGCACGTCGCGGCATCTTGGATACAAATAAAATATCTCAAGCTGGGTACTCAATTAGCAGTGTAGCACGTAACGTATCAGATACGGTATCAACCTGCAAGTGGGGACGGCTCGTCCACGGTCCTCACGAGCACACTGCGAGCCGCCTTTGCGAGCTTACAGCGCTCCACGCGCGAGCGGCTCGCAGCGGGCTCGTGCCTACGTACTCACTTGATACCGTATCTGATACGTTACGTGCTACACTGCTAAGTGAGTACCCAGCTATAGATTCTAAACTCATTGAAATAAGATTCAAAATAACTTAGTTAGCATTAAAAACCTTTGCCGTGCCAAGACGCAAAATGATTTTTACAGGCAGGTTATCTTTTTTTGCTGTTGTAAAGAAAAAAGAAAAAAAATACTGTTATTACTTTTCTTCTTAAACCCATTAATCAAGGCTGTATTGGCTGTGTTGTCCCTTTTTTGTTATCTTTGTAAATCTTTATCATTTTACTCGCCGGTAGAACTCTATCGAGAATCATGAAAGGCGGCTGTTCCGTTCCTGAAATTATAAAGGGCTCCTGTAATCTATTGGAGAAAATTGCCGGCTTTTCACTATGGGATATTGTATATATTACTTCCTAAGATATAATGTTTTATCGCTCATCAATCAAATGTTACGTAGTGATAATCTTATGTTACGTATGGACACAAGATGGTCACCCATCCACGGACCGACCGCACGGAATGTTGCCCCAAAATGATTACTTATGTAAGTCATGGACACACTCAGTGACATTTAATGGTTACTTAAGCCGTTCCTTAGTGCAGACTTTCTATGAGAATCTGTCACTAAGGAGTGACTTATGTAATCATTAAATGTCTCTGAGTGCGGGGGTTAAGAATCTAAAATTAAAATTAAAGAAACCAATAATCTTGGACATCAATAACTTATTTGTGAAGGTAAATATAATTTGATAGAAACTCAGAATCATATGTCTCAAAAAAGAATATCTCAAAGTTATTAGCCACGCAATTATATTAAAAAAATATTCACTTACCATCATTCTCCTTATCAGCGGCAATGCCGACAATCAGTAGAAAACACAAAAACAATAAATATAAGAGCTTCATTTTTAAGTAAGCTATTGACTATTGTATGAAGTTCAAAAGCGATTTGGTTAAAACGCAGTCGCAGCAAGCATTTTATTTACTTACTACTTCTATTGTCACGCGCTTAAGAAAGTAGAAAACAGAAGTTCAACTTTTTTTATGCGATGATTCCCCGCGCATCTGTACATAATGAAGATGACACATTATTATCCTAACCTGGGTAATTGGGTGGATTGGTGGGCGCCTGATCTCTTTCCGGTCGTGTCGGATTGCCGTCCCATCGGGCTATGAGAGTGAAGGAATAGGGAGTGCACCTGTGTCTGTGCAAATGCTCGTGCACTATAATATGTCCTGCCCAGCTGGCTGATCTTCCTAAATGAGAACAGCCGCCGTGGCCGAAATCGGCCGTGGACTCCATTAATTGGGTGGCGGAAGTTATATGGGGCAGTCGCTCCTTGGAAAACACTGGTACTCTGCTGCATCCGAGTGCTGCATAGTTGGGAAAAGGCTCGGAAGATGATGATGATTCTTATTCTTTTGTATATTAACCTAAAGGCTTCACTGTTGGGAAGACACACTTTTCCTGAGTATCCAGGTACGGGAAGATGTGCCCAGGAACGCGGGTGTAACCGTGAACAGCTAATCTATTTTAATATTATTAAGCTGACAATTTTGGTTGTTTGCTAGAACGCGTTAATCTTAGGAAATAATAAATTAACCAATGTGAAAAAATATTTTGGTGTTAGGTAAGCTATTTATTGAGAAAGCAGGCTACTTTTTATCCGGATGCGTAAAGTAATCTTAACTGGACATTACTGAAACCGATGGTGAAAACTACCTCTAGTAATTCCTATAATATTCCTCCATTGAACAGGTTATTCGGAAGCTCTGTTATCTGTTCTGGGACCTTTTAATTTGTTCTCAAGCAAAACAAAGCTATTTGTCCTCATTCCATACCTGGCTTGAGTAACAATCACATAAACTATGTACTCACATCACATCCCACTGCTGGGCTGCGGCCTCCTCTCACACAGAGAAGGATTGAGCGTTAATCACCACGCTTGCTCAATGCGGGTTGGTGATTTCAGACTATATAGTCCAGGTTTCCTCAAGACGTACGACGACGTACAAACTTTGAAAAGTTGCATTTTTACTTGCCTGACCTGATATCGAACCCACACCTTTAAAACTGGTTTATTGCAATTTCAACTTTATCTTCAAAGTATAAAGTTCAATGTTGAAAACTTGAAACGCAAATAAAGAATTGAGTATTGAGCATTTAAAAAATTCTAGGCGACTTGACTTCTGATATTGTTCTGTTTTATACACTATGGATAATTTCTATATTTTTTCCTAAATAGCGATTAATAGGAGTTCGCATCCGTCATTTAAAATGAGCAGGAGCCAATTAAACTGTTTAATCATTTGTCATATAACATTTGTTTCAAATAGGCGGTGGAAAAAGTCCCTTTTTAACCGACTGCGTTAGGGTGGGGGGTTATGTTTTTTATTTATATTTATAAGACTTTATGCACATTTTGCACAATGGCGGACTTAACGCCTTAGGCGTTTTCTCCCAGTCTACCTTTGGGTGGTGGAGAAATAGCAGTGGTATGTGCAGTTTTTGATATTACTTACAAAGAAAAAAAAATAGAGTATATGGATAGTAATACATAAACATAATATACATACATAGTACATTTGCCATGAGAGACAAAGAAATAAAAAACCGGCCAAGTGCGAGTCGGACTCGCGCGCGAAAGGATCCGAACCATTATTTATAAAACCGCATATACCTGCTGCAGTTATCGGTATCGAGCAAAAATTAGCAAAAATCACTTTTTGTGCGGGAGCCCCCCAAAAATATTTATTTTATTCTAGTTTTTAGTGTTTGTTGTTATAGCGGCAACAGAAATACATCATCTGTGAAAATTTCAACTCCTAACTGTCACGGTGTATGAGATACAGCCTGGTGTTAGACGGACGGACGGACGGACAGAGGAGCGAAAACAATAGGGTCCCGTTTTACTCTTTGGGTACGGAACCCTAACAAAAACGGTAGCCCCAATTAAATCACAAATTAATGTCATGGTTTTCATACAGAACGTGTCGTACCTAATCACATTAAATTAAATACGCTAATATACTGGTTAATATATGTTGATTAGCATGAAGAAAAAAATAAAATACTTACGTAAAAATAAAAAAATGAATTTTTCAAACAAAGTAATAAATAGAATAAAAATGTGCGTTAGAACACCATATAAGAGTCAAAACATTCTATACTCCTAACTTTATCTCTGCTACACATGATGTTGTAAATTATGAAAACGAAAAATGACTCCTGTGTCTAAACCACTGAATGGATTAGGTTATTTTTTTACAATTCGCCATAGAATATCATAAAGTATATTGTGATAGGATTTAATGTGATTAGGTACGACACACCCGATATATATTTAGTACTAGCTTCTGCCAGCGGCTTCGCCCGCGTGGTGTGTTGATAAAAAGTAGCCTATGTGTTAATCCAGGGTATCACCTATTTACATACCAAATTTGAATCAAATCAGTCCAGCCGTTTTTGCGTGATTGAATAACAAACATACATCCATACATTCTCACAAACTTTCACATTTATAATATAAGTAGGATATAAGTAGGACTAGCCGGTATCCCGCGATTTCACCCGCTTCCCGTGGGAACCACTGCCCGTACCGGGATAAAATATAGCTTACGCTATCTTACCCGGGAAAAGTAACCCCCCAACTTTTGGGCCTTTAGTAGGTAAAAAATAAATTGTTCTACTGTCTATTTATAGATCAGGAAAAGCTCCAAATGAGCCAGAGACCGGTTTTTACTGCTTTATAGGATAATACAGTATAAAGTTACGTTATTGACTTAAACTTAATTTCCTTATTGATATCTATAGTGATATGATTAAGAGGATATATATGTATATATCGATCTCAGTGGCGTGCACTTGGAGAGGCCTATGTCCAGCAGTGGACTGCGATAGGCCGATGATGATGATAATATTTTTTAGGTTGTTTGTGCAATAATCATCATCCTCCGAGCCTTTTTCCCAACTATGTTGGGGTCGGCTTCCAGTCCAACCGGATGTAGCTAGTACCAGTGCTTTACAAGGAGCGACTGCCTTATCTGACCCAGTTAACCCAGTTACTCGGGCAACCCAATACCCCTTGGTTAGACTGGTGTCAGGCTTACTGGCTTCTGACTACCCGTAACGACTGCCAAGGATTTTCAATGATTTGTGATTTGAACCGATTTCTGATATTCTTTCACTGTTGCAAAGCTACATTATTCCTGAATACCGTAGTTTCGAAGCCTCGAGGGTTCGAACGAACAAAAATGTCCTGTTTATTATGTTAATAAACAATTTGCTTATTTTGGGAATTTCACTTTTAGGTATAAAGATCAAGTTTCCGTCGTAAATAAAGTTTATTTGATTTTGCTCTTTAAATAAAACAGCTATATTTTTTTTAAAGTATTTTAATGTTGTTCATTTTATTTGTGTATTTTCTGATGTTTTGATCAAAACTTGTCTGAATTAAGATTCTCAGATGTTCACTTTTTAAGCGTTTTTCTTCCCTTCAGTTGTTGCTTTATTCATGTCATATTGGTTTTGTATTTGAGTGTAACTCGCTAAATATGGAGCGAGTACTTGCTTGCCTGAAAATAAATAGATTATATAAATATACAAGATTATAGATGATTGACTCAAAATCCATTTCCAGCACTTTTTGAACTTCAAAATTTACTAAAGACAGCATTCAAAACGCCCACCCTTCACCACTTCCTATGTGATTTTGCTGGGAAGAAGAAGTAGCGCAACAAACTTCCCAGCAACACCATGTCTGTCTGTTAGGTTATAAGAAACTTTCAATATACATATATGTGTATAGATATTTGGCTTACCTGGTAAATCGGCATTCGGCTTCTCATTGATCTTGTTTATAATATATTCAACAGGAATTATTGGGCTGCGTGGCACAGCAGCAGCTGAAAAAACAAAGAATATTATGCCTTTACTCACCAAAAAGTTTACATACAGTGTATTATTCAAAACTAGCTGTTTCACCCATGTTTCACCCGAGGGTCATATTCTCTGAGCTCGGTATCTCGTACTCATATTGTAGAGCTTGCCTCCGATTGTGCGATTATTCCGGAGTTCCGATTAAAAAAAATCAAAGATGGCTATTTTAGGCTAGGTACCTAATATCCGGTTGTGTAGAAGGTTGTACGCCCAAATCTAAGGACCTACTGGTCCGATTTCGAAAAATTCTTGCAGTGCATAAAATTTCCCATTTTTTGCGGAGAAGTTTTTTTATTATTAACCTATGCTGGGCAAAGGCCTCCCACTTAGCCTTCCATTTTTCTCTGTCCATCGATGTTTGTGGCCAGTCCGAGAGGAAGCTGTCCAAGACTTCTCTCCAGCGTTTCCTTGGTCTCCCTCTCGGTCGCCTTCCATCCTCATCCACTTTGTGGTGATGTTGGCCCATTTCGAAGTTTAATATAATATAAAAAAAAAACTTACTTCCATAGGCAATATCTTGCCCATAAGTGCAGCCGAACACAAAGAAAATCAACAAGATATATAAAAACTTCATCTTGAAGACGACTATATGTGAAGACTACTTGTTCAGGTGTGGCTAAAAATATATTAATGCTAGGAATAAATATGGATGCGAGTAGCCTTTCTTGCCCTTTAAGAACTTGCGCATGAGTTAAGATTGGGATACACCGTGCACGAGCGCAGTTTGTATGAACTCCCACAGCCCTTTGTATAGACATACAGACAGAATTGTGTTACTGGGGAGTTTGTTCCGCCACTTCTTCTTCCCAGCAAAAGCACATAGGAAGTGGTGAAGGACGGGCGTTTTCGGGGCTGTCTTTTGTTTTAACCTTCAAAATGTGCTGATTTTCAGCCTACTTTGAATAAATGACATTTTATCTATATCCTTGCAATTCTTGAAAATTCACATTATTAACCTTTTTACCGTCCCACTGCTGGGCTCAGACCTCCTCAGAGAAGGATTGAGTGTTAATCACCACGTTTGCTCAATGCGAGTTGGTTAACGCTCAATCCTTCTCTGTGTGAGAGGAGGCCGCAGCCCAGCAGTGGGACGATAAAAAGGCTGATGGTGATACCGATAATATAGTAAAATAGCTCGGAATATTATTTAAGTTCATTATTTATAAATTGCAAGGACCTTGTGTCTTTCTACCTTTATACAATTTTGTCTGAGAACCGGTAACTACAGCTATATTAAGAAAAAAAAAATGCCTAGGGCTCTTTTTTCTTTACCTATATTTATATCTTCGTTCGTCATTGAAATATTAAGTACTAGTTTATTTACGATTAGCCGTTTTTTCGCGGTTTCATCCGTGTCCCAGGAATTTCTGCCCGCACGCGGAAAAACTATTGCTCACATTACTCGGAAAGAGAGTAGCTTTCCAACAGTGAAAGAATTGCTGAATCGGATCAGTAGTTCCGGAGCCTTAGGCGTCGTCCTAATTGGCAGCGATCGCGCGATGGCGCGATGCGTTTTTCATCTAAGACGCCGTCCTAATTGACAGCGATTGTACGATGACATGATGCGTTTTCGTCGTTCGATGAGTTCAAACATACAGATTTCATCAGAGTGTCCTATTTGAACCTCGCAAGTGAGATAGTGAGATCGTGAGATGAAAAACGCATCGCGCCATCGTGCGATCGCTGCCAATTAGGACGACGCTTTAAGAGAACAAACATAAAATGTTTCCTTTTCTTTTTTATATTAGTATAGATTGACATTCTGAAAGCCAATCTGGCGCATTAACCAGCGTTCCTATATTAAAGAAATGTCAATTCATATATACTTTCTGTAAATGCGTCATCATCATCTCCCGAGCCTTTTTCCCAACTATGTTGGGGTCGGCTTCCAGTCTAACCAGGTGGACCTGAGTACCAGTGCTTTAAAAGGAGCGAGTGCCCTTTCTGACCTCCTCAAGCCAGTTACCCGGGCAACCCAATACCCCTTGGTTAGGCTGATGTCTGACCTACTGGCTTTTGACTACCAGTAACGACTTCCTGGAAATGCACTTCACTGTAAAATTACAAAGGGCAAAGTTTGTGTTTACGTTGTCACTTCTTCACGCGATAACGGCTGAAATATTTGAGTTCCCGGGTATCTCGGGACCCGGGAGACGTCGCGGGCGGAAGTTAAGGATAATAAACAAAAAATGGTTGCTTTACATTTAATCTTAAATTAGTATTTTATAGTCTTAGGTAAATAATCCGTATTTCCAACTCTTGTCTGGTTTTTGATGGCATTACAACGCTTATGGAGGTATTCCGCTGGTCCTGATACAATTTCATGTAACCCCTGTCGTTTACCTGAAAATTAAAATAAAAACCTGTCATTTTTTTTGTTTTTTTTTTTTTTAATTTTGCGTATTTTATATTTTTCTTTGTGCTCATTATCTTCCGAGCCTTTTCCCAACTATGTTGGGGTCGGCTTCCAGTCTAACCGCATGTAGCTGTACTCAGCTTTACAAGAAGCGACTGCCCTATTTGACCTTATTTTTTTCTTTGTGCTAATCGACATATAAGTATAATCAGTATATTAACGTGTTTGATTTAATGTGATTAGGTAGGGTGACTAGTAATTAGTAACCGATACTTGAACACGTGATTATACTCATTATTACAAACTACTTTAGTAGGTACTACTTTTTTACGGGTAAAATCATAATAATCAGTAGCAATTAGGTTTCTGAAACTGAAATAATCGCTTTCTCTCGATGAAGCGTTAAGGTATTGTGATTAAACATTTTATTCATTTTAGGCAATCCATCCAAATCATTATATCGACTACATAAAGGGCAATTACAATGATTTTCGCCTCTTTTATATGTAGTGCCTACACATGGTTCAGACGACCACCAGTCTAACCAAGGGGTATTAGGTTGCCCGGGTAACTGGGTTGAGGAGGTCAGGCAGAGCAGTCGCTCCTTGTAAAGCACTGGTACTCAGCTGCATCCGGTTAGACTGGAAGCCGACCCCAACTTAGGTGGGGAAAAGGCTCGGACGATGATGATGACATGGTTCAGATGTCATGGTATGGGCATAGTGGGCATGTGATGCGGAGGAATGAGAGTCATGTTGTGAGGAAGGTGATGAGTATGAAAGTGGACGGGTGTAGGGGATATAAGAAACGAGGGATGGACTGTGTGAAAGTGGATATGATTGGAAAGAATGTTACTCGGGAGTAGTCGGGAGATTACGGCAGATAGAAAAGTATGGAAGGGGAAAACATGCTGCGCCCAAATAAAATTGGGCTAAGGGCAGGAGGAAGGGGCTGCGAGTTGTTCAAAAGAGTTACCGCGGCCCTGGTACATAAAAGGCCTACGACGGAACACGACGGTTTTTAGTCAGTAAGAGTCTGACACTCCCTCACCGCTGCTAACCCACAGCGGGAGGGGTCATTTGATTATTTTGATTATGATGACATAGTTCAGACGACTTTTCTTTGGATACTGTCCCATTATAATTTAGTCACTTAATTTTCAAAAAGGTTGTATTCTGGTCGATTAATAGATACATACCTACACCGCTGTGTTGATGATGTCTCAACAGTTTATCCTTCTTACCAAAATTGACGACAATCATAACGAAAAATAACAAAATATAAATATGTAAACACGACTATCGCTCACAGAATATATTTAGTTTATGCCTCGAATTTACACGTTTATATTATACCTACATATACAAAATAAAACTTAACTTCTGCTATTGAGAACAAAATTACAAAATAAATGCAATTCGGAGTAACAAAACAAGTTAACACTACCGTGTAAATAGTACAAAAACACGGTCAAGATAATAAAAGTAAATAAGACCCCAGACAAATTAGCCCAGGGAGAACAAAATGACTAGCGGAGATGTCATAACGCAAAATCTACTAAGAAAGTAGCGCGACAAAATGCGGGTGTTTGGGGGACGAGGAACGTTCCTTGCTCCCTTCACGCCTTCTATGGAACCGGCACATTATTTTCAAAATACCACCAATCAATGAAAACCAATCTTTTACATATTGGTTTTGATTTGATTCAATCATGCTTGCCGTGCGTTACCGTGACCTATAAAGCTGGGTACTCACTTAGAAGTGTAGCACGTAACGTATCAGATACGGTATCAACCTGCAAGTGGGTACGGCTCGTCCACAGTCCTCACGAGCACACTGCGAGCCGCCTTTGTGTTCGCAGCGAAACCGCCACTTGGCGGGTCACTGCGAGCTTACAGCGCTCCACGCGCGAGCGGCTGGCAGCGGGCTCGTGCCTACGTACTCACTTGATACCGTATCTGATACGTTACGTGCTACACTGCTAAGTGAGTACCCAGCTTAAGAAAGAGCCTGACCTACCTTCTTTATGGCATCTCCGCTATCTTTCCTTCCTCCGTGGTATTTATACTTCCATGCTATACAGGAATGAATTTAAGCAGTGCGCAAAAAAAAACTGGTGGTCCAGAATCGTTAACAGAACATATCTGTATCATCAGTAAAAATTTTTTTTTCATTCTTTTGTCCGCCCTAAAATCAGCAAAATATGGATACCAACTATTCTTACGCGCGCCGAGCGAAGCTCCGTCAATAAACCGGTTTCGCGTTGCCGCCGTGCATACTATGACGACTGTGACCGTACTATCGGTTACAAAATAAACATCTTTCGATATCAATAACTTTTCTTTTTTGTACTAAAACACTACAAAATAAAAATATACGTATCTATAAAACTTATTTAACTATAAGTTGACAAAGTTTGCGCACTGGATAAAATTCATTCCTGTATAAGTATCTATACTTCATTGAAATATATTCTAAGTATAGAAAAGAACATTTGTACCAAGTATTAGTCCCAATACGCTATCTGTATTTTGACAAGATGTCATCCTCTTATATTTAAATCGTACAATTGACATAGGTAAATGTTCTAGTTAGATAAATGATCCAATCTATTTATTTTTCGCACCGATCACGGTGTTATTTCCTACTTTGATATACTTTGAAAATAACGACGGAGCTATAAATAAAAATAAGAAGAATACATAATTTTATGGCTCGTAATTTACCTGAATAACAAAAAAATATTACATTACTAGCTTTTTTCCCTGCGGTTTCACTCGCATCCGTGAAGAATTTATGTATGCCTTTCTTTATTACCAGGGTAAAATATAGCCTATGTTACTCGGGAATAGTGTAGTTTTCCAATAGTGAAAGAATTTTTCAATCAGTTCAATAGTAACAAATGAAAAAACGAAGGGCATGATACAATTAAGGAAATAAAAAATAAGTATGTATACATTTATTTACGAGAACATAACACATAGGTACGAAATGCTATACCTACTTACAGACATTACAAAACAACTAAGACTCTAGTTTACCGACCGATTCATAGAAAGCAGTTGATTTGTCAAAACAACTGCTTTCTATGATTTTTTTTTTTTTTTTTTTTTATACTTTTTGCACACATTTTTTAACGCCTTAGGCGTTCTCTACCAGTCAACCTTTAGGTGGAGGAGAAATTTTTTATTTTGTATTATATAATTATTTTGAATTTTCAAAAAAGTTGTTTAAGATAAACAGACGCTTAACTAGCTTAAATTACGGTGAAGAGTATTGTAATAGGGTTCACAGAGAGAGGGAAATACATACATATTTGTCCCACACACGTAAAATGGACCGTTAACAATATTTTTGCTGTCGCTGTTTAACCATTCGTATGATTTTTGTTACGATTGTAATAGTAAAGAAGTCTGGAAGCCGGGACGTTAGTACCGATTTGGGCTATCAGTGGAAGGCGTGATCCTGTAACCAATGAATAAACAAATGAACAAAAAGTATTTGGAAAATAATTAAAAAAAAGAGAACAAAAATAGTTTTTTCAAAGTAGGCTGAAACACAGCCTTTTCGAACGTCAGGATTACATGAGACAGCCCCAAAAACATCCTTCACCACTTCCTATATGTTATTACTGGGAAGAAGTGGCGCAACGAACTCCCCACCAACACATGTCTATAAATCTTTCTTATATAAAAAAAATCTTAATTATTACAATTTCAATACAAAATTATGTCATTTGTCATATACATAAAAATATGTCATCTTCTTAAGATTTCCCGTACGTGACTACAATTAGTCTGACTCTTGGCAAAATTCATGTCAGAATCGAATCCACAAAGCAGTCGTTGTTACAATTCCACGTCAGAGGCCGTCGGGCGGATTTGAGAACATACTGACACTAGGGCTTGTTAGGTGATTAAACCTGCAGCTCACTCGATAAGAAGGCTGACTAAAACCTCCGTATAACTTCTGGAACACTGTTAATGGCTTGTCTTTAACTAAACAAAATATGTAGTACACACCTTTTCTATCGGCAGCTGCTTGCGCCATCATAGTGAAAATGCAAAAATTAAACTCAAAACTAATAAAATCTTCATAGTTTTTGTATGCGTGTATTTCCCAAAGAATTTTCCTTAAGTCTGTCTTGAGACATTGTCCTACGGTTACATTTATATTATTTGCCATATGCAAAGTACTGCGTCTTTATTATAATTTTTCCTCCTTTTACATATATTTTTTATATAGCTTCCACCAGCGGTTTCACCCGCGTCTCAAGGGAAGGTACTCCGCATTCCCTATATATACTTTTTTATGGGAAAGCAAATGAAGGGGCATAAAAAAAGGTTACCGCTGTGGGTGCAGCATGAGGAAGGGTCAGACTCTTACTCATTAAAACCCACCATGTTCCTTCTTAAGCCCTTTATGTACCCGGGGCTGCGGGATTGTTCGAAAGAGCTACCGCGTCCCTGGTACATAAAATACCTAAGAAGGAACACGATGGAGTTTTAGTCAGTAAAAGTCTGACTCCCTCACCGCTGCTAACCCACAGCGGGAGGGGTCATTTGAAGATTATTGCAAGCGCGAACAATCCCGCAGCCCAATTATGACTAGCCCACAGTTAAGCCTGGAGGAAGCTTATGCGTAGTAAAAAGATGTTTATTATTATTTTTGTTATGTAACACATTTTACTACGTTGTTGGTTTATTAATAAGATTAATTAAGTCCAGTAACGTTAAGTATGGGTTTGTACTACAGATTTTCCTATTAGTAATACCATAAATATGCAGATTTCTATGAGGAAGATACAGTTACCTACCCAGTACCTAGTACTGTTTTTTAGAGCTACGGTGTAATGTTTTAAGGCCGGCAAAACACGGACCGCTTCAAGCAGTCGACTGCATAGTGAACTTCAGAGTTCTATGGACGCACATACACGAACCGCTCGAGCAGGTCCTAATGATTCGGACAGTCGACAGCTTCAAGCTGTCGGCCCTGACTGCTTTAATTTTCGTGTATTGCCGGCCTAAGAAAAACTGACATTTATGTTGTCAGTGAACTAGGGTCTGACTGGATACAGACGGGATTTTATAATACCGAAATTCTATTTGTTTCTTTAGAAACATCTTCGCCTCGATCCGCTTTGGATTAGTCTGGGTTTAAGTCAATGGCGTCTAAAAATACTAGCGATATGTGGCGCCTTGGTAGGAAACATACAATAAAAACGATTGTAACGCTTATTAAATAATTTATTATAAGTTATAAATATTCTTAAAGACTAGTAATAGAGAGCTTTGGGCCCAACGAAACAACAGTTTACTTAAAAAATTGAACATGAAATGTAATACAAAGTAAACAGCTGACGTAAGAAAACGGACGTTTATAGTGTCGATGAAAATGGGCCTTAAAGATGTGACAATTACATAGTTTATGCAATGAATAGGTTATATAAGAAATAACTATGTATTATACAATGTTGGTGGTGAATAAATAATACTGTTAGGTTTTTGGTCACTCTCGAATCTGTCATCTTGCGACCTTACGAGAATCTGTGGAGAAAAGAAAATATAATTATTACTAGTAGTTACTAGTAGTTACATCGCTCTAGAAATAATGTTACTTGTGAAATGACGACAGACTTAGGATTTGGGTGACCTGGTTCCGGCAAAAAAATATATTTTAATAATTTTAACAGTTTTCCTAAATTAACTGTGTTCTATCAATATTCACATACAATTTTCAGGTACCATTATTTATAAAATGAGCCATTATTTTATGAATGATGAGAAAAATCACGTTTGTTGTATGGCAGCTCCCCAAAATATTTATTTTATTCCAGTTTTCAGTATTTGTTGTTATAGCGGCAACAGAAATACATCATCTGTGAAAATTTCAACTCTCTATCACGGTTCATGACATACAGCTTGGTGACAAACGGACGCACGGACAGAGGGGCGAAAACAATAGGGTCCCGTTTTACCCTTTGGGTACGGAACCCTAAAAACGGACGTTTATGTGGTCTGTGAAAATTGGCTTTCAATTGAAAACTTACTTTGTTAGTTTTAATTTTCTATCAGTTATCATGACGAGTCGGGCTTTTTCTCATCTTTCGAAGTTTCGTCATCGGCAGGCGTAGGTGATGTGGGCGGAGGCGAGTCACATTTCGTTATAGCACAATACTTTTCTATCATTGTTGTCGCCGGTTGTAAAGCATGTTTCTGTATGCCTTTGCCTTGTACTGGAATAAAGTATAAATATATAACTAACTTTATATCGTTATCGTTCGGTTGTATCGTGTTTCCAAGAGAATTCTTCAAAACTCCGGGATAAAAACTATCCTATGTTCTTTGTCAAGGTCAACTCTATCTGTGTACCAAATTTTATTAAAATCAGTTGTCAGTGGTTTAGACGTGAAAGCGTAACAGACAGACAGACAGAGTTACTTTCGCATTTATACTATTATAGTTCGGCCATTCAGAGAATGCGTTCCTGACACGTCGCGATTGAACTGACGACGTAACTTTGCAATGGCGTTGCAGTTACGATAAAAATATTTTTGCTGGTTGTTTACCGTTTTAACAATTGAGGAGCATTAAAACAACATTATTATATCAATAATCAATGAATGTAGTTACGTCGTCAGTTCAATCGCGACGTGTCAGGAACGCATTCTCTGAATGGCCGAACTATAGTATGGTTTCGGGACACCTTTTCACACACGGTCGGTTAGAACCATGTTAAATTCTTAATTAACTTGTGTTATGGGTGCTAACACGACTGATAAACTACATATAGCTACACATATACATATTGTAAAACTGAAATGTTATCTTGTTAGTGAAAAAATAAAAATACCACCCAATCGACAACCGTTTTTGGGATATCGATTTAAAAAAAATCCGCAAATTAAAATAAGAAAAGACTTACCACCATCAACTTGATCCATATTGGAAGCTTTTTTATTTAAATTTAACACTACACAAAACACACGTCTTCACTCGTAAGTATCGGGTAGAATATTCACACATTTCTGTAGCATAACTCACTTTATATACTTAACTCATTAGGAATGTCAACCGTTCATTATTTTTTACTTTTTGTCCTGGGTATTTTATTGTTTACTATTTTTTACAGTAAATAAGGATGGTTTATTACATAGAGTTATCCTTGTATGCTTGACATTGACGTAATATGCATTAACTATGTACGTAAGCAATTAGGTAGGGGCTTTTCAGAACTTGAAATATTGTATGTAAAAACAAAACATCCTTAACTATTGTGAAGAAGGTGGATGGGTGCTGGCTGCCCAAGACTGGGATGGTTGGCGTTTGGGGAGGCCTATGTTCAGCAGTGGGCGGCAATTGGCTGGTGTGATGATGATGATGATAAGGCCGAAATAAGTTGAACAATCACAGTTGGAGGACCTCCTTACTAGATTAGCAGTTGTTCCATTGAAGACTTCCTTAATTACTTCATCTATACTAGGTAATAGGCTAATGTTTGCTTGAACGCGCTCATCTCAGCATGATTTACAAAAAAATTGGGTTCGATAGCAAATTTTTCGGGGACGGTTATATGCTACTTTAAACCGAGTACGCGGAGTAGTTTCGAGTGGAAGTGTATATCAATCTGTAGTATCTAAGCCATATTACTGCCAAGCAAACAAACATAGTTACAGCCACCTTCCGCATTTATAATATTAGAAGAGTCGTGTATATGTGGATATTTTTCTATACATATTTATGCGGGATTTATGCAATATAGTTTATAACAACTTAAGGGGGTATTCCACTTATTCATCAATATTTTTAGCACCAATTATTACGTCACCATCACTGACCAAGATGCTATGGCCAATGATGGGTTTCCCAATGCCTGGTTAACTGGGTTGATTAGGTTAGATACTACAGTTAGGTACTGTTTTCGCAAATAATCACAATAAATAATATTGTAATTCTATCGATATTCAGAGTATTACCATTTAAAGGAAGGAGAGAGGGGAAGGGGTCGTGAGAGGTTCAAAAAATTTTATTGAAGTGTTTTTCTATGATATTAATAAATAATAGAAATCAGTTATTATAGGCATTTATTTATTTTACATGTTATTTATTGACTTTAGCAATTGCAATACAATACCTCCTCCTTTGATATCCTCCTTTTTAGGAAGTACCATAGTTAAAAAATACATTTTACAACAAATAAAAACAGTATTGTGATTTTAACCCTTTTTTGGTTTATTTCTGCTATACAGCTGCATCATACGCGAACTTGTGAGTACTGCATTTTTGAGCCCCGAAAGAACTGAAAAAAATAAAGTAATAATTAACAATTATTTTTTTCATAGTTTAACAAAGTTCCATCCTAATATGATCAGATGTTTTTGAGATAATTACGTGCCGTGTTTCTTACATTCGAAAACACACCGTTTATAATATAATACATACTTAAACACTAACAGCCTTACTTATAAACGTGAATTAAATATAAGTAATACTTAAGGGCTGTTTAAGAAAATTCTTACTTATAAACGTTGCTTAAGCATGTCTTAACTAACATTTAATCACTACTTAAGACATTAAGTAGTGATTAGTTAAAATATTGCTTAGAAGGTGATTAGAGATTTTATAAGTAAGGGGGTAAATGTGTTAGTGAACATCCTTGGCAGTCAGGCATCTTGGCAGAAGCCAGAAAGTCTGACAACCAGTCTTACTCAAGGGAATTCGGTTGGCCGGGTAACTGGTTTGAGAAAGTCAGATAGACAGTCGCTTTTTATAAAACACTGGTACTTAGCTTTAACTGGAAGCCGACCCCAACAGAGTTGGAAAAATGCTACTTAGGTTAGCAAATATGTTCGAGATCTACATAGAAACGGATATTTTGGAAAATTTTCAAACTTACCATTACGATTGAGTTTCGGGCGGGCTGTTACTAGCGTCATCGCAAGCAACAGAAACGTTATTATAAACCACAACTTCATATTAATGTAGATATTAATTACTAGTTTACTTCAATAAACACAAACTCTATAAAGGGCTTTAAGACACGACCTCCAAGGATGCCGATTGAAATATGAATGATCAATATAGCTATTAATAATTATAAAATAATGATGGTTGTCTCATCAACACATAGGGCTTAAGGCTGCGTACACAGTAGGCATAATGTTAGCAGTCGAATGAGTTAGCAGCGTATTGGTTTAGTATCATAATTGATGAGTAAGTATCATTCCCTTATCACAGTAATACCCGATCTTGATGTGTTCCACGATAAGTTGCGTATATTCAAAAACAAAATTAAAAACGCACCCTAATTCTAATCGTTATTCATTTGTTGTTTTATACTGACTTGATTTTACTTATATTTCTTAATTTTTTTACATGACATTTATTGGACATTTATGTTAATATTTAAACAATTATACTGTATTATTTGTTAAATTTCAATTCCAAAGTATGTATTCATTAGATATTCTCAATTTTATTTTTATGATTTATTATTGTATTACATCTTCGAGCCGATGAATTGCGAATGTTATGTACGCCATTATTGTCACATGCATCAGACCATAAACTAAAAAAGTATATTAAGTTATCGAATGTTAAATGTTTGTGATGTGGCAGTACTTTTTTTTAAATAAATAAATAAATAAGTACGCCCTTTTTTTTAACGACGTCAAAAATCATCAAATGACCCCTTCCCGCTGTGGGCTAGCAGCGGTGAGGAAGTGTCAGACTCTTACTGCCTAAAAACCGTCGCGTTCCGTCGTAGGCCTTTTATGTATCAGGGCCGCGGTAACTCTTTCGAACAATCCCGCAGCGTTTAGTACGCCCTTCCGTATATCATTTGAAATTAGCTGAAATTTCTGCCCGCGGTTTCACCCGCGTCCCGGATGGTGACAAAAACTCTACTTCTCCCGGAACTAAGCTACCTCCTCTCTAATTTTCAGTTTAAACGTTTCAGCCATTCTTGAGTTATAAAATGTGTTACTAACACGACTATCTTTTATATAAATGAGTATAGTATTATAGATAGAGTGTCGAAAGTTTGCCAGTTTGGACCCACTTTGCACAATTTTTACTGTTACGTGCTCCGACTGTCTCGTTTAGTGGTTTAGTAACTCCTTATTTATTTATTTATTTATTTGACCATTTATGTACACAGTAAATACATGAAAGAGGTAGAGGTAACATAAAATGGTACAATGGTACTGCTTATTTCTAAAGAAATCTCTTCCAGCAGACCCGTAGTAGGAGAGTTAGAATATAGAGATGTAGACAGACTGTGTAAAAGGAGTACAAATGACATAGTTTTTCTGTTATTTTAACGTATAACGACTGCCAAGGATGTTCAATGACTGGGACCTGCAGTTTAACGTGCCATCCGAAACAGTCATTGGTGTCCGTATTTAGAAAGTACATATAAACTTAGAAAAGTTGCATTGGTACTTGCCTGGAATTGAGCTCACACACTCATTCTTGAGAGGTTGGTTCTATACCTATTAGCACCACGACATTCTCTGTCACTCACAACTGTCTTTCAAGTTTTATGGTAATGGCGTCCACGGCCGATTTCGGCCACGGCGGTTGTTCTCATACAAGGAGATCAGCCAGCTGCGCAGGACATATTATAGTGCACGAGCATTTGCACAGACACAGATGCACTCCCTATTCATTCACTCTCATAACCCGATGGGACGGCAATCCGACACGATCGGAAAGAGATCAGGCGATTATGGTATTAATAATACAAATCAGTAATACATAGAAGGCATTTATTTATTTGTCATTACATAGACTACAGGTATAACATCAAAATACAACAATCTATTGTTTACCTCCTCCTTTTCCGGCAATAAGTTCAAAAATAGGTACCTATTTTTATTTTAATCTTTTTTTTTCAGTACATAAACCTCCTTCCCTTCGGTCTAGGTCTAGGCTTATTTACGTTGTATATCGAAATCATGTGATATCCTGGTAGCACTGCGTTCCCGAAACCAGTTATACCTGAAAAATCAAAATAATTGATAAGTTTCATCCTAATGCGATCAGATG
The DNA here is from genome assembly GCF_022581195.2 of Helicoverpa zea. Taxonomy (NCBI): domain Eukaryota; kingdom Metazoa; phylum Arthropoda; class Insecta; order Lepidoptera; family Noctuidae; genus Helicoverpa; species Helicoverpa zea. The sequence continues at coordinate 2,509,289 of NC_061478.1, forward strand.
TTTCAAAAAAACCGGCCAAGTGCATGTCTGACTCGCGCACAAAGGGTTCCGTACCATTATTTATAAAACGGATAAAAAAATCATTTTTGTTGTATGGGAGCCTCCCAGTTTTCAGTATTTGTTGTTATAACGGCAAGAATAATACATCATCTGTGAAAATTTCAGCTCTAACTATCACGGTTCATGAGATACAGCCTGGTGATAGACGGACGGACGGACGGACGAACAAAGGAGCGAAAACAATAGGGTCCCGTTTTACCCTTTTGATACGGCATCCTAAAAATTACGTGTTAACAGTACCTACAATCGAATACAAAGCAGTTATTATCTATACTAATATAGTAAAGACAAAATATTATTTGTTTGCTTGTATACTGAAGCCGGCTTTTCACTATGTGATATAATATACATATATTACATCCCAAACTATAAATATTTTTAAAGTATATATGGGGGTTATCTCGTGCAATTATTATAATTAAAAAAAAAACATTAACCGTGGTACCACAAAAACTTTTAAACGTCTGTTGAACACTGGTCTAAAAACATGTCAAATTATGTTGAAATAAGGTCGCTTCAAACAGAAGATAGAAGCCTTAAAGATGATCCCCCTTACTTATAAAATCTCTAATCACCTTGTAAGCAACATTTTAACTAATCACTACTTAAAGTCTTAAGTAGTGATTAAATGTTAGTTAAGACACGCTTAAGCAAGGTTTATAAGTAAGAATTTTCTTAAACAGCCCTTAAGTATTACTTATATTTAATTCACGTTTATAAGTAAGGGGGGATATGAATAGGAAGGGAGTGAGTGTCAGTATGACGAGTGACAGGGGAAAATGGAAGAAAATGACATATTGCGCCGACCCCAAGTAAAATTTGGAAACAGGGCAGGAGAAAGAAGAAGAAGGTCGCTTCAAACAGGTATCTGTGGAAATCAAAGGGGGAGGCATATGTTCAGCAGTGGACGTCCTATGGCTGGGATGATGATGATGATGATGAAGGACCGTTTTTTAGACAAGTGTTCAACAGCTGTTTAAGTTTGTGTAGTAAGGCCATAAATGTTTTCGAGATCTTCATAGACGTTTTTTTTTTAATTTTGAAGTTACAAACTTACCATTTCTAGGATAGTATTGCCTCCGGGCTGGGACAAGCGTCAGCGCGAGCAAGAAAAACGTTATTATAAACAATAGCTTCATGTTAATATAGATATATTAATTAATAGTTTATTTACTAAGACACGACCTCTAAGGACGCCGATTGAAATATAAGTGAACAATATCATATATATACCTAACTATTAATAATTATTAAATAATTAAAGTTGTTTAATAGTGTAAATAACTCAAGTTGTCAACAACATACGGGGCTTAGGCTGCGTTCAAACCAAACTGACTGTCAGCCGCTGAATGTCAGCATCTATGCGGCGTTCACGGCCGATTTCGGCCACGGCGTCTGTTCTCATATAAGGAGATCAGCCAGCTGCGCAGTACATATTATAGTGCACGAGCATTTGCGCAGACACAGGTGCACTCACTATTCCTTCACTCTCATAGCCCGACGGGACGGCAATCCGACACGACCGGAGAGAGATCAGGCGCAGGATCAACATTTACGTGCTCTCCATGCACGGGTGAATCAATCACCAAGACTTCCAGACTACGGGCTGCTTTGTGAAAGTTTTAGAAAACCCACAAAGCGGTGGGACTTTGTGGGTTTTCTATCGAACCCTAAACTGCGTGACGTTTTCTCACATTCGGTGCCTGACAGTCAGTTTGGTTTGGACTCAGCCAGACAGACTTGTCTGTTGTTGATGGAGTGTCGACAGTTTGCTAGTTTAGGCTCACTTTGCACAATTTACGAGTGCCGACCGACTCACAGCAAAAATAACCAAAATGAACAAGAAAATTGATTCGAGTTTGCAGCTGACTTAAATTTGGATAATAATAATGGTTCCGAAAAACAAATTAATCTCCAGCGATATGTGGCCGACTATTATTCTAATTAACCAGCGTTATAATGAATTACCGACAAAATATCGAAAACATAAACGACAAAAAATATCAATTTTAACTACAAATATGAGCAGGTACAAATAAATAACTTTTTCTCCTAAAGAAAATTCGATCATCGAGTAATAAAACTAAAGTTCCGACTAAAATACTGAACTTCCGACAAAATTACTAAGTTACCGACAACAGAGGTTTTGACAAAATAATCATATTTTTACAACTTGCATGAACTGTTATAATTTCTATTGTTGGTTATTAAATTTATTTTTTAACTCTCAATAATAATGAAAATACGCCCCGCAGGGCATCTGAGGCGGATGACGGGGAGTAGCGACCCCGCGGGGCTATATATCCGAGTGCTCCAGGCAGAGTATACTGTCCCCCATCTCCGGCCTGCCGGAGTGAAGCATGACGGGGGATAGGTCTCCCGCCTCTTGGCTTGCCTTCATCGGCCGGTCAGAGTGGAGTCGCTAGAGCAGGGTTAACAGCCCACTCGGAGGGTAGGTGCCTCGTGGTAAGTGGCGAGTGGGCCGGTGATGCTGGACCCACAGGGAGCGCGTGATCTGCGTTTAAAGTCCGCCGAGGTATCCTCACCCTTCAGCCGCTCATGTACCTGTTGCCCTCTTGTTGCGATTTAGCGACTGATTCCCGGGGGCCCAGTAAGTGAGTTGGCGAGTCTCCACCTGCCATTTTTACGTGTATTTATTACATTGTTATCGGCAGGTGCCATAGTTCCCGTAGTTTCCCCATTCCTAGTCCACTAGCATTCCATCACAATAGCCCAAGTAGTTTTCATCCATAGTTAGCAATAGTTTAGCACAGAACCGGGGATTGTCCTTGGGTACATTTCTATAGTGTATACAGGGATAATCGTCGGTTTTGTGTCACCATTTCATTAAAGTTGTCTCAAAAGGGCTTCAGCGTGTTGGCTTCGGCCCCACGTTCGCCTCCCAAAAATCCGGGACTCTATAGTCCCGAGGTCTGGTAGAGACATACAAAATAATGAAAATACCTCAACAGTTTGGCACACGCGATCGGGTTCGGGTCGCATTCAACTGTTTTCGTGTGCAAGTTCGAAAGATCCGAGCGCAGTGCGTTTGCAACGACCGACGCTTGCATGTAACGTCTGTTTATGTTAAGAAAATAAATAGTTTTTTGTTGCTTTTGCTTTCGTATTTTCACTAATATAACTATTAAGTGTACTAAGGAAACTACTAACTTACTATCTATTAAGGAAACTTAGTATTGTTACGAAATATGGATGAGGTACCCGTGTACCGTTCTGGATTGGAGGAAGAGGAGGGAGCTGGTTCATCAATACCGGTGTAGAAGAATCGTCGAAACAAAAGTTGGGTGTTGATTAAATGCCTACGACATTCGCAGGTTGCCCTTGATTTCTCAGGGTTTCCATCATCAGATTCTGACCTGATGACTATGGGACCAACTGGCAGCTATTCCACGTCGAACAAAAAAAGAATCACGTAAATCGGTTTATAAACCTCGGCGTAATCGATGTACACACATAGAAAAAAATACATTCCGGCCGAATTGAGAACTTCCTCCTTTTTGGGAAGTCGGTTAAAAAAACATACCGGCCGAATTGAGATTCTCCTCCTTTTTGGGAAATCGATTAACAATATTCTAGGAAACCAAAATCTACTTGGTTTTAGATTAAAGCATAAATACTACTTTAATTCTAACTTTTCCTGAACCTGAAATAAGTACCGATATCGAAGCATACCCATCATCCTCCGAGCCTTTTCCCAATCATGTTGGGGTCGGCTTCCAGTCTAACCGGATTCAGCTGAGTACCAGTGCTTTACAAGAAGCGACTGCCTATCTGACCTCCTCAACCCAGTAACCCGGGCAACCCGATACCCCTTGGTTAGACTGGTGTCAGACTTACTGGTTTCTGACTACCCGTAACGACTGCCAAGGATGTTCAATGACAGCCGGGACCTACAGTTTAACGTGCCATCCGAAACACAGCCAATGGTGTCTAAGATATACTTAGAAAGTACATACAAACTTAGAAAAGTTGCATTGGTACTTGCCTGACCTGGAATCGAACCCGCGCCCTCGTACTTGAGGTTGGTCCTTTACCCACTAGGCAAGCATACCCATGGTAAATAAAATTCATGATAAATGAAGCAAGTATAAGTTATTATTACAAGTACATTTTTATATTTTTTAAAAGTATTGTTTAACCACTGAGAATAATATTTTCAGTATAATGTTATAGTTAAAATGGCACCAAGTCTATGAAATATGAAAGGTAATTTATGAATTAATAGTAGGCAAGTAAAGATTAAAAAATACAAAGCATAGTTTTCAGTAGAACGTAATTTATACTGGTAGAAAAGTATTATAGCAACAAACAGTGATGTTTATTTTTCGAAGACTTTAGTATCTCATTCGGTCGTTTCGTAATTTTTATTCGGAGAAAAGTAGTCGGAAAGTCAGTATTTTAGTCAGTAGCTTTAGTATTTTGAGTAAGGGCAATTCTTATTTTTTTGTCGGAGCTTTTATTACTAGCCCTTAAATTTTAGTCTGCCACAAAATGTTCAGTCGCTAGTCGGCTACTAACAGTTGACCTACGGTGAACACAGCCTAATTGGTAAAGGACTGTAGAAACCCCAGAAAAGTGAATCATGTTATTATTATAGGCAGTTTCCTAATGTTTGTTTTCCTCTTTCACGCAAAACTTCTGAATAGAATTTTGATGAAACTTGGCAGTAATATAGGCCATACATCTGTAAATATATAGGCTATTTTTTTCGGGTTCCGTACCCAAAGGGTAAAACGGGACCCTATTGTCTTCGCTCCTCCGTCCGTCCGTCCGTCTGTCACCAGGTTGTATCTCATGAACCGTGATAGTTAGAGAGCTGAAATTTTCACAGATGATGTATTTCTGTTGCCGCTATAACAACAACTACAGAAAACTAGAATTAAATAAATATTTTGGGGGGCTCCCATACAACAAACGTGATTTTTTTGTCCGTTTTATTAATAATATAATGGTACGGAACCTTTCGTGCGCGAGTCCGACTCGCACTTGGCCGGTTCATTATCTGTATGTGGGTTGTAGTTCCATCATGAAATGGTTGAAAGGAACCACTTGAGGAAGCTAATTCATTTAGATCTTCATATGAGCGCTGGGATTTTACTTTGATGCAGGAAAATAGTAGAGTTATTTTGTTATTGGCAATAAAGTAAATCAATTTAGCTATTATTGCATACCTACCTTATCTTGTCATAACGAGTTCCTCTTTGAGAGGCACGTTAAATGGGTGGATCCCGGTTGTCATTTGAACATCTTTGGCAATAGTTACGAGTGTTCAGAAGCCAGAAAATTGGACAACCTCTTCTACCAAGGGGAAATATGTTGCCCAGGCAAATGAGTCGAGGAAGTCAGATAAGCAGTCGCTGTATATGGCACACTGGTACTTCGCTACACCCGGTTAGACAGAAAGCCGACCCAAGTAAATGGCGAGAAAAAGCTTTACTCCATTGGAATTGGCACACAAACATATATTAAACTAGCTTCCGCCAACGGCTTCGTCCACGTATAGTTCGGTTATATCGCATTTCCAAGAGAATTCTTCAAAAGTCCGGGATAAAAACTATCCTATGTTCTTTCTCAAGGTCAACTCTATCTGTGTACCAAATTTTATTAGTTCAGTGATTTAGACGTAAAAGCGTAACAGACAGACAGACAGACAGTTACTTTCGCATTTATAATATTAGTAGGGATTAGTAGGGATAAATAAACTTCTGCATAAAATAATGATTCAATTGATTTGGTTACTATTATTATTTTACATATTTACATTGACTTTAGATGAGTTTTAAATAAAAAGTCAAGACTCAAATAGAGTACGAACTGATCGTTACGGCAAACCTCAAATTTATTTTTTTATTTGGAAGACTTAAAGCTAAAATAACTTAAAAGTTAAATAAAACTTAATCACGAATTTCTTTTGTTCACAGTGTGATGCTAGCATGGCAGACCTTCAACGCCCTCTTCGTGATTCGAGCAGTCAGCAAGTATCTGGTTGAAATGGTGCCTGAGTATGAACTCTGCCGGCATTTGGACGTTCAAGCTGAGAGGAGGGTCGGCAATGGACCCGTTGAAAGTAGAGAAGGAAATGATACCACGGTAAGAGTCCCTTGCTTTAAGCTACTTCACCCGTTAATAAGAATGGCGTTGTTCATACTGATTTCTGACACTTACGCGAATATTAGACATTGAAATAAAACTACTTTTACGGACACTTATTACGATAAAATCCGTAAAAGTCGTTTTATTTCAATGGCGGTGTTCAGAGAAGGATTAGCTGTTAGAATGCATGGCTTTATCCCGTTAACGTCACATACAAAAATCTGTTACGTTTTAAAGGGCAACACGGTAACATTTGGTGGAAGAACTTGGTAACAAAGTTTGCCCTGAAATTATTATAAAATTATGACAAAACAGTTATTTTTTTTACTCTTGACTTTTTTCTCCTATCCAGTAGTACTTATTGACTTAAAAACTTTTTATTATATTTTGTCAAACTACACAGCTGGCTCAGTGGCTACACCAGTAAATCTTAAGAAATATTAGTTAGTAACTTTCCCTAAAATTAGTTTCATCCAAAGCAGTTCAGCTTTGCTCGTGGCAAAATAACAAGGATGACACATAGTCACAAACTTCCTCCTTTACAAATTAATTACTAGAACTAAATAAATAATTATTATTATTTTAGCATGAGGCTCTCGTTAGGCGGCTGGATCAAGGGACTGATTCAGAAGGCAGTACTCCTTGATACGGCGCGTATTGTGAGGAGGTTTATGTCTCCGGGACCCTAACCACCTTGGACCCTGTGCCCGATACCGGTGGCAACCTATTTTTCATATTTTTAAATGTTTTTTATTTAATATTTAAAACTCCGCCGGTAAAAAGCCGGTAAGTCAGAAGCCAGTAAGTCTGACACCAGTCTAACCAAGGGGTATTGGGTTGCCCGGGTAACTGGGTTGAGGAGTTCAGATAGGCAGTCGCTTCTTGTAAAGCACTGGTATTCAGCTGAATTTGGTTAGACTGGAAGCCGACCCCAACATAGTTGGGAAAAGGCTCGGAGGATGAGGATGATGATTTAATATTTAAAAATGTAATTTATATGTTTAACAATAAATAAATGAGAATATTATTATATAATACTATTGTTATTCCACAGCCATCACAAGAAACATCCCCATCACCTCTGGCGACCCCCACAAGTCCTGAAGCCCCGGAGCCGCCCACATCCCCCAAATTAACCGGCTCTGAGAGCCGGGTGGAAATGCTCATTGACGCACTCATTGGGCTTATCATTGATGTTCCTGTCACGTGAGTATTTATTTAATTATACAAGGGTACTTTGTACTTTAAGGTTATTTTAATTATATCAAAATATTTATTGGTAACCAAGTCGGTATAAAAGGATTTTATGCAGAAAAGGAAGGGTAAATAATATGAAGAAAAAAATTTACAGATATAATTCTTTCTTAAGTATCGAATACATCAAATCTAGATTAGAAATAGATATATTTGAAATGAATATTTTTGTTAATAAATTCTTCTGCAAAAAAAAAATGTTTAAAAAACTTTTTAACTATGTATAATATAACTTACCAGTTATTAGTTTTCCCGCGGTTTCACCCGTGTCCGATGGGAACTACTGCCTGTGCCTGGATAAAATTTAGTGTAAGTCAACCCGGGGATAGTGTAATTTCCCAACAGTGAAATATTTTTTCCAATTGGTTCAGTAGTTTGGGAGCCTGAAAAAAACAAACAACAAAAGTCTCATGTATCAGGGTCTCATGTATTAATTCATATAAATATTGGTTTATTTACACAGTGACAACACATACTATCTACACTTGGAATGCATCAACACAATGCTAGTTCTGATGTCGGTGTATATGTTCGCTGGAGTCCACGGACAAACGCGTCTTGTGGACACCTCGCTGATATACAGGTGAGTTCTCATTTATTTCACTGTAGGTCCGGCTGTCATTGAACATCCTTGGCAGTCGTTACGGGTAGTCAGAAGCCAGTAAGTCTGACACGAGTCTAACCAAGGTTACCAAACTACCAACCAAAACCAAGGAGGTCAGATAGGGCGGTCGGTCTTTGTAAAGCACTGGTACTCAGCTGCATCCCGTTAGATTGGTAGCCGACCCCAACATAGTTGGGAAAAGGCTCGGGAGATGATGATAACACATACTACCTTCACTTGGAATGTATCAACACAATGCTAGTTCTGATGTCGGTGTATATGTTCGCTGGAGTTCACGGTCAGACGCGCCTTGTGGACACCTCACTCATATACAGGTGAGTTTATTTTGAGAGATTTAGAAAAAACTTCCAATAGCGAGCGGGCAGAAAAAACGAATGGTTCGGTAGCATTTTCTGTAAAACGGCCAAAAATCGTGTATGTAAAAGATTTTACAGTTCAAATCTTTCTCTAAAATGTTTTGGATGCAAATATTAATACATAGTTTAAATACAATTATAGAAGAAAGTTTTGAATTGTAAGAACTTTTGGAGCTTAGCAAAGCTTTATTACATTGAGGTGTATTATTATAAGTGATCTTATAATTCGCGGTGCGGTTATAATGATGTGTTTGTGATGTGACTCAACGAAAACTAGCCTACGCCACTGTTTTGCTCGGGTCCCGTGCTACCTCGATTTACTTAATTAACCCTGAATGCATTTTTCAAATTCAAATCGGACCAGTAATTCCTAAGATTAGTGCGTTTCAAACAAGGAAACAAACTCTTCAGTACATATCAGTGGCGAGGCGTCCTTATAAGCCGATTCCCATCGGCTTCCCTTTCGAATTTCAAGAAAGAAGCATAGGTATAAGTTATAATATAGGTATAGGTATAGTTACTATAATCATTTAAACCACACAATTTAAATATGTAGGTATAACAAAACGCCTACCACCGTAAAAAAAATTGTCTATAAATTACTTGAAACATTTTGCTCCTACTAAACAAGCCGCGGCTTCCTCCTCCATACAAAACTACGCTTGCGTGACGTCATCCACGCCGCGCCGAGCGATGTTCGCGGCATATGGGCGAGCGGTAAGCCGGCTCACGGAGCGGCTTCCAGCCAATCAAAACTCGCAAGTGAACGAGAAAGAACGCGTCAAGAGTAGAGTAGCTATATCTGTCTACGAGCGAGTGACAGCGCTTAGAGCTCTCAAATATGTAAACAAACAAATCAGACAAATTCACTCTCATTGTTCTTATTTTGTTTTAGATAATACCATTAACAATTTGTTCTTTGTATTACTAGTGTGTGTATCATTTGGAAATAACATAGTTCGTGTGTGTACAATATTTTATGTTAGTTTAAGTGTTTTAGTTACATTATGTCAACATAGATGGCGTTGTGCATTTTTATGCAAATCCTGAATCGCGGTGTTAAGATTCTCCGCGATTTAATGACCGTAGTTGGGATTTTTTTTTTTAATTCACCAAGTATATAATTTTGTTTAAGTAGTTGGCTGTATCATTACTCCCTACTAATCCCCGCGATCGCACCGTGTTGTGACCGACCTGGTACTCAGTACAAGAAGTACAGTACTACAGTGTGTGTACTTAGTGAAAATAGAGAGACCTACGTTGAATTGAGTTATTTTGATACGTAGACAGTTGGCATCAGGTATAGTGTACCTACTTTTAAAACTTAACTAGGATAGCATTTATCGCATTAGACTGTTTTCCGACAGATTATTTACTTTAGGTAGGAACTTATTTTTCAAGGTTAAGTTTTGAGAATAAAAACGTGTTATAAAACTCGGGCACGCCGCACGGGTGAATTACCGACCAATATTACGTCTATATTAAAATTACTAACGTCCTGACGGATAAATACCTACGATAAATATCAATGGCTAACAGGCCGTTGTAAATTAAATACTTAAAATGTATTGTTTCTAGTGCCAAGTTTTCTCAGATTCTAGTAGTTAATATACCTAACTAAAGATAATAAAGTTTTATAGATATTAATAATCTGCCGAATTCCTCGAGAAAACGTGTTCAAACTATTAGTCTCTCTCCCCCCCCCCCCATCCCTGAGTACTCCCCCCCCAGTTTTTTTTTTTGCTGCGGCTTCCCTATTTCATTAAACCCCCCTTCGCCACTGGTACTTATTATTATAGATATTATAAATAAATAATGTCGGGACACTAAATAAACAAATAATAATGTCGGGACACTTTCACACACGGTCGGTTAGCCCCATGGTAAGTTATTAATTAACTAGTGTTATGGGTGCTAACACAACTGATAAACTACATGTAGCTACATATATACATATTTATAAATACATATAACACCCAGACCACAGCCAACAAGCATGCTCATCACACAAATGTCGACCGAACCGGGAATCGAACCCGGGACCTTTTTTTTTTTCCGACGTCAAAAATCATCAAATGACCCCTCCCGCTGTGGGTTAGCAGCGGTGAGGGAGTGTCAGACTCTTACTGACTAAAAACCGTCGTGTTCCGTCATAGGCCTTTTATGTACCAGGGCCGCGGTATCTCTTTCGAACAACCCGCAGCCCCGGCAGGCCTTGGCCCTGCTGGGCCCCGCTGGGGTTGCTGACATCTCTTTGAGGAGCGCGTGGAACAACGCGCGCCGTCGACACGGGTCTGTCGTCTAAGCAGACAGAGGGACGATGAGCCACCCAAACTCACCGCCCACAGACCCACGCCTACGGTGGCCGGGAGTCATCATGCGACACCCGGCGCCCATGGTGTCTACCTGGTCCTGCGCGGCGACCGGGATGAGAGGTGCGTACTCTCTGGCGTTCCGCTTCCTCCTTCTCGAGCATGACCGCCTCGCAGAAGGAGGCGACGGCATCCCATTCCCTCTCGCCCCGGACCATGGCCTGAACCAGGGCCGGACGCGAGAGGTCGCCGCCGCCCAAAGCCTCGACGAGGACCCGGTATTGCCCCCTCCCATGCGGGGCACACCAGGACTGTGTGGTCCACCGTGTCCTCGGGGCTGTCCGCACAATGGTGACACCCGGGCGCCTCCTCACGACCGATTCGGTGCAGGTACCTCCCGAAACAACCGTGTCCGGTGAGGACCTGCGTCATGCGGTACGTGAGGGCGCCATGACTCCTCCCGAGCCACTCCTCAAAGAGGGGACTTACCGCCACGATGGTGGCGTGCCCTGCACTGGGTTGCGACAGTCGCTCCCTCCAGGCCACCATGAGATCGCGCCGGAGCTCTGCCCGCTGCGCGACAACTTGCCGCGGCAACGGGGTTTCCCCCCGCTGAGCCTCCTCGCGCCAGTCGTACAGGCGCAAGAAGACTCTCGCCTCCAGATCCCACGGTGGCAGTCCGGCTAGTAGGCCAGCTGCTTCGCGGGAGATCGTGCGGTACCCCCGGATTAGCCTGATGGCTATCACCCTTTGGGGCACGTTCAGGTAGTGTACGGCCCGCTTCCGTACCGAACGTGCCCATACCGGGCCCCGTAAAGGGCCATGGACCGCAAGACTCCCGCGTAGAGTTTACGGCAGGGGGCGTTTGGGCCTCCCAGGTTGGGCAGGAGCCGCCTGAATGCAGCACCTGCCTTCTCCAGTTTGGGGCCCAAACGTCGGAAATGCTCGACGAAGTTCCACCGGCTGTCGAGGACGAGTCCCAGGTATTTCATCGCCCTCTCGACGCCGATGGGAACCCCCCCCACCGTGATCGAACCCGGGACCTCAGGTTCGGCAGTCCGGCATGGTGACCATTGCGCCATCGAGGTCGTCGAAATATTCTGCCCCAGTGGGAGCTTCAAACTTAATATATTTTCTATACATTTCAGGACGTTATTCCAAGGTCGTTACGGGATGCACGCCCCGCTACTAGTGAAGACTTTACTGAATAATCTATCAAGCATGTTACCTGCTCCTCCGAGTATGTTCGGAGCTCACGCTGCTGGGGGCAGTCTGCTTATTAACTTGGCTTGTAAGTTTATTTACCTGTACTTATTTTCTTCCCGCGTCTGGGTAAAAATGTAGCCTGTATGTTGTTCTTATGTGTAAACTAGGTTTTATTTTAAACAGTTCAAGTTTTTTAACTGTCATGGAATCTTTTGTTGTATGGGAGCCCCTTAAAAGATTTATTTTGTTCTAGTTGTCCCTATTTGTTGCTACATATTTATAACAGGTCTGCATCATCTGCAAAAATTTGAATTATCTAATTTTTCACGTTTATGAGATACAGCCTGGTGATGGACAGATAGCGTTCGTCTTTTTCCTTTGGGCATGGAACCCTAAAAAAGCATTTTGTGTTGAATAAACATTTAATCTATCTTTAACACTGGTTGCTTTCCCACTGTTTCACCCGTATCCTGTGGGAACTCCTGCTTATACCGGGATTAAGTATAAACTATGTTACTTGAGAAAGTACAGCTTGCCAATATTGATAGAATTATTCATATCTGTTCAGTTTCTTTCGGGACCTTAAAACTAAACATACAAAACAATGTTTACTCTTTATTAACTAACTACATATGTAAGAAAATCTTTTTTTTTTTTTTATTCTTTAAAAATTTAGGGACTTTTATAACGCACAGCGTATGTCAGTCCCATCGTACCCTAAAACAAGTTACAACAATAACATTTGAGATCAATGGATCAAGGTCATAAAGTCGAACAACATTCTCGCATCTTCGGAAGTTGGCTTACTTAATATATGGTGGAATGTACCGATATTGTTCTTATTCAACCTTAACGCCCTGAACAATTTAAGAAAATCTTGTAATCTTAATTTGACCCTGAATCTTCGATGAGGATGAAATTTTGCACACGCTCTGAGTTCTGATGACAATACATGACTAGCGTGTTTTTTAGTTTTCAAAACTATGTTTTTATTTTTGCATCGTTATTATAGACTAGCTTTTGCCCGCGACTTCGTTCGCGTGGAATAGTGACTTTCGGCAGATTTTTGGTTTGACCAATAGATGGCGAATAAATTTTATTTTTGTATTTTTTTGTAATAAAAACTATCCTACGTTCTTTCTCAAGTTCCAAACTATGTCTGTACCAAATTTCACACAAATCGGTTCAGTAGTTTAGGCGTGAAGAAAAGACAGACAGACAGACAGAAAGACAGACAGACAGACAGAAAGACAGACAGAGTTACTTTCACATTTATAATATTAGTTAGGATTTACTTATTTCATTTTCAGCCGGCCTATGGAACATGATAACTTTCAACACAGCATCCCGACAAACAATCTACACACATCCCCCTCTAGACAGACAGGAGTTACAAGAGCGAGTCAAAAAGGAGCACCCTGTAGCTAACCAGTCGTGCCTCCTTCTGTTGACGTTGGCTAACCATTGTATGAACGATGATAACTTGTATAGAAATGCTCTGCTGTGCTGTGAGGATACTGCAGGTAGGTTCTATTCCTGGTAAAAGCAATTTTTAGAATATCAGAATTCATCCCCCTCTAGACAGACAGGAGTTACAAGAGCGAGTCAAAAAGGAGCACCCTTTAGCTAACCAGTCGTGTCTCCTTCTGTTGACGTTGGCTAACCATTGTATGAACGATGATAACTTGTATAGAAATGCGTTGCTGTGCTGTGAGGATACTGCAGGTGGGTTTGATTCCCGGTTAAAGCAATTTTTTACAATACCAGCGGCTGCAACCACTTTTTGAGGGAATTGGTTCTTGCATTCGGATAAAATGTAGTCTATGTACTCTCTCATGCCCTAGATAAACTGTGTACCAAGATTCATTAAAATCAGTTCCGTAGTTTTGAAAGAAAGCTGGGAAGAGCGAAAGAGTTATTTTTGCTTTTATAATACGATTTAGCGAGAGGATATGGCGACTTTTCTAAGTCAGAAATATTGCAAAAAATTTAGAGTAAAACAAAACACGCCTGAGTCTGACATAAATAATATAATTTAAATGGTAAGTTTCTTATAAATATATTATACATTCACGATTACGTTAACTATTTTCAGAAACTTCAGCCCCGACGCCGCAGCGGGAATCAAATGGTGGACCACAGCTAACTCCTCCTAGAATCGACATGGCTGCCGTGAGTATATCAGGTCTTTCTTATCTAGTAATTTATACCTACGTATATGTATATTACCTTTTTTTAACGACGTCATAAATCATCAAATGACCCCTCCCGCTGTGGGTTAGCAGCGGTGAGGGAGTGACAGACTCTTACTGACTAAAAACCGTCGTGTTCCGTCATAGGCCGCGTATGTACCAGGGCCATGGTAACTCGCGCGAACAATCCCGTAGTATATGACATAACAAACTCTCTTCATCATCAGCCATTTTATTATACCACTGCAGTGCAAAACAACTTTTCTGAGTTTGTATGTACTTTATAAGTAGGTATATCTTGGACACCAATGACTGTGTTTCAGAGCACGTTAAACTGTAGGTTTCGGCTGCCATTGAACATCTTTGGCAGTCTCTACGTCTAATCAGAAGCAAGAAACTCTAACTTAACAATGGTTATAAGGTTTTTCGGTTAACTGGATTGAGGAGGTCAAATAGGGAGAGCAAGGCCTAATTATAATAATTAATGTATGTCTAAGAAAATAAAATATATTGATTGTCTGAGAGATAACATGAATGACAAGGGTTTCGGGGATGTTAGTACATATAACATCTGACAGAGAGAAATAAAAGCAAAATACATATTGTGTCGCCCACAAATAAAATTGGGAATAGGACAGGAAAAATATAGTAATTTTATGTATGTAAAAGTAATAGTAATAATTTATTTGTATTTTATTTTTATGTTTAATATTTTAAAATGTAAATAATATGTTTTGAAATTCATAAATAATGATATCGTTACAGCTACACAAAGCTCTATGCGCGACAGCGGGCTGCGAGCACTCCACACTACTCCTATATCTAATGCTACACTCGTGCAACACGTACAAACGACATATAAGCAATGTGGCGCAGATTGATCAGTTGGTAAGTATACTTTATTTAGTTCATTATTACTGGATTTCTTTATATGTATTTGCATATGAAATTGTATATTAACCATATTGACAACAAAAATAATAACTTTAAGTACTTAACCATTCTAACGCCTTGTGGGAACTTCTTCCCGAACCCGGATAAAATATATCCTGTGTTACTCGGGGATCCAACAGTGAAAGAATTTGAAAACTTCACTTTCACTGTTGGATCGCTACAATATATAATTTGTGAGTACCCTACACAAAAAAAAAAACAAATTGCAAGATATTTCTCGCGGTTTCACCCACGTCCCGAAAGAACTTCCAGAAACCGGATTATTAGATACGATTACCTGACTAGATTAAACCATTTAAACCATTTATTTAGCCACACATACAGTCATTGAAAAATAACACAAGGTATACAAGAAAAAAAAAAAGAACCAGTGTGGCAAGGGGTATATCTCAGTATATGCTGTGCTGGGCACAGCCCTGATTTTCAGATATCCCCTCATCATTGAAATTAAAACGGTACATTTTACACGCACACGAAATTATATAACAATAAAAAAAAAATTAAACTTAAAAAAAAAACAGTTTGTAAGAGAGCTTAGGTAGGTAAGGAGATAGGTAGAAAAAAGTTAACACATCCAAACCAAGTTGCACTACACAAATAACAAATAACACTACACACACATCAAGAACAATGAACGCTGTAAGAGGTAGGTAGTATGACTGACATTACATTAGGTGGTTGCTACTCTAACTTTTGTTTATTGAGAAATAATATTGTCAGATGTTTTTTTAATGTTACCTGGGACATGCTACTACGTAAAGGAGGGGGTAGGTCGTTCCATATTTTCGTAGCAGAGTATTTAAACCCCCCCTTATACTGAGCCGTTCTGTGAACAGGTATCACTAGCTTATTTGCCTCTCTTCTACGTGTATATCTCTGCTGCACGTCTCTAACCCAGTCCAGCTTGTCGTACAAGTATGTTGGCTTCTTTTTAAAGATTACTTTGTGTACCAGACACGATTATATGCATTCGCATATGTAATAGCATAATTACCCCATACGCAGCGGAAATTGCATATTATATTAAAATCTCCAAATTTCATCGTCCAATTCATCGGTGATTCTTCCAGATTCAGGCGATTCGACAATACAACTTGCAAGTATGCGAGGTTTCATGCGATTAAATGTAAAATAATCTAAAATCCAAACTAATATTATAAATGCGAAAGTAACTCTGTCTGTCTGTCTGTCTGCCTTTCTGTCTGTCTGTCTGTCTTTTCTTCACGCCTAAAGTACTGAACCGATTTGGATGAAATTTGGTACAGACTTAGTTTGGAACTCGAGAAAGGACATAGGATAGTTTTTATCCCAAAAATCCTGCGGGAACGGGAACTTCTCAAAAATCCCGCGAGATCGGGAACTATGTGGGTAAAACCAAAAATCTGCCGGAAGTCACTATTCCACGCGAACGAAGTCGCGGGCAAAAGCTAGTTAGTTTATAAATATAATAAATAATACTTTTTTTTTTAATTACAGATAGTGCCGATCCTACAAGTGCTATATAACGCGCCGGACAACAACGCACATCACATATACATGTCGCTAATAGTTCTGCTTATATTGACAGAAGACGATGCACTTATCAAAAATGTTCATACTATTGTAAGTAGAAGTTTATTATAAATTATATTATGGCAAGTATATCTTAGACACCAATGACTGTGTTTCGGATGGCACGTTAAACTGTAGGTCCCGGCTGTCATTGAACATCCTTGGCAGTCGTTACGGGAAGTCAAAAGCCAGTAAGTCTGACACCAGTCTAACCAAGGGGTATCGGGTTGCCCGGGTAACTGGGTTGAGGAGGTCAGATAGGCAGTCGCTTCTTGTAAAGCACTGGTACTCAGCTGAATCCGGTTAGACTGGAAGCCGACCCCAACATAGTTTGGGAAAAGGCTCGGAGGATGATATTATGGCAAGTAAGTTGAAAAGAATACTTTTTCGCATTAAATTATTTTTAAAAGCTAGATAAAGTCGGTATTTCCTATCTGACTACATACACATGACACAATAACAAGAAACACCGAAATAAACACATGTAATAATATAATAATCTGCGTAGCCTTTTCACAACTGTGTTGGGATCGGCTTCCAGTCTAACCGGATTCAGCTGAGTACCAGTGTGCCACAAGGAGCGACTGCCTATCTGATGTCATCAACACAGTCACTGGGACATACTCTGTTGTTGTCTATCCCTACTATTACTATTTCAATTCACATATTTTCATTTTATGTCTATCAACAATTGGCAATACTATACAAGGAGTAAAAAACATATCAAAAATTAGCTGGAATATCTAGCTATCAGTTATCTTAAAATGGATTAAACATACAGAATATTTTATTGAGCAAGTACGGCGACTAACGCTCAATCCTTCTCCGTGTGAGAGGAGGCCGCAGCCCAGCAGTGGGACTATAAAAAGGCTAACGATGATGATACTAATTACTCAATTTTTGTCCACAGATGTTAAAAAACCTAACCTGGTACACAGAGAGAGCTATTTCAGAGATATCTCTAGGCGGTCTGATGGTGCTAGTAATATTGCGAGCGTTACAATACAACATGGTGCGAGTCAGAGACAAATATCTGCACACCAACTGCCTAGCCGCCATCGCTAACATGAGCTGTGAGTTGTGTATACTGCATCTTTAACTGTTCAGCCATTCAACCTTGAAAAAATCATAGAAAGTCACTAGTAGTCTAGAGAGTAATTTTATTCTCACGCTTTTAAGAGAAACGGCTGGACCGAATTCGGTAAAATTTGGTAAGGATATAGCTAGAACCTCGGGCAAGATTTTAGGATACTTTTATCCGGGTGCGCAGAATAGTTTAGTTACATTTTCTCAATATCTCTCGGCCGGTAAGAGCTAGAGATATCTCTAGGCGGTCTGATGGTGGTTACAATACAACATGGTGCGAGTAAGAGACAAATATCTGCACCCCAACTGCCTAGCCGCCATCACTAACATGAGCTGTGAGTTGTGTATACTGCATCTTTAACGGTTCAGCCATTTTAGAGTGCACATGACATAGAGAGACTCTTGATAGTAATTTTATTAATGTGTTTGAATTTGACGCTTTTAAAGTGAAACGGCTGGATCAATTTCAGTAAAATTTGGCATTGATATAGCAAGAACCCTAGTCAAAATCTTAAGATACTTTTACCCGGGTGCACGAAGTTGTTTCTTAATTTTTCTCGGTCAGTAAGAGCTAGAGATATAGTTTATACTTTGACCCTTTTAAAATAGAAACGGCTTGACCAATGTCGATAAAATTTGGTAAAGATATAACTAGAACACCGGGCCTCGATTTTAAGATATTTTAAGCAGAGTACGAGAAGTAATTCCCCGGAACGCGGGTCAAACCGCGGAGATCAAGCTAGTAAATTATATTATGATTATTATTTTTTCAGGTGAATTCAGGAATCTTCACCCGTACGTGGCCCAAAGGTTAATATCGCTGTTTGAAACTTTAACTAAAAGAAGAGCAAGGCTTTGGAACGAGGTTGAAGGTAAATCATTATTATTATTATACCGACGCAGACGACTAAAGAAACGAAGGATGCATTGTGTGAAAGTCGACATGGCTTGAAATAATGTTTCTTGTGAGATGACGGCAGATAGAAGAGTATGGAAGAAGAAAACATGCTGCGCCGAACACAAATAGGGGGGGTGTTATAATATAAGTTTGACTGCTATGTATGTCTGTCTATGGCACATTAATGGCGTCCACGGCCGATTTCGGCCACGGCGGCTGTTCTTATTTAAGGAGATCAGCCAGCTGCGCAGGACATATTATAGTGCACGAGCATTTGCACAGACACAGGTGCACTCACTATTCCTTCACTCTCATAGCCCGATGGTCATCATCAGCTCATAAAAAATGTCATCGTGTCATCAAAAACTATAACAGCTAGTAGATCATTAAATATGTGTTGTTTATTTTTCAGGTGGCGATTTAAATAACGTGGACTTACCACATCACACAGAAGAGAAGACAGAGGAAATGGTAAGTTTGTATAATGTAATCCTAACATTTTGGCAATCACACAGCTAGAGTCCCCATCTTCGGTTTAGTCTTATCCGTCGACCTCCAATGTGCCTATCTGACCCCCTCAACAATGTTATCTTTGCAACCAGATACCCCTTGACAGTATTGCTAGTCAGTCTTTCTGACTTCTGACTTCCTGTAACGACTGCCAAGAACACCTATCCAAGCTACTATTACTACCAGTAAAGTAAGCCACCCGTAATGACAGCCGAAACCCAATAATTTAA
Source organism: Helicoverpa zea (assembly GCF_022581195.2). Lineage (NCBI taxonomy): Eukaryota > Metazoa > Arthropoda > Insecta > Lepidoptera > Noctuidae > Helicoverpa > Helicoverpa zea. The sequence continues at coordinate 2,528,637 of NC_061478.1, forward strand.
CATGCCTAGTTGGTCACCTTATTATCAATCAACCTGGCTGTTAGTTAGCTACGAGCTCTTTTTTCTTTCGCCTTATTGATAAATAACCATAGAGTGAAACTTATGAAAATGATTTTTTTTATTCCTGGTGTACTGGTGTATCTGGGTTTTTATTTTTCACAGATGGACCACATATCAGTACTCGACGAAGTCCTAAGGATGCTACTAGAGATAATAAACTCTTGCGTCGCTCACCAGTTGACGAATAACTGCAATGTAGTGTACGCGTTGTTGCACAAGCGACATCTATTCACTCAGCATACGCATCATCCAGTTGCGCAGAATATTGATATGGTAAAACATTTTTATATGACTAAAAAACTGTTATGTTACTTGCGCCACTATGTTGTTACTTTCAGCACTATCAATGTTATGTTACTGGCAACACTATATAATGTTACTGGCAGCACTGTGATAACACAAAATTAAATTACTGGCAACATTGTGTCGTTTTCGGTAACATTATGTTATGATACTGATAGCACTGTGTTTTGTTATGGAAAACTACGTTAATTTACGACAATGATGCGATGCTACTAGAGATAATAAACTCTTGCGTCGCTCACCAGTTGACAAATAACTGCAATGAAGTCTACGCTTTGCTACACAAGCGACATCTGTTCACACAGCATACGCATCATCCAGTTGCGCAGAATATTGATATGGTAACACTTTTTTTTTGTTACTAAAAACACTGTTATGTTACCTGCACCACTATGTGATATTAGAAGAAGAAAGAACGAAAAACCATTTATTAACGCAAACGACGCAAAAGCAACAAAACAATTAAAACTAACGACAATACAAACAGATAAACATTTAAATAAGCTGCATTTGCGTCACCTTGCGAAAAAGGGACAGCGCTCAGCATAAATGCTGTGCCTCGCGCACGCAGGCACGATACGACAGCGCTGCCACATTATATATGCAGACTATTAGGGCAATATTATATTGTTTCTGGCAACACATTGTTATGTTACCAAAAACACTTTGTTATGGAAAAATGTACTGGCAACATTGTTTTATAGAAACAGTAATAAAATTACCATCAAAACTGTTACATTACGGCAATTACTTTAAAGTTGTTATAACGCAAGAGAAATCTGTTTACACGCATTATCCACTTATGTAACTAACTACATAATTATTTAATGTTACAAGGCTACATTATGAAATGTTACTAGCTACACTGATATATTACCAGCAAGTAACGTGTTACCAAAAACACTATGTTATATGGCAATAATTGCAACGTACACTAACGCGCTGTTGCATATAATCTCTGATTATTATTTATAACGAGACTAAAACAAAATTATCTATTCTTGTTTTCAGGTAATAGGTTATTTCTCAACGCGTTTGCAACGCGTTCAGGAAGGTGCAGGCGGTGACTTGGGCGTAACCGAAGTATTGCAGTGCATTAAGAAAGGAGCTGAGCAATGGTCTAGCGATAGACTAAAGGTATGTGATGTTTTATAATTGTGAAATTATCTTATTATCTTACTGATAATCACCAATTTTTAATCAATTGTTCAAGAACTAACAGTTTGCCTATCTACCACATTGTGATCTTAGTAATTTCTTCCGTATTTCGAAACGCACGTTATTGGTGGGCACCGGCTGTCATTTGAACAACTTGGGCAGTAGTTCCGGGTAGTCAGAAGCCAGAAAGTTTGACAACTAGCCTCAACAAGGGGTTTTGGGTTTCCCAGGTAACTGGGCTGAGGAGGTCAGATAGGCAGCTCCTTGTAAAACACTGGTACTGGAAAAGGCTAGGCAGATAATCCTGATACAGTCACTAAATATTGATTAAACTACAAAATAAGTTTAACAAAACTTAGCTTTTATAAGATCTCGATACTGTTTAAAATGTAAAGTTCGCTTTTTTTATATGAATGTTTTTGGTAGAATACTAATTTCTCCCACTTACCTTCCAGAAATTCCCCGACCTAAAATTCCGTTACGTCGAAGAGGAGAGACCAGAAGAATTCTTCACTCCCTACGTGTGGAGCCTGGTGAGCTCCTGTGGCGGAGTGTACTGGGCCAGTGAGGGGGGGGCGAGGGCTTTGGGAGACCTCCTCGCTTGCTGATCGACGAACTGTGTAATATATGATGTCGTGGTCAAGACGCTTATGTGCCGATGGGGTTAAACGATAAAATATATGTATTGTATTGTAAAATGGCTAATAAATTGTTACTGTAATGATTTCTTGAGTAACATTTTCTTGGTTAGTTGAGTAACTTATCAACTAAACGCAAAAAGTAAATTAATGCAAAATAAATTTATAGTCACAACAAATGTTTTGTTCTATGTTTTTGTTTATGGCAAACGATGTCGACAATACAAGTCAAATGTTATTTTAACGCCCGCTTTTTGGTGCATGGCAACACCAAATCAAAAATATCCGCGCTGTCATTAATATCTAATTCTGTACTTCCTTTCCACTGTAGTTATATTTATTCCAAGATTTTATTTTATTTTCTTATATGTAATAGTAAAATTATTATATAGAATTTTCTGAACTTGTAATGTGACAATATGCTAACTGCTATATTTTGAAACGTTTTAGAACTCTATAGAAATTAATTATTGCTTTGTAATCGACTTGTGTAATTAGTTAATTAATTATATTAAATATGTATCTAATTAAACTAAAACGATGAGGTAGTATAATAGTAAATTTCTACATTGTGAATTACTATTAGAGTGACTATAATTTATTTTATAAACAAGAACCCAGAATTTTTTTTTAACAAAAAGTAAAATACATTTTGATAACTCATTGACTTGCTTTCTGGCAGTAAACCTTTATTAAAGTATTTAATATAAAGCTATCCGAGAATATAATTCACTTTTGAAGATACTGCAAAATATTGCATTCCTTGGTACATGACAAAACTTGGAAAAAGAATTTTAATATATTAATTGATCTCTCTCCGGTGGTGTCGGATTGCCGTCCCATCGCGCTATGAGAGTGAAAGAATGATGATGATGTTCTCCTAGCCGATTGTCGGCTACGGCGGCTGTTCTCATGTAAGGAGATTGACCAACTACGCAGGACATATTATAGTGCACGAGCATTTGCACAGACACAAGTGCACTCCCTATTCCTTCACTCTCATAACCCGATGGGACGGTAATCCGACACGACCGGAGAGAGATCAGGCGCAGGACCGACATTTACGTGCTCTCCGATGCACGGGTGTATCAATCACCAGCTTCCAGGCTCCGGGCTGCTTTGTGAAAGTCTTCTAAAACCCACAAAGCGATTTCGGCCCGACTCGGGAATCGAACCCGAGACCTCGTGCTCAGCAGCCGCACTTACGACAGCTAGACCAACGAGGCAGTTAAAATAGGAATTTGAAGGAATAGTGAGTGCACCTGTGTCTGCGCAAATGCTTGTGCACTATAATATGTCCTGCGCAGCTGGCTGATCTCTTTCTAGAACAGCCGCCTTGGCCGATAATCGGTCGGAACGACATTATTGATGATTTCAAAATCAATTTAATTTTAGTTAGTTTTGTAATTACGTGTCTGAATTCCAATGTAAAGCGTAGTATTTATCAAATCATAGCATTTGTGTTGTTTTAATCATCTTCATATTGTGTACAAATCTTTGTCATTTACATTGTATTTTTAAAAAATGTAATGTATAGTTACCGGCACGGATATTGAGCTCGCGGCGAAAGAGTGGGGATCGCTTTGCGCACTGTACACTTAGGCAATAAACCAATAAATTGCTTCTGCGCAGATGAAGGTCAGGGTTCAATATCCGTGCCGATAACTATACCTAAAATTTTTCTTTTGTTTTTTTTTATGCTACTGCTCCACCTGCGTCTTAACGCGTTAAATTTTGGCATTACGCAGATGTGGCCAACGTTTTAATGTCAATTTATACTAATGGCAATATTAATAGCATTAAACGTTAAGCGATAACTCGGGTGTCGGTTTTTTGGACACATCAAAGGGTTTTAGTGCGTAGCTTAGAGCGCTAAGTGATGTTGGCTACATTAATGCCATCTCATTGCACGCATGCAAGGACGAGTGTAGATACTTTGTTTAAGCGGTAACTGCATTTTACGAGCACGATAATGGAATGGTCAAATGAGAAAGCTTTAGTTTTTAGAATTATTTTGTGTGCCTAAGTTTAACCTCTTTAATGTGTGTTAACGCGTTACTTCATGAGGGATTAACTCTTGCGGCATTGTAACCTAAGTGTAGCCAACACGCATTTTTAATGCAATAAGTAACGTGTAGTTGGCCATTGACATTAACGTTAACGCTAACGCAGGTGGAGCAGGAGCATTAGAGTAAAACTCTCAATAATTTGAAATAACCTGTCTTCCTTAATACAAGATTGTGAAAATTCAAACGAATGTATTTGTATGTAATCCTTTGTAACCAATTTAAGTTTGTATTCCACACACAGTTAGTAAACTCCGAAATTTTACACCGCCATATGGCATTCTAAATATATATTTTTTTTAACTATTTAACTTATTAACTACTTATCACAAACTTCATTTATTTTAAGTACATTCTCATCAATATAGTGCCTTTAAAGAAGGAACGATTTTACGCTATCGAAAGTAATTCTTCCAATTAAAATTTTACTATTCATTCCAAGCTCACAAAATTTTGAAAAGCTGGAATTCGTAAAATAAACTTGAAAGCTCAGCTATTTGAATTAAATAATAAACTGTAAATTAGAATAACTGATCTTTTTTTAACGATGTCAAAAATCATCAAATGACCCCTCTCCCGCTGTGGATTAGCAGCGGTGAGGGAGTGTCAGACTCTTAGGCCGCGTTTCCATTGACGCGGAGCTGGGCGGAGAGGGGCGGAGAACAGCGGTGAAAAGTGGTCAGTGTTTCCACTGAAGCGGAGCTGGGCGGAGAGGGGCGGAGAGGAGCGCAGCTGGGCGGAGAAGAGCGATGAAGATTTTGAATGCACCTAGTGACGTAACGAAGACAACTGACACACTACACGCGAGTCACGCACCGCCCCGCTCCGCACCGCTCCGTGCCGCCCCGCTGTCCTCCGCTCTGCACCCCAATGCTCGCTGTCCTTCGCACTGCACCGCCTCGATGTATGAATATTCGCTCAGCTCTGCTCCACCCCGCTCGTACTGTTTCCATTGAAGCGGAGCGGAGATTTCAAGCATAGTCATTGGACAATTGCCCGCGGAGCGGGGCGGAGAGGAGCTGAGCGGTGCACGCTCAGCTCCTCTCCGCCCCGCTCCGCGTCAATGGAAACGCGGCCTTACTTACTAAAAACCGTCGTGTTCCGTCGTAGGCCTATTATGTACCAGGACCGCGGTAACTCTTTCGAACAATCCCGCAGCCCACAATAACTGGTCTGATCCGTTGTTTGTCGATTACAGATTGAATTTAGAGATCGGTTATTGAAATCAGCAGTAAATTGGAGACATTCTTTTGTGGATATTTATTTTCATTATAATAATTTGTCTTTTTAGATTTGTACATAAACGATACTGTTATAAATGAAGCAAGTACTGCTCTCGTCAAATTACTTTGCCGCTCTGAAGTCAGCCATTTTACCCACGCATGTAAATTTTGACGTTTCGTAGTGTCTTGTAACCGCAGAGGAAGATGGAGATGCCATAAGAAAGGTATGTCAAGCCTTCTTGTAGGTCAAGCAACGTACGGTATGCGTGATCAGTTACTAGAATTAACGAGACGTTCGGGTTCCTTGTCAAATCAAAACCAATTTGTCACAGACTGGTCTTCTTTTGAAAATAATAGGCGGGTTCCAAAAAAGCGTGCAAGGGTGGAGCTAGTAACGTTTCTCATCCGCCAAACACCCGCTTTTTGGGGCAATACTTTCTGGGAGATTTGACGTTATGACATCCCTGCTAGTCATTTTGTTCTCCATGTTTTTGTTCATACATTTTGACGTATCGTAGCCTACTTCAGGACGGCAAACTCATATGACAAGAGCAGTGATCTTTACGGTACAATCCGTTAAATATGTTATACCGTAGATTGTATAAACGCAATATAGGTTAAAGAATAATCAATAAATAAATGATATTTAATTATTACAGTGTTTTATTTAATAGATAGACCTATACATACATATATACTGGGGTATAGTTCCCACCAAACTTTTTGTCGTATGGTTGGAAACCAATTTTAAAGAGAAAGAGTATTACTACTTGGATATAGATAAAAGCCAAGAGTTCCTTTCTGGATACATAAGCTGTCTAGCACTGAAATATTTTTTTAAATCGGACTAGTAGTTACTAAGAACTGTCGTGGTGGCCTAGTGGGCAAAGAACCAATCTCTCAAGTATGAGGGCGCGGGTTCAATTCCAGATCAGGCAAGTACCAATGCAACCTTTCTAAGTTTGTATGTACTTTCTAAGTATATCTTAGACACCAATGACTGTGTTTCGGATGGCACGTTAAACTGTAGGTTCCGGCTGTCATTGAACATCCTTGGCAGTAGTTACGGGTAGTCAGAAGCCAGTAAGTCTGACACCAGTCTAACCAAGGGGTATCGGGTTGCCCGGGTAACTGGGTTGAGGAGGTCAGACAGGCAGTCGCTTCTTGTAAAGCGCTGGTACTCAGCTGCATCCGGTTAGACTGGAAGCCGAACCCAACATAGTTGGGAAAAAGGCTCGGAGGATGATAGTAGTTATTAAGATGTGCGTCAAAACAAATATAACTTTTCAGCCTTAAAATATTTGTAAACACAAAAAATAATTTTATTACTCATTAAAATCTTTTGCCTTCTCCACCGTATACCTATTTTAACAATAATCGTGAATCTGTCTGATGTGATGAAAAAAATATAATTTATATCAACTTACCTACTACCTACTGCATGAAAATTTTTCGCTTGGCAGTTACTGTCCCACATATTATTGTTAGTAGACTCTCACATTTTGTTTTCTTTTTCAAAAACCTAAAAGTACACGCTTTGTACAACAATTATATCAACAAATTAACTTCACATTGAATTGAAATAAATAATAATTAATTCCAATGTTGAAGATTCTAAAACTAAGTATTTAAATTTTGCCGCCATGTATCCCAACGACATAGACAATACCACTTGCTAACTACGCATGCGAAATAATTTTTCAATAATACTTTCCTTGTATTGTCCTTCAGATGACAAACCTTGAATATTTTACAGTGCCGAGATATTTTCCTAACAATTATTATTTATACGTGAAATATGAAAACAAAAACATAAAATAAAAGTTGGTATAGACAAATCTTTACTTCCTTCCGATTTGAAATCAAATCAATCGACAAGAATGTGGTGTTGTGAATGTGATAGAAGTGCGTAAACAATGCATTTTGTCCAATAAATAAACATTTATTCGTGAAGGTTTTATTTTGTACAGTCTATAAAACTCTGTGAAACAATCTAGTGGTTTGTGTAGTATTACTGCGTGCCTAAAATTTAAATTAGTGCAAAAATTCGTCTAATTCAGGTAAGTGCAATGATTTCGATGTTTTTAGTTTTTTTTCCGTATTTTATACAAATATGTAATATTCATTTTATTTTCTTTATTTCGTCTCTATATTAATTTAAGTCGCGTTAGATCCGATATTTAATGAAATTATTCTAATTAACTGCGTCGCGTCAATTGTTTTTATTTATATTTTGAATTGTTCAGCATTTACCTGCTATTATTATTTTTAATTTTTATGTAGTTCAATTTGGTAGATATCGCGTAGTTCTTGGGTACAATATATTTATGGCGTTAAAAAAGTCTTGAATTGAGTACGTAGAACCTTATTTATATGAAATTGGTTTATATTTTTTATTTAAAAATATTCTAAAATATATCTAAGTATATTTTCCTACGTTATCCTAGCAGACAGGTATATTAAAAATAAAACAAAAGCACACAGGTACCTAATATAGATTTTATTTTTACAGAAACTGTAATTTATTTTGAATGTGGAAGTTATGAAGTAGAAAAAATTAAAGAAAAATATCCTATGGTTGGCAAAGAAGAACAAAATTCATGGAATATTCTATTTCACCTACAATGTTTTTGAACGGGTAGTTTTTATGTGTCCAGGAAATTTTTAACTGGATAGGAAAACTGTATTCGGATATATCTTAATTTTCTTTTTTATTTCTATTAATAGTTAGTACCTAAAATAATCAAATTCTACACAACTTCAACTTATACAAAATTCATTGAAGATGGTTTAAAATAAAATAAAACTTATTTGCGTATTTGTTTGTATGTATATTATTAACAGTACCTACATATAAAATGTGTTGTTATCATTTACTTAACAATTAAATATTGTAAATAGATTATGTTTATTTTCCTTCATTTTGATTTCATAATTTTACACAACTACACAGGCTTATTCAGTTAGCTATTATGACATAAATGCAATTTTTTTACATATTTCTGTGCTTATGCCAAAGTTGCTGGGTGATGCAGAAAATATGAAAATTTTTGGCAGTTGTTACGGGTAGTCAGAAGCCAGTAAGTTACCCGGGTGACTGGGTTGAGGAGGTCAGATAAGGCAGTCGCTCCTTGTTAAACACTGGTACTCAGCTGCATCCGGTTAGACTGGAAGCCGACCCCAAAATAGTTGGGCAAAGGGTTGGTAGCTGATTATAAAGTACAGTCATACATAACATAGCTTGAATTATGTTATAATCATTGGCGGTTCCATACACTGCACTCAGTGCAATCAATAGGAATGTGACCCAAATACTTGACAATTAAGTTAATTAATAATTGCATGACCACGTAATTAAACAATGGGTAAAAAGCTAAGTCCCAAAGGTGTGGAGTTGTGGGAATTGAATAAATAATCAATTAGATTGTAATAGAACTGCGCGTTCAATAGAAATTAGTTTGTACCCTTAATGGTACAACTCGCTTTACCAACATGGTTATTCTGGTCTGCCCCGGGTTATTTCCTAGATAAATATTTCATAACATATTGAGACTCTATAGTCTATCTTTTGAGTTGGTATGTACTTTCTAAGTATATCTTAGACACCAATGACTGTGTTTCGGATGGCACTTTAAACTGTAAATCCCGGCTACCATTGAACATCTTTGGCAGTCATTACGGGTAGTCAGAAGCCAGTAAGTCTGACACCAGTCTAACCAAGAGGTATTGGGTTGAGGGGTTCAGATAGGGCAGTCGCTCCTTGTTAAGCTCTAGTACTCAGCTGCATCCGGTTAGACTGGAAGCCGACTCCAACATAGTTGGAAAAAAGGCTCGGTGGATGATTGAGACTCTATATGCTTCAGTTCTTGAAGTCTATCAGATTTTTAATTGACTGTCTGCATTCGAGATTTATTTTAATTTGTTCAGAGAAGCAATGTGTGAATCTGCTACGATTTTTTTATTTCAAATTCCGAAATATTTTAATTTACTCAGTCGTTGGTTTACAAGATATAATTACTTATGAAGTACTTATTTAACTTCAAAAGCTTACCTACTGACAAGTAACAATTTGCCGGAATCGAACATTTACTCAAGAGACAGGTGCTTTAACTACTGGGCTACAACAACTTTTTCAAGTTCAAAAAATGCCTTTACTAAAGATGTGTTAGATTGTACCTGTATGCTTAAGGCAATTTTGAACTTGAACCTATTTATTTATAGACTTCTGAATTAATTAATCACAGAGTCAGTCATCAAAATTCTGGCATCCTTGCTTCAATTTTTTTTGCTTACAATATTTATACCGAAAAGAAAGTTCTTATTCGAAAAACATCTGTCAACTTGTAATTCCGGGATCAGAGACAAGCCACTTCGGAATATCGTTTGGATCATCGAAGTAGGTCAAAAGCTAACTAATCTATCAACGATAATGCAAGAATGCAATTATATCTTCGCATTCCGCTATATCTGTTTACTTACTGACTCAATTAACGAACGTAAGGCGGGGTTTACAACAACTTAGACTAATATTTCGTAGGTAAGCTAGAAAAGTCCCTTTACATCATGAAATTACAAGGAAGCTACCTCAACACTGAGAATTAAAAAAGTCCCTGAACACTATTTCAGGATTTTCTGCTGTCTGTACTTTTTGTACACAGAAAATCCTCGCATCGCGAAAAAAATTCTTATCCTGTCAAAACAAATTTCCTACTTTATAGAAAAATCCTGACGAGGTAAAAAGGGGCAAAGGGGCACGCTGGATCATAATATTATGATCCAGCGTGTCCCTTTGCTGTTAGTCAGCGACGCCCTAAGCCGAGACTCGTACCCCACAGGGGGTACTCTTAGCGCAATCGCTTACTTTGTAAGCTTTTTTGCCCCTGGCTGGAGGCCTTAAATTCTAGGCATCCACAGGGATTTGTCTGGTTGAGCAGTCAACAGCCTCCTAGGCTGAAGTGCGATGCTATTCACAAAAAAAACGAGGTAAATAAGACGTTAGGTAAATAAATATAAGGTCCAATATCCATTTGCTTATGAAGCCCTGATGCGAGTGACATTACCGGCTACGACTGAGTTCTATCTGCCATTCATATAAATGTGCCTTTATTGATTGATGATACAATATAGTATTCATTACTCATTGTCGGTTAAGCGCCACACGACAAAGGTGAGTGCATATTGGTATCTTGTATATTAAATGCAAATAAACTTTTAAATACCCGGGTAACGGGTTTGAGGAGGTCAGATAGGCAATTGCTCCTTTTGAAACACTGGTACTCAGCAGACTGGAAGCCGACTCCAACACAGTTGGGTAAAGGCTAGGCACATGAGTCTTTGAAATTCACCTGATAGGGATCTTTCTTACAGCGAAATATTATCATTAAAGAGGGGTGTGTGTGGTTGTAAAATCTGTAAAATTGCCTGCTTGCTGGTGGCTGGGACATCAAAAAGTGTCAAAGTAAGTAAGCCAAAAATCTAATCCAGAAAAACAAGCAATTTCATTACTTCAAAATATAGTGTGTTTGAAAGTTAAAAATGCGGAATGTGAAGCCAGCTATCAACGGATGAACCTTTTGTAGTACAAAGAGTATTGTTTCGCGTCATGCGTACAGCCTTGAATGTGCCCTGATGGCTGTCAGTAGGAGTCATGGAGAACAAACTGACTAGCGGAGGTGCCATAACGGAAAATACGCCTAAGAAAGTAGCGCGACAAAATGCAGGTGAGCGGGGGACCAGGAACGTTACTGTGTTCGCCCTTGTACGCTCTGCCAGACTATTTTTTTGATTGGCAAAAATCGTTGACAAATATCTTAAAGAACCCAAACGCCTGGTTAGTTCACTCTTTTTAGTCAAGCCCACTATACGAATTTGACCTAGAAGAAGACGCCTAACCTACCTGCATTATGACAACTCCGGTCATCTTTCCTTATTCCGTGGCAGGAGTTAACGAAGGGAAGTCGATAATAATCAGGGGAAGGGAATGAATGACGCCGTAGGTAATGTGTAAATACATGAACACCTATCTATGTAGGTAATTTCTGCTCACGGTTTTCGCTATGTTTTAAACTTATTTATGAATCAGGTGTCCTTTTTAACCGACTCTAAAAAACGGTTTAAGTTTTTTAGTTTTATTGATTTTAGAAATAGTTCTACAGAGACTATAGACTCGAGACTATAGAGTCCGCTTATGTCGTGTAAAGGAATTGGGTGTAGGTATCTATGTATTTCTATGATTAGCAGGTATGCAGGTATGTCTACACCCACGTATTGTATCATTTGCGTGTAATCGTCCGAGCTTGGATAGGTAAATTAGACTAGCTGGACTCTTTCTTCCTGAGTTTTGATTTTGAAAGTTCTCACTTTGGCATTTTGAATATTAGTCAGGTATATTTAAGCACCTATTTACCAAATAAAAATTTTCCGCAGTTTCGAAAACAAATACGATTCTTGGTAAATCTCATTACCTACCTATATTTAGATGAAATATTTAACATTCCGACACGAGGACATTTCAAAAATCAATTAATCTTAGACATTGATGTATGAACTGCTGTGCTGTTTATTTACGACGCAGAGCCGACAACTAAATTGACAACATTATTAGTGCAGAGACTGAATGAATAATTTCCTGAGACAAATGTTCTGTTGAGACAAGATTTTTTTTCTTTGCACTGGGTTGTTAAATTGTGGATTTAGTGAAATGACTGGGCCAGAAAATAACTATTTTTGATATTAAACAGAGAACCAGTACCTTCTTAATTATTTATTTCTCTTAAGGCCGAGGATTCAATCATCAGTTAACACAAATCTGAGGAATAAATACGGGGGTTTGACATGTTTGACCTGGCGATTGAAAACTCGGTCCTTGTTCTCCATTTGCATTCAGTTATTAATTTAGCAAAATCGAATTAGCTTTTCATTCAGTCTTAGAAAAATGTTACATTTAAGCGGTATACTGATACCTACTTAAATTAGATTAAGAATTCGTGTTTAACCTACTATTAACACAGAGTGGATGATATCCATGAAAGATTTGGTGAAAAATGACTAAGTAGTTACTAAGCACGGTTTGGTACTAAAGAAAGCACCGTCCGCCAGTGAACTGTAGGTGCCATAATCGACAATTCAATTATTTATCCATTGACCCGTTTCCGACGGCGCTTCATAAATTCTTCCGACGTCCAACCTCTTATTTGGACGAGAACACAACGTGAATCCTAATTGAAGCCATTTATCACATTACCATTTAAGTTTGTCATCGTTTCCCGCCATATTTTCGTGCAGTGAGTGGCGCGAAATGGAACACGCGAACCGTGCGTTCGAATTTTAAAAATATCGGTTTTTAATTTTTGGACCAAAGAGTTTTGTTAATGAAGGTTTTATGTTTGTGAAAGTTTATCGTACTTTTGAACTAGTTTTTGGGTAAAATGTTGTGTTATTAACTTGTTGCTATTTTGGACCGTGACAATTGATTTTGTATGAGATTGTTGTATTTTAATTCGTTTGGTGTGAGACGTGACGTTTAATGTAGTGTAAGCATGTGATAGTGTTATGTTTCTGACCGATATTGAACTTAATGTTATGTTTTCTCTTACGATCGGAGCTTATTTACAACCAAAGCGAATGTATAGATTTATGAAAAAATCAAAAAACATTGACCAATCAGTGCAAAAAACTGCATTTAATTTATCAATACAACAAAAAACAATCTGTAGAACCTTTACCTACTACCTAAAGAAGTACTTTATACTTTAAGCCAGGAATCCAACAGTTGAATTATCCATTACAATCATCATTCTTCTCCTTGCTTACTTGCATTGATTAATTATTCGCACTTACACTTTCCCAAAACAAGTACATGCTTAGTGATGTCCCTTACAAATCAATCACAACCTACGATACAAAAACCGTAAAACCGTAAACATAGAGCACACCACTAATTACATACATATTCAGGTACTATGTTTGTTACCATTATTTTCCGTCCATTCAATCAGCTGATAGTCTGATACGTTTGTCTGTATCCTCGCTTAGGTACAAACCTCCCGACCGTGGCTTCCTGGCATTGTGGTCGCGACAAAATTATATGTTTTATTTTTTTTTTACGGAAACTCGCAAAACATAAGCTAAGGCATTGACATGTTTGCATTTTATAGTTTCCTAGGTACAGATTTGTAAGAGACTCGTGCGTTCAGTACATAATAATATGTAGATCCCACAAGATTAGCTCAAAAATCATCATAAACATGTTAGCCAATTGCCGTCCACTGCTGAACGCAGGCCTGCCCCAAAAAAACTAGGGCTTGTCCCCTGAATTTACTTGTCGGATCCTCATACTATCTCTGTATTGAGAGTATTCTAAAAACTTTTGACATATGAAAAATGTTATTCTGATTCCTTGGAAACTTTGCCAGCTTGAGTAACAAATAATAAAACTTCAAAATATTTAAATATGCTTGCACGAATGAATAGGCAGGCTATTCGTATCATAAAATCACCTAAAAAAGGCTATAAAAGACGGAGAAATTAACTAGATCTTGGCTCTCGTATGTAGGCTATAGAATAATCAGTTACTGTGCCAATAGACTGCCGGGATGGTTGCCAGAAGCCTCTGAAACAGGCTTTCATTACGTAGTTTAAGCTATCAATGTAGAAATGGGAACTCTTGGAAACATACGACCCACATACGACGTCTTTAAAATATGAAGTGGAACTTCATGGTGGAACATCTTCATCATAGCTGTGTCTGGACTTGCTAGAAAGGTCATGCAATGAACTTTGACTACGATTAGCGTTCAACCCAATACTCATTAGACTGGTTGTCACACTTTTTTAAGTAAGTTACAGCCTTTTTATCGTCCCACTGCTGGGCACAGGCCTCCTCTCACATGGAGAAGGATTGAGCGTTAATCAGACTTACTTAGGTTTTAATTAAACACATTAAAATAATTACGCACAAATCAGACTCAATTCACCGACGCACGGAAAGAATACATTATTTTCGATTCCATTTCCCATATCGCCTTAATCTGATTTCTAATTTCATTCCAAAAATAACAAAAACTTCCTGTAAACAGAAAACTGCAATCATCATACATCAAGACAGATTTAAATCTAAACATTTACCCACCTATTACATGTCTATCTGAAATTCTCAGACATGAAAAAAGAAATAAGAAATACACGAAGGGGGGTCGTCGCACCCGTTTTGGCGGACAGCCAGCGATGCACTGCAAACGCGAATCAACCTGCATGGTGCAAGTCTAGCCGTAGACAATAAACATCGGACGTTACTCGACGTTAGGAGCTGCTGATTCTAATTTTGAATTTCAAATTCCAGTCTTTCATTCTTCTTCAAGTTTTACAAGTTTATATTTTGTTCTAATATCAAATGGGAAACGTGCGTTGTTTGTATTTATCGAATGTTCCTTATTTAGTTAAGATGAGTTTCGCCAAATAATATTTTGATAGCTCAATAAAATGACTATTTGTTCCACATAAACTCACATTATATATCTTAACAAGATCTGACCTGTATAATTTTATTTTAATTTATGTTACCTAATCAAGAAATAAATTCAAATCCTTAATAAATTCAAATATTAGTAATTTAAGTCATCAAATGTTAATAATCGTTTCGAATTTAACGCTTGTTTTGTCATCAGTACGAGTACATAGTAGAAAATAGCGCCCAAGCAGAGACGAGAAACATTTGGCCAAGTGTAAGTGTAACGTGATATCTATGTTGTTTATGGAGACATTGAACTTCTGTGTGTTTCTTTGAAGAAAGAAAGTAACTATTTCACTGTTTATAAGCAGTACTATAACTACCGGGATGCCATCAAAGAATATAATAACATTCAGCCACAATTATTAGGTATAAAAATATATATATTTTTGTTTCATTATTTTCAGTACGGTTCCTCCTGTGAAATATTTTATATACCTACTCCCCGAATGTCATAAAATACTAATATAATAACCGTATTTTATTTTGAAACATTTATGTGTAAAGTGGATAGATAGATCGATGAGTAAAGCTTTGGTTTCCTAGGAAAGCGGTGCCGTCATATAGCGGCCGTCATATTATGGGCGCAAATAGACGGTCGTCTTTACGGTGATGACATGTGGAAAGTTCCACGGCCGTTTTAACACACCGTCACATCATTAGGCTGTTCTTAAATAAGATAAATGTAGCTAATTAAGTACTGTAATGTAAAATGAAAATTAAATTATTATAAACATTTAATATTTGTCCAATTTCACGCCACCAATTCTGTTTTAGTTGACTTTTTCTATAATCTTTACTTTTTATATTATATATTTCTTCGTGGTTGTCATTGAACATCCTTGGCAGTCGTTACGGGTAGTCAGAAGCCAGTAAGTCTGACACCAGTCTAACCAAGGGGTATCAGGTTGCCCGGGTAACTGGGTTGAGGAGGTCAGATAGGCAGTCGCTTCTTGTAAAGCACTGGTACTCAGCTGAATCCGGTTAGACTGGAAGCCGACCCCAACATAGTTTGGGAAAAAGGCTCGGAGGATAATGATATTTCTTCGTGGTAACGAACGAAATCTATTAAAATTTCGTCGTCCTTGCTGCTCCAAGAGTTGGAACTAATTTTTGACGTTGTTCCGAAAAAAAAACAGATACGTATTAAAAAATCTTCACCGCTTTCAATAAAACGTTCACCAAACTATCTGACACCGTCAAGACGGCCGTCATGCAAATGGCGGCACCGCTTTTTGAAGTTACGGTGTCAGTTACCGCTCTCCAGGAAACCGCCCCATTTTGTTTACATAGACAACGTTCTAGTGACGTCATTCACCGCTTTATTACGGCCGCTATATGACGGCACCGCTTTCCTAGGAAACCCAAGCTTTAGGAACCATTATTTCGGTAAACACCGGTTTTTTCGTTCTTAAGCATTTTGAGGTGTGCTGTGGTGGCATTTTATGAATTATGTTGATTTATTTTTTGCTGGTTTTACTAAAAAATGTTATAAAGCAAAGTCTAGGCAACACTCATCCGTATCAAAAAAAAGCTTCAATCCACACGAAAGATATCTAAATAAACAACAGCGTCTAACTTCAAAAGTTTCTAACAATTTCAACTAATAATATTGTTGTATGACGTCAAAAGGTGCGGATTACTCATTAGTTTCGTTTTCAAGCTTAAATATAATTCTTATATGTACACCTGACCTTGGACCAATTTCAACTGTATACTGTATACATATAAAAGTACGTAGGTATAGTGAAACAGTGCTCTTGGCAGTCGTTGTCATTTAGACTATACGATTTGTCGCTGGCTCGTCGTCACGATTTTACGTGCTTTCTTATTACGTCAACTTAATCCAGATTATTAAGAACCAAAACGCACTATTTGTGAGAATGAATAGTAATATATAGTCTCTCCCTCGTTACTGTCGATACTCTCTCGTTCGGAGCTTTTAGTAATTTTGAACATGAACACAAAAACCTTTATAGCCAAAGGCATAATGCCTAATGTTCAGTGACTAAGCAAAATTAGTAATTATATGAAAAAAAACTGCTAATAACTATGTCTAGAACTAGAATAACAATAAGGCCGCTGCCTCGAATTTTGCGGGCAGCGGGGCGGCAGCGGCGGCGGCGCGTTCGGTCACCGTTTTGAATGGAGCTCACCGCTCGTTGCCCGCTCCCGCGCCGCTGTATTCGAGGGCCGGTCCATTTGATTATACGCGTAAGATCCTGCCGCTCCCGCGCCGCCGCCGCTGCCGCCCCGCTGCCCGCAAAATTCGAGGCAGCGGCCTAACTAAATGGTCAAAAACAGAGTATCTGTTTATTTACTATACTTTAAAACTGAAGAATCGCACCGTTCGCGAAACGCAGTTCAACAGTTCGTTATTTACCAAAAAATACGTGTTAAAAATCTATATTCGTCTTCTCTTTTCTAAAATCTGCGTATTGTAAGTTAGCTTTTCGTCTAAACAAATACAAGAAAGTCTGGCACACTAAAACGGACTGTGTACGTTTATTTAGCAGCCATTGCCAAAATCTGCGGAAAGTGGCGACGACACATTGAATTGATGCAGTATATTTAAAAATCACGAACATTATTACTGTTAAGACTTTTTCTTTCCTAGGGTACTGGGTTGCCCGGGTACCTAACTGGGTTGAGGAGGTCAGATAGGCAGTCGCTCCTTGTTGCATTCCGTAAGACTGAAAGCCGACCCCAACATAATTGAAGAAAGGCTAGAAAGATGAGAGTGGTTTAGAACGGAGAACTCATATTATGGTGTAGGTAATCTTCTTTCTTTAACCCTTAAGCAGTGATTCATTTTACAAGTAACATTTAAGAGACTTCTCAACAAATATCTGCCTCGTATCCACAACATGTTTTTGTGCTGCCCAGCAATTATTCAATCTTGAGATGCGTTGGCCTTCAACACGAAATTCACTTACCAAGCAAGGTTCCTTGAAAAACAATTGAACATTAGTCACTGCCAGTCAGAAGCCATGAATCGGAAGTCAAAACTCTTGACGGTTGAATTTTAAATGACTGTCGAATGTTGCAGATTTTAAGGTTATTTTGTGCTATTGTTTTTATAGTGTTATGGTGCATTCAGGAAATATGGTACAGATTTTGGTGGAAATGACTCTTGAAGTTCTCGAAAAACTATTTAATAATTTAAACGTCGACTAGCTTTTTCCAACATTTGAAATCCGAACATTGATCTTAGACCGACAATTCGCACGCTTAATCATATACTGACATAACTAAAAAAAGATGTTTTTCAAGAAATCGCTAAAAACGATTTAGCAAACCTGACTTACCTTACAGAATGGCTTATTACTCAAAGAAAATAACTTTATATAATGAAATAATGTATTGTAGGGATAGTTGATAAAGTGAGTTATTGTATTTGAATATAATTTTAAAGAAATATAGATTTTTTTACTATAAATTAATCGGTTAAAAAAATTGTTCCTCAAGATGCGTCAGTTTAATATAAAATATATAGTTACATTGATTTAATACTGGTGACACATTTTGAAATGAGTCCGTGTTTTATTTAATACATAACTAAAGAATATTCATTATTAAGGTATGGGTCCTTATACTATGAAGTATGATTTTGATACTGGTGACATATTTTAAAATGAGTCTGTGTTTTGTTCAATGTATGTTCTTATTATTATGATAATGAGTCATAAACTGATATCTGTCTCTGTCTCGTAAAAAAGTTTGCCGAAACGATTGAGTGTGAAAGGGACAGATATGGGTTTAACTCCGCCTAGAAAAAAGATATCGAAAAAATTCCGAGATCGGCCGAAAGAAGGCGTTAAAATAAACTTCTTGGTACACTTATTTAAACTTTGACCGAAACACTAATCGATCAGTATATGATTAAGCGTGCGAATTTCTCAACTCTGAATTGTTAAAATCTTACCCAACATAATGATTATCCTACTCCTCTCAAAGATTTCTGTATAAAAATAACTTAAATTATATATAGAGCAGGCCGGGCCATGCAGTTTCCCAAGAAAGCGACCAAAACTGCAAGATATCACGCCGTGCTCCTATTCACAGATCATTCCGAACATTTCTCTTTGACAAAACAAAGAAAAAAAAACTTAAAATTAACTGGCCAAACATTTTCTTCGTTATATTTGGAACTGCATCCATAAATCAGGGGCCCGATTCTCCTAAGTTAATAATGTCAAAATCGAATAGAAAACGAATCGCAATAGCAGTTTTAACCATATCGGGCATTCTCCTACTAATAAAAGACCAATCGTACATATCGAATAATCGACATTTGATTGGTGTGCGATTGGTCTGCTATTTTGGTGATTTTGGTATATACGGTAGTTTGCTCTACAATCATATTGCAATCGTAAATCATTTGCAGACAGAATGATTCATTATGAATGACAGAAAAGGATAAAAACGTTTATTTCAAAGAAAAAATAGCGGAATGCCACATACGCTTCAATCGTAATCGAGTCGGGATTGGATAGCAGTCGAATGTGAATCGTATGTTGCTTAAGTAAAATTAGGAGAATCGGCCCCCTGTTTTATCCCCGAACCGCGCGCATACTGTATCAAACATTCATAGCGTACTATAATTAAACATATGACTTCCCCGAAAAGCATGTATTTTCTAACATCCCACAGGTCAGTTGCCGCCGACTTGTTGTGATCGACTGACGTTGCAGGACTCTTGCAAGTGCTCGACTAAATTACGGTTATCTTGATTCTTAATTCAAAATTTTTACGCCGCCATATTTATAGTGCGGTGCGAGTGCTATTTTTGGCGCAGTTTACGGTTTTTTTTGTAGTCTATGGTTTGTGAAAGAAGTAGTGTTTCGCAGTGTTTTGTTTATGTTGTGATTTTGGCAATGTTTATTTAGGTATCTAGTGAAATGAGCACATATGTGAGGTAAACCAAAATGTGCTCATTGTTAAAACTTTAGTTAAACTTTAGTTAAAACTATAAGTAGGTGTTTATTCTTAGATGTGTACAGAGATCTGTAAATAAATTCCCGCATTAAACGATAAATTAACCACAAAAAAAAATACGTAGATTTTCCAAAGCGTGTATTTTACAATATGTGATAGTTGTCCTTGTAGTTGCAATTAATTTATATTTAGATTCCACAAAGTTTTCTCATACAATAAGACTTGTAGTAGACATATTGGGCCTTACTACAAAAACTTTAAACCCTGTTTTACACTTGTCTAATAAAATTTTGGCTGCAAAATGAACCATATGTCAACGTCATAATTTGACATTTTTTTAGACAAGGCATAAACTGACGTTTAAAAGTTTTTGTGGTAAGACGGATTTTGTTTGTAAACAATGAAAAACCTGCAATTTTGCGCGAAACCTATTATATTTATCAAAATAACGTCACCTTTTCAAGCTTAAAAGATCATGTAACCTTTAAATAATGCAGCTTGAAAAACCGAAAAAAGTTAAAGCTACTAAAAGCGTTTGAAAAAAGAACGCATGTCATGTCTGCGCGCGAAATTGTGACCACTGACTATTATACCATGACATCTAAACTGTTTAAAGTTACTTGCAATGAAGGGTCTCTTTAAATTGGTCATGTATTTCTTTGACATTTACTCGGAATGGCTCCTTTCTATTTATTTAGAAGAGTACTCTCATACTGCAGACAAAAAGTCGGCCGACAGTTGACACGATGGTGGTATTTTTTTTTAAGAAAATGTGTATTCAATCTTGGTATGTACCTATGTTTTTAGTCGGTCTGATGCCGGCTTCATAGCATACCCTGATTGTGTAATGTGCGTTGCGTACTACCACAGATTACTAAATAGTTACTACGTATAGTTACCGGCACGGATATTGAGCTCTCGGCGGAAGAGTGGGGATCGCTTTGCGCACTGTACACATAAGGCAATAAACCAATAAATCACTTCTGCGCAGGTGAAGGTCATGGCTCAATATCCGTGCCGATAACTATAATAGTTACTAAATAGTTAGTAAGTACTATCATTCATCTATTTACTAATTTATGAGCCTGAACTATCGGCCAACTAAAAGTCTGCAGTGTGGTACTCTTGAACTTATTTTAAAACAACAGTTGTTGCATGACTAAAGAAGTTAGCAACGGCCATGCATAGCTGTGACATTAAGTTAAGTTCTGTTAAGATCAAAGGACCTATTGGTACCTATTCTCGAAATAAATAAATAAACTTAAAGGTGTTCTAGCTAGATAGTTACCTACCTAATAAGACATATTAAATGTTATTCTACACATCTTCTACAGTATTTTTTTTATTGTATTGGGTCGGGTTCCAGTCTAACCGGATGTAGCTGAGTACCTACCAGTGCTTTACAAGGAGCAATTACCCTATCTGACCCCCTCAACCCAGTTACCCGGGCAACTCAATACTCCAAACTATAACCGGTCAAAATTCACCAGTGAATAGAATACCCTAAAATCGTGTCAAATTAATCTATAGTTTCTTGACCCTTTCTGGTAATTAGCGACGCCATTAAGAAGCCACCAATTCCTATAAGCTTATTCCCGAGTTAGTTTATCGGGAATCCATTAAGTTGATTGGTCAAGGCGGGTACCTTATCTTTACGGAATCCTCTATGGGTTATCGAAACTTCAGCCTTCATACTTAAGTGTTCTATCTAAATTGCTTTCTCATACGTAGCTATAGACACGAAAAAATAGGTGCTTACCAAGAATCTTATAGCATGAATGGAGGACCAACCTCAAAATATTTAACTAATTGCTTACTTCAGACCCGATTCGAAAAGCGCATAAAATCTATAAAGTTAAAACTAAGTAGCTTTCTGTTAGGTACTACAAGTAAGTAGTGATCTTTGTCAAAAGTTATATTCACTTTAAAAAGCACACGCTCCGAGTTTAAAATCCAGCGAGGCATCTTCGCCGTTCTGCCGGTCGTGTCCCCGATGCCCTCTTGTTGCAATTTTAGTGACTAGTTCTCTGAGACCAGAGCGTGGAAGGTTGAGCGTTTGCAAATTATTATTTTCTATCTTTATTGTGTTAGAAGAATAGGATAGTTTAAGTGTAGTTAGTATAGGGCCGAAACCTACGTCCGCCTTCCAAAAATCCGGGACTCTACAAGAATCGAAGCATAACTTCCAAACGGACCTTTCAGTAATAGGTATTCACAACTTCTTAAAACGTGTTTAACGATCAAATTATAGGCAGGATAGCTGCCTTAAGAAATAACCAAAAAACTACACATATTTCGCAACACATCTGTCAAATCTTTGACACATTATGACACGTCCACAAGTCATGTTAGTATTTACAAATAGAAGAGTCTTTGGTATAATCCGTAGCCACCGATGACGCTATTTCAGTCGTTTCCTCATTCTTATCTAAGAGTTGGACGGGGCCCAAGCTTCGTTGCATCATAGCGACGTAACTGTGACATTATTTTGTGTTTAAAACTGCAAATATGGTGCTTTTGACGTTTATGTTAGGCGAAAATGGAGGGCATGCTTAAAAGAATTTAAAAAAAGGGATTTGTTTTTGGGGATGTTAATTACCAGACTTATCTCAAAAGTTCGTACCTAATTTCGGTGCTTTTAAGTCTGTAACTGAATTGCCACAAATAAAAATAGAATAAAATTGTTTAATAATTGCAAACATTTTGTAACTATTACCTACAGTTCCTATCATGGAACATGGAACAGGAAATAAAGATTCCTAATCATGCTCATACACCTATTTGCAATAGTCTTTTGATGCCCTTACGATGTTATACAGCACTAGCAACACGTGCTTTAACTTAAGAAATTATATGTTATTAATTTTCAAACTAAATATAGGTAATTAGAAAACTCATGCAAAATTCGTCACATTTTCAGAGCATTTCTAGTGAAAATATACTCGTATGACCTAAAATTGTCATCTCAACTACCCAATTAACTTCTAAATTTTGGCGCCAACCTTTGATGTTTTCACTAACTATATATTGGCAAGGGGTATCCTTATTCAGCCAACGATGGCTGTGACACCAATGTCTGTTTTTCGTTAGTTCCTTACTGCATCAGTGCAAACCGACAGTTGGAAGCATCCCAAAACATTTCTACAGGGATGCAATCTTTTTTTCTTTTATTTTTTCGTAAAATTCGTGCTTCGCAATTCGTTGACGGAATTTTTATATTATTGCTAAATGGAAGCTTAATGTTGTCATCAGTATAAAAACAATAGAATTCTACCTACTGTTAAATTTACGAAGCACGACATACTCTCAATTAAATATAAATAAATAGGTATATAAAATAAAGTGGCATATGTCACGGTTGTTGTTAGTCTTTAAATAATATACTACTGAAAATATTATGTTACTTTAATTTTCACAAACATCAAATAAAATAAACATCAGTTTCTGCAAATATCCCATTATTAAATCAAATCTATTTCAAATCTTCTATGATTCATATACTTTTTTACTAGTCCTTTGATTCATAGACAAAACACGTCTTATAAAAAACTTTGCTATGTGAATTCAACTCACTTTGCATTAGAACTATCATCAGTTCTCGACATCAAATGTTGACTCTTCCACTTATAGATTCTGTGACTCAGTGCTCGCTTGCAATCCAAATATAATAATATTTCAGTCGGTTTTTATTTTTTGGAGATTATTCTATAAGAAAGGGATGAAGATAATATCAAAAATCTAGAAGTACTACCTTAGTTGATAGTCGTATTATAATCGCGATCGTTTTATATCGACGATATGATACTGTGTAAAAAAACTGAAACTCTGTTGTTGTTTGTAGAATATTCGTTCTAGTTTTCGTTTTCAATAAGAATTAGCACCCCATTGATAGTTTAAAAAAAATCGTATCCCGTTTCAGCAACCAAGCTTAAAACAACACACTGACAAATTAGGAAAAACTTTTCAGACTACTTTCAAATTACGTAGGTACAGTCTTTTCTCCTCCGTGGTAGGTACTACATATTTCCCACATTATAATGAAATACGTAAACAGAACATACCCAAATACTTAGTAATTATCAAAACATCTTAACTTGATTGAAATGTACGAGTATATCAATATCAACTGTGGTCTCTTCGTTAGTCACCGAAAGGGCAACTGTCTACAGGAATCGTAATAATCTCTCCTTAAGACATGCATGTACCAAAATAAAATCAACGCTGCATTTCTCGAGATGTGCATCTATAGTTTTTTTACGTCTAATTTCGTCCACGGCACGAGCCAGTATGCGCTCAGTCGGGCCAACGCGCACTTCTAAACTTTCAATTTAATTCATAGAATCACGTCCGCCATATTGGTAAATATGTTTGAATAACCGACCTTTTTTGTAAATAAACGCTTATGTTATTAACTGTTTTTGGTATTAAAGTACTAATTTTAGTGGATAATCTTGTATTTTTGATTTTAAGAGCCTATTAGAGTCCTGTATCGGTCAGAAACGGTCGTCGCGATAAGTGAGACTGGTGGTCTATGCTCAGAACTTTGAGTAATATACTCTTTTGTAAAAGACAGTGCATAAAAGTGTTTGTGACGTATGAGAATTTTAGGGGAAAATGGGGAAGAAGAAGAAGAATAGTGGAAAGAAAGGGGGGAATCGCTTCTTCAGGTGGATAAGAAGGTACTTTATTTATCATTGACAAAAGATCCTGTGTGTCAACCTCTTTCACCCTTTCTCGATATTACAAACTGATAATACAAACACAAATGTTAATGATAATAAGTTTAACTATAACTTATCCGGAAGCGGTGAATCAGGTCAAAAACACTAATATAACATAATATAAATAAAGATTAAAATGATCTGTGTGTGTTTTCTTTTTAACCTCTGTGGCATCCATGTTGGCTAATTTTGGCGGTATTTTGTCGTCCATTTTGAAACTTTGACATTTACTGAAATAATATTTTCACGAGTGTTTTTTAACTAACTATTGTATATTTGGAGGAATAAATATTAAAAGCATGTTGCATGTCTTCTTACGAAACTCTCGAGTCTATTTAAATACGATATATTTTGATGAATAGTGTTTGATGAGTTAATATATCGTTAGTAAAATATATCGTTATTATACTCTCTCAGATTAAGCATTTTTATATTTATTGTAGTAATCGGCACGGATAATGAGCTCTCGGCGGAAGAGTGGGGATCGCTTTGCGCACTGTACACTTAAGGCAAAAAACCAATAAATCAATGCTGCGCAGGTGAAGGTCAGGGCTCAATATCCGTGCCGATGATTATACCTAAGTAGGATTAAGATAGAGTCTGACTGTAGATCGACGGTCTAGCAATTAAAAACAACTGCGAATGAATCTATATACCTACTTTTCACGGAAAAACCCTAAAGTTCAAGTTTCTATGAACTACGATATTTCTAAGAAAGCCGTTTTCGATATTGTTTGTAAGTATTAGTAATATTTACTATTGCAACACACAGGAAAAGACGTAGCCTTATCAGTAAACTGTCTGATAACAAATACAACAAACCATTGAACTTTTAAGTGATTATTGAGATAATAGAATATCGATCTATAACTATTATTTACTTACGTAGCTGAAGAGTTTGCTTAGACGCGATAATCTCAAGAAAAATCTATTATATAGGTGTGGAAAGCTGTAGGTATAGGCTATTTTCCAGGTACCTACGTGAAGTTGCCACGTGAGCAGAATCGCAGGAAATGATCTGCCCAGCCTTTTCCCAAACTATGTTGGGGTTGGTTTTCAGTCTAACCGGATGAAGCTGTGTACCAGTGTGCCACATAGAGCGACTGCCTATCTGACGTGGTCAACGCTACAACAGGATAATCTGATACACTCGTTACATGGTACTGCGAGTACGATAGTTACGTTAGATTCTTTTCTACATTATGTAGTTACAGATAGGTTGACTTAATAAAAGTGAGTTAAACAGTACGACTCCGTCCATTGCTGAACAAAGGCCTCTCCAAGTGAGCGCCAACCATTCTGTTCTTGGGCAGCTCGTTTTAATCCACGACTTAATCAACGATTAGCAGATAAGATAAACTTTGTGCGCTAATCGATAATGCTTTTCATGAAAGTTCTATGTTACAAAATATTACAGGGGATATAATGACTTTACGTCATATTAACCCACATCCTGCTTCTGAAAGCTAGCTCAATTATAAATGAAGAAATTTGTAGGTATCAATAGATGGATCTATGTATGCATGTTTGTTCCTCTTTTACGCAAAAACTACCGAATGGAGTTTGATGACACTTGGCTATTATATAGCTTATTATCAAAACAATATATGGGCTACTTTTGAAGCGGGTACGAGATACAGTTTCCACGGTTCGCAGGTGAAACTACCAACAGAAGCTAGTTTTAAAATAATTCAGTACAATAACAACAAAACGAACGCATCGCAACAAATAACGAACTAAGTTCTGAACAACAAGCTGCGCTCATAAAACAGTTTTTAAACTTTAAATTAGGTCAGACTGTCAGAAATATGGCTGCAACTAGGAAATGTTGCCATAAATTCAACCTGAACTGATTCCTCGTTGGAAGTTAGCCACGAAAAGAGCAGTTAAATGCAGCTAATGCAGTGGAAGTGACTGAAAGTATGTTATTTGCAGTAGATTTTAGGTTATGTCAAATTTTTATGGCAGTATTTTGACTTTTATGTGGACGATATTTTGTTGATGTAAATGCTTATGTCATTGATGTAATTAATACCTGAAAGGCGCTTTGGGGGTGCTGTCCTATTGTGTTTGGGACGACGTGAAAAAGTGCTAAAAACTAGCCCAGTGTCAATAAACTTTTATATAAAGTCGTGGTGGCATAATACCTAAGTAAAGAACCAACCTCTCAAGTATGTGTGTTTCAAGCGGGTACTGATGCCATTTTACTTAGTATATGTTGGACACCAATGGCCCAATGGCCTTTCCCAACTATGTTGGGGTCCAGTGTTAACCGAATGCAGCTGAGAACCAGTGTTTTACATGGAGCAACTGGTTGTTAGACTTTCTAGCTTCTGGACATCCGTAACGACTACGAAACAATTTAACGTGCTTTCCTAAACACAGAAGAACTCGTTATGGCAAGATGGTCACTGATCCACAGACAGACTGCGTCAAGCTGACTTAGCCACGAACTAATTACATTAATAAAACACAATTACTTAACTGTACATGGCAGGAATCCGCTTATGGATTTTTAAATCGCTTCCCAACAATTATGTCTGATATCTCGTCCACGTGGGCGACTGGGTTGCTTAACCAACAGATTACAACTACCTACACGAATTAGACGCCATGTTTTGGACTTTTAAGGACATTGTACTATTGTTATAGTTTAAGACAACCGCAGATTAACTGTTGTCTGCAATTTTATCCGCGTCTCGTGGGGACTTCTTCCTGTACTAGGTAAAAAGAAGCTTAACATCTATCGGAATGGAACGAAACGATTCTTAAATCTTATAAAACCCTGCACATTTTTGCGCGTATTGATACCAAAGAAAAGGTCAACTCTTGTACACTTGTGCCCTGATAGTTAAGTATTTCAATGAATTTTCCTACAAACACTATGCTAAATAATATATTTAAGTATGATTTTTACCTATAAAAACTTTCCTTGAAATTCGAAGATCATGCTAAGAGATGGCCCTGTCTATACTCCAATTATATTTGATAAATACTCCACGGGTCACTGCAGGTACATAGGTTCTAGTACTAGAACTATAAAGGTAGTTTTACCGGGAAAATCCAAAATTATTCCGCCTAACTCTAGATTATGTTACATATCATTTGACACTATGGTCAGACTCTAAAATTAAGATTTAACAACAGACACGAAATAGTTATGTCATATGTCAATCAAAATTCCGCCATTTTGCCATCACAATGTGTTAGTTAATCTGTGGTCTGAGTGCCAATTAATTTATAGTGCATATCTGACGAGTTAAATGTCACATAGCTTTGTAGACTTTAGCAATATTTCTATTAACGCGAAACTGAGATGATTGCTTTCATTAAGACTTGAATACTTGAATGAAACCGTTTAAACGTATGCATGAATTGAGGAGTATTAGTTGCTAGACGTTTTACCGCAGTTTCACCCGCGTCTCGTGAGAACTACTGCCCGTACCGGGATAAAATATAGCCTATGGTACTCGGGAAGAGTGTAGCTTTTCAACAGTGAAAGAATTTCTCAAATCGGGTCAGTAGTTTCGGAGCTTTTAGAGTACAAACAAACGATCCCAGATGTAGGATAGTATATGAGGATTTTCCCCCTGACAAAAAATATAGAGGTTCTTGGGTCTGTGTGGTTATAAGTAAAATACTAAAGTTCGTAATAAATATGTTAACAAGACTTACCTATGTAATATATTTTTTTGATTATTGTAATGATTGATGCATTTATAACTAGGGTTACCAGATGAAAAAATCAAAAGTCCGGAGAAAAGGCCTGATTTCCATGGAAAAGTCCTGAGATTTTCTACAGATGAGAATTTTCTCTCAAAAACGTATTATTATCGTTGTATACACTGCGGATCTTGCGCACGCGTTTTACGCGCTGCAAGCTGCAAACTGCAATTTTTACCAAAAGAAGATTATTTTAAATTTGTTTTAAATTAATAAATAAGTATTGATTTTAACTACAATTGTTACCGAAAGAAATTATTTTGAGTAGTTTAATAAGAGAGGTCTTTAAAATGTAACCTGTTTTTTATTCAAAATCCTGAGCTATCACTAGATTTGCTAAATCCGGCCGGAATCCTGAGAAGAGTCGAAAAATCCTGAAATCTCAGGACAAATCCTGAGATATGGTAACCCTATTTATAACGCTCTATTTCGACCACGCAAACCAAGTTTTTCTTTAACAAACTTATCAACGATTCACAAACGCGAACAGCGCATTAATCAAATGCAATTTTCCGACCGCTTAGTTCCGTTTAGTCGACCGTTACATTTCTAAGTTTTTAACCTAGGAAGCGAAAATAATAATATATGATCTAGCTAGTACTTTGTACGTTAAGGTCTAAATAGTCTGGAAATTGTAGGTCGTGATGGTTATGGGTTGATAACCTAAGCCTAGCCGTGCCGGTGTGACGATTTTCTGATTGGCAACTGTTATTTTGAATTGAACTGTCACTTTGCAGTCAAATGTGCCTGGAAGAAATTAAAAAGAAGTTATTGTAAATTATTAAACCTGTGTGGTATCTCAGCCTTATACATTTTATTGAAATCGGGTTGGCACATCAATATTTATAAATATTATTTTCCTATCTATTTCGTTAGACAGTTAAAAAACTGCTGTTAGAGATTCTAATGATGATGAGATGTTAAGTAACAACTAACAGACTAACAGAGACAAGTAACAACTTAAAACTATAGCTACTTTCAAATATATTTTTCGACGTTCCAGTTATGTACCTATAAGATGAAAATTGATAAGTAATAACTCAAACCTGAATTCTGGCGTTTTAACACAATTTTTAATGACTCCTCGAACATTTTTACGTTACATACGTCAATTTCTGCGACAGAAATACATCTAACTACAATCTACTTAGTTAGTCTTCTAAATACCTACAAATAATCATAAACAATATAATTATAGCGAACAAGCCTACAGTCTGGCATTACGCAGACAATATTCAAATCAATGGATTGTGTCCGCGCCGGCTCTGAGACAATAGTATGACATAAGGCAAATAATCGACTATTGTCATCAATGCAGTTTTGTTATTTCGTTATTAGGGCTGGCAATATGTTATTCGAAAGAGGTATCACTGCCCTGGTACATAAAGGACTTAAGAAGGAACATGGTGGGTTTAGTCAGTAAGAGTCTGACACCAGTCTAACCAAGGGGTATCGTGTTGCCCGGGTAACTGGGTTGAGGAGGTCAGATAGGCAGTCGCTTCTTGTAAAGCACTGGTACTCAGCTGAATCCGGTTAGACTGGAAGCCGACCTCAACATGGTTCGGAAAAGGCTAGGAGGTTGATGATGAGTCTGATACTCCTTCACGCTGCACTATTTGATGATTTCCCACCTGAAAAAGGGTATTTGAGTAAAAAAAAGAGATGTTTTCTACTAAATTATAACCGCGATGGTATTGTACGTAGGATGAATGGTTGTTCCTCTTTAACGTACAAACCGGCGAGATGGGATTTGATGATACTTTGATATGGTATAGCTGATATATCGGAGTAACATAGGCTAGAAGTTCCCATGATACTGCGAGAGTAAGAATAGTTCGAGTAACATAGGCTAGAAGTTCCCATGATACTGCGAGAGTAAGAATAGTTCGAGTAACATAGGCTAGAAGTTCCCATGATACTGCGAGAGTAAGAATAGTTCGAGTAACATAGGCTAGAAGTTCCCATGATACTGCGAGAGTAAGAATAGTTCGAGTAACATAGGCTAGAAGTTCCCATGATACTGCGAGAGTAAGAATAGTTCGAGATTGAAAATTCTGAAATGTGACAGCGGTGAGGACCAATTTTTGATGCGCTTTTGTAGTTTCAAACTGTATTAAATAAATAGATTTTGTACAACCCTATTTCATCATTGTTAATTAGAAGGATCGATCTGATATCGATACGCAGCATTAGATCATGAAGAATAATAACAATTCAAATAGTTATTATTCACAATAACCTTCATGTTAAATATTTCCTCCTTTTGTACATATATACCGAAGCTTTATTTCGGAAAATTGATACTTTCCGTCCTTGTAAAAAAAGGTAAATAAATGTGACTTCGGATATCTTGAACCCAATTTGAAAATTTTTCAACACAACAAGGCCACAGACTTTGTGATCCGAATACAGGTGCGGGTGAAACCGTGTGAAACAGCTAGCTACAGCGACAATCCGCTATAAGCGATTTTGAAAATATTTTTAGCAATAGAAAACCAACTGCAGAAAACAAATTATGCGAAACAAACTTATTGATAATTGAAGTAGCAGTTACGCTATGAACCATGCTGACCTATAAAAGTAATTGGCCCTTTTTAAGCAGGATATGACGCATTCCTTAACAGTAGTTTTTTCTTCCGCAATAAGCTATAATAGCCAGTGTTTCATGATGATAGCATCTTCGTGTTTCGGAAGGCACACTAATTTGGTGTGTCCCGGTTGTCATTTGAACATCTTTGGCAGTCGTTACGGGTAGTCAGAAGCCAGAAAGTTCAGTCTTATATAGAGGTATGAAGTTGTTCGGTTGACTGTGTTGTGAAGGTCAGACGGGATAGTCGCTCCATGTGGCACTCTGGTTCTCGGAGGTCCAATTAGACTGGAAGCCGATCCCAACATAGCTGGAATAAGGCTAGGCAGATGAAAAGATAACAAAAATAAAGGTCTTGTGATTGAGGAATCATTGAATAGAAGAAGCAGTCGACCAAATAAAAGATGGATGGATTGTGCAAAAGACGATTCGATTGGAAATAATGGTACTTGTGAGATGGTGTAAAGGAGTATACTCCTTTTTTTTTCTTCTATAGAAGAAGATATGGTCTGCTGATCCCTATACATATAAGTTGAATGGGTATAAATGGTGATGATAACATAAATAAAGCTACAAAACCAATTGCACTAACTCCATTCATTAATATCAAATTATCAAGTAAACTAACGGTTTCCTGTACTAATGATAGTTTTATTAAATCCAATGCTTACAAGTCATTGTTGCATTACGATCTCGTATTATTTATAAATGCGTAGTAGTTCTTATACTCATATTATGTCTGAGACCATTATATAGGCTGATTCTCATGGTTTCACTCGCATCTTGTGGGAACCTGTGCCTATAATCCAACTCACAGACTATCTTCTTCATATGTACTCATATCCTACTTATACCTCTACTTATATTGTAAAGCTGATTAAGCTGAATAGTTTATTTGTGTTTGACCGACTTCCCAAAAAGGAGGAGGTCCGCAATTCAGGTTTCCCGATAAAAAAAAAAAAAACGTGAGTGAAATCTTTCGTAGAAGCTAACTTACAAGATTTGCATGGAAATCAGTTTCTTAAAATTTCACTGTTAAGTTGTTGAAAAGTTGACAGCGTTTAAAGAGTTTAATAAAAATACATCAAAATCAAGGAAAAGAGGTGTATGTATTAATTAAGAACTCCAAACTTGAATAAAACTGTGAGAAACAGTTAACATCGCAGACTAGATTGTAAATATGTATTAGTTTGCTTAGATTTACTTAATGAATATACTTACTATGTAAATACGTTGATAAATATGCTGCATATGTCTGATCTAGATTCCGTAGTGGCTGTAATTGATATTGTACCTACTAGGTATAATAGCCACAGAATTTATTGTAAAGGTTTGTTTATATAAATAGATAAGAAAATTTGCTGCAACTGATTTCAAGTGCCTAGTAAGTTTCCTATAGTTCGGCCATTCAGAGAATGCGTTCCTGACACGTCGCGATTGAACTGACGACGTAATAACATTCATTGATTATTGATATAATAATGTTGTTTTAATGCTCCTCAATTGTTAAAACGGTAAACAACCAGCAAAAATATTTTTATCGTAACTGCAAAACCATTGCAAAGTTACGTCGTCAGTTCAATCGCGACGTGTCAGGAACGCATTCTCTGAATGGCCGAACTATAATAAGTGTTTTTCTCAAATTTTGAAATACTGATCGGTGTTATAAGTATCAATCTGGAGCTTTAATATCGTAAACAAAAGAGTAAATAATACTTCCAAAATATTTGACATTTAAAAAGTAAAAAAAATAGCTCCCAACTACTCGTCGTCCAAACAAAGAAACGATCCAAAACAAAACTGAACAAGTACTAAAATTAACACTTTAAAAACAAGTCCAGAATTCCCATACTAAAGTAGGGAGACCGTAACATCTGCTTCGAGACATATACGAGGGCACGTGCCATACGGCCGATCAAACATAAACATAATACCGTTCTACAATCCCCCTCTTCCATCATCTACTACTTAACACCTAATTGTAACATCACACGACCACTTTCAATTCCAAAGCAACCATCTCTGCTTCACTTTGTAAGAAAAATTGACTCTCGATTCAAAGCAAGCGTTGGATACGCTACACCACGTTGTTACCGCCTTGCTTAACAGGTCGACCGTGCCTTGATACATCAATTTCGAATAAGCGTCATACGGTCGTACCGCCCACGGCAAACGGACGCTGCGCAAACGCAAAGAACTTGTAAATTCGAAGAGAAATTGTTGAGACTTCCCCAAGGACTTAAACTAGGACCTATGTTAGAGTTTTTTGAGTACAAGTGCGAGTGTTTTGTTTTTGTAAACTTTGCGTGTGAAATAATATCTCTTTGATAAACTTTCTTAAGTGAAATTAGATTCCCACGGGTCTTAAGTGTAGTTTCGAGTGGGAACCGAGTGTAAGAAATGATTTGATAGTCACACAAAATGAATGAAATGTGTAAGTACTAGATTATGTTTGGAGTTTTTTGTGATCCCGTCTGTAAGTCAAAAAACTTTGTGATTGTTGTTACAAAGTGGATTGATCTCTGTTTTCTGGTCATTAAGGTTGCAATTAGCGTGTTTATGGTACTGATGATTCATTGGCTTCGGTCGACTTAGTGAAATTTCTTACATTTATACCGTTCAAGGTTGTAAAGATTTATTTTTAAGGTCAAGAATGTTATTTTAATTGTTTCCATAATCTTTTTTTGTAAATCTTGAAAGTAAATATTTTTACGCTAAAATGTTTTATATTCGTAAATGTACGATTGATAGTACTGTAGTACAAAAGGTGTTAAGTTATTACCCATTTCAAATTACCATATCATCATCGAAGTTTTATAAGTCTACTACAATATAGCTCAACAGTAACTTTAAAATTGCTCCCATTTTTTAAATGAATTTCTAGTGTATGTTATTAGGATAATGATTTTTTAAACAGAGGGCGTTTTCGGGGGGCAATTTAAAAGACTTCATTTTTTAGTAATGCCTACTTGATGATTTTTACCCATGCATATCAGAAGGTGTAAATTTGACTACTTAAGTTTCAAAAGGTGGCAATAACGTAAAAGAAACTTACTTCCTACCTTGATTTTAGCTGATTTATTTACTATTTTAAGTAATTTTAAAAGGACTGAAACCTTACTTGAAACGAAGTGACGAAATTAATTGATTGATTGATCGTATTTTGTTTTAATAACATCTGTATGAAAGGTTCTCAAATAAAATTCAACAAACTATGTTTTGACTTTGTCTAAGATCGATTTTGTTCTGTTTATAAGGACAAAATCTAAATAAATGACATAAGTATATGTCATAGTCAAGACTTTATACCCAGACAATTGTCTAAGACTAAAATTAGTAATATTTGCAAAAAAGAGTAGATATCGTTCATCTTACTACAAAAAATAAAGACACTAAGATTTATATTTATTTTATATTAGATAAAGAATAAGATTTATGAAACCATTTTTTCTCAATAAAATAACAATAATGGATGACGTCTTAGCTGATTGACGGCCACGCGGCTGTTCTCATTCTCAAGAGATCAGCCAGCTGCGCAGGCCATATTATAGTGCACAAGCATTTGCCCAGGCACAGGTGCACTCACTATTCCTTCACTCTCATAGCGCGATGGGACGGCAATCCGACACCACCGGAGAGAGATCAGGCGCAGGACCGACATTAACGTGCTCTCCGATGCACGGGTGTATCAATCACCAAGCAAACTCCAGGCTTCTTGTCTTTATAATATAATCTCCTTTGTGTGTTCTATTGTAGATAAGCCTTTATTTATTGTATCGACGAGATAACTATAGATGAAACTAACCTAGATCTATTTATGTCTTATCAAGTGAGCTGCAAGTTTTTTCAATCACCTAATAAGCCCTGTAGTAGCTGAGTTTTCTGGCATCCTTGGCGGTCGTTATGGGTAGTCAGAAGCCAGTAAGTCTGACGCCAGTCTAACCAAGGGTTATTGGGTTGCCCGGGTAACTGGGTTGAGGAGGTCAGATAGGCAATCACTCCTTGTAAAGCGCTGGTACTCAGCTGAATCCGGTTAGACTAGTAGCCGACCCCAACATAGTTGGGAAAAGGCTCGGGGAGTGGCTAAGTTTTCTGAAATCTCTAAAACTTTTGATTAATATGTTACAGGATTTTGCACCTGTTTAAAAAAGCAAGTAATTAAACAATGAAACTTTTGAGTTCAGACATGTGCCGGTAAATCCAGTTTTTTAAATAATAAAGAACTTGTTTTTTTTTTATTATTTATTATACGGTCAGTCCTAATTCGTTCAATGCGGCTTGATATCAATCTTTTGACTGATTCGAGTTGCCTTTTTTGTCAATTTAAATTGCCTGGATTGTGGTTCTCAGGTTATTATTTATTATTTGTAAAAAGATCTTGCATTTGCCTACTCTTTTGTTGTTTTTAATTCACAATGTTGGTTAAGTAAATGGAAGAGAGTTAATCTTATCATCTATCTAGTCATGTCATAATTATTTTCGGCTTAGGTACTTAACTCCACACATATAGTCTACTAGATAGCCTGAGAAAAGGTATATTCAATTTTTTTCCGGGTGTCAATGTAGCTGGATACAGTCAATGTTTAATATTTTTTCGATCCTCAAATCGTTTTGGGGGTCTTAAGAAACTTTCACAAAGTAGCCCGAACTCTGGAACTTAGTGATTGATACACCCGTGCATGGGAGAGCACGTCAATGTCGGTCCTGCGCCTGATCTCTCTCCGGAGGTTTCGGATTGCCGTCCCATCGGGTTATGAGAGTGAAGGAATAGAGAGTGCGTGTCAAATGCTTGTGCACTAGCCTTCGCTGACTAATCTCCTTTGACAGAACAACTGTCATGGCCGACAATCATTTTGAACGCCATTATTGTTATTTATCCTCAATATTCCTCGTCATCAGCTTATCCAATAGCGGTCATTGTTTCATTCATTTACTCAACAGAACTGTCGTAATTTTCGTAACTCGATACAATGGAACTTACATCATAACCTGTTAGAAATACTCTTTCTAAATATTCAGGTAACATCTTAGACAGGTTTTTTAAAAACAAATGAATTTAGCTCTTATTATTAGAACGTTAGAGTCTAAAATTGGTTTGAGTGTTAGTGGTTAGTATTTGCAAAAGCAATTAGGTTGCCTAGAATTGAGCAAAATATGTTACGTTCTCATATTTGTTTAATTTTTCTTTGAAATTAGCTGTGTTTGTTTTGTAATTATTATTACAAAGAACACGTTTTTTTTTCACTGCAAGACTGAGTACTGAGTAGGTGCCTGTGTCTAATTCACAAATGAATTTACTTGTTATACCTAAGCTGTTTTCACGCGGTGTCGTCACCCGCTTCCTGTAGCAACTACAGCACATACCCGGGATAAAGAAGAGCCTATGTTACTCAGGAAAAATGTAGCTTCCCAACAATGAAAGAATCTTTTAAATAGGATCAGTAGATTCGAGAGATTTAGAGCCTTTGGGATACAAAACAAAAAAATATTCCTCTAACTGAGTAGGTACAGTAACTCAGTAGGTAAGAGTGACACCCCTTCACGCTGCACCCTCAGCGAGAATGGTCATTTGATGATGTCACATAAAAAGGTATATACTTATTTTGTCGTACTTGTGTAACTTTAAATGTGAAAATACTTTAAGGTTTCGAAACTATACTAAGAACAGTTGTAAACTAAGCTGACAAGACCCGCACCTTTAGGAAAAGCGAATGAAAGTAGAAAGCAACATTATACGTTACTTATGACGTTTATTTCTCGTTTTATGTCACTGACTTGTCATGCTAGTATTTCCTTAACTTTTCGTTTTAATTTCTGTTAAAACCTCGGTTCAGCGTAAAAAAATCTTCTGTACACTCATATTGAGGAGCTTACATTTTTTTTATTTGTTTGTACCCTAAAAGCAGAGAAACTACTGAAACGATTTGAAAAAAAATCTTTCACTCTTGTATAGTTATCGGCACGAATCTTGAGCTCTGACCTTCACCTGCGCAGAAGTAATTTATTGGGTCCCTTTTGTGGTATGAAGTGAGGCGCGGAGGCGGGCTAAAGCGGTGATTGGCCCGCAGTGCATCGCGTCATAGCCGTCACTCGGGATTGGTTCTTTGCTAATAAATCACTTCTGCGCAGATGTAGGTCAGAGCTCAAGATTCGTGCCGATAACTATAAAGCTACACTATTCTCAAGTAACCTGTGCTATATGTGTAAATGAGACAGCGTGAAAATATTTAGCTAGAATGGAATAGCTAGAACATTTTGTACAGAAAACCTATCTTTAGCTTATCTACAATTTGAATTCCTTTTACACTTTCCGGGACATTAATTCCAGTACTTGACCGCCATCTCAGTCAGTCTATAAAAATAACTGTAACTGTTATAAAATCTGTAATTCAGTATACATTCAATGTCTGACTCTGATAACTGTGTTTTATATGGAATTATGTACTTTTTACGATAGAAATTAATAGCAAGTGCGCTGCCACTTTTCCTACTTACTGTAATCTATTATAACAAAAGGAAATATGAGTTTGTTTGTACCCTGGAGGCTCCGAAACCAAAAAACCGATTTGAAAAATTCTTTCACTGTTGGAAAGCCACACTCTTCCTGCGCATGCAGGCTATATTTTATCCCGGAACGTGCAGAAGCTATAACGGGATTCGGGTGAAACCGCGGTAAAACTGCTAGTACTAAATACTAAAGTAAAATTCAACCTCTCAAGTATGAGTGTTCTGTTACAGTTCCAGGTCAGTCAAAACCAGTATAAATGTTTTTCAACTTCTTAAGTATGTACATCTTGGACATAAAAAGTTCCGGTTCATATCTTCCTGCTCCATCATTAGATCAGTTCGACGGTACCATATTATCATATTGTCATCATAACTACATACACCTGCCAAATTTCAGAAGATAGTTATATTAGTTACCTTAGATTCCATTACATACTTTCTTATACAAGTCGACCTAACAAAAGCGTGTTAAAAAGATACTGACCAATATTCTAATCAAAAGAAACCTTACAAAGCAAGACCATTAATTCCTTTATCTATTCCATTTACGGAAACCCATAACAGCAGGCTAGTCATTCCGAAGATTATCGCACACACACACACATACACAAATATGTCCGCGTTGACCTACAATTCGGTACTTTCGATGTGAATGGTGTTAATTTAATAAAGAGCCAATTGTGAAACGATTAGGCCAATTGACTTCGCATTAGGCGTTTTTAAAAATAAAAAAGGGTACCTACTGTTATTAAGTGGCTGTCTTATGGCCGTTACCTATATGCTGTCTATCTATGGATTTCCTATCTAGAGATAGAGTTTTGCCATAGGGTTATCAAATTCCCATCTCCGGTGAGCAAAATATGATGTCCTCCAAGCCGATTATCGGCTACGGCGGCTGTTCTCATGTAAGGAGATTAGCCAACTGCGCAGGACATTATAGTGCACAAGCATTTGCGCAGACACAGGTGCACTCACTATACCTTCACTCTCATAGCGCGATTGGACGACAATCCGACACCACCGGAGAGAGATCAGGCGCAGGACCGACATTTGACATTTATGTGCTCTCCGATGCACGGGATCACCAACTTCCAAGTTCCGGGCTGCTTTGTGAAAGTCTTCTAATACGATTTGAACAATTATTTCAGTGTTAGATAGTTAGTCCATTGGCTACTTTGTATCCGGATGCGCGGATTAGTTCTCAGCAAACCCGGTTGAAACCAAAAAAGGAAGCTAGTTCCTTCATATATTGTCACCATTTGACCAAACAAAAAATCCGCTCCTGTCAAAATCATATCTTGGATCTAGGATTTTCCCATCTGAAATCTTGTTCCATTCGTAAAATTAAATGTTCGTGTACCGTTTCATAATTTGAGACGGCAAAAAAGACATAACAACTATTATTTTGAAGTCATTCACCTTTCGGAAGTTGAGTAAATAATGTACAGAGA
Source organism: Helicoverpa zea (assembly GCF_022581195.2). Lineage (NCBI taxonomy): Eukaryota > Metazoa > Arthropoda > Insecta > Lepidoptera > Noctuidae > Helicoverpa > Helicoverpa zea. The sequence continues at coordinate 2,567,520 of NC_061478.1, forward strand.
TATCATTTGCAAACAATACTTGTTTACCTACTTTAAAAAGGAGGTTTAGTGAGTTTATGTATGTTTATTCAGAATTATCTCACGTTTGTCTTGAACCGATTTTGATACGGTTTTGAGCATAGTATTTGTCAGAATTAGGAGAAGGTTTTAGGGATATTGTCGAAGTAGGTTATATATTTTTGTAATAAAGCTATGTTTTTTCAATGATTTTTGGTGGATTTGATATCAGGTCAGGCAAGCACATAAATATTACCAACTAGCCGTTCCCCGCGGTATTACTCGCGCCCGGTGTATTTTTTGCCGCTCTGGTACATGGTGAGCAGTAGCGTCTACCTACACTTGGTATTGGTATATTCTGGTATACTCATATAAGTTATGCTACCCTGGTACATGGTGAGCAGTTGCATCGAAATTTCGTTATTGGTATACTTTACTAAGGTGAATTATGCTGTCCTAGTACTTTACTTTTGTGGTTCTGCGGCATTCCGTAAGTTGGTTTTTGTCTAATCACTCCCGAATCTTACTCGCAATTTTTTTTTCCTTATTTGCTCACCGTTTAGACCTACCCTGGACTACGACAAACATTTTAAAACTAGCTAACTAATCAGCTCAATCGGCCCAGCCGTTCTCGAGTTTTAGCGAGACTAACGAACAGCAATTCATTTTTATATATTACCAATGTAACATCTAAGATACATGTACTTTCAGTTAGAGGCAAAATGGGGAGGCCTTTGCCCAGCTGTGCGACAAACAATACAAAAAAAAAATATTTTTTTCTTAACCTTTCTAAGTGTATTTTGAACACCAACGACTTGAGCAAAGTGAAAGAAAACGTCTTGAGATTGAATCATTATTTGAAGTAGTAGGTACCTAGATTATTTATTTATTAGGTATTATGTAAAAATCCTTACAATTTACCTTTATTTAAGTTCGTAAACAAATGGAGTTTTCTATTCTCAGTCTACTCATAAACTTGTTATATCTGTTTCTACGTGTGTAATCACGAATTAACTTAACAATGGGGCTATTGACCTTAAGTCGTAAAACTTACATTGTTTTACGGGAACTTTAAGACGGGTTTTAAATTAGGGGAAAAGATTTAATGGGAGTCTGTGATCAGAGACGTTGTATGTAATTGTTTTTTCTCTTACGTTGAAATAGGTAGTCTTAATCTACGTAATATGTCTTCATCCGTCTATGCTACAGAATCTTAGTAGGTATGTAAATATAAACACGAATGTAATAAGGACGTTTGTTTTGCAAAACATTGAACTTTGATGAATATTGGCAGCCATAGCTTTTAGGTGGTATCAGAATAACAAACAGGCTGCCTTTTATCCATGTGCGGAATGTTGTCCGTTTGGGATGCACGATCTACCTATTTATTGTTCTAATAATCTTTTTGCAACTACATAATAATAAATAGCTAAGTAATACGTAGGTAAATAGATGACGCAAGAACAATACGAAATGGTGTGTACTAAAACGATTTTTACGTTTAAAGAAAAACTACACGGCTGCTAAATTATGTTCTTGGACGTAGGTACATTAATAAGTACATGCCCATAAACACAATTAATTCCATGTTTGAATAACGTGAACAAGAAAAGACAGGTACAATGGGAACAAATTAAAACAATAAGCTTAAATAATTGCTTAAACTCGCTTTCACAGATTGAAGAACGAGATAATATGGCTTCGTAATTATCGGTATTAATCAAATTATTTATTAAAAGTCCCACGCTCGGAGAAAGACAAAAATGGTTGATGTAAAATTATTTGTGTGAAATTGATTGACGTTCTCTCTCATAGACTATAGCTTTAACGAACTGTCAAACTTTAGTGTGAGAATTTACCATAGATGTAGAAAATGGATAGAGTGTGTCAATAATCCTGTATTATTATAGAGCTTCTGAGGAAGTTGATTCACAATTTATTATAAAAATTAGATTACAAACTGCCCATTTTTCTGACCACTGTCAAGTTAGGTTGTTTTTCGATACGTTTGCTAAGAGTGTCACAAAATTGCATGCAGTGCCTCGTAGCCTTCTATTTTCTTTCTTCACACTTACAAAAAGGGGTATGGCCACGCTACGCCACAGACTTCAACATATATCAATGCCTCTGAATTTCAACGTAACTTGAGACTTTACCTAACATGTACAGGCATATACAAACTTAGATTTCTTTTTAAAACAAAATCGTGTTAAACTTTCATTAAAGAACTAGAAAGTATGCAATAAAGTCTCAAATGTAACGGTCAATTGTTCTAATCGATCTATGATCGTATGCAATAAGGAATCGATAGATATCGGTCGATTGCATAACCGTTTTGTTTTAATCACTTCCTGTTGCGCGAGCGGTGAATTTGAAATTATGTGGTTTTCGGATTTTTCTTCACTGCATAACGTCTACTAAATATGAATAAAATATTTTTTTAAAGTCACATAAAATGGGACATATTTCGCTATTTGAAGTTTCACTTATTAATTAATCATTAATACATCATATTATCTTCACTTGCATTGTATAACTTTCTCAACGATAACTTGCGCTGTAACAAAAGTATTGTGAGCATTTCTATAAAGAGTGTCTATGGAGTTTCTTGCCGGTTCTTCTCCATGAGACCCACCTCTTGGAACCGTGCAACTAGCTTGACGTTTCGAAAGAGCTTTTATATAGGCCTACTTATTTGAAATATTAAAAAATGTTTGAGTTAGCCTTAATTGTTTAGCTATTGTTATGAAATGGAGCTTTCAATTTTTGAAGTTTATTTGTAGGTACCAGAAAATAGGTCTCCCCAAAACTGGGTTGTGGAGGATATACATATAATTAGGTAATTGTACCCATAGGTATCAAATACACAGTTAATGAGTAGCTTATGTAAAATACTGGAATTCAGACTCTCCTTAGTAGACTGAAAGCGAGCCTAACATTAAAACTTTGTAGAAAGTCAGAGTATAATTAAATTATAGTTTTTTTGTCGCCGCTTATTATAGTGAAAGTGATGTGACATTTTTTATCGACACTCGATAATTAGATTCGTAATTAATGATCCTTATCGTCGTTAATTATAATTTCAAATGATTTAATATTCTAAGTTTTGTAATTAGATTGTGGCTTGTAAGTGTATTTTAGATCTCGCATAGCAATCATGCAACCAGCAAACAAAAATGGCGGGTTTTGGGCTTTTATGTTTTTTTTTTGCCAATAATTGCGAAATATAATTCATATTTAGTACCGTAAATATACCTGCCATTAATTATTTTTCTTGGATAAATAAAAGAGTGAAACTTTTCACCCTCGAGTTTTGTATTTTAACCGCAACTGGACCCAATTCTTACCTTTACTAAACTAAGTAGACCCTAGTGAATTCCTATAAGTTAACAGTAAACTAGCTATACCATAAACAATACAAATATAATATCGATCCTCTTTAGTCCGCTGCATATTATCACGCACAGTTCCAAATGCGTATGGAATAGTTAAGTCAATGTACCGGATGAAATTGACAGTCGGTTTATATTAGATTATATTATACAGCAATTAATTACATAATATAAAGCTTCTTTCTCTACAAATATGATAATCTTTTAGATATCTTCTAATAACTACGCAGCCTTTTCCCCATTATGTTGGGATCGAATTCGAGTCTAACAGGATGCAGCTAAGTCGCTCCATATAGAACAATGCTAGTTCTACATGGAGCGACTGCCTATCTGACTTCCTCAACCCATTTACCCGGGCAACCCTCTTGATAATACTGGTCGTCTTACTTTCTAGCTTGCACCCATAACGACCGTCTGAGATGTTCAAATAACAACCGGGACCCACCAGTTTGTTGTGTGTTTTAAACACGGAAGGTGGTCCCTTCTACATACCGACCGCGCCAAGAATACCACATAGGCTTTTTATCCGGATACGGGAAGTGGTTTCCTCAGGTAATGGGTGAAACCGCTGGCGAAAGCAAAACTATGCGATTCCCTAATCCATTTTGACGTATATCAAATTACATTCTGTCATCAGTTTCTTTGTACCACAGAAACCTAATACTTTATTTGACAATAGTTGATTCCTGCGGTTGCACTCGCGTCCCGTGGGAACATCTTCCCGTATCCGGACAAAATATAGTTTATGTTACTTGAGGATAGTGTAGCTCTGTAATCAAACAAAAATAAAAGTTCAGTAATATATCTAAAACCTTCTCCTACGTCTGATAAATGCGGGTTTGTTCGAAAGAGTTACCGCGGCCCTGGTACATAAAGGGCTTCAGGAGGAACATGGTGGGTTTTAGTCAGTAAGTGTCTGACACTCCCTCACGCTGCACCCACAGCCGCAGGGGTCATTTGATGATTTCAATTTTGATTCATCATCATGAAAAAAAGACTGTTTAAAAATAATGTGCTGAAAACGTGTGTGTGTTCAGATATGCACAAACAAACATACACACACAGGTCAAACTGAGAACCTCAAGAAGACGGTAGTTTCCTCTTAATTACATTACTTAGTACACACCAATAGACAAGATAGTCTAACAGTGATGTTATAATATTCCTCCCATGTCGGTGGTCAGCCAGCAGACAATATGGCACGGTACTAATGCGTTGGAACAAGTAACAGTAACGCCGATGAAGCGTGCTAAACGCGATCACTCGATGTGCTAGTGATGAGACGTGTAATGGAATGTATCGATAAATAGAAAAATTACGATTAGACTTTTGTTATAGATTGACAGTAACAGTCTTCTATTCTATTTTTCTTTATGACAAATTGTCGACGATTCTGCCACTGACGAGTGAAGCAACAGTCTTACTTAGGGATATCGATTGCCCGGGTAACTGGGTTGAGGAGGTCAGATAGATAGGCGGTCGCTCCTTGTAAAACACTGGTACTCAGCTGCATCTGGTGAGACTGGAAGCCGACCCCAACATAGTTGGGAAAAGGCTAGACATATGATGATATTTTCTACCGTTTGTTTCGTAGTTTTACCCATGCTCTATACCAGTGGTTCTTAACCGGTGGTCCGCGGACCACTGGTGGTCCCTGGAGGCATTCCAAGTGGTCCGCGAAGCTTTGCTTCGCGACGTTGCTATCCATCTTCCTTGTCCAACAGAAAAAAATTAAGGTTTGAAATGTAGCCCTTTTACGTAATTTTGGTTCTGAGTCTTAAAAAATAATTAAAATTTCCCGCTCGCTTCCATGTGACCACGTTTTTGCATTTGTCAACAAACAAAAAGTTAAGTACGTTTGGGATACATTTTACGTCCGTACGAGTCCGAAAAAAATTTCGCGCTCGCTGCGCTCGCGCATTTGTAACTACGTAGGCATGTGTATGTCTGCATGCATGTTGTATTCTTTATCAAAGAACCCTCAATTTAGGCAAACCAATGGGGTGGTCTCCGGCAAGACAAACTTTTGGTAAAGTGTTCCCTCATGATAAAAAGGTTAAGAACCACTGCTCTATACACTGAAAGAAGTGACTGTACAGCCTGTAGTTGTACCAATCTCGATTTATGAAAAGCCTCGTCACCTTATCATACAGCTTTAATTACATATTTGTGTAACTATGTGTAATAAAATTTATTTATATTGTATATTTACGTCCATTGAAAACTTACAGCCATAACTTAATAGTAACCCAGTAATAATATTTTTATCGATATTACTATTACTACACGAAAGTTTCACAACACTAAACATCCCGTTGGTCCGTCAGACCACAAATTGCTTTATTGCACGCAAAAGGTGATTACAGACTATCAAACGGATTGACTTATTCTCATAAGTACTTGCAGCAAATGTGCTAACTGTAACAAAAGAGTATTAACAGTTACAATATAATTACCACATAGAGCATTAACAAAATGAAGTGCACCATTCGCTCGCAAACGCAACTCTTAAGAATAGGGTTTCGATAATCATTTATTTTTAATGCCAATAATATTACATCGTCTTTAAAAAAAGCGAAAAGATATTCAAACCTAGCGGTTTCACCCCTGTCCCATGGGCACTACGTCAAACACCTGGATAGAAAATAGCATATAACCTTCTGCAATAAATAGGCTGTCTAACACTTCAATATTTTTTCAAATGAGACTGTACTTGAGATTAGTGCATTCAAGAAACCAAACAAACAAATAACTCTTCATCTTAGCAGATAGCAGTTCCATATGAGACATCTTAAAGTGGATTTAAAGATCTTTAAAAAATAGCAGAGCATGATCAATGTCAAGAAGTCACGGTCATATGGTACTATGATGCTAATATCATTTTAATTGCCTAAGTCTGTCATCACATGTCAAGTGATATAGGCAGGTGCCTATGATGATTTTGACTAACTGCGTGGTTTTAAAATGTTTATTCTATGAGGCTTATGTCAAAAAGTATGCTGAAAGAATCGTTTTATCGAAAGAAATATAACTGTGGACCCTGGATAACTTTGGCTTAAATATTTTACTTGTCCTGGTTGGTCATAAGCAGTACGTTATTAGATGTAGGTAAACGAAGTACCTATACAAGCTGTTGATTTGCATCCGTGCCATATTCAAGGAGGTAATTATGCTAATGATTCTCGACCCAAATCAATAAAAAAATTGGTACGTAATTTTTTTTCTTTATTTTTTTTTTCGGAATTCCGTAAATGTCATCTAGCCTTATTTAAACTTGGCGCGTGTGTTAATGGCCTTAAAACCGTGCTGCGCCCTCACACAAACGCAAACACAAAGCATACGCAACGATCACTCATAAATTTCATTCATAAAATTGGATTACTTCTGAAATACCACGACATTACACAAAAACGCAGTAGACAAAAAAGCAGTACATATTAGTTATTTCCCATCTACTGTAATTCCAATCGATTATATACGTATTGTATGTCCTCCTCCTGAACTATGGCACAAATACAAATCAACAGCTTGTATAATTTCTTTATAACCTAACCTACTTGAATGTAAACTAGAAAAACTTAACATAGTCATTATAATAATGTATGTCAAGCTAAACAACATATCGCCTCTAATAGGGACAATGATTATCTTGTTAAACTCCATATTTGATCTGAAATAATGGACGGAAATAAGTAAATCATTATTCTCTGATACTTAAAACGTCATTTGTAACATATAAAGGTAGAGGAAAACACCATACGAAGACTACATAGCTTCCTCTCCTTCTAGAAAGCTTTAAGAGATGGTCTATTTTGTTTAGAGATCTATGATTTTGACGGAACCATTTTTGACAGTTCATTTTGGCGCCAATTTCTTTGTGCGAATCTATGATCTGACGGCCATTTCCAATATTATATCTATCTATCTATAGTTTTTCTTTCTAGAAATAGAATTTTGACGCAGCCCAACACGAATAATGCTAACTTCCTATCTTCGGTAAGAAAAAAACGGTAAAAATATTGAGAACGGCCTTAAGCTAACTCCACTATAAATAGCTGAGATCTAAGCATGTAGGAATGGAAAATTCGTTTTAGCTTACTATTTTCCAAGAAAGCTTAGTTCCCTTTCATTTCGTGCTTTGATTGCGAAAGAATTCTAAAAAAAAAAGTTGCGTGTTAAGACCAATAAAGGGAGTCGTAACAGGGAGTGCCAGTCCGTGCCTTATACTGGTACCACTGGTAAAAATATATAATTGACATTTAAACAAAATGGTGACTTGCGATTAGAGTTCCGAAAATATGTACTTTTGCATATAATTTATTTATTTACTTGCTATCCTTACGGGATATACCCAATGCAATAGCTGTAACTTAACAATAACTTAAGAAGTAATTCAACATAAGTTATAAAATTCCCCAGATTGCATGAAAATATGTTACGTTTGTAACTAGTACTTTTTAATATTTAATGAAAAACCTTTTATGACTTAAAAGTACCCTTTTTAACATTATCCATTTTTTTATCTACTTATGTACTATGAATTCTTGCTTTAAAAATTGACAGTAGGTACCACTTTATTATTTTCTCCAAGATACAATTATTTTTATATTATTATTTTTTTAAACACGTGAGTAAAAGTTTTTGGTTTTCGATTTTTTGCGCCTTAATGAAGGTTGAGTTTTATTTTTAACTAACCAAAATACTAACATATTTTGTAATTTTTCACTGCCTAACAGCACGGATAACTATCATTGGCTGATCAAAATTCAATTGCTTATACAGAATGCCCAGTATACTTTTGACATAATGACGTATAACAGTGCAAACTATTTTAAAATTCATTAATATTCAAGTTTGTTCATATTTCACTATAAACTGAAGTAAACTGGGCACTCTGTATGCTTGCAAAAACTAACAAATTGGCCTTCGCGACAAAACCATTTTTCTTATATTATTTTTTCAACTACAAACCATTTTACCACTCAGGTACATGCTTTTCATGACAAAAGTTCCAAAAGTTTTGATCCCGTATGTTTTCCATGTCCCATTATGGTTTTGTAATACCATTCCATACCATTCGCCTTACTTAGTTTGACCGTCTTAATCGGCAAGTTAAAAATACCTACGATAATATTTATAAATTAAACAGAAAAACAAAATTTTTGGAACATTTGTCTCCTCAAGCTATAGTTAAAGAACACAATATGACCCGCACTCTCTCTTTCCAGCGATCTACCGGACGAGGAAGACAAGAAATCACCAGTCCTTCTCCTAGGAGTCAACAAGATCTCTGACTCCCCATCCTTCGTAAGAAGACGGTCCGTAGAGCCCCACACTTCAGGATCCATAAGGTTCTTTAGACCCCTGAAGTCTAAGTACACAAGGGGTCTCCATGGAGACGAACGGTTGGAGAAAATCAGGCAGGATCTCCTAGTCCACAAAAGCAAGCCTGATACTTACATTCCTAATGATCACGAGGTTTCCTTGGAACCAGAAGAAAGATGCATGAGATTGAGCTGTGTAGGTAGCTGTATTTGTGACAGGAAGAAAAGCTCTACTAGAGGCTCGTTTTCTTTCCAAAGACCAGAGCCTGGTACGCAAAATTACGAGGAACCCAAAGACTTTTCTGAAAACGATATCGAGTTTAAGTATACAGAACATATACCTCATTGTCAGCCGTCTAGTAGCAAGCAAAGCTACAATGTCACGCCAAAATCGACGGAACGAAGGCATTTTCTTCTAGCCAACCTCAATGAGAGATTCCGTAAGACTCTAAGCTTAGACTCAAGAAAGGTTGAAACTAACCGCGTGGCTGTGAATCTGGCTAAAGAAACAAGACCGAAATCTTTAGTTAATACGAGTAACATTTGCGTGCAATCGTACAAAGCAAATGAACCTTTTGTAGCACCAAATTTTAGCAAAGCCTCCCAACCAAAGAAGAAACGCAAATCGTTCTTTTCACTCGATACGTTCTTTGATTCAAAAAAGTCTGACACATCATCTATCGACGACTACTGTTCGTCAAAATATAAACGTTTTGAACTCGAAAGCGATGACTCACCTCTTTTTAAAAGAGATAACGGAGAAAAAACTCCAGATTTACTCAATTTGCCTGTTATAATAGATTCAGTAAGAAAAAAGCAATCAGACACGAGAAGGCAGCTAGAAAAGTTAGAAAACCATTACTATAAGAATATTCATAAGACACAGACAGTCATTGACGCGGTCCCTAAAGACGCTACTAACATTCAAGGTCCAAGTGGGCATACAAATCATTTGTACTTCGATGAAGACGTGGAATATATTGAGCCAGTTCAGAGCACTTTTACAAGTCAAAGCACACTTATTTTAGACAAAAACGGAGTTGAGGAACTAAAACCTGACTCCATATTGACTATTAATACTGATGAAACGGACATACGGTTGCCAAGTTCGACTGTGTCTCCTAAATCGAATGTAGAAGACTTTGATAGTATAGGACCTTACGAAATTGAAGTTAAAGAGTCTGATTTAGTTAAAGTAGCGAAGGATTTGACAGTCAAAGTAATGGATAAGTCCGTGGATTCTATAGGTAGCTGTTCCCTGGATGTCGACGCTAGTACAGATTTCTCAGGTAATTCTAATGCTGGCAAGTTTTTGGCTTTTTCAGTCGTTCGTAAATGTATTTGATTCGTACTTTTTTTTTTGTTTAAGCATGAGTGATTGTGATTATTTTTCAGTTCATTATCATCGTAATATAATGTTTTTTTCTAATGGATTTTATTTTTAAAGTAGAATGCGAAATCTTTCAACTTTCAAATGAACACGCATTTTACTTTTAAAAATAAAACTCATCAAGCTTCTTTCATAATTATTATTTTCATATTAATAAATGTCTTTACTATCATATTTAATCTGTGTTTTCTTTTTTCCTATTCTGTAGTATTTGTACTGTAGTTTAATTTCTATCTCATTCGTATTCATATTGTTATGGCATGTTTATTTATTAAAAGGTAAGTAAATTGAATTAATTTAAAACAGCACATCTCTTGCTATTTAAAAGCGTCTATTTTCGCTCCTCGACGACATATCTTAATTGCTTTCTCCAAGTTTATACGGAATATATTCTCTTAAATCTTCATGAAACTATTTATATCTAAAGAATCAAAAGTGTTCAATTTGTTAAAGAAAGTTATTTTGTGTGAAACGAAATGCACATCAAATGGAATGAGCGCGAATATGTGTACATTCAAAACTGGAAATGTCTTTTTCGCTTAGGTATCTTTAATTTGGTAAAGATCGATAAAAATCTGTGAAATTGCAGTAAAGAAATGAAAATATTTATTATAAAATAAAATACCATAGTTATTATGTTACGTTATACATATGTTATATACATATGTTCTCATGCTCATTCATAACGGAAGTCGTAAATATTTAATTCATCCTCAGACCGATTGCGATCGATTAAAACATAAACATGACTTAAACACCATAGCTGATGTTTATAAAACTCCATAATAAATCTAGGTCATGCATAGAAATCGCAAACAATGCTGATTGCAAAATGCACTCACAAACAAAAAGACAATCGGATACGTACACATGTGGATAATCTATGTATCGACCTCGTTTCTACCCACGCACGGCTCCAGCTCGGTCATTGCCGTCATATTGCTTACGAATACGCACCTAAACACACCTGAGATAAATATGTATTTCGCAAAAATCTGACAACGCTATCTATAAACTTTCTGTGAATCAACGAAACCAAAACTTGACGACCGTGAAACGGAACGGTGCGGACTGGCCGCAAACGGGTGTGCGTCGTCGACTCGAGTAAAAAAAAATAAAACGTTGACATTTCTTTGTGAACTGATGTCATAAAATAGTTTAGCGAGTGAAAAATTATATGATGTGTTCAAAATATATTTACTGTAAATTGGTTTCTATAACATTCTAAATATTGTGTGATTCAGTTAATGTGTGTTGAAAGCGATCGGTAAGTTTTGGAGCCGGTTTTCAATGTCAAAAAGGATTTAAAAATAATTACTTTTACCGTACTTTGTAACATTTTTATTTTATGGAAAATGCTTTTTGATTATAAAACTGTGTTAGATTTGTTGGACCCTGCATGACGTAGTATCTTTTTACAAGCGGCCTAAGGTAGATGACTAATAAGATTATTAATAACAGTTCAGAGAAACACGATTCATCTTTCTAATTATTTTCTGGCTTAAAATCTGATAGTCATTTTACAATACGTCGCGTATAATGTTGTTAAAGAAAAATTACATAATATATATCATATAAGGACGAACTTAAAGTTAAATATGTATATTTAATCTGTTCAAAAACACCACAACTTGTTTTTCAAATATTATTTGACCTTTTACCTCTATAACCTAATTTTATTATTTATTTATACATGACAAGTATGTATTTGGCTTAATAAGTTGGAAACTTCATAGATTTTTATCTTATTCTAGTATTTTAACCTAAAAAGATTGAAATCTGTGTGTGGAAGTATGACTTTTGACCTCTTTGCTGCATCATTGCTTAAGATATATAATAGCGTTTATGTAGCTAGCTTCTTAAATGCAATAGTATTCCAAATACTGGTTTCTGTAAAAAATCGTAATATGAAACAAAACTACATCATCTCCCGAGCCTTTTCCTAACTATGTTGGGGTCAGCTTCCAATCTATCCAGATGAAGCTGAGTACCAGTGTTTTACAAGGCGAGACTACCTATCTGACCTCCTCGACCCAGTTACCCCGGCATGTAGGGTGAAAACCCTATCTATATTGATATTATTAAGCTGAATAATTTGTTTCCTAAAATGGATTGAATCTCTCGAAACACTTTCAGCATTAGGTAATACATTTATCAAAGGTTACAGGCAGGTTTTATTTGGGTGGGCAGTGTTTCACGGGACACTGGTGAAACCGCTGGTAAATGCTAGTTAGAATATATGTATAGCTATTAGGGCTGCCATCCGTCCGGGTTTCCCCGGATTTGTCTTCGTTTGGAGGCCGTCCGTGGGCCGTCCGGGCGGGGTTTCAAGAAGTGTCTTGAACGAACGAAAACCCGGACAGTTTTCATGTAAGGAAGCACCTCATTGAATTAAAAAAATCGTACTTATTTGGAGAAAAAATGCGATTTACGCCAAATGTCCTGGTTTTTTAAATATTTGTCCGGGTTTGGCGAAATTCGAGATGGCAGCCTTAATAGCTATGAATCACTTAATAATTAATTTTAATATTTGCAATAAATAAATAAATTAAACAGCTATAACTATCTTGATTTCACTTTGGCATTCTCTTTCCAAAGTCAAAGTTATTAATACTTTTTATTACTTTGACATTATTTTATATCAAGGTTTTTCACAGTACTTAATTATAGGTAGGTTATTCAAATAAAAAAACAACAAAATCTGTCCAGCCTTTGCCCAACTCTGCTTCCAGTCTAACCGGATGCAACTGGGTACCAGTGTTTTACATGATTCCGATTCCAGGGTTCCGTACCCAAAGGGTAAAACGAGACCCTATTGTTTTCGCTCCTCTGTCCGTCCGTTCGTCTGTCACCAGGCTGTATCTCATGAACCGTGATAGTTAGAGAGCTGAAATTCGCACAGATGATGTATTTTTGTTGCCACTATAACAGCAAATACTGAAAACTAGAATTAAATTAATATTTTGGGGGGCTCCCATACGACGAACGTGATTTTCTTGTCCGTTTTATAAATAATGGTATGGAACCATTTGTGCGCGAGGCCGAGTCGCACTTGGCAGGTTGTTTTGAAGTTGGTTAGAAAATATTTTATTCAAAGAACAATTTCTCAAACTCAATGCAAGAGGAGCCACCTTACACAATAAGGTGTGACTTGCAAATGTTATTGCATAGCCTTAAGAAATAAACAAACACAAAGAAATACATGAGTGTAGGCGTTCTGAACTGGTCAGTTTTCTTATTTAGTTTGTATGTGTTTTGAAATCGAGAATTTCTGTGGTGCTGTGGTTTTCTTGTGTTTTTGAATAGTACCTAGTTATTTATTATTATATGTTATTTATAAATAAGGGTTTATGTTTGAAATGTATGGTGTGAGGAATTTCTTAAACAACAAAAAATAAAAAGGTTATATATCTCTTCAGTAGCTACAATGCCTCAGGCAGATATACAAGTAAGGCATCAATCTTATTAACTATCGTTAAAATGTAACCTGTATTGGGATTAACGGTATTATCTACCTCCATACAAAATTTTACTTTAAATGACCCGAGCCTTATGTTATGAAGTTGCTTGTTTTTTATTATATTTTATATTTTCAAAGGAAAATGTTTATTATAATATTCTCAAATAATACTCACATAAAAATTGGTATCCTGCATTTAAAAATTTAAATGCAGGATATCTCCTCTTCTCTTTTTAGGAAGCCCTTTAACATTTTATTTTGTTAATGCTAATGTTAATAGAATTATCAAAAACGCGGGAAACTCAAGAAAAGCCAGTCAACCCAAATATGTAGTTCAATGACAACATACGCACACATGCACACATTTTATCTCACTTACATCACACATTACATGCTCATGGACATACGATCTTGTATCACATTGATAAGATAGCCAGCCATGCTGTGTGGTAATTATTTTTTTTAATATTAGAACTTTTTTCTTCATCTCAATGATTCTACATACAAAATGTGTGATTATTACCTCGTTTTTCATGCCTGTGAGTGTTTGCAAAAGTTTGTGTGGTAGTTTCAAACCTTTTTGGTGATTTTTGCTTGTTATAATCTGTGGATTATCTGTGTGGCAGTGGTTTTGGCTTTATTATTGTTGTTTGTGTGTCAGTGTTATATGTTATGTTATTTTCTACAATTTTAAAATGTTCTGATATTATGATATGGTATGTTTTTGTAGTTTCATTCAGGAAAATGTAGCTTTGGGCGGCCTACTCTCTTACATTAATGAAAAGCATTAAGACATGATATGAAAGTGATGATTATTTTTTTTTATGATTGGTTGAACCTAATATGTAAAATTAAGGTCATGCATGTTTTGAAATCGGCCCTTTTTAAAAATGGGAATTCATCAGATTACCGCTATTTACGGACTATAACCACATTTTTCCCTTCTTGGGCCGTTTGTGCGCCAGGGCTGCGGTAATTCTTTCTATATAACAATCCCGCAGCCCCGGCAGGGTTTCTGGCCCCAGGAATCACAGAGTACTTATTAAACAACTAAATATAAAATCGCCAGCTAAGATAGAAAGAATCAAAGGTATAAAACGATTAGTAAATTAATCATGAATATATAATTTATGTTTACCTACATTAAAAGTTATCAATTGATTATTTGTATTTCCCAGAAATATTACGAAATTGTTTTAAACTGCAAGGTCATGTTGACGTACTTTAGTCACGTTGTTTTAATGTTTTAAGTGTATTGAAGGCAATGATTTTTCAACGACTCAGCATCATCCATGAAACAAAAAACCTTGTATATACCAAATGATCACATAATAACGAAAGTTCTTCTCATTCCAGATACCACATCAGGAAGTCTGAACCTTCTGACACCCTCTTCGACAACCAGTCGGATCCGAGACTTCACATCCCGTCTACAGGAACGGGCAGGGTCCAACCTTCAGCCTAACTACCTGGCCAGCCCCACGCCCGTCGCTACCCCCGTCCGAACCCCAGAAGACACCACACCGACCCCCAGGAAGTCGGAAAATCTCCTCAAACCACCCCCCAAGGTCTATGTCGACACCTCCAGCCACAGATCTAGAGGACACCATAAAAAACGGGACGAGTTACCCCATAAAAAGCCCAGCTATCTAAACCTAGCCTGCTCTGTCAACGGATACACGAATCTTACTACATATGATTCGAAATTAAGGCAGGATATAAACAAAAGTCGAGAGGCTTCCCCAATAAGGCCTATTACACACACTTATCAGTATAGAAGTGAAAATAACTCGCTACTTGTCCCAGTTCCGGTCAGTGCAAATAAACTGCTGGTGCCAACATTCGGGCCCCATGATACGCGCGCTGATTTGACACAAAAAGCGCCTACTAAGGCGCACACAGACCCTTACTTAGCCACGTCACCTTTTAATGTCTACATGGCGGCCGAAAATAAGCAGTTAAAGAACGACTTTTTAGGCAATATGACGACTAGCAGCCGTCCTTACATATCGAGCGAAAGTAAGAATTTCGCCACATCAATGCTTCATAAAACTGATGAAGTGGATAATTCTAAGGAGATCACCTTCAAATCCAGTTATTCGGAGACGAATTTTAGGAAGACTGTCACTTCTAACGGCAAAGAGACCAGATTCAGCTCTGAGTCTTACACCATTTCTTCTAATGGGGTCTCGAAGAGAGTAGAAATCACGAAGGAGAATGGGGAACAGTTAACAAGTCCTATGAAGAGTTTTATTCAGCAACGGGTTGAGAGGCTTTACGGGCCTGGCGCTTTAGCTCAAGGGTTCTTCAACCAGAAGCGCCATAAACTCAAAAGCACCAGCGAGGATGACGACCCTAAGGTTTTGACGGAAAAGTCTTTAAACACACCTGAAAGGGTCCCCAGAAAGCTTGAGAAGAGTCCTGAGGAGATTGAAAAGGATCTGTGCACCAGTCCTAATGGGGAGATGGATTCCAGCGTTTCCCTACCAGTTCTAAGGCATCTAAGGCCTGAATTCCGCGCTCAACTGCCAATAATTTCGCCAAAGAAGTGTGTGAAAAGTGATCTATCTCCGCAGAAGATTGAAGACATTCCTAAGTTGGAAAAGACTGAGAAAGAACAGGATAAAAGTGCAGTGTCGGTTACAAATGGTATTTCTGTGATAAAACTCGATAGTGATGTCGGTGATGAATCGGTGATTAGTGTTAATGGTGATACGAATGGTGTGGAAGTGGTGAAGGATGCTCATTACTTCTTGAGCTTGGAGAAGAAGGAGACAGAGAGGCTGCTGGCTCTCGCTGCTACTGCTGAGAAGGAGTTGGAAGATTTACAGGTGAGAAAAAAAATACAATTCTATTTAAGAGGTTTTAGGCTGCCTGGTTGGTTAATAATGTCCTGTGCAAAAAGGGGGGTTACAAGTTTCACTACTATGTATGTCTGTGTTACCATAGTATAGGGTTTTTTTGTTAGTAGCTTTTCTAACAGTGATTCTTAGACACGTTCATCAAAATCGACTTAGCCATTTTAAAGTTATTAGCTGTTTTGTCAACAGCAACAGGGATCTCGTAATACAAAACATTAGATATGTCGTGTTTGAATTCATTCTAATGCGGAGGATTCGTCCAAGAGTATTAAAATATAAATAAAATTACTATACTTTTTAAAACCCCTTAACTGCCTATGTCCATATCGGCAACATTGGCCGTCAGTCACCAAATTAATTGTCCAGCCTCTTACATAAAGCCTATGCTATATTTTAAAAAGGAAATGTCAATTCCTAATATTTTCAAAACCAAATAAAATATCATATAAAAAGAAATAACGTCATTGAGATTTGAAAACACATTAACCAAAAAGAACCAAATATCTATGTCTAGAAGGAGCTCTTCTATAACAATTATAATTATTATATAGTTTCAAAATAAAATATCCTTAAAAGGAAATTATATCATTGAGTTCTGACCAAAATATCTATGTCTAGCTTGGAGCTCTTCTATAATTATAGCTAAGACCTTGTCTGGTTAAGGCGTATCTAATTGTTATAGTTTTGTTGCCACAATTAAATTTGGTCTGCCGAACTGGTTTGCGGTTTGACAGGGTTGTCTAATATTCACAAATAATATTTTCATTTTTTTTTTAAATTAATATTACAAATGCGAAAGTCTATCTGTCTTTCTGATTTCGCGTCAAAACTACTGATCGGATTTAAAAATTGGTACACAGGTAGACTTACCTTTAGGGAGGCCAATGAGCCCATTTATCGAGGAAGACTATAGGCTACTGTTTGCCCGGGTGCGCGGAGTAGTTCCTGTGGGTAGATAATTGAAGCAAATATTTAATAGAAACAAGCTATGGTTTGCGTTTCTGCCTTCATTCTAAGTTATAAATGCTTCACATGGTTGAAATTTTAATCCTATTTTAATAGTGCCCGCACGGATAGCAAAATTTTTATGTGTAAGCGCCAGCCCTAACATGCAATTTTGAATATACCCATACAATAAAAGAGTTTGCAAAGGAACCTGGTCATTATATCATTTTTTATGACCCATGTCTGAGCTTTTTTAAATACAAGCTTATTCCTACATGTGATTTTGCATACGGATTTTGTACTAGGTTCTGCCATTGATTTCACCCATTGAAACTACTTCGCGCGACTGGATAAAAGGTAGCCTGTACCTCTCGATAAAATGGGCTAACACTAAAATATTTTTTCAAATTGGTCTTGAAGGTCCTCAGATTAGGGCGTTCAAAAAAAAAATAATTCAGGTTTATAATATTAGTATAGATTTCTAACTTGACATTGATCTCAAAAACTCAATGACATAATATTACGATATGGCCTTACACCAGAACAAATTAGTTAATACCTCATTTGAATGTTTAAAGATTTACCTATTCTGATTTATATATTGTTTACCTATTCTCAATGTTAAGTTTCCTCAATAATATTGATGCAGGTGGAACCACTTCATGGTCGTTTGAGCGGACTGAATTAAATATTTCATACTATATGAATTTAATTTTATTGTTGTTCCTTTTGATATAAATAATAAGACTTCTTATTTTATTTATTTTCTATGTATTCCATCCATGTAATTAATCCAGCACATAATTTGTTTTTCTAAAGTTTCAAATACAATACTGGTAAACAAGATTAAAAGAGTCCTAGGTCTCCAAGGAGATTATCTTCTGCACAGAACATGTTATGATGTTATAGTGCACAAACATTTGCGCAGACACAGGTGCACTCACTGTCCCTTCACTCTCATAGCCCGATTGGACGACGACCCGATGCCACCAGAGAGAGATTAGACACAGGACCGACATTTACGTGCTCTTCTCGCCAACCACTGGATTTTTTTAAAGTTTTTTAAAGCCCACAAAAACGATTTACACCCGATCCGGGAGTTGAATCCGAGACCCCGTGCACATCAGTCGCGCTATGCGAATACTGGACCAACTAAAGACCAGAGGCCGGTGTCATGTGTGTGTCATTGGACTCTGGATACTACTACTATTGGACTGAACACATTTGTATAACATTTTCAGGATCGCGAGGATGTGAGCGAGGAAGTTCTGGGCTTCCTTCGCGCCGCGTCCGGCAAGGCGAGGCTTCTCGCTACACAGAAGATGCAGCAGTTTGAAGGTAAATATAATCGTTTTATCAACCGAAAGACCGTGAAGGTATTATTCTTATTCTTTGTCGTCACACTCTTGGCAGAGTGGTCGTGGTCGTCATATCAGGGGTGGTAGCAAGCTTCACAATCCGCCGCCACTCAAGCTCTTCACTCACTCACTCTTCCCGCACTGAAGCTCTCCTTGCGCATTCGTGAAGTGGACCATTGATTGCCGTCTTTATTTGGTCGGTCAATAATTACTGCATAAAAGTAAAAAAAAACATAGCCTCAAAAACTTAAATATACTTGTCTATAATATAAGCTACGTTTGTTTATTTGAATGCGCTTATTTCAGTTACAATTACCACTGGACCAGTTTAAAAAAATCTATCAGTGCTAGATAGCCCATTTATCAAGGAAGGCTACTATTTGGGGTGCCCTTACAATTCTACCACGCCTCTTCAACACCTACTCTAACATTATGGAATGCAAATTATAAATGAAACTAAATATTTATCCATGTCAAATAGTTCCCATGGGACGTAGCTGAAACAGATACTAATCTAAGCTCAAAACTAACATATTTCCTTCTAAATTTCCAGGCCTCTGCTACAACAATATAAACGAGCGACAAGATGAGCCGTTCCCCACTACAGTTGAAGACTTACAAGGGTTCTGGGACATGGTGTGTCTGCAGGTGGCTAATGTCGACGCTATATACCAGCATATAGCTGAACTCAAAGCTAATAATTGGCAGGAGGTGAGGAAATAAATGTTTTTAGACGTTTTAGAAACTTTTCTAGATCATCATCATCTCCCAGGCCTTTTCCCAACTACTCCAAACGCAAATAATACAGCTTTTCTAAGTATATCTTAGACACCAATGACCCAATGAGCTTCTTTCTCAACTATGTTGGGGTCGGCTTCCAGTCTAACCAGATGCGGCTGAGTACCAGTGTTTGACATAAAGCGCCTGCCTATCTGACCTACTCAACCCTGTAACTCGGGCAACCCCCCCTTGGTTAGACTGGTGTCAGACTTACTGGCTTCTGACTACCCGTAATGACTGCCAAGGATGTTCAAATGACAGTGGAAGACTTATTACAAGGGTTTTGGGACATGGTGTGTCTGCAGGTGGCTAATGTCGACGCTATATACCAGCATATAGCTGAACTCAAAGCTAATAATTGGCAGGAGGTGAGGAAATACATGGTTTTAGACGTTTTAGAAACTTCTAGATCATCATCATCATCTCCTGAGCCTTTTCTCAACTATGCTGGGGTTGGCATCCAGTCTAACTGGATGCTGCTGAGTACCAGTGCTTTACATAAACCGGCTGCCTACTTGAACATCTTTGGCAGTCGTTACGGGTAGTCAGAAGCCAGAATGTCTGACAACCAGTCTTACCAAGGGGTATTGAGTTGCCCGGAAGCTGGGTTAAGGACGTCAGAAGTTGTTGTTATACTAGCTGCAAAATAAAAACCATCATCTGTGATGTTTGTGAAATATCATGACTTCATGAGATACAGACGCCTGTTTATTTATTTATTTTATTTTACAAGCGAAACATAGCGGTTTTTTATTATGTATTCCATCCATCCATCACAGCCCCTAGGTTGTCCGTCTTCGGACGTAGGCCTCCTCCAAATCTTTCCATTTCTGCCTACTTCTTGCCACTTTCATCCAATTTGGTCCGGCTATTTTGGATATGTCATCGACCCATCTCATAGGGGGACGTCCTCTGCCGCGACGATTCTCCCACGGTCGCCATTCCATTAGCCTCCTGGTCCACTTGAACTGCTCCATTCTGGCAATGTGTCCTGCCCATCTCCACTTCTGTTGCTCTATTGCCACAACAACGTCTCTAACACGGGTCTTTTCTCGGATCCATTCGTTCCTCTTCTGATCCCTCAACGATATGCCGAGCATTGCACGCTCCATCGCTCTTTGGGCTACACGCAGCTTTTCGGCCGATTTCTGTGTTAAAGTCGCTGTCTCCATCCCGTAGGTAAATACTGGCAGGACACATTGATCAAAGACTCTAGTCTTAAGGTGTTGCGGAATTTTCTTTGAGCGGAGTATTGCTTTGTTCGCACCGAAGGCAGACCATGCTTGTGCAATTCTTCTGTCGATCTCTGCTGTTTGGTTCTTATAGCTAAGAGATATTTTATGGCCCAAGTACACATAATCATCAACAACCTCCACAGGCATGTCACATCTACGAGAGTCAGGTATGTTCGTCATGATCTTCGTCTTTCCGACATTCATTTTCAATCCTATGCGTGATGATTCTTTACGCAGATCTTCCAACATTTTAAGCATATCATCAACGCTGTCGGATATCAGGACTATGTCATCAGCGAACCTTAAGTTACTCAACCTTTCTCCGTCTATGTTGATACCTTTATCACTCCAGTCTAGTTCCTTAAAAACATTTTCTAGTGCAGCGGTAAATAATTTCGGAGATAAAGTATCGCCCTGCCGTACGCCACGTCCTAATGGAAATGTTTTCGTTAACTTGTGGAGCCTGATACAGGATGTGCCATGAGTCTGCATATATTTGATTACGCGTATATATCTCTCATCAATTCTGCAGTCAGCAAGAGCCTTTTCCACCGCCCAAAATTCCACAGAGTCAAACGCCTTCTCGTAGTCTACGAAAGTTAAAATTACTTTTTTCTGATACTCGTGACATTTTTCGAGGAGCGTTTTCAGCGTTTGCAAATGGTCATTTGTCCCGTATCCCGTACGAAACCCAGCTTGTTCTCGTGGTTGATAGTTATTATGTATTATGTAAATTTTTATCATGTCTTATGTAGATATTACCTATGTTTCATCAATCAGTTTGAGTTTTACAGACAGACCTTTTGGTAACGGAACTAAAATTAACCCTATTCTCACTTAACAAAATATTATTTTAACAACCATTTTTCTCAATATTCCAGATAGCAATAACAGTAAAGCCCCAGCCGTCTACTCCAGTAACGTCTCCCCCGCGCCGCGCCCGCGCCGCGCCCGTCGTCAAGAACGAGAAGGCACGACTAGCGGCTGAGAAACGAGAAGCAGATAGAAAAGCTATGTTGGAGCATAGGAGGTAAACTTTAGCTTATATTGTTTTGTCCTATTGATGGGGAAAGACCTCTACTGGTCTTTAATCTTTGATTGACTTCCCAAAAAAGAGGTTGTCAATTCAAATGTATATTGTCCATAGATGTAATATAATAAACAAGATTGCGCACGCTCGAAATATATATTTACGAAATTGAACTCTATTCCAACGCAATAAGGTACTAAATTTGTTGCATAATACACAGAGGCAAATCCGAGCCGAGAGGGATAGTTAGAACGGAGGCTGTTTGTCTCTTTCTAACACCTTGCCAGCATAAAAAAATATTGTGATCAACAGTTTTGTCTTCCCAAAAAAACAATTGAATCACATATATTTTTATCTTACTTTAACAATTGTAAGTCAACAAATTAATAAAAATGGCATTAATTTATTATACGAATAAATTATTTATATAAATTATTATTCTTAAAACATAAACAACATAATTTTTTTTTTTTTTTCTAGCGGTAACCCTGAACATTCTTGGCGCGTAATCAGCATTTAAATTTTTGTTTATATTTTTTGTATTAAATCAATTTAAACTATTTAAATGGTGAAAAAGTGTTGCGTTTATACTTGTAAAAGTGAATCCTATGGTGGTTGCAATATATCGTTCCACAGGTTAGCTAATAATAACATTTTCGTAAACCAAACAACTAGGGTGCCCATGAATTCTTGTAATGAGTGAAAATATGGGTGATGGATTTTAAAACTGTTGTACTATTGTTATAGCTTCCCAAAAAATGAAGAAAGGCGAAATAAATGGCTCAGCAGTCTATATATGAAGTAGAAATACAAAAAAACAGTCTTCACTTCGAATCTTCCTGCTTTTATACTGCTAACTCCCGCTAATTATTAAAAGCCTTTATAAGTATCTTAAGGTCACAAACTGCGTAAGTTAAAACTTCAATACCAATCTGCGTTTAATAATCTTAGCAAATTCGGATTTGTCTCACATAGCTTAATCTCATAGTTACCCTATTACAAAGGGACAGACAGCCTCCGTACTGACTGTTTCACTCGGCTCGTTTTTTGGGTTTATATGCGCAGTCCTGTTTACTAATATTATGTCTATGATATTGTCCCATTGTTAGGTATAGAGTGACTACTGTCTGTCATTTTTAACTGACTTACCAAAAAAGAGGTTCTGAACTCGTCATTGTACTGCTGTTGAGCATAGAGTTACTACAGACTGACATTTTTAAACGACTTACCAAAAGGAAAAGGTTTGTTTGTATTATTTTTTTCTCAATTATATCTGCAATTAGCCCATTTTATAAAGAAAGCTATAGGCAAATTTTTACCCGTTTAAGTGGTTCTCCAGGGATGTAGTGAAATCGTGAGAAGCCAATGAGAAAATCGTGAGACTCGAAAGTTTTTATTTTAAAGTAAAAATCAAATAAAAAACATATATATAAATGCTTTCCTTTTCATCAAATTATAAGTGCTTTTTTATTGTTACAAAATGTGTACTCAACAGTAAAATTAACCCAATAATATTGTTTCCTCAGACGCGTGGCCCGCGAGCGTCAGCTGGCGGCGCGGGCGGCGGCGCCGGGCACCAGCCACGACCTGCACAAGGACATGGGCATCGAGGGCAGCCAGGTACAATTCTCCCCAAAACTTTATGGCGTCACGGAATATTACACGACTAAGTCGTGGTGGCCTAGTGGGTAAAAGACCAACCTCTCAAGTATGAGGGCGCGGGTTCGATCCCAGGCAAGTACCAATGCAACTTTTCTAAGTTTGTATGTACTTTCTAAGTATATCTTAGACACCATTGACTGTGTTTCGGATGGCACGTTAAACTTTAGGTCCCGGCTGTCATTGAACATCCTTGGCAGTCGTTACGGGTAGTCAGAAGCCAGTAAGTCTGACACCAGTCTAACCAAGGTATCGGGTATCGGGTTGCCCGGGTAACTGGGTTGAGGAGGTCAGATAGGCAGTCGCTTCTTGTAAAGCACTGGTACTCAGCTGAATCCGGTTAGACTGGAAGCCGACCCCAACATGATTGGGAAAAAGGCTCGGAGGATGGAATATTACACGACTCTAATTAAAAAAAAAACGAATTCCAAGTATCAGCGGGTGTGTGAGGAATTTAGCTTCGAAAGGACATCGATTTTTACATTACTTTTCATCACCTTGGGTAGGGGAGGCTGTTTCCAAGTTATTTTGGAGTCGACATCCTGTCTTACTGGCCTCGGTCTACTAACAAGTTCCTGTAGCACATAATTTCCATCCACGGACCAACCGCACCAAGAGTTCCTAAACCTTATACCGACCCGTGCGGCTTCGACTTAGCCACACTTTCATATTAAAAATATACTCAGATTAGAAACGCGACGAATAAAATCGTTTGAACGCTCAAATATCAGGAAATCAAAATTAAAAAATAAAACTTCTTTCAATATCGGTTAGCCCATTTATGTATATAACACATTTTTTATCCAAATGGGTAGACTTGGCTAGTAATAATTATATTTTTTCTATTTACAGGAGGTAGAAATCTTCGTAGGCAAGACAGCGAAACCATCGAAAGTGGCTCCCAAAGGCGACTGCATCAGTTCCGAGCGGTCCGAGGACTCTATGGTCGAAGAGAGCTGATCACATCACCCTTAGATACATACGCACACTGCAAACTTTTAGTCGCCCCATAGTGAGTTCATTATCACATCTCCCGAGCTTTCCAACTAAGTTGGGGTCAGCTTCCAGTCTAACCGGATGCAGCTGACCTCCTCGACCCAGTTACCCAGGCAACCCATTGATAAGACTGGTTGTCAGACTTACTGGCTTCTGACTACCCGTAACAAATCTCAATAAGTTTGATGATTACGTTTGCTCGAGTTGGTAGTTTTAGACTTTATAGTCCAGGTTTCCTCAAGATTCAATTAATCAGTCATTGGTGTCCAAAATATAGTTAGAAAGTACATAGAAAAGTTGCATTGGTACTTGCCTGACCTGGAATCGAACCCACACTCATACTTGAGAGGTTGGTTCTTTACCCACTAGGCCACCACGACTTGATAGTTTGTTCGGGCTCATTAAATCAGTATGAAGATGAATGAATGAAGGTAGTACGCACATTACAAAGATCAGGTATTTAGACCGACTGAAAATTTTATTGGATTCACGCTTTTCTTAAAAAAAAATCATTGACCAAGTATCGGCCGACTGTTTAGTTTGCAGTGTGCGAAAACGCTTAGATTTACTATAAACACTGATAAAAATTGTCTACTAAACTTTGTCAGTAATGGCCCAAGTTTATCGACAGCAAAAAAGTCTGTTGTTCTTAAAATTATTAACTTTGAACGTGAAAATTCATAATAAATAGTTGTTTTGAGAAAGTGACGAGCTTATGATGTCGGAGAATCTTAGGTCCTTGGGAAGATTGCACCATTTAACTATGACGATAACCAAACCATAACCAGCCGTATACTTGCCGCCCATTGGTCACATCGGCGATTTGACAACAGAAAATGGTTCGGTTATCGTTATAGTTAAATGGTGCAACTAACTCTTTTTGCAAAAAAAAGTTGAAAAATCGCAAAGTTTTTTATTAAAATGTGTTATATGTCTGTTTATTTTTTGTTGTCGTTGTAATAACATCGTTCTATGCTTTATCATTAGAGTTACCGTTGTTAAAACAACTTTGAAATTATATTTTTTGCGGTTCATTCGTTTAAAGATCTACGGTGCCACAGACATACAGAGCCTTTTTCCCAACTATGTTGGGGTCGGCTTGCAGTCGTCAGTAACCGGATGTAGCTGAGTACCAGTGCTTTACAAGGAGCGACTGCCCTATCTGATCCCCTCAACCCAGTTACCCGGGCAACCCGATACCCCTAGACTGGTGTCAGACAGACAGACACATGTCAATCAAGCTTATAACTTAAAATCGTACAGCCTTGCTTTTAAACGTGAATTAAATATAAGTAATACTTAAGGGCTGTTTAAGAAAATTCTTACTTATAAACGTTGCTTAAGCATGTCTTCACTAACATTTAATCACTACTTAAGACTTTAAGTAGTGATTAGTTAAAATGTTGCTTAGAAGGTGATTAGAGATTTTATAAGTAAGAGGGTACATGTTTAAAAACATAGTTTAGTAGACAATTTTTACAACAGAAAAAGTCCTATGAAAACATGAAGTTTTTTGTATGAAAATGTATGTAATTAAATAAAAAAAATATGAAATTATGATACTCAACTTTTGTAGGAATATGGAATCGTATTAACATTTTTTGTTTATTCACAGTAAATTATTGTTTTAATTCATTTTTTTTTTACATTCACATTTATATTTTGTAGTTTACAATTTTAATTGATTTTATTTGTTGCAACGATTATGGATTTTTTATACTTTAACTATGATTTTTTAGTTCTCATCGAAGATGTAGTAATGGTTGATTTTAATATATTTTGTAAACTTGACGGTTAAAATTGTAAATTATAAAATGAAATCATTAAAAAATATATATTCATTCATTACTAATGATTTTTGTTATGAGATCGATTAGCGCAGAAAAGCTAAAAAAATATCATTAGTTTTATTTTTTTCGTTAATTCGCCCTCATATTATTCCGACTTTACCCTTGTAAGTAGCTTCTGTAAAAATTACGTAAGTTTTAAGAATTTCGAAGAAATTAAGCAAGTGACTTAGAAAGGGATTTTACAATGTAAATTTATCGTAAGTTAATTACATAAGCTATTTACAAGTGTAAAGTCGGCATTATGAAACACAAAAAAAAAAATATAAAAATACGATTTTGCACATTCCTCTTAAAATTAATAATTATTTATTTTTAATCATGTTTGTACAACATATTTTCGCATTTTCGCTAATTATTGTAAATAATGTAAACGCCTAAAATTTTAATGTACTGTTGAACAGGTATTTATGCCTCTTTTGTGAAGGGAAAGTATCAAGATTTTATAGAAATATAAGTTAAAAATTACAATACAATTACAATAGATAATTATTTTTTTTTCTTTCTGAAGTATCTAGATTGATTTAGCCATTTTCCAGTGAATATTTCAATCAAATTCGCATTTATAAATAATATTAGTTAAAATATATTTCTTGAAAAAGCAACATATTTAGTTACCACTTTCAAAAAATATCCATATTATGAAATAGTTTTTTTTTTCTTCTATAAAACTTGATACTTTTCCCAATATAACAAAATATTTTACCGAATTATGAAAAGAATAATATAGAAACTTTACTAAGCTATTGGCAGTTTTCTTCATATTTTTTTAAAATAGTTATTTTATACTTCGGCCGTTCAGAGAATGCGTTCCTGACACCTATCAGTTAGTCACGACTAGTGATGGGCACAACATAACACTGAGTTCGTTACCGTTCCTTCAAAATGAACCGCCGCATTATTTTAAGATTATTTTCGTTTTAAATTGGCGGAATCATTTGTTTTATATTTTAGTTATTTAAGTGGAAACCAAAAAAAGGTAATATTCATATAATAAAATTGTTTTATTTATTCTTTGTTACAAGTACATTGAATTGAATGTGCGAACAGAATATTAATCAGACTCCGATTTGCTTGAGGAGGTGGTGTCTTCATCATCATCTTCGCCTACATGTATAATTATATTATTATCAATAACAGAATCAATCCTGATATCTCGGTCTAACAAAAGCCGGGTATTCAAATAAAAACAGATCGAAAACACTTGAAAAACGTGGTCTATGCGCACGAAACGACAACGGACGACTGTTTTAGCGTCACAAAATGGCGGCCCATAACGCCATTTGGGGTTACCATTTTTAATCTAAGTATAAAAATGCGGTTTGGTCATAGTTTTATTTTTATATTTCATAAACGTTATAATTAAGTCTTATAGTCCATTATTTTCCAATTCTTAAAAAGAAAATCAAAACGTATTATTTTATATTATAACTGTATAAGAACAGATTACGATACTTGCCTGTTATTTTTAGCACAGCACTACAAAATATAAACCGCTGACATAACCTTGTAATAGCGCAGTATAGATTTAGAAAAATATTGTTTACCAAGTTATTTGACACTCAGTTTGGCACAAAATTATAACATTCATTGATTATTGATATAATAATGTTGTTTTAATGCTCCTCAATTGTTAAAACGGTAAACAACCAGCAAAAATATTTTTATCGTAACTGCAACGCCATTGCAAAGTTACGTCGTCAGTTCAATCGCGACGTGTCAGGAACGCATTCTCTGAATGGCCGAACTTATAGTCGATCTTACTAATAATTTTAATGAAGCATTTTTTTTTCATCACTAAAAAGTCCATTCACAATTTGTTGACAGTTTTACGATCTGACTGGACAGATTGTAAATGACTGGTTTCCTCAAACATTGCTTTTTTACAATATTGATAAGGTTAATTAAAATTAACTTTAAATACATTAGTTTTTATAAAACGCCTAAATACATGCTAGCTTGAATACCATAATATTAACTTAATATGTATCGAAATATAAATACTGTTACATAAAATCTATTACTGCTCAATAATTTATAAACTTCGATATATACCCAGACGATATAATAAAAAATAATAATCCATAATAAATAAATATTAAACGACCTAATTTAATCTATTTGAAAAGGCATAAAAACAAAGTCAGGTCTGCTTGAAAGCTAGATAGCATAGATAAATCACTAAAATTACATAAAATAATAATACCTTACATTTACATATTGCAAAAATAAAAAAAACGCCAGATTCTCAAAAACAGCCCAAATTATTTGCTAGACAGAGGCATTACGAGAATTTTGTAATGCTTATGTCAAAATCCGTTGAGTATGACAAGGATAGGATAACTCAAAAAAGTCACCAGTAGCCAACTTCAGACTAGCAAAGTTATTTGACGAAAGGTGTATTTATAAATCATCAAGGGATGCTTGGCAAATAAGTCACTTAAAATGAAACTCGTAATATGCAAATTTAAAAAAGCAACGAAGGACAAGCCACGTCGTATGTGCAGAAATTGCATAGGTACTTAATGCCTTATCAGGGGCCCGATTCTGCTAAATTAATAATGTCAAAATTGAATAGAAATTGAATCGCAATAGCAGTTTTACCCTGAGCAGGCAGTCTGCTACTAATATAAGACCAATCGAATGTCGTTGGAATACGATTGGTCTTATATTTGCCATTTTGGTCTATAGATACGGTAGTTTGCTCTACAATCATATTGCAATCGTAAATAATTTGCAGACAATATGATTCATTATTGAATCACAAAAACTGATAAAAGAAAAAATTGCGGAATGCCACTTTCGCTTCAATCGTAATTGAGTCGGGATTGGATCTCAGTCGGATGTGAATAGTATGCTTGCTACATATAGTAATCTGTAATCGTATATCGCTTTTAAAATAGCAGAATCGTGCCCCTGTTGACAAACGGACAGGGAAGTCCCAATAATAGGGTCCCGTTTTACTCTTTAGCTACGAAACCCTTAAATTGGCGTTATAACGTCCATTGGCAATTTGTATAAACTCTATGGCGGTTAGGAACATATTTTTGTGTATCAGCAGATGGTGGGAGTAGGGGAGGGCAATGTATGGGCTACATCCGCGCACTTGTGCTCTGAAATTAGTCACGAACCGCCATTAAGTTTGGCGATTACCATACCTACCTTTAGATATATTTTATTTAGTATCTACCAGGCATCCCGTTACGTAAAGTATTTTTGTCAAGAGCCGCTAGTCGTATAAAGAATCAAATTGGCAAAAAATTGATTATTTATTGTTTTATTGAGAACAACCAAAAGGATTGTTTGCGGATTTATTTTATTACATTCAAGAGACATAGTTACGCCTGAGTTACTAAGATAAAACTACGATGGCTTGTATTTTTAAGCGGTTTTTCAACGAATTGTCAAAAAGAAGACAGTTCTCGATTCTGATATTTCTGTATATTTTTTAACGACTTCCATAAAAGTAGGATATTCTCGATTCGGATGTTTTTAATTGATTTATATTATACATTAATTAATAAAGGATCTTATTTTTGGTTGAAATTAAAAAGATGTTTGATGATTGCAAGATGGATTGTGAAAAGTGGAATATTGAAATAAGAAATGGATTAGATAGAAAAGCACTGATTGTGAAAATTCTAAGTAATGTTAAATAGTACGTTTTGTTATGTTATGTATGTTAGTGTGAAACGATTTGTTAATTTGTGAATGTTAAGATAGTTTAGTTAACTTATAAAAGTAGTTTGCGAGAGATAGGAATTTACAATAATTGTCTAAGAAAAATCCTCTTTGGGAAAGTGACCAAGGCTCAGTTCTAGATGGCATGTTCAGAAATAAATCTGTCACTCGCAAAATATTTTTAAACTTTATGCATATTACTAGTTAAGATACATTGAAAGATTAATTTGTACAAAATCTAAGGTTTTATAGTGTTAGACATTTTTTTATATGGCGAGACGCATTTATTATATGGCAATACTAAAAATTGTATGATTGTTTTTTTTATTATTGGTATTGTTGCCATGCTTGAAAATATATTATGATAGTCAAAGAAATCTAACCTGCTTAACAACTGCACGGAAATTGTAGGTAGTTATGTATTATACCATCAAATAGATAATGATCAAAATATAAAATAAATTCAATGTGAACACTATTTATAAGCGAATTTACTAAATTTTAAGTCACTATATTTATTGCACACGACAGATAAATATATATTTTCACCGTATTGAGTATAGGTTTGTACCGAATGTGTTCTTGCACCGTAAAATTATGAATTCACAGGCTTTACGATCTACACCACCAGTAAGATATTTTGGTGAGTAACCTATAAAAATGCGCGGAAACGAAAGAATTCCGTACGTTGACCTGCGCATACATGTTCGCGCAGAAGCCAACATGCAAGCGTGACGGCAATATAAATACGCGAGTGTAACAGAGACATCTGTAGGTAGGTCAATGTACGCTATTCTTTCATTTCCGCGCACGTGCTATATACAATATAGTTTATATGAAGCGAAATGTAACTTCAGTCTCGCCAAGATTCTTCTCATTCTAAATTGGTTAATTTTTCAAGGGATAAAGGGATAAAATCTCTGACCTGACCTTTACTTATAATTTTACAGTGTAAAGCATAATTAATATCTAGTAAAAAATAACGTAGCAATCACTTGAATGGTTTTTATAGAAGTTAACAGCATTATAAACACGCCTGTATTAAAATAAACGGTAAATTGTCAGCTGTATTATAATTTAAACAATAAATATCATGACATTGGTTATTTGTTTGTTTTATTTTACGTAGTATACACAGTTGCATTGCGCATCATACCTATTATGTGCGGGTATAACAAAGACAAAAGGAAAAGAGGGCGCCCTCGAAACAGGTGGATAGAGGATATAGAAGAGGTAGCGCGAAGAAAATGGAGGGAAAAGGCTATGGATAGAGAGCTCTGGAAGACGCTGGAGGAGGCCTTTACCCGTGAATCCGATCAATGGTACCGAAGAAAGTAATGATAGCGAGTAGAAGAAAAAGGAAAACTATATAAATACTTAAACTTATATTTAAAAGTAATCGCAATGTATATAACTATGTAGATTGGAAATAAATGGGCTTTTATTATTATTATAACAAAGACAAGTAAATGGTAGGTAGGTCAACGTACGAAATTATTCGTGCTCCGTTCTCTAAGTTCATCCACAGAGTACATTGTATATAAGTTCATCAGCGTAGATAGAATCATCAACATGCTTGTCGTTTTGTTCACAAAAAGCTCCAAAAGTAAGTTTTAATCCGTCAGTTGCAGAAAGGTCCATTACAGTTAAAGTTTCTTAAACCTATTGCCGACTGTTTCTTTGTCAAGAGGATAAAAAGTGTTGGCAATAATGGATCATTGTGCAACTAACGGAATGTCGAGGGTAGATATAGGGTCCGTTCAGATAGACGGGGTCGGAGAGCATCGGCGCGCAGTAGCGGTTTTAGGGTAGGGCGCGGTTGGGCGACGGCCCAGGGCGCCGGATATAAGGGGCGCCGCAGGCGCCCCCAACCAATCCTTGATCAGAATTTTACTCCTATTTTGTTTTAAATTTCATCAAAGATCGCAACTTACAAGAACTGTATCCAAATGCATAGCATCAGGGCCGTCTTAACCTATGGTGCAGGGTGTGCGAATAACCCGGGCACCGCGGGCTCAGGGGCGCCGAAGCGAATTTGTGTTTAATTCCGCGTTAAATTTGAGACATTCTCGAACAAACACTACTTTTACGTCCCAAAACTCAAATATTTTCGCGCTCGCTTCGCTCGCGGTTTCTTTACTTTAGACTGAAATTGTTTATCACATAAAGCTACTTTTAATGTCCCAATACTCAAAAAAATTCGCGCTCCCCGTGGTCGCGGCTTCTTCACTTCACAGTCGCCTTTTATTATATTTGTTTACGATTTTTAGTGATTTTTTAGTCTACCCTAGCAAAAAGGTAGCGTAACTTCTAGTTTCCATATGAACTTTCTTATTTACGGTACTACTTTAAGTCCCAAAATTTTAATACATAGGCGCCAACAAGTGAAATGAGGCCTTTGCCCAGCAGTGGGACATTATAGGCTAGTAATAATAATAATAGGCGCCAACACCAACAAAGAATTATGTAGGTACGTTTGGGCTACATTTTAAGTAATTTTTGTTTTGAGTTCTAGAATATAACAAAAAATTTC
Organism: Helicoverpa zea; assembly: GCF_022581195.2. NCBI lineage: Eukaryota > Metazoa > Arthropoda > Insecta > Lepidoptera > Noctuidae > Helicoverpa > Helicoverpa zea. Next base: position 2,600,008 of record NC_061478.1, read on the forward strand.
GCGCTCGCTTCGCTCGCGCAATCAGAACCAGCAATGGCTTGTGTACCATTGGGCTACATTTTATGTAATTTTGGCTTTCACTTGTTAACTATTAAAAAAAAAACGCGCTCGGTTCGCTCGCGCAGTTGGAGGGCGCCGTAGGGATCTCGCCCAGGGCGCTGGTATAGATGAAACCGGACTGGCCGCGCATTTTTCTTTTCACACAGACCGGAGCCGATCGGCTGCGCGAGAATTAAAGAGCATGCAAACGGAGCCAAACGTCAAGAAAAAATACACACTATCGGAGCCGGTCGGCTCCTCATATTATTTCACACCGAGCGCATTCGAACATTCTCAATGACAAAAGCAGTGCGCATGCAAAAATAAACCTTACTTTATATATTAAGTACTCAATTTTCAACATGTTAAGAATTTGCTCTGCTCTCCGGTCTATCTGAACGGACCCATACAGTACAAAAGTATTTACATCGATTTTCAACCCTCTTGGAGTGATAACTTGCCCCAGACATCTTTAATCTTTGCGAACTATATATTTTAGGGATAGCTGTGGTTATAAACACAATAAAAGTACACGACTTTTCTTTTTTAAAGACTAAAGGAGGACGTTCTCGTCGAAGCTGCGGGATTGTTCGAAAGATTGACAGTGGCACTGGTAAGTACATAAAGGGCCTACGAAGGAACACGATGGATTTTTAGTCAGTACCTAAAAGTCTGACACTCCCTCACCGCTGTTAACCCACAGCGGGAGGGGTCATTTGATGATTTTTGCCATCTAAAGAGGACTTTCTCAACTTGTCATTCTTTTTTTTACGTTAGGAGTTACGTTCAGGATAATAAAAGGTGTAATCATCTATATGTCGGAGGGCGAACATCAGGATGGCACTATTGTCCGACACCAGCTAGGGTAATCGCACAAAGAGATAACTGAAAAAGAACTCTAAACTCAAAAACGTTTATTCAAATTAGTCAGAACAAAAGACAGCCCCCAGAACGCCCGCCCTTCGCCACTTCCTATGTGTTTTGGCTTTTTTTTTAACGACGTCAAAAATCATCAAGTGACCCCTCCCGCTGTGGGTTAGCAGCGGTGAGGGAGTGTCAGACTCTTACTGACTAAAAACCGTCGTGTTCCGTCGTGGGCCTTTTTATGTGACAGGGCCGCGGTATCTCTGTCGAACAACCCGCAGCCCCGGCAGGCCTTGGCCCTATTGGGCCCCGCTGGGGTCTATGTGTTTTGGCTGGGGAGAAGAAGTGGCGGAACAAACTCCCCAGCAACACATGTCTGTCTGTTAGGTTAGAAGAACCATATTTTACGATAGACGTTACAATAACCTTTACACTTTACAATATGGACTACGATACTACAACGGTACTACAACACTAGGCAATAACACTAGGTACACTAGACGTAGGGCAGTTTCGAGATGTGTGCAACACGACGACTCAACCAAGACTGAGTTCCGTCGACGCCACGCTGACCACCACGACTTTGCCAAGCGCGCCAAAATGTTGTTTCGCCGGAAACGCCATCAGGGGCCCGATTCTCCTAAGTTAATAAAGTCAAAATCGAGTAGAAATCGAATCGCAATAGCAGTTTTAACCATATCGGGCATTCTGCTACTAATAAAAGACCAATCGTATTCGATTGACATTTGATTGGTGTGCGATTGGTCTGCTATTTTGGTGATTTTGGTCCATACGGTAGTTTGCTGTACAATCATTTTGCAATCGTAAATCATTTGCAGACAAAATGATTCATTATTGAATGACAGAAAAGGATAAAAACGTTTATTTCAAAAAAAAAATAGCGGAACGCCACATACCCTTCAATCGTAATCGAGTCGGGATCGGATCTCAGTCGAATCGAGTCGAACGTGAATCGTATGACGCTTAAGTAAAATTAGGAGACTCGCGGCCCAGATGGCGCGCTTGCGTGACGTTTAGTGTCCGTACTAATGACCGTCTCCGACATATATATGTTACAGCTATAGTGATTAAATAAATATTATACATAATCACTGGTCATTATGTATAATACCCAAATTGACTCGACAATGTGATAAATTAATTACTTTATCTGGATATTATTCATAATAGCTGGTGAAAGTTAGCCAAAGTAATAAATATGGTAGGTAAAACCAACTTGGTACTGACTAATTCTTAAAAACGGTTTAAATTATTGTCGACTTTTTTAAATGATAAATCATCAAATGATTCCTCCCGCTGTGGTTTAGCAGCGTGAAAAAGTATCAGACTGTTAGTGACTTAAAACCACTGGGGTTTGCTGAATCTTTTCGAGGACCACGTGAAACAACGCGCGCTGCCGAGACGGGCCCGTGTCTTCTAAGAGACGAAAGGACGATGAGCCACCCGAAACTCACCGTCCACAAACCCACGCCTACGATGGCCCGGAGACGTCACTCGACACCCGGCGCCCGTGGTGTCTTCCACGTCCATGGCAGCAGCTGGGATGAGAGGTGTGAACTTCTCTAGCGTCATCTCATTCAAAAATAATTCTAGCTGCTAAAGTAAAAAAAATCGCTGAACATACATGGGGGTGATTCGGATACCCCATAGCATAGAGCTTCTAAATTTTTCTTTTGGACGCCTATGGATTGGCCACCCTGTATATAAAAATGAAACCCGCTTTCCGTTGTCACGACATAACATGAAAACGGCTTGACCGATTTGGCTGAAAATTAGGGGGGAGGTAACTTAGACCCGGGAGAAGGTTTCAGGATAGTTTTTGTCACCATCCGGCTACGCGACGCGGGTGAAATCTCGGGCGAAAGCTAGTATAATATAAAATGTGCTGGCATATAAGAACCTACTGTTAACTTACAAACTTAAAATTATTACTTTTTTTTTCAAAAACTGTTCAACACATTAATTTCATGATTATACTAATATTATAAAGCTAAAGAGTTCGTTTATTTGCTTGAACGCGCTAATCTCGGGAACTACTGCTCCGATTTGAAAAATGCTTTCAGTGTTAGATAGGCCATTTATCGAGGAAGGCTTTTTATCATGGTTCATGCAGAGATTCCCACGGGATGCGGGTAAAACCGCTGGCAGGAGCTAGTTGATTATATTGTTGCTTTCAAGATTTTGTTTATATGTATTTCCTAAAATTATGTTTTAAAAGTTAGAGGGGGCATGTATCTTTTTTTTTTAACTTTTTATCGATTAGTTCCGACAGTATTAAAATTATCACAAAAATTTAATTCACAGCCACTTATTATTTTAATCACACGTTAGGTTTGGAACTATATAAAAAACACTTCCCACTTTACGGGTACCTAAGCTAGGAGGGTAACCCCGAATTATGATTTTCACAATGCAAGTTAAAAACGAAAGATGGCGTAACTATATTCTACGACCTAAAAACTAACACCTATCCTTAACTCAGGGGCGAAGCTACCACTGTATCTGCCGTATCAATTATACGTTGCCCCGGGCCACGGGGGGCCCCAAAAGTGTGTAAGGAAAAAAAAAACTTTCCAATTTATTTTATTTTACAAATGTCAAAATTCTATAAAGCAATTCCTTTTTTCCCGCCTTAAGCGTGTGTTCAAAAGTTGGCAACACTACAATTCAGCGGTCGGCAACCTTTTGTCAGGCAAGGGCCACAAGGTGGTAAAATAAACTGAAGGCGGGCCGCAATTGTTAATTCTATCGTTATATTATACTAATACACTAGTATATAATAATTGTTAATTTATTATATTCGCGATTTTAGGTTTGGGTTTGGTTTTTGGGAGGCCTACTTCTAGCAGTGGACGTCTATCGATTGCTATGATGATGATTATAACGACTGGATTAAGTAAGACCGGGGTCTGTTGCAAATTCCACCAAGGGGCCCCTGGCTTTGGTAAGAAAAATTGCCGGCCGGGTTGCCGACCCCTGCTCTACATCGTATGGCGGGCTGCGGGACTTCCCCGTTTTCCTTACTTCATCTTCAACTCAGCGGGGAATCCTTCATCGATATCTCGATGTACGTGTACGTTGTTGTACTTAACATTGGATGTTAAACCACGGAGTGCAGTGCACTGTTTATTTACGCCAGAGGTCGGGCCTCATGCGGCCCACGGACGTCTTACTTCATCATCATCATCATCATCAGCCTATAGCAGTCCACTGCTGGACATAGGCCTCTCCAAGTGCTCTTGCGGCCCGTGAACGTTTTGTAAATACATAAATATATAGAAAATATAAACGAAAATGTTGGGTGTTTGTACTTTTTCAGTGCACTACACGCAAGTTCTGAACTAATTTTACGATTTTTTCTCTCTTTCCATGCTATGTCCTATCCCCGGGTAATGTACTGGGCTATACTTTGTTCGGCTACGGGAATGAAGTAGTTTTCACGGGACGCAAGCGAACCACCGGGAAACGGCTAGTTAGTTAACTGAATGCTCGATGTTTACATCTAACAAAAAATTCGCTTTGCTCGCGCCCTACATTTAAGTACTTTCAATTCTTTTTCTTTATTCAGGCCTTGTACAACTTTACTAAAAATTTCGCGCTCGCTACGCTCGCGTTACACTACATTTCATTATTCATTTTGTTGAATGCGTACGTAGGAGATATCTACGCGGCGAAAACTAGTGAAATTGCTCAAAAAATCGCTGAAAAAGCTGAAACATTCTTGCTTAGAATTAAAACGATCTTTCGATTTCAACTGTTCAACTGTCACGGTTCACGAAGCAGCCTGGTGACAGACGGACGGCAAGGTCACTAATGCGGCGAGGTCCTGTTTTACCGTTTGGGTACGGTACCGTAAAAAATCGCAAAAAAAAAATCTTACCACAGCCAGGGACTCCTTGGTCGCATTTGCAACAAACCCCTGTACTGTACTTAATACAGTTCATCATAGCAATCGATAGACGTCCCCTGCTAGAAATAGGCCTCCCAAAAACCAAACCCAAACCTAAAATCAGTTGAAATCTAGAATTAACAAGTGCGGCCCGCCTTCAGTTTATTTTACCAACTTGTGGCCCTTGCCTGACAAAAGGTTGCCGACCGCTGGTTTAAGCGCTTTATATAGGTATTATACGGCTATCAGACCTCTCACTATTGTTCATAGAGGCAGAAATTAAAAAAAAACTAAAATCATCAACAGCTATAAATGATTTAATAAATCGGTTTGCCGAAAAAAAGACAAGGAAAAATCTTTACCCCCATATAAGGGCATTCAAACAATTTTTTTTTTACGGAGCCCCGACAAGGCACGCTACGCCACTGCCTTAACTCAATAAACAGTGATCTGCAGGTTTTCCTGGTATATTTCTACATTGTAGGTACAAAACTCAAGTCGAAAAAAAAATATTTAAAAACATATTACTCTGTTCATTTTGGGTGCGGAGGCTATATTTAATTAAGTAGCCAATCATTTAGGAGTTCTGAATTTATTTTAGTTGAATTTGCTATTTAAGCAGGTCTGGATTTAGTGACGTTGGATACTAACACAAACGAACATCTCTATCAGCAATCAATTTATTGTTTATCACCCTCCTTAGCAATTTAAAAAGAAGGCAGCAAGCAAAAATTCCTTTGCAAAAAAGTAACGTGTCTATGGTTTACAATTTTCATTTAAATAAAAATATAATATTAATTTTTACTCAATAATATAAAATAATGATTTGTAAAATTGTATTAACTTAAAAATAAATATACAATATTTGTTTTATATCATAAATTACAGCATAACAATTCGTAAAAATGTACATTGCGTATAACGAAACGTAACTCATAGAGTGTCTTTGTCTATGAGTTGACAAGTAACTTCCAGCGTCATTTCTGTACTTTTTCAATTTTTACTTTAAAAAACGGTTTTAATATCAGTATTTATATCTAAATAATATTTTTCTAATTTACTTTTAATATTTTGTGCCAAAAAAGTGAATAAATCTTCAAATAATTTTAATAGTACAGAAAATGACGAAATTGGTCCCGCGTGTTTCCTTCCCGCGCACGTCGTACTAGGTGGAAGTTGGTCATGGTCGTCCGCCAAACGGAAAGCCGCCATGATGGCTTTCTGTAAAGTACGCTCAATATGTAAAGTTTCGTTAATGTTTTTCGTTAATTGTGACTGAGTGCGTGCAAAAATCAATCATGGGAACGAACTAGAGTGTGCAAAGTTTAGTTTTAGGTCCCTTGGGACCTCCTAGTGGAGCTATAAAGTGTTTTATAAGTGCATTTTTGTGTCGACGCTAGCGTGTTTTGTTCTGTCAACAAAATGTCGAAGCTCTCGTTTAGGGCGAGGGCCCTGGATGCGTCGAAACCAATGCCCATATATCTCGCCGAGGAGCTTCCGGATTTACCGGACTACTCGGCGATTAACCGTGCAGTACCTCAGATGCCCTCTGGAATGGAAAAAGAGGAGGAAAGCGTAAGTATTTTGCGCATTTAGATGTTAAGTCATCGGAAACTACTGTGTGTCGGCCATTACGTTATGTTTCTTATTCTCGCCGCTAGGGGCGGTAGAATTTGTCGAGAAATTGTATATTTTTGAAAATTATAAGGTATTTGGCTGCTACCTGCAAGAAAAGAAATATAATAATTCCGTTTTCATACGTATTAATTACATGAAAACTAGTTTACCGTCTCGAGTATTTGTCGAAGTTATTGTCAAATTTTGGCGCGCTAAATGACCACATGGTGATTTTAACTTGCTGTATCTCCCTGGCACTCTATTGAGGATTTCTGAGCTATTCCAAGGCGGATTTTGCTGGTTTTTTCGTATGTTTATGACGAAGCTATGTGGGAATAGTTGTGTGGGAATGATCATCAACCGGCAGCCGGGTCATATGTTATTTGTTTACAAACAATGGACGCCGGCAAGCGCAGGTTTTTAATAATTAACTGCAGTTTATAATTTTAATTTAAATAAAATCAACATCCTACAATGACGAGCAAAGGTCACTTTACGTGATAATTTTATTAATTTCGGTTATTATTTTGAATTTTTCGTAACTTCTACAACTTAACTGATTACAATATTTAATATTTTATCACAATTTTTGTGACACTACAAGAGATTATAATCGTAATTAATTGCCCTACTTAGACTTCTTCTACCAACCTTTTTTTTTTAGCGACGTAAAATCATCAAATGACCCCTCCCGCTGTGGGTTAGCAGCGGTGAGGGAGTGTCAGACTCTTACTGACTAAAATCGTCGTGTTCCGTCATAGACCTTTTATGTACCAGGGCCGCGGTATCTCTTTCGAACAACCCGCAGCCTTCTTCTACCAACCTTAAATTATTTTAAAAAATACTGCGGTTTTATAAAAAAATAGAAGGCAATTTTATCTTACTTTTGAACCTCATAGGTATGATTATATTTTGTTGTTAAAAACAACATGCTCAGGAATTTAAAAGCATATTATTATGCTTTTGAATATCACTAATAAAACCCACACTTATAATGATACTCTAGCCAAGGAAAACAGTCTATGTCGGTGAATGAAATTGGTATAACTTTATAACAAACATATTATCATGTCTAAGTTTAAATCATACATTTATACAGTAACACATAGCTACTGTTTTCTGAAGATACAAAAGAGAAGTTGTAAGATAGCTAATAGCTCATCATTGTAGTCTTCTACTGAACTAACTACACTTAAGCCCTAGGATTTTCTGTAGCGAGTCCACATGGTTTGTCGGAATAATCAATTAAGCAAATGCGAATATGATTTTATTTGTTACACTTTTGTATTTGAGGTTTTGTTTCAAGTGTAGAATTGTTACCTACTACAGTTCCGTAGTTAGAGGGATAGGAGTTAGTCTTGAAGAGAAGAATCAGCATGACACTTAAGTTGCTCAGGTAACTGGGTTGAGGAGATCAGATAGGCAGTCGCTCCATGTGGCACACTGGTACTCGGTTGCATCTGGTTAGACTGGAAGCCGACCCCAATAAAGTTGGGAAAAGGCTAGACAGATGATGATAGAGCCTTAATTACAAGTACTGTAGTTTTGTAGTGAGTATGCAGTAGAGGCTGGATTCTTGGAATAGTTAATAGGAACAGAGTAGATAGAGGAATGGAAGCGGATAACATATTGCACCAACCCCTAACAGATTGGAAACAGAGAAGGAAGAAAAAGAACATAGAACTATTCTGTTGCAATTATATTATTATTCCATGAAATTGATACTATTTAACTTGGAAAGTGGTACATGTATGCATACATTATTTGAATACATTTATTTTTATTTATTCCTTTTAAATGGTAATTGTATTTATTTAATGGCTTCATGTTAGTATAATTAATTCAAAGTAAGGTCATAAATTAAATAAATTGCAACGTTTTTTGTTCATACTTTTATATTCACAGGATTTTGATGCTAATGAATTTTAGACCAGTTTTCCCATAAGATAAAACTGTATTTCTTTTTTCTAAAAATATAACTAATATGAAAGAGTTATCTTGATCTAGCTTTATGATTCTTTGTATTATAGTTTTTTTTTTTTCACTATGTATGACAAGTTGTGTCCTCTAGTTTATCCAAGTCCTGGGGAACTTCTTCCTGTACCTGAAAAAAAAATTGCTTATGTTAGTCGGCAATAGTGTAGCTACCCAATAGTATAAGAATTGTTTTAATCGGTTTAGTAGTTTAGGAGCCTTTAGGATACAAAAAGTATTTTTTATTATGGAATAGTATTCCATCTAACTAAACATATCTAAAGCCACATTATACTACATATAAACTACTTATTATTTTATGTTTGTCATACATATATCCTATATGCTGTTTATTTTGGTAGGTGATGACCTCATGCATCCATTTAACACATCATACTATGACTACCAAAATCGCCAGTTATGTCATTGTGAAATACATATACAGTTGGTAGTAGTTTAGTTATCAGTTGTAGTCAGTTTTACCATGTTTGGACTAGCATGGGCTAGCTATGGGCAATTTTAAAATGCTTGAAAATAAGGTCCCATTTTGGGTAGGTTCAGATAAATCCAAAATGAACGTTTTTCTTTTTTGTGAATTTGCAAAGCAAAGACAGATAGGAATAGTCGCTTATCGGACTTAATATGGGTGCTGGTACTTGTGTGAAACTAGTTAAAGTTGGAGATTTTTTTTTGTATAGACTGAGGGAGAACATGACGGAGCTTTAGCTTACTAAATCTGTTAGAGAAACTTAGACTTGCACAGATTTTGAGCTATGATTTCATTATCAAATTCGCTCATTAACCAAACAAATTACTTATCAGAATCGTAATAACGATTCGGCGAAATATTTTGTCTATCATCCGACCGGATTTCGCGGGCAACGAAGATATGCTCACAACATGATTGTAGTGGCTGAGTCATGCATTATATCTCGCTATTGTCACCATGTTTATGCGTACCGTTTCATACAAATACTGCCGATGAAACTGTTATAAAACTGACTGCTGTGATCTTCTCATCAGTATCTGTATAGCAAGAGCCTTCATCATCTGCCTAGCCTTTTTCTAACTATGTTGGGGTCGGCTTCCAGTCTAACCGGATGCAGCAACTGCCTGCCTAACCTCTTCAACCCAGTTGCGTCGGCAATCCCTTGGTAAGACTGGTTGTCAGACTCTAGCTACTGACCTCCCTTAATGAATAGAAGACTCGAAGATTTTTTGTCTCAATTGTAGTCAATTTGTTGATCTTCTGATTCATTAAAGACACAACACAACTATGCTCCAGTAGTTAGGTCTGTATTTTTGGTATTTGTGTAGCAAAATCAGATAATTCTGGACACTTGTGTTTTTTATGGTTCTAGAATAAAAATTGGAGAAGTACCGTTTGAAAGGCTGCATTTTTTCCATTTACTGAATTACCTAACTTAGATGTTCCACGCCTTAGAACTCAAACAGGAATATTACAATAATACCATACAGGTAGTATTTCTTTATAGAACTTACCTATCATCAACCTACGCAAGAATTTTTGAAACATCACGTCGCTATTATTTTTTAATCCGCACCCATATTTACGAAAACTATTCATACATAGATGTATTTATCTAAGAATTTATCTACGTGCAATTTTATGATGCAACTGTCTATGTTTTAGAAAAAAATATATGTAAAGGTCGTGCTCAAAGTCCGCCTTTGATAAGTAGGTACATCATTTCTTAGCCTGAGTCATATTAAGTGGTCACTCCTTTACAACCAGCTGACATTTTTCACTAGCATTACGAACTTACTTATAAGTATAGGCTACACCACAATACCAAGTTATTTTTGTACTGTTAAAGTTTGTCTGTAAGACCGGTAAGTTCTAGGAATTTTCCGCTTGCAGCATTAAGTAGGTAATTCACTCTTATTCTGAAACTAAAGGTCTCTTTACTTGATCTACAACCTTATCCCATCGTAAGTAGGGGCCTTTCCTAATATTCTATCTATCTATCTCACTAAAGATAGGATTTTGTCAGCAGCCCCATTAAAGTCTTGTCAAATTCCTATCTCTAGTTAGCAAAAGACCACGTTGATTGAATATTGAAAACGGTCCTTAATCCATGGATAGATCGTACTTTTATTAATTCTAGAACTTTCCATCCTTCGAAAGGTCACAGCTGTTTTCAACGCCTGATAATTTTCCAGTCGTGTCGGGTTGCCGAATGATCGTAGTATGAACTCAAGCGCATATTTCTGAACTGCTAGTGCGCAAAATATCCTGTATGGTTGCTTTTGGTACTTGGTTGTTTTTGTTGAGATTGAGTTTCGGAATTCCTGTTCCAATGAGGATAGTCGGAGAGCCTAGATAAGAAGAAGCAAGTACTAGTAATTCTGCAACCAATCTGAAATGACAGGAAGGAACGATAGCCTTCCTATTTATATACTTTTATCCGAGTGCGCAAAGTAGTCCCCACGGGACGCGTAAACGTATAAAATCGCGGTCGGATGCTAATGATGTGCTAGTGCTGCGCAAACTACAGTTGTTTAAAACAACACAATTTTTTCCAAAAAGGTACACAAATTAGCATTATTCAGTACATCCATATTTTGCTAGGCATATAATCATAACACATGCAATAGGGGACGAGTTTATTGACACCGTCCAGGAACAAAATCAAACTACAGACTGCTACTGGGGAAATCCGTACTCTGTATGTAGGTACCTAGAACCTTCAGAGCTATTCGTAAATAACCGATAGAATACAACATTGTTTGCATGCCTATGTATTGTGGATTAGGTACCTAAAATACTGTCAGTCCACATGTATTAGTTATCAACCAAACCGATTCACTGGTAAAACCCCGTTTCAGTAAATGAATCAGACTAGACGAGAAAAATTAAGTCGCCAAAGTATTGTAACGTCATAAAAAAGTTAAACGTATAATTTCAGAAAGGGGTTTTGCGTTGCAGACTCATCTTATATGCGTCATTTTAAAGTGCCGTGGACCCTCAACGGCAATCCTCAATGCGTTAAAAAATGGTTAATTACGTGTGAAATATTTTCGAATAACGTAACCCTTTTTAGAATTGAAAATCGAAAAAAAAAAACTTTGTTCTTGTTCTCAACTAAATATCGTCAGGTCTAACAACTTTTCATTTGAAATGTCTTTGTAAATGTCCATCTTTTATCAGTACATATGATATGATCAATACTAAAATGTCATTAATATTATCACTTAACTTATATAACGTATTCGTAGAAGCTCATTAACGCTAAAACCACCGTTATCATTCATTAAGGAGTCGCTTAATGACGTCATTAATTTGTGATTGTTTAGCGCCGCCTCTAATAAGGATTATGTTATTTATTAGTTATTTGATGCTGCTAAATATTGGTACGATTGAATCTCCTGAATTACTGATGATGTCATGATAAACAGTCTTGGTTTATAGCCTGTTACACAGATGGTAGTTTTTTAAAATGTTATTCTATGAAGCTTATATTGTAACTAGCGGTTTCAACCGGGAGAACTTCTTCCCTTATCTGTACATAATGTAGCCTATGTTACTCGGAGATAATGTAGCGTGCCAACAGTGAAAGAATTTTTCAAATCGTTTTAGTAGTTTCGGAGCCCATTGGGTACAAACAAACAAAGAAGTGATTCCTGTATATTATATTAGTATATCTACAGTCTACAGATCCTCTTTCAAACTCTAGTTAGGTTTTACAGGCCTTGCCAAGCTCTAGTACCACATTAATTTTAGTTGAGAGTTAAAATCGATATTTTTGAAGCGTTTTTATATTAATTTGCAACGTAATAAAACGGATGAAGTACTCTCGAAAATGAGTTGAAAATTCCCTGCGGACGTCCAATTAATAAATCATTTACCTGCAAGCGAGCACAAAGACCCGTACTAAAGTAGCTTTAAAATTAAAACAACATTTTCATTCGCTGGTTAATATAAGGCTGGGTTTTGGCTCCGAATACCGAACAGTTTTTTTACTACGACTGGTTGTTTCGCACACTCGTACTTGAGAGGCAGATGTTTTAACTACCTAGGCCACCATGATTTCGTCAGTTCTATCACATTGCCACACTCGGTAAGGTCAATAAAAGTAATACATAATATGAGGAAAATTTCTGATTGTCATTTTTGAATACCAAATGAATCGGTAGCGATTCTACCAGCGATGTTGTCCAATGCTAGATCGTAAGAAAGATAGTCATTTTGATGGCGGTTTTATAGCCTACGGAGTACCCATAGTAACTCAAAGGAACTTAAGTATCATTCAGTATAAATCTCCAGGCATACATATTATATTTAAGGCTCCGTTTTCGCAATAATCCATAAATCTGCCGGGTCCAAAAATAAAAGGAAATAGTGTCACTTTCTTACCAATCCCAAATTGTTTCTTCATTCCTAATATTCTTGCAGCTTTTATATACCCTGACGTTAATTATGAAAGCATAAACGCAATATATCTTCTATCGTAACCTACAGTAAATACAGCAAAACTCCACATAATCTCTATTCAGACCTTAATTCGGGATACGGTCTTCCTCATACGCCCAATTACTCAATTCACCCAACGCAAACAATATGGAAAAATAAATAGCAGAGTGTAGATGTGGACTCATCTTTAAACATGCGCTACTGAGCTCCCATTTTTTTCCGTACCCAGAGCACGTTAACATAAAAACAACAAATATTTCAATTTGTATTCAGTATATTGCTTGAGTACCTGGCTGCCGGATAGAAATGCTATACGTGGATTATAATTTTATTCGTATCCGTCTCTCCGTATCTATGTTAGGACTTTGAGTGAACATATCAACAAAAACTCTGTAGGAATACACTGACGTAATCCTGTTTTTGGAAGAATATTCTGTCTTGTTTTTCTAGTAGTTTCTAATAAGGTTTTGTTGGCTATTTTTCATCTAAGTGATTTATGTAAGAAATGTTTAATAAATGTACTTTAAAATTAACAATGAAGCTTTTTCGAGCATTAATGTATGCCCCTATTATTTAAGAAACAAAAATAACTTCGGGAATAATAACATAATTAAAACTCCAATCAGAGCTTGTGAACGACGCCGATTAATATTTTGTTCAGGCACACAATTGACTTTTCGTCGAATTACATGAAGTCAGTTTAAAATGTACACGTTTATACTCTTGCATACGAAATTAAAACAAGCAGACTGTCTCTTGATTGCAATTATTTTCGCTTCAAATTTTCTTAAATCTGCATTTTGTTATTCTCTCTACTAGTAAAATAATTCTTGTTAGTCTTACCTTGTTTGTAAATTCCTACCGAAAATATATAGACGAGTTTACCAATACTCGGAAATACCTATTAGATTTCTAGGACCTTATGCGTTAACCTTACAAACATTTCAAACACATTTATAATAATAGGTTTCCAATAGCAAATTTCAGTGTATAACTACATCATCAGACTCAAAAATACCTATCCCTTTATAGTAAGTAATTTGAACCCCATCCTCAGTTTATCGATAATTTTAGACCACACACGAACTTCATACAAATTGCCTTTTATGCCAATCAAGTATAATTTTGGAGCTAAGATAAACAATATTATAAAATATTATACCTTTACGATCCATCTCTATATTCTATCTATCCATTATTTCCATCCATGCTAGAAATAGGAATCTGAAAATACTTGAATGGGGCAAATATCAAAATTCTATCCTTACTAAGCAAAACAAAAGATGGATATAATTTAGGAACGGCCGTTAGTCTATCAAGGCAAATCTTATCCTATATACAATTTATAGCAGTTGGTTCCCTGTAATGAAATGAAATGGCCTGACCGACCGGGGCTGAGCGATACGCCGATGACGTAAGCAAAGAATAAAGGGCTCATAAGGGATCGTTTGGTCGAAACAATGTCTGGTAAATTCTCGTTTATACCGGATAAAGGGTAGGTACAACTTTATTTAACGTTGAGGTATTTTTCTCGATAACTGACACGGAGAACAAATATTTTGTTGGGAGTTGTGATTGGGGATTTGGTAAAACGCGATGTTGGTGACTGCTTGATAAATTTTAAGGAATAAAATATGCTCTTTTGGTGACATTCAAGTATAGATTCAAAGCTTTCTATATAATACCTACTTCCTAAAAGTACCAGTTTAACTAGGCTTGAAGTAGCTAAAGAAAAATAAGCCTACCACAACGCCAGTCTCTCTTTGAACAGATCTTTTCACAAAAGCTTAAGCTATAGTTCTCCATGTTACGTTGTTAGGAACAAGGCTTACACGAAATGACAAAATTGAATTTAGGACACAAACCAGCCGCGGCAGAAAATCGACTTCACTATTATAGGACAAAATATGAGACATCTATATTTTGTAGCTTACCACAACTCGAAATACACTTTTCTCCTATGTTGTACGTGACATTAAGCAATTTAAGAAACCACCAGAAGCTAGTTAGTCTATAGTAGTCTGTTCTAGGTCTAAATTATGTTGTCAATGTAAATTAAGTCTTAAGAGCAATACTTAAAGCCCATATTTGAATAATATTATTTGTGACACGGTATAGTCGTTTCTGTGAACTACCTTTAGCTGAATGTGTCTACTTGGAATCTACAAAACTGAACACGGCTGTAAAATAAAAGGTCTGTGAGAAACATTTTACCGTGTTTCGGAAGGCACGATAAACTGTAGGCCCCGGCTGCCATTGAACATCTTTGGCAGTCGTTACGGGTAGTCAGAAGCCAGTATGTCTGACGGCCAGTCTTACCAAGGGGTATTGGGTTGCCCGGGTAACTGGTTTGGGTGTTCAGATAGGCAGTAGCTCCTTGTAAAACACTGGTACTCAGCTGCATCCGGTTAGACTGGAATATACTTGGGAAAAAGCTAGGCAGATGAGTAACCAACATTTTACGAAACTGTGACCTCATATTATTATAGTTTTGCTTTCGTTAATAAAGTTTGGCCAATTTTTGATATGGGTTAGGGTTCGGTAATGGAATAAATATGTTGTTATTGATAAATCCTTCTTGTTTTAGAAGGATATTTCCCGGGGGAAACCCAACCTAGAGTTGTGTGTTTCGAATTCTGCCACATAGGTTATAGTTATAAATGAATAGATAGACTATTCTTATTTGTATTCCAGCAGGACTATGCTAATTTTATCACTATATACCAATAAGAGGAGTTGGAAATGAGTATGCTCCTTTGCAAGCAAACATAAATATTTACTCAGAAAGAGATGTTAAGTAGGTATTTTGACTAGTTTTTGTCATCATAGAGGTTTTCGGAGATTATCAATTTTGATGTAAATCAAAATCGACTTCTTTCATACCACATTTCAGCATGAAACCATCTTTTTAACCTTTGTTCTTTCAGTCAGACGTACGCCTGTACGGTTACATTATCGTCAAGTTACAGTATTCGTAACCAGCTTATAAATATCGTCGGTATAAACTTCCTGGTACATTTGATACAGCGAACAATTCTGAGAGGATTCCCCAATGATCTTGATTGATACCGTCTTTCGTTGGCAGGTGAATTGATGGTCTAAGGAATGTTATGTATATTATGTACTATGGTGGAAATCCAGGATGCATAAGCTAACTAAACTTCATTTGCTGAAGACAGAACGTGTTTTTAACCCCTGACGCAAAAATATGGGTGTTTTTTGACCGGTATATGTCTGTGTGGCAACGTAGCTCTTAAACGGTTGAACCGATTTGGACGCGGTTTTGTCAGACTTAAGCTGGTATTTCGTCGTCGTCATCGTCCCTGAAAACTCTTGTCCCATACTTAATACTAATTTAAAAAGGTCGATATTTTTGCTCAGCGAAAACTGAAACGCTACAAATCAGTTTAATATTCAAAGCGCGAGACTGATAATGAAAAATAATCCAATATAAAATCTTCTTTCCCTTTTTAATATTAAACGTGTACCCAATTCGAGTACTTACGATTTCTTCGTAACGAATCAGTTGACAGGCTTTGAGAGCGTATATGATTTACGGTATATTGGTTTCCAAGCCCCTTGTTATAGCTGTAAAAGGTTTTTCGTACTTTGAATAACCTTCTTTCTTATATTTGAATGTAGGGCACCGTTTGAATGAATGAACTCATAAGAAGTATTAAAGAAAGGTTCGTATACTTGTTTTCTTTCTTTTTTTTGGACTTTGAAGTAAGCGATTCTTTTTACCTAATGAAATCCTGATGGGATGGAAGCTTTTGTGCTCTGCTGGTGTGAGGTTATTGAGAAATATATTTTTCTTTTTATTGTATAGACTGTGTATAAACTTGTCTAATAATAATTAACTTTAATTTGCCATACATGAATACGCAATTCGGAAAACATGTTTAATATCTATGGGGCCGCTTTGTAAGCGGATTTTTCCAACAACGATTTTGAAAAAACCTTTTTAAAGTTGTGAAATCGGATTACTAGACGTAGAAATTGTATTACAAATGTTTTACTTCTACCCTATGGGTTGAAAATGAATTTTCCATACGGTCCTGCGCAATGCTTTTATCTCGGCAGTCTCCAAGGGAATTCATCCCTCGTAATGTAAAACGTGACGCAATGTATTGATTTTTAGGGATCATTTTAAATCTACAGCACGTTGTTGAGTTTTTATGAGACTGGTGGAATGGATGAGCCTTATTTTGTTCATGGATATTGATGACTAGGTGTTCCACACCCATTCCGAAGGTACTACTTTCCGTACCGGGATAAAAAGTAGCTCATGTTTTTTCTCTGGCTAACTATCTGTAAGCAAACTTCATTTGAATAGGTCCTAGGATCTATTGCTACTTTGTACTTTAAAAATAAATATAAGTACTGATCGTCTCGCCAAGCACAGATTTCCTTGAACAACATTTTACAGTAATTTCTCTGTAATTCTAACCTTAAAAAATGCTACAAATAATACAGTTCTGAAACAAGAAAACAACCTGCCTTATAAAAATGCTAATTTCATTGAGGGACGATAAAAAAATAGAACCTCTTTTTAAAAGCCTCCGACGTTTTATGAAGACCTTGTTGTGCCGTCAACCTTGAATGGTTAATTAAAATTGAAATTGCGGTTGACCTCAAGGAAATATTAGTTCTAGGATACAGGAAAATCTAATTTTAGGTCTAAAAACATGTATTGGTGAGGTAAATTAAGCATAGGTATGGTCAACACCATGTAATTTCAAACCAAATGGATTTATACTGATAAAATATAATATTTTTAACCACCTTCCCTAAAAGGAGAAACTTTTCAATTCTGATGTTTTCGTTTGTAATTAATAAATTAGGAAAATTTTGCAAAGAACTCAAAATATTCGCTTTTATAATGCTTTATATTATAGTGATTAACTCCCTTTGATCCTATATTGCAGGACCTATAAATTATCCTTGGCAAGCGTTGATTACATTGTAAGACATAATTAATAACGTACCATGGGTGGATATACCCCATCTTGCAAACACGAGCCCTTAATCGGTCCCTGACACCATGGGACCGGATCCCGTGACCAGCAATTATAAGGGTCGAATTTGTTAACTCATGCACATGGGGTTTTAGAAACCTTTTAATGTTTGTGAAATAAAAGCGTTTTGATGGCCAGTTTCCTTTGAATATAATTCAGAAGGTATTCTGTTAAGTTTATGAAGAATCAGGCAAAAAAATATATGTAGATTATTAGGGTAATTTAGTACCTTCGAAGTGGCAAGCTAGGTATATTGCGTAAACTACATTTTAATTTTACGTTTTTGGTTAAGATATTCGACATATTAATTAGACTTGTTCGGCTTCTGCCACAACTTTTTTTGCTTAACTAATTATTTTTTTGCCTATTAAAAGACAAGATGTCACCTTTAGTTGGTTTTAAAAGAAACATAACCTTCATAGTTATTTAGAGCATTTCAAACGTCTATCAAAGATTTTGATAACATTTACTATGAATGTTATAACATTTATTATGAATATTATGAGCTATGGCCTATCTCTGGTAAGAAAATAAATAGATAGATAGCATACTGGGAATGGTCGATAGCCGTCACAGCACATGTTATTCAATAAAACGCCCGGCCTATTCATTTCAAATCATACGAGTGTAGATACAATGACTTTGTATAAAATAGTAAAATGACTAATCATGTACGTAGTGAAATAACACGTGTTACAGCGTGATAAGCAAATGACAACTCATGCTTGGAAAACTTAAAGGACGTAATGAGATTTTTCCAACATTCTTATTATTCTTTATTGCACATTTAACAATTAATATACACAGAATAAAGACAGTTGATGTACAACGGCGAGCTTAACCCAGAATTGGGTTCTCTTACAGCCAACCTTAAAGCCATAGATAGATTGGATAGTGTGTTGTTGGGTAGTGTAGTTCTTTTATTGATACATGAACTCGAAAGTTAGGTAGGTATTTATGTTTGTTCCTCTTTCAAACAAAAGCTACTTACTGCATGGATTTTGATGAAATATGAATGGCAGCACATAGCTTATGTATCAAAATAACTATGGGCTACTTTTATTCGGGTGTGTTAAGTAGTTCCCCTTGGAAGCGGATGAAACGGCTGGGTTGCCAGAATCTAGTTAAGTATGCTACCGTAATATTTATTTCATGCCCTTTGATAATTTCCACCCGAAATGATGTAAAGATCGAGAAAATATATTGAAGGAGATAATATATTAGTATTTTTATAATTTTACATTCTATTTTTGGTCAGTCCTCAATTATATAGTTAAATGAAAGTTGAGACTTGAAAGAGGGGACGATTAAATAAACGATGGATGGTCTGCGTGAAAGACGATATGGCTGGAAAGAATTTTGCTTGTGAGATGAATAATGGAAAAAGACATGCTGCGACGACTCCAAATAAACAAAACAGGAATAGAGGGTGATGATGGAACGTCAGTTGAGATATTAATTAATGTTGTATTTGAAATGTTTTTCGACAAATTATCACATCACACTTAGGTAAACTTATAACAGGAACACCTTGACCCTTGAATCCTAAAACATATTGACCCGCAGCTTCTCTTAGGTCCAGTTGAAAACCAGAGTCAGGCATAATGCTGAATGGGATCTATTTGGCACACATGTATTTTTCCGCTATTAGGTATTTGTTTTTGTAAGAGTTTTTTTCTTTCCTTTCTGTCTAAGCTAGCAACTATAAATCTCCGCAGAAAATAAACCAAACTTAACGGTTTCTCTCTATATTTAGAACGGCTAATTCATTACTGAAGTACTTAACTACGGCGTTGTGACGTCATAGTATGACGTGGTACTTGTAATTATCTTCGCAGACTGGTGGGTTTATGAATTCGTTATACAGGCTGTTTTAGGCACCTGTGCTTTCTATAATTTATTATGTTTAAAGGTCGTTTAGTCTTTAGTAAGAGCTTGGAAGGCCTTATTCGGAAATACTTCTAATGTTTTTAGTTTTTACTTGTCTGCACCAGAAGTGTTTTATAATCAAATGAATGATTTGTTATCTGCTCTTGTGTGAATAAAACAGTTTTTTTTTTTTTTTTTTTTTTTTTTGCTGGTTTCTTCATTATTGGCCTTTTTATTGGCCACTGCTGAACACTTGCCTCCTCTCACACATAGAAGGATTAAGCGTTAATCCCCACGATTGCTCAATCCCAGGCAGGTTAATCTTATAGTTTTGTGATGTACTTTAGTAACTAAATTAACTATAGTAAAATTAGCGAGAATTTTCATTCCATCATATTTCGCTCCAGTATAATATTCCAACCACTGAAGTTTTCTGACTCTCATAAGAAATCATAGCCTTTCACTGAACAGCAAGCGGTAATTCTGCTCCATGTTACATACTCCTGATAATATCTTGATTAAAGCTTATTTAAACCAAATTGGGAAGGAAAATTCGTCTAGAATTTGAACATTAAACATTTCCACATCATATTTGTTTTTTAAAACTTGATATCTTATCGCGGTATTGTGTAATGCGTGTTTTAATGTCCTGAACTAAATTCTTGTAAAGTTCGTATATTTGTCAATGCGCAGTTTACACTTGAAGATAACTGGACTGATTAAGCTGCGTCTTTTTTTTGTCGGTAGTGTAGTTATGAATCATTGGGTGCTACTAATTTTGGAAGCAGGTTGTAGGTCGTTGGGGTTCTTTAATTAACATAAGTACTCTTGCCAGGCCTTACCATTTTTCTTAGTACTATGTATGATAGTTGTATCCATTATAATATTGCTCACTAATAAAACTGTGATCTTTTTTTTGGCCACCTTTTATACATATATTTCCTCGAGTTTATTCTTGGTTTTATATCTTACATCCCAGCTGGTTCATGTAAAAATATAGCCTATTATTACATACATATCATGATGTGAACAGAATTTTCAAAATCAATCCAGTAAGTATATCCAACATTACCTCTAAATAATGTCATGGTGTAGTATGAAATCTATTACGTATAGAAAATTCGTGAAACTATTGATTTACGACGCAATTTTTCCACCAATCAACTAGATTTAAACGCAATAGCTATGGAAAAAACTTACAAACACATAGTTTTATGTAGAATTGAAGTACTTACCATGATACCTATAGGAGTAGCATTCACGGAGAAGGGAGAGTGCGGCGGTGCATACATCCGCATCGACTCGTCACGGTAGATGCTGAGAACATAAGCTGCCTATGTACTGTCTAGGTTTATTCCTGCTGTTGCTTTTTAGGGTACTCACACCCAAAGAGTAAAAAAGGAAACCCTTTTAGTAGGACTTTCCTGGCCGTCTGTCAGCAGGTTGTGTCATGAACCGTGATAGTTAAGACAGTTGAGATTTTCACAGACGATGTATGAATGATGATGAATGTTGCTGCTATAAGAACGAATACTGAAAATTTAAAAAAGTTTGTTTTTGGGGTCTTCCCAAAGACTTACATATTTTTTGGGGTATATTATAAAGTAAGTTTTATAGATAATGTTAATGGTACAGAACTTCTCGTGTGCGAGTCCAAACTACCACTTGGGGTTGGTGGGTTTTGTCAGTGTTATGTTAGAAAGCATTTAATTTTCATTTTGTAGATTGCTCATAAGCTTTGCCATTTCGTTGCTTGTATACGTAGGTCTCGTCTTATGAGGAATATTATTAAATTGCATTGTACTCGCTGCATACATGTGCTGATGTTATTATTTTGTGAAAGGAAGGAATTATATTTTCTAGTATGTTGGTCATAACGTCTGAAGTCTCCATATATTGCATGGAGCGAGAGATTTACTTTATACTAGCTTCCGCTTTGAGGCAACTACTTTTGTCAATATGAATAAAAAGTAGCCTATATGTTATTATGATTCATAAGCTGTTTCACGGCCAAGTTTCAATAAAATCCATTATTTAGTTTTTGCGCAAAAAGAAAACATCTTTACAAACTTTTGCATTTTTAATTACAGTAGATTGCTCTGTCTTCTCTGTATTACACTAAGACAAACCCAAATTAAGGAGATAATACGGCCGATGATGATAATACAATTGTTCTGTCATCGACAGGAAAATACTGATACCACTACCTTTTAATCTTGATATTCCACAACCACCGCACTTTGATGTCGTTAACTCTAATATAAACTTATCAGACATTTCGTAAGATAAAAGATTATCTTTAACAACACTAGACCGGTTTGTAAAGCAATAATTCGGCTCGTTAGAAAATGTTTTACGACTATTTTTTGCGAGTACTAATGAAATTTTATTAAAATGTTTTCATGCTGGCAGTATTAAGCTTTGACGGTGTAAACTGTAAAGGGAAAAACATTAATTAGGAAAAATGTTAATCAGCGGAATACGTAAAGAGAGTGCTAGAAATCTTATAGTTAAGAGCGACTATATATGTAAGTCTGTAAGGTTTGCAATGCATAATACCATTCTTATGATAGACCAGCTTCTGCCAGCAGTTCTTCAGGAGTCCTAAAGTAACTGCTTTTCACATCAAAATAGCCTACTTGTATAATGTCCTTTCTAATATTAGTGTGTATGCCACTAATATGTAAGTATTGACTGGCTAGTAAGGTTAATAACTTCCCTGTTCCGTGAGTCACATATGTGATATAGGTACACTATTGTTAAACTAAGTATTGTGTCTGAATAGTGGATAGTGAAGAGGCTAAATTACATAGAGATTCAAAAATGCCGAAGGTCATGAAAAAGATTCAGTCCATTTAATATTTTTTGGCACTAGGCACCAAAATCCGGGTTGTGTCTAGTCTAGTTTAAAGAAATTCAGCCTTCTAGTTTCATCTCTACAAATAATATTAAAATAAAAACGAAATTACATTTTATTTTAATGCTCTTAATTAAAAAAACTATCGTAGCGGACGCTAAGGTCGCTGTACTGTAAAAATGTTTAATATTTGAATCATTATAAAATGTCGCTTAATAAATAACCTTGAGTTTAATTATATCGCGTCATTTATCTGCCTGTCTCGTGGTTGGGGACGTTGAGCTTAGTTACAGCAAAAACTAATTTCCCACTGCCCTGCGGTATTCCTCCTATACCAAGTTTAGTTATTTCGTTACAATCAAGTACAATTCTACATTAATTATATTAAGAAGTTCTCTCTCTCTGAAAAACGTCTAAATTAGTTACGTAAAAAAATTACAGGCATCCGTTTTCCATTTTATGTCGTCTACGTTTTATAATTTGGGGCGGTTGTCGGTTTCCAAAATTCGTACAGTTCCAAATTGGCCTGGTGCCCGAAAATCAGCGGTAATATCAACCTCTTTGCTGACGTCTATTTAATTATAAAATCTACTTCATCATCAATCAGCAAGCATTCACGATGATTCTATACTGTAGTTGTTTTGGTACTATTCGCTTAAAACCATGAAATACAAACCTTAGGGAGTAACATAGAAAGTAGTCAATTTAAATCCACGATACGAACTAAAAAATACTGGAAACCGCACATCGTTGGTTTTAGCCAGCTTCGCATGCAGAAACGACTCATATCTAAAGGGGCCTCAAATTATGTCGACCTGATTGCCAATCGTACAAATAAAATATTATCGAATCGCTGAACATGCGGCCCCGACATGATATGACAGTTGTATGCGAATATTTCAGATCAAGTAGTGACAGATACACTCGTATCTTTAAGTCAAATTAAATATCGGGACACCTTCACACACGGTCGGGTAGCCCCAAGCTATTGATTAGCTTGTGTTATAGGTGCCGACAGAACTAATAAACTAATATATTTTACACATATTAATGTAAAACCCAGACCACAGCCAACAAACATGCTCATCACACAAATATTGACCGTACCGAGTATCGAACCCCGGATCCTCTTCTCGCATGGTAACCATTACGCCAACGAGGCCGTCAGTTCTTAATTAATTCTCTCTCTAATGATACGCGTGCAAACTATGACGTCACACTGTTATACGACGCGATAAGGTTTATCTTCTTTATCGGTCAATCTAATGCGCAAACTCGACTAACCCTTTTAATGGTATGGTGGTTATCTTTTCGTGTAATTGTATGTTCTTTTTTTCCACGTTTGTTGCTGTTTAGCTAAGATACTGCTTTTAAAATATGGTTTTTGTAACTCGATGAAGAATATATTTGGTGGTAGGAGTATATTATGCTTGAGAAAATGGTCCTCACAGTGTCAATCAACTGTTTAGCGGACATGTTTCTAAGATATAAAACTTTTATTGACCCGTCTTTCGTCAAAGTTCATAATGTTTCACATAAAAGTTAAGTATTAGTAAAGTAAGACATACCATTTCTTTTTCAATTACATGAATGACTAGCTTTTTTCCACGGTTTCACCCGCGTCCTCCCGAGAGCCTTTTTTCCCGTTTCCGGACAAAATATGGCGCGTTAGTCTAGTCTCGGAGCCTTTAGGATTAAAGCAAAAAAAAATATTTCCTCTTTATAATATTAGTATAAATTACATCTTCTCTGGCTTACAAGACTATTTTTCTGTCGTTTTCTAGTTTTGGATGTAGCTATAACTTACCGATGGTTCTCAAGAGTCGAGGTCGCTAGCCAATCACTTATGTACCTGAAATGTCAGTTGGCACAAAAACTAAGCATTGTCGAGTTTCTAGGTAGAACAATTTCAGTACCTAAATGTAATGGTTTTTACGTTATACATATTTGTAAGATCTTATATCAGATAGAGACACACTAAGGTAGTATGTACTGAATGTCCCTATGGGAATATAACATGTTTTTTGGGATAAAAGGCTATGAAGGTCTTTTGGTCCATAAATTGTAAGTCTGTGGAAATATATATTTGTTGGTGAAACAAAGAAAAACCTTCACAAATATTTTTTAGATTCAGTTTTGTTGTAAAAGAGACTTTTGTGTACTAAGTTGACTTGTTTTTCTCAATTTACTTTTAAGTACTGTACGCAAGTACGTATACTTAAATTTTATGAAAGTTGAAGACAAGAAAGTAGAACTTCGCCTTCATTAAATCTTATTACGGGTTCTTTCTCATTTTCTTCTGCCAATTATAACTTCTAAATATAGCAAAATTTTCTCCATGGTTCTATTTTTCCTGTTGTTTTGCAATTTGCTACTAATTACACCATTATTTACAAGAACATTTTCAATTATAGATAGGTACTTATTAGTAACTATTCTGAGTACCATAGATAGGATTGTAGTCCTCATTATGTCAATTATCGCTGGATTAAATCCTTTTTAGTTCAGTTGGTAGGCAAGACCTACGTCTAAATAGGTAGTTCATCACTTAACGTAGCTTAGGGTTTTTTCCAAGACACGTCACATCATTATTTTTCTATAAAGATCCAGTCTATTTTGGGCTCTGATAACGTTTTGTCATCCACTTGTCATTATACCAATTTATCACGTAGTTGTCTTCCATTCATATCGGCTGTCGTTTGGGAACGATCATTTTCCTTACAACGGTATCATCTATCAAAAAATATATATCCATCTAAGCTCCAGTTTATCTTTTATCTCACAAACATTGACACTGTTCTCAAAATATAGAATAGAATAACCATTTCCCAAAGATAATCTTTCGAAATCTCGAAAGGCGAAAATTAACTTTAGACAAAAGTTAATTTTCGGGTTTCGAGATTCTGCTTCTGAAAAACGATTTATTCTCCTATCTCCGTTTGTAAATAATTCTGAATTTAAGTCCTTATAAATAAATTCGGTGATGCCCGCAAAAACCGGCCGGCTTTCCTAACGCAGGTAAATCCTTAATTAAAGAAAGGATTCCGGGGAATTACGGGCAAACCTGGGATGCGAACCGGCGGACCGGAATATACGGTATACGGCAAATGTCACATTTCTACCACGGTACAAACTAATCAGAAGATACAGTTTGTTCGTAATTAGTTTTGGAATGGGAACATAATCTAACGTATTTTGTAGCCATAAAATTTATAGATAATAATTGCTGATGAAATGAATGAGGCAGTCGCTTCTTGTAAAGCACTAGTACTCAGCTGAATCCGGTTAGACTGGAAGCCGACCCCAACATAGTTGGGAAAAGGCTCGGGGGATGAGGATGATGATTGCTGATGAATGATGATACTGTATAGTTATTAAAAATGTAACAGTTTTGAAATATGAAATTGAATTGTTCATAAAAATAATAGCATGAATTATTGAATCACCATTAACCTGAATTATAACGTTCACATTGAAGGAACCTTTAATAATAAATTATGTAATACATAAGTACCAGCCATCTTCAATATGTAATCAATAAAAATGTAGCACGGTCGTAAAATAGTATTTTTATATCACACTAATTTCACTTGCTTTGTACAAAAAAATATACTATAACTAAACAAAATTATACTGAAAAAAAAAAACAGCTCAGTTTCATCTGGTCGGGAAACCGACGCAGACATTCTTTAAAAAATGCCAACATTATAAAAAAGTACTCCTGTTTCTCAAAGCATTTTTCTTATGTCTTACATTCTTCGTTGCTGAAAGGTATGCTCGCTGTTTCGCAGGCACGGATCTATTTTTACAGCGAATTTAACATCTGATAATGCTATATTTTGTATGGTATATAATCCTGAAAGGTTTTGTTGTTTGAGCTAGATCAATAACAAAAAAAATGTGTAGTAACGAATATCTGTATCTATCTACTACACTAAGTAATATTATAAAGATGAAGAGTTTGTTTGAACGCGCTAATCTCAGAAGTAGTGGCCTGATTCCTCCTAATTCTTTCAGTGGATAGCCCATTTATTATTCCGGAAGGCTTTAGGCTATTTTTTATTCGGGTTCATCTTGGATGCGACTGAAACCTTTGGCGGAAACTAGCCTGCTGTAAAATTTGATGTAAGGAAGTATGAGCCGCTATGAGCTTACAGACATTAGTACACTTTCTTCAAGAAATTTTACTCAATCGATTCTACAATTAAACTCTCCTTTATTACTCAACAAACTCATCCCAACGATAACCTCACATAAAAACGAACACAATACGAATTCCGTTAGATACCACAATTTAACCTATACCCCGCGATAACCTCTTAAATGATAACAAAACTATCACTTGAATTACAAACGGACGTAAGAGGGCTGCTAAACAGCTGACACGAGTGTTTATCTCTCAATGAACGTGAGTCAGTCGGTCACGTGGTATGCAGCGTGGAGCACCAATGATTAATAATAACCAGAACAGACAATCCGAAACGGCCGTGTAGCTTATCGGAGAACGGGAATTTGGACTCTCTTTCTTTGTTAATTTGATAAACAATTAAATGCATATTTTAGATAGGTAGATTTGATGCATCATGAAACGTTGTTAAAGTATTATCAGGTGATTGTTAGTTTTTGTATACGTCATAACTGATGTTGGATAATATGATACTACGTGGTATCAAAGTGTCCTTTTCTTAACCTTTCGATAAGTATTCCATGAAGTATTATATCTAGAGAATAAGCCTTTTCTATCTACGATATTTCTAGCATAATTTTACCTTTTTGAAGCTATGTGTCATGTTCTAAAGTACTGTATTAAGTTAGGTCTAGTCTGCGCAAATAATCTACAGTGTAAAGTAGTTTACGTCGCCTCAGGCACTCACAATACATTTTTTGTAGCGCCCCGCTGATGCGAACTGGCCGAATGTTGTGAAATACTACACAATAAGGTTCCTTTCTTTCTGAATATACCGAAAAATATTCCATTGTTAGTGCTTGTATAGAAATAATAAGGCTTCTGCTTTTATTTGGTTAGTTTTCTATTGCGAGTAGTATAATAGAAAGAACTTGTTAATTATTGTTTAATAAAGTTTCCAACGCTATAGTCGTCTTTTTAGTACGTAGTCTGCGTAAAAAATGTACGCAAAATACTTGTTCATACTCTCAAAAAGAACAACTGTCATCAAATTATTCCGCATTGATTCTAGCCACGTTTGGAAAAGCAGTTACGTTTTTCTTTATTACCCAATACTCTAGATCCCGGAGTTCATTAAAAATAATAAAAAATCAGTAAAAATGAGGATAGGTAGTTATGAAATATTACTCCGACCATTGGAATTCTGGCTTCTAGCCAGTCTGCGCCAGCGAGAACTGGTTACGTGTCGAATGGCGAAGGCGCAGTTTTCAGACGCCAGTTATCGTTTTTACGTCCACAAAGGATATTGAAAAAAATACCCCTGATAGTGGTCAGTTTTATTTTAATCTCTTTTACGGTGTTCATGATCTAACATGATATCATCATCTCCCGAGCCTTTTCCCAACTATGTTTGTGTCGGCTTCCAGTCTAACCGAATACAGCTGAGAACCAGTGTTTTAGGAGCAGCAATCCAGTTTTTTTAGGGAACTAAATTATATATTGAAACAAATAAATCATACAATACATAAAATCTCACAAAGAGTCACTTAAATTTTATTAAATGAAAAATAAAAGGTACGTTAAATGTATGAAGTCAGACTAATGCTTACTTCATTGTAGTTCGTTCTTATATTCTTGATTGTCTACGTCTAATATAATTATGAATAGATCGTAATATAATAGGCTACCCGCCAAGTTTCCTTTGTAAACGTTACAATGTATCATCTATTGTAAGATATAGCCGACAGTTTTTCGTCTACCTTTCTTTATTCACGTGTAAAGTAGTTACTAGTTTTCTAATATAAATAAAACGAGAATAATATTAATTTTTTTATCTAATCTAAAGTTAGCTATTGGCTGAAAAGGTCCAGTGTCTGATCTCTATGAGACATATATAAAAGTTCATTAGCCAAAAAGACGGTTAGAAGTTAGCAAAAAAACTAGCAGCACGTGTCAAGAAAGGATCATACTTCCTATAAAGTTGTTTTCAGAACCGAAAACAACTTTATAGGAAAAAAGAAAGCGTCTTACCAATATTTTTAAGTAGCTCGCTCGCTCGCTTCAGCAAATTATAAGATAGTCAGCAACGGTGATCAAGTTGATCAGAAAATAAAACCATAATAATTAAATAACCATTTAAATGCTCCCAATTAAAAACCTCTGTTCACATAAGAGCCACATAATATTGCACCATATTATGTGATTTCTAAACGAGTATTTTTTAAAACCATCAACTATTCATTTGCATAAAACATGTGTGGGAATAAAACATACAGTTTATATTCTCAAATAAGAAGTATCGAAACAGGTTGGTAAAAATACTTGAATCTGTGTATTATTCCTATTTTATCTTATGTAAGATGTAAGCATGTTTGAGATATTTGCCGTGAACTATCTACTATATTGACCGATTCGTCTCAGTACACGAACCCATTACTTATAAGCCAGCCATTACCTGTTTTGGCATATAAATTCGCCTTATTACCTAACTTTTTGTTTCGCACAAAGAAATTGTTTAATGAACAGTCGCCTGCGGTATTTTCGAACCACCATGTGACCTTCAAAAATTCAAAAAGGATTGCACTCTTTTTTATGATGATGGTGTCCATAGGCGGATATAATCATTTACCACAAGGCGATCCATAATGCTCATATCCCCACCATCATACAAAACTAAATCCCATTTTGGCAGCGGCTGTTTTAATTTGTGCAAATTCCACGAGATTGCAGCTCAAAATTGAGGGCGTTCAAAACTCCCTATGTGCAATCAATATCTTTAAATAATAGACAAAATATGTGAGCAGTAGGTACCTCTGTCTATACCGTTTGTTGAAAAGTAAGCGTAATATTACATTATGCTACATTAAACCAGCATTTTCAGCTTTAAATTGTACCCGACAAGTCTTGAAGTCGATCGATTTTATCGACGGACACGGCCGAGCTATGTGGAAGCCATTAGACAAATTGTCAGACGGGAATCGATAAAATCTGTGCAGTGAACATACAGACAGATATGCGGGAATATCTTTATAAAATTTCTCTTTAACCGTAGTCTCGTTAAACATTACTATCTCTACATAGTATAAAACAAAGTCGCCTTTTCTGTCCCTTTGTACGCTTCAAAACTATGCAACCGATTTTCATTCGGGTTTTTTTTAATAGGTAGAGTGATTAAAGATAAAGTTGTATATGTATAATAAAATACATTAAATAGTGCGGAAGTACTGTTATCCCGTGCGCGTCACGTCTCATAGCTAGTGAACATTATAATTTCCTAAAAAGAGTGTCCTTGGAGGGTCTTGCCGGCTCTTCTCCATGAGACCAACTTTTTGGAACCGTGCAACTAGTGCGATGTTTCATAATTGCAAAGGCCTATTTGAAAGAAAAATATTTCACTTTGAGTTTCGTACATTACATTGTCAATATACAGATAAATGAATATTATCTCCATATATCATTCATTTTATAGCAGCAATGCTGATTGTTGAGGGTGCTCCAGAAAGCATTTTCGAACCTATCAGATAACATTCGTTAGTAGGTAACTGTAGGTAGGGCACATATACCAAAACACAATGTGAAAACAGCAAAACTTATTTTAGGTACTTTTCCACAGGTTAAAATATGCGAAAAGTAAACAAAAACATAAAAGTACCCGCCTTGTTAAAATTTGACGGAATACCTGATTCGAATTTCGTTAATTAAATAAAGTATTTTCCCCCGAAAAATAACTAGGTCCCACCGTAGTTATGTTTTGTACATTTTACTCGGAAAATGGTAGCCAGGGTATGTGCCCGTTTGGGGACGTTCAAATTGTTTTCGCAAACAAAGGGGAAACCGGGAGACATGACAACGTGAGCGATGTGGCCGGTGATAGGTATGACGGTTGCATTGTAATGTTTTGTGTCCTCATTCGAGTACTAAAACATTTGCTTTGATATGTTTTTAACTAACGTACCTTTTTTTAAAGTTCATCTATTAAATATGTCGCATGGAGCTCGTTTCGTGAAAATTGACTTGAATGCTCACTGGTGGGTTAGGTCGGTAAAAAAAGGTTTAATACTAAAGATACCATCAGTTGCTAAGCTTCTATCCAATCTCGTGAAGAACCTAAAATGTACCACGCTTTTCAACTTATATTTCACACTACATATTCTGAAGTTGAAAGAAGCCTCAGGTGTTGGATATCCTTCAGAAGTTTTCCTAGCAATAAGACACGTGTTTGAAACAATATAATACTATCACGAATGAACGAACAGAGATGGAAAACTTTTCGCATAATAAGGCACTATTTGACTCCCTAATCAGTTTTGAGATAACATTGACAACTTTTTCCTGGTATCGTGGGCCCCAAAATATTTTAATGTATGTGCGTATGTTATGTGTGTGACTTTTCTAGACCGATCTACTATATAACTTGTTTCTGACAGTTTTTTCTACCTCCTTTAGAATCACATCATCATAATTACTCTTCCCTTATCACAATTTATTACGTGTAGTCGTTGTAGCATGTTTTCTTCTTCCGTAATTTCCTAGCTGACGTCATCTCACAAGTAACACTCTTTGCAGCCATATCGTCTTTCACGTAATCCATCCATTAGTTGCTTTGGTCGTCCTCTTCTTCTATATTCATCTACATTAACCAAGATTCAAAATAGTTACAGTTACAGCCGTTTTACCAATTCAGCATAACCCATAGTCTGCACTAAAAATATTAGAAAAGAACTCGAAAATTTTAAAATAAAACGCGGTAAGCGTAAGCGCATTTCAATATCGCAAGAGGAACGTGCAATATTTAAATACTTGGCAACTGTGTGCCGATTACGTTTTGGGAGCCGTAGTACACGAGCCGTGTTTAGTTGCCAGACATCGCCTACTGACTTACCCTTTTCATCTTATTAATGACAATAGCTAATGTTGCTATGCCCGAAAAAAGAATCTTTATAAGAAAACGGGTTTATATAAAAGGGTCTTTGTAGATAGAATATTTTCTATTCGATAGATCGATCGTCGTTTAAATCAGTTCAGCAGCTTTTTCTTTATAGACTAGCTGTTCTCCTATTTTGCACCCACATCCCGACAAAACCACTTCCTTCCAACTGGTCAAAACGAAGTTTTTGTGCTTTCTCAGGCTATAGGATATCTGTGTACCAATTAGTCCAACAGTTTTGGCGTGAAAGCCGAACAGACAGAAACATTTAAGTTGAAATAAACTTAAAAATGGTATGGTTAGAAAGGATGTCACTTGTGTTGTAGAACAGAATGGAAGGAGAAAACATGTTGCCACAACCCCATATAAAATTGGGATAAGGGCAGAAGAGATGAGGAATAAACTTTATAATATAACCTAGCACCAAATACATACCCCTATTCTAGCCAAGTTCGACCTCTATTCGATACAACACCGGGTCTGCCGATGACAGTATTGTAACAATTTCACTAAAGCGAACGGTGCCGACGTTTAGAAGGCTATCAAGGGCTCGATACAAAACAACTGTTACGTACTACCGAACTATTGGATCGCATCCAGGTCCGGTATTGCAGTTATTAACAGGAAGGAATGTATATTTTGCAGATTCAGATTTGTCTGGAGTTGGTGAATTTGAAAAAAAATATGGATGAATTGTTGATGAGCCTTTTTTAAGACAAAGAAGTTTTTTGAGGCCTTTTGAACAGACTTCAAGGAAGGGAGTTCTGAGGACCTGTATTTATGTTTTTGCGCGATTAGGTCACGTTTGGCTGAACCGATTTTTATTAATTTTTGTTTTTAGAGAAGGTTTTGTAAAAAAGTTTTAAGACACATAGGTTAAAACTTCAATTTGGCTAATTGATGAGTCAACAATGTTTATCATAATTAAATAAAAAGCAAAAAGTTGTCTTCTTGTTAAAGAAAAAACAACTCTTTCAATTAAAAGTATGAATTGAGTTACAAAGTTTCTTCCTAATATGAACTCTTATTCCCAGTCTCATAACTTGAACAAAAACTTAGCTTTATCAAACTTATGTCCATTAAAGCCGAACGGTATTCCCTCGCTCGTAAAATTCAACCTTGAAATATGGAAATGAATCTAGAAGACTCGTAAATTCGCCTTCCGAGCTCAGGTCTTCGCAAAAAGACTGGCATATAGCCAGAAAAGCTGCTAGTAAGTAGACCAAGTTTCCTTCAAGCCAAGAAAAACTAGTTCGATGCTTGAATATACAAGTTTTGGAGCTAATAATTCCTCTATTGCCGTTCGAAGCAATATAAGCGTGGATGGAATTTATTAGTGCTACGGGCTTCCTCATCAAGTTTTCCCTAGCCGTTCGCCGATGTATTTAAATTTTGCACATATGTTGCAAAGTACGGATACTGGAATGTTAATTGAATACCAATACCCCTTTTGTTATTTATTGGGGAAACGTTTTGATTATAAAAATCTTCACCATCCGTATTCCACTCTCAATATAACCCTTAACTAGATTTTTAGGAACATTTGTAGAAAAACTGTTTACTTTATTAAGACCGCACCGCGGATTTTTTGATTTTAGATAGCTCCGCCCACTACACTTCCGCGTCTATCGCGTCGCGCAAGCTATACTCTTCACTCAATGTGTAAAATTTGTATTTCGCGCCAATCGCACACGCCGAGGTCAGTGCGGGGTCAGGAGAACCGAACAGGGAAGATAGGGAGCCGCAACTTACCTAAGTTTTTTATTTTTTGATCGGATTTTTTTTTGTTGTACTTACAAAAATTATTTGTAATGAAAACTTTTTATGAAGAGTAATATGATAATTTGGACGCGTATGGTTGTGTGTATGTATGTGTGGTGTGTCGTGTATGTGGGTTTGTATATCCAGAACGGATGAATCGATATGTATTTAGGTTTTTTTGTTTGAAATGAAATTAATCGGGAGTGTTCCTAGCTTTATTTGGTGAATATCGGCCCAAGATGGCCGCCGCCACAAAATGGCGAATAACATATTTTTTTTACAATTCCTTCAGTATGGATATCAAATGAAAGGGCTTGATTAGTATGTAGAATCATGTATAATATTATTTAAAGTCCAAGATAGCCACCGCCAGAAAATGCTGAATTGCATTGTTTTTTTATAGCTCTCTCAATATGGGTATCAAATGAAAGCGTTTGACCAGTGTTAAATAATTTATACTAATGTTATAAAGAGGGAAGATTTGATTGTTTGTTTCTGTGGATTGTATAAGCTCTGAAACTGCTTAACTGATTTGATTTGCTTTCACAATTAGAGATTTACACTATCCCCAGTGAATGTAGGCCATATTTTATCCGGGCACAGGAAGAAGTTCCCCGGGAATGCGGCTAAAATCGCGTTAAACAGCTAGTAAAAATTAAGTGGTTAAGGAATAAAAGCGTCGCAGATCTTGTGTGTTATGTATGCTATAAATGTATGTAGTGAAGCTGTAAGGTATCAAAGAAGTAATGAAGCTAAGTAATTCATTTTTAAACATATTTATTAAAACTGAAATATAAATAATAATATAATGTAAAAAAAAAGAATTTATAGTATAACACGGTCTCCATAGATTTTTAGGGTTCCGTAGCCAAAATGGCAAAAACGGAACCCTTATAGTTTCGTCATGTCCGTCTGTCCGTCTGTCCGTCTGTCCGTCTGTCACAGCCGATTTACTCGGAAACTATAAGTACTACGGTGATGAAATTTGATGGGAATATGTGTTGTATGAACCGCTACAAAAATATGACACTAAATAGTAAAAAAAAGAATTGGGGGTGGGGCCCCCCATACATGTAACTGAGGGATGAAATTTTTTTTTTCGATGTACATACCCGTGTGGGGTATCAATGGAAAGGTCTTTTAAAATGATATAAAGTTTTCTAAAAAACATTTTTCTTAAAGTGAACGGTTTTTGAGATATCAGCTCTCAAAGTCGTAAAAAGTATGTCCCCCCCCTCTATTTTTATAACTACGGGGTATAAAATTCTAAAAAAAATAGAGGTGATGCATGCTAATTAACTCTTTCAACGATTTTTGGTTTGATCAAAGTATCTCTTATAGTTTTTGAGATAGGTTGATTTAACTGTAATTTACGGAACCCTTCGTGCACGAGTCCGACTCGCACTTGGCCGGTTTTTTTGTTCTCAGAGTGCTTATAGTAAGTTCAACTCAGTCTTGCGCGCGGTCATGTGTGGGTAACCCTTGTACATATACAGTGATTTTGTGTGCGTGACAAGAGGTACAGTCGGGTACAAATACAGTTATTTAGGGGTTACGGCTGTTTAAGGAAAAACAGTTATTACGTAATTTAATGTTTATTTATCTGTGTAAATATCTATTGAAATTATTAAGTTAGTTTTTGATTTGTTTAATACCCAATAAAAATATTTATTTATTTATAATGATTCTGAATCGCTACTTGAAAAATCAAGTCCACACTTTTATTTATTGTCCTCGTACTCCGAGCTAGAAAATATGTAAGGAGTATTTAATTCATCTTAGATATTTCACCTCATTTATTTCTTAGATATTTCTCATTCATTTTTTTCTTATGAAAAACTGTAAGATGTAATAATAAAAAGCTTTGGATGTTGTTTCATTTTTTGAAACGCTACCTGACTCCTTAAACATTTTCTTCGTGAACAACTAGACATTTTTGTAAACGACTGTACCCATAACAAAAAGCGATAATCTAAGAACACGTCATGCTCGGACGACGTCACTGTCACACGAGCGAAAGTTGTATATTTACAAGCCGACGCACACATAGGGCCGCGCGCAAATCTGAGTTATCGTCACAAATTATTATACCTACGGCCGGAGCGACAACATGCGCAGGTCCGACCTCGACGAGGGCTATCGCCGGACTGGCTCGTGTCCGTACACATTGTGTATCAATCGCTAGAGCACGGACATAAGGTTCAGAATTGCGTAGCGTCTATCATGATCGCTGCCGCTCAAAAAATCCAATATCTTAAAACTTTAATTAAAAATGTTTGGTAATAGTTATGGAAAAATGACTTTGACAGAACGTTAATATTGATGTTAAGAATATATTAGAGTAATTTTGAAACATAAAGATAGTGTAACTTCCTTGTAATTTCAAAAATAGTACTTTTTTAGACGTGTTTTCGGAATTAATTATGATCGAGTAAAATTATCAGTATCGTGTTTTCGTTCTGGCAAAATCTAGATAAAGATATCAATTTACCTATATCAAAATTTCAGATCCATTGGTAAGCGGGTAGTCCTATAATTTGGCATGGCAAACGGCTATCAAAATCACGGTGGCGTCTTAACTTTACTCTCAACTTTCCAAAAAAGTTGGTCGTAAAATAATGTTTTATTGCTCTAGTGCAATCCGTTAAAATGTAGATTTCAAAGCCAATATTCTCATAAAAATGTATATTCTCGTAATATATCTCACAACATTATTACGCATACATCCTTTTTAATCGTGTTTGAGACAAGGAAATATTAAATTTGAATAATACCTATTTCACTGTCCACGTGCAATCTCTTACAATGATTTCCATTGGAACACATTTCATTGTGATTATTGAAAGCAATTATAGTTCGGCCATTCAGAGAATGCGTTCCTGACACGTCGCGATTGAACTGACGACGTAACTACATTCATTGATTATTGATATAATAATGTTGTTTTAATGCTCCTCAATTGTTAAAACGGTAAACAACCAGCAAAAATATTTTTATCGTAACTGCAACGCCATTGCAAAGTTACGTCGTCAGTTCAATCGCGACGTGTCAGGAACGCATTCTCTGAATGGCCGAACTATAATTTATCTATTGTACCCTGTGTCACACTGCTTTTGAATTGAAATAGAATTTAAATAAGGATTGGACAGATTTCAGACTGCTGTAATAATTTCAACGTTTCGGTTATTTTTATAAGTGGGTATAAAATCCTATGCCATCCGGGGGTAGTGTAGCTTCCCAACAGTGAAAGAGTTTTTAAAATCGTTGGAGTAGCTTCGAAGACTTTACAAACAAAAAAAATACTCTTGCAATATTAGTGTTGATAAAATTTACAATAAAAGAGTTGTACCCATATCAACATCTGTACAGTCTAGGACTCTAGGTCAATGCGATCAACAGTGAGAATAATAATGTAATTTGTGACGTAACGACCGGTTTGGACCGTCAGTTTCTATGTGTGGAAATATTGTTAGAAACTTTATTGATTTTGGATGATGTATGTGCGTTTGAAATAGTTTTTTTCTGTGATAATATGTATGAGTATGCGTCTTATTTAACCAGTTGGTATAGATTTTGTATACTTCAACTTATCTTGTGGCACAGGTAGTCCTTACATAGTTGGACCAAGGCTCGGCAGATTATGATAGTACAGGAAGTCTCATATTAGCATAGAGAATAGGCTAAGCAGATGATGTCTACATAGCACTTTTTGTTACAGATCTCTTGTTCTGGGAGAGATTTGTCTAACTTATACATTAAAACTTATTGAAGCCATTCAAAGTCAAGGGCAATAAATCTGTTAATCCATTCACAGTTTACCTAACACAAAAAACATAAATGGCTATCCTTAAACCATTACCTACTTATTCCTTCAAAACTAAAACTTGAACAAAAACCCCGTTTCGATCATACCGCCGAAGTGGAAGAGCAGACGCTACGTAAATTGACGGCGCAACATTGCGGAGACGTTTAGTTTTAACTACAAGAAAAAAAAAACAAAAAAAAATCGGGCATCGTTCCAATAGTTATAATGCACCGGTGACACGCATTTATATGCAGATATCCGCTTTTCTGTGAACTTTTTAACGGACTTTCGTAATTGTTTTATAGTTATTTTGTTGGGTATTTTATATTTGACGAAGTCGATAAAGAAATTGTTCAATTGTCATACCATCTCAGTCAGATATGGCAGTGGGAAAATAATGTCTTATATCTTTCCTGCACAAACCACTAGACGATTTTCCTTTAATAAATTAGCAGCTTTTTGCCGCCTCAAATAAATGTTAAAACAAAATAGAGGCCTTTAATTAATTAATTTAAAAATCACTATCGTGGCTCCAATTAAGAAGGTTATCTTAAAAGCCGTCTATCTTGCAAGAACTTTTCAAAATACATACATACACGTATGTATACGTGAATACTATATAAGCATATATGATATCGTCAAAATAACAGCTGATTCACTTTTGTCTTCAGAAAGTTCCAGATTGTTCCTATAAATAGTAAACAAACAACTTTAAACCTTGCACAATATTTTGTAACGTCGCGACAGTTTCTAAAGTACTTTTACGTAATTAAAAATTGATGCGTCATGATTCTTACATGATATTTGCCCTTGATACTTGATAATTTCTTGATGGAAAAGCACATCATCATCATCATTAGTCTTTTTATCGTCCCACTGCTGGGCACAGGCCTCCTCTCACACGGAGAAGGATTGAATCAATGCGGGTTGGTGATTTCAGACTAATAGTCCAGGTTTCCCCGAGATGTTTTCCTTCACCTTTTACCAGTCATTGGTGTCTAAAAAGTCCTTAGAAAGTACATAAAGACTTAGAAAAACTGCTTTGGTACATGCCTGACCTGGAATCGAACTCACTCGCTCATTATTGCTTTACCCACTAGGTCTTCAAGATTGTCACTAAAAAAAAGATTTATCATTTACCAATCTCGATGATTTATAGTACCGTACTATATTTGATTTCGATTTCAGGCCATATTTATAGTTATCCTTAATAGTATTAAAGTAGGATATTTGTACGATCCATTTTCCTTCATAAACTATTCACCGATATTTAAATAATCGGGGTATTCAGTATGTGTTGCGGTTTTTCTATCGGATGCTACACGAGAGACGAAATAGTTCGGCTTATCCCAAATTACCCAGCAACAGATCTCTCTGCAAACAATTCGGTGAACGTAAACAATGAAATATTTACTCGCGTTAATCGTATATTATATCTTATAATATCTTCTTTCTTATATACGACTACATATACTTGTGTTTCTGTAAATATAATAACCTGATCTGTGTAATTGTTTGAACGCGTCTGGATATACTTAACAGATTTTTTGTATTTTTCTATTAGATAGAAAAGTTATTAAGAGAGAATATTGGCAAGAAAAGAAATTTCGTTTCATACAAAACCATAACGTAACAAAAACATACTTCTTCTGAAAAAAGTTAATGTCTACTTAATATAGAGATGGATAATCCAATTCTGATGTATTTAGGCCTCTCTTTGATCTTAATATTATCAATTAATTGTGTTCCTTAGTTGTGTCTTTGTTGTGGTAATCTTATAACCTAAATGAACATTAAGTTTGTTTTCATGATTCCCTAATGTCACTATTCTCGCTACAAGCTACATTAATCAAGGTTTATTCGTTTCTAGAAACTGCTTTAAACCAACAAAATTCCTAGAGCTTCTGAACCTAATATCAAAGGAAACGTATATTTACTGAAATTGTAATAAATTATTTGTAAGTAGCAGCTGTAGCCCTTAGAAGTACGTGAGATTCAAACTATTTCCGGACTGTCCTAAATTCATTTAGTAATGGCTAGTAATCTGATTCTTATATAACAGCAAAATCAAAAAGCATTTATTCAAAGTAGGCTGAAAAACAGCACTTTTTGAACAACAAAATTATAAGACAGTCCCCAAAAACGCCCGCCCTTCAACCACTTCCTATGTGATGAAGAAGAAGTGGCGCAACAAACTCCCCAGCAACACAAGTCTGTCTGTTAGATTTGAAGAATCTTAATACAAAATTATGTCTTTCATAATATAGTTGATGAAATTATGTAATTCATAACATCATCGGTCGATATCTGAAATATTTCTCGTGCCCTTGCGCCGTTTGGCATGTTTTTGATATTTGAATAGTCTATATTGGAGCTTTTATTGTTCGTTTGATATACTTATAACGGATGTCCAGAATATATTTCTCAGGCGTCACAATGTACTATACTTCTATAGTTTATATAGTCAAAGAGATAGCATTAGTTGGTTTGTTAGTAAAGGCTCCGAAATTACTACAATCATTCTTTGACTTTGAAAAAGCTACACTATTCTTAAGTAACATAGGCTACGGTACGGGTAGAAGTTCCCCCGGGACGCGGCTGAAAAAGCTACTCTTTACTAAATAGATATAAAATGATTTTGCGCATAGAATTATCTGGAACTATTGGTTGAATTCTTTTACTTATTAATAAAATTGCCTTTTTTTTTCATAAGTCGTGGTGGCCTAGTGGGTAAAGGTCCAACCTCTCAAGTATGAGGGCGCGGGTTCGATCCCAGGTCAGGCAAGTACCAATGCAACTTTTCTAAGTTCGTATGTACTTTCTAAGTATATCTTAGACACCATTGGCTGTGTTTCGGATGGCACGTTAAACTGTAGGTCCCGGCTGTCATTGAACATCCTTGGCAGTCGTTACGGGTAGTCAGAAGCCAGTAAGTCTAACACCAGTCTAACCAAGGGGTATCGGGTTGCCCGGGTAACTGGGTTGAGGAGGTCAAATAGGCAGTCGCTTCTTGTAAAGCACTGGTACTCAGCTGAATCAGGTTAGACTGGAAGCCGACCCCAACATGATTGGGAAAAAGGCTCGGAGGATGATGATTTTTTTCATAAGCCAGCTAACTGGTTTATCATCACCCGTCATTGACGCTTCACGAGCCACCAAAGTCAAACAAGAAAGGAGCCAAACCTAATTCTCTTAAGTATCACTTACTGACTATTATTAGATCTATGTGCGACACTTAATAAGCCTGTAATCCTTAGTTAATTGGATTGCCTTGTGATGACGTACTATATACATTTTATGTTAGACTGCGCTGAACAATATTGCTCTTTGTGACTCAAGCTTTAGAGTTCATAATTCATCGTATTCAAGCGGTGTGGTACATTTGAAAATGATTTTTGGGTTTGCATAATCTCTTAACAAGTCAGCGTCTTATTTTCTTTAATTCTTAATTACTTGATGCTTTTGTGTCGACTGTAATTTGATTTTACAATCTCGGAATGTTTTATTGCTGTTTTATACTCAAAACGAATGACCCCATTTCAATCGATTGATCTTTTATAGTCCCTATTTTTGGAGTGGTACTTACATGTCTTTCGTTGCTATTCTGTTTAAGTATTAAAGGGTACTCTCAGATTTCTGTCTGTCGATTATTACTTGACAGTTAATGAACTCTACTATCATTACATATTTTTATGTTTCTTCTATCGTTGAATTGGTAAAGTTACAAGATTATTAAAAGAAGGTGCAGTAATTCATCAAGATCATGAATCAAAAGCGAGTGTGACTGTTTAATATCTTGTTTAGACCAGCTAAATAATAACTTTTTTATTAAAATCCAACACTACTAGTTTTATACTTTCGTAATAAAAAAAGCAAACTGTCAATCCACTATTTATATAAAACCGTGAGTGACGTAGTTGCGACTCTATCTCGCTAGAAACGCGTGGGTGTTCCGCGTTTATCTATCTATGCCAGCTAAATGGAGCTTAATGAAAGCTAGGGGAGCTTTCATTGACTAATAGGGTTATTACTTTGTTTTGCACCTTTTTATTTATCTGGAAAAGTGAGTGCATCAGATTAGTTTTGTGTCTGGGAGTTTCAATTTAAAGAGTGGGTGTACGTGGGTAAAAAAGTTTAAAGAGTGGGTACGTTTTAGTTTGTCATCTATCATATTATGAATTGATGTATTTTCACTTGCGCTCACTAGTGTCAGGAACTGCTACTTTTATTTCTCAATTTCTTATAGCCCACTAATCGAATAGGGCAATTTTTTATCTGGGTGAAACCACTGGCTGTGTCAATATTAATTTCCTAATTTAGTAGTTAACATAGTTTAGGACATAAGAACCTGCAGACATACGTTAAACTTAGCAAATCTTCTTTATTGGCAAATAATAAATCTCTTGCCTATTTAAAGATAAAACAGCAGCTAATTACAATCTGTAATTTAATGACTTACGTAAAAGTTTAAAACATGTTTTTTTACCGTTTCATTCCGGAATAATCAATTGGTTCCAGGATAGCCGGGTTCTGACGTGCACTGCCAAATACGCAGCCTTGCTGGTGATTAATCCAATTAAATTAATTGAATCCCTCCGTATTTTATACGTACAAAAGCTACAGTATTTTATTAACGAAGTCGCAAGCGATGTTTGTAACTTGATTCCTGTTTTTGATTGGTTGTTTATTTTGAGAGTTTTGATACTGTACTTGGTTGTAATAAATTTTATGAAGGTATCATATTTTTGGATGTGGTCGTTGCTGGTCGTGGTTTTGATCCGACTATCGAGAAGGGTTACGATCTTGCGAAAATTGCTTTAATTACCTATTATTGTTTCTGGTTTCGTTTTCACAAATAGATCAATAATAATAATTGGACATTGAGGAATGGAAGCGGAAAACATTCCGCTGACCCCAAATAAATTGGACAGGGCAGGATGAAAAATATATCAATAATTGAGACTACCTACACACCGAGTATTTTCCAATGATTACTAGACATTTTTAACGTGTAGTTGTCTGTTTTTCTGTTAAAGCCATCAATAATCGTCTTTCCTGTTTAACTTCGCAAATTGCTCAGCATGACCTGGTAAAACATTGTTTTTCTTGGCCCCGAGACTTGAGAACTAAGTACCTACATAGTCTCTTGCTATTTACTTGGACGCCATCTTGAAAACTAACATTATGTCATGGCTTTTTACACTTGATGTACGAAAATTACGTTTTGCTTCCAAACTATTGACTTTATAGTTTTATGTAGGTGTTCAATGGTTGTCTATATCGTTGTTTGTTAGATTATTTATTACATAAAACTGTGCGTTTAAAGCTGTTTAGGTCACAGAGTCTTTTATGTTCCTTTTTTTTTCTTGACATACCAACTTTTCTCTTCTGCAAGAATGTTCGTGTCGTTATAACGAGCGATATAATTCCCTTCTGTAGGCAATTCACATAAAATTAGAAAGTAAAGTTTCATTTCATTCAGTGAATAAAAAACTGAAAAAAAAAAACCAACGCTTCAGTCGCGAACACAAAAGCCGTTTTACTGTTAAAATGCCAAAAGCATTACCGCTACAGAATTGAGTGCAGAGAACTAATCGCTTTTTGAAAACCTAAAGCGAGATCTATCGAATCCGCTTCATTCCTTTACAAATTAGACTTGCGAGTTTTTCGACGAAAAAAGCGGCTTTTTCAAGCGTTCGAGCCCACGGGATTCGTATTCGAATCTGTGCCTAAAAATAAAATAATGGACCGTTCAAGTTGCTCGCATAGCCGTGAGGTGGCTTCAAACGGGAGTTTTGAAAAGATAAATTGCAGCTTAAACGTAGCTTTGTTTGTGGATTGTGAATTTTGCAGTTGTTTTCACACTAACGGTTTTGTGTTAGTCGATTCAATACTACTGGGTATATTCACTGAATGTCTTAGGTGTAAGAACTTAAAAATCCTTAGTAATATTATAAATTCGAAAGTAAATAGTAACCGATTTAAATGTCTTTTAGTGCTTGGAACTTCAGATACCGAGAAAGTATGTAGGCTACTTTTTATTTGTAAGCGGGAAGATGTTTCATATAGATGCGGGTGGAAACAAACATAATATTCTACACAGAGAAAGAGTCCGAAATGTTGTTATTTATCACACTTACTCTAATTTAGTGAGTAGCTGAGTGGATCTACCTTTCGTCAATCGCAGTTTTTTTCAAAGGCGTAAATTTTCTATCCTGAAATGATTCCAAACTTTAAATACAGTTATCTATAACTGCCTATCAAAATATTAGACCTTAATAAAAAAAAAAAACTTAACTACAGTTTATATGGCTAAGCTAGTCCAGTAAAGGTTCCGTTGACCTCATAGCACG
Organism: Helicoverpa zea; assembly: GCF_022581195.2. Lineage (NCBI taxonomy): Eukaryota > Metazoa > Arthropoda > Insecta > Lepidoptera > Noctuidae > Helicoverpa > Helicoverpa zea. Next base: position 2,643,563 of record NC_061478.1, read on the forward strand.
CACTTTGTTCTATTATAAGTACCTGTAACAGTGACGTCACTGTTGACTGGGGGCTTGGAATGATCCCTTGGCATGAGAAAAATACTTAATATAAGCTCTGTAGTCAATATAATAGATGTTCAATCAAGTTTTCTAAACAAGTTTCCAGAAAAGGATGAAAGGAAGACATGGATTGCATGATCTGTCTAAAATTTTCTCAACTATGTTGGGATCGGCTTCCAGTCTAAAAGGATACGAAGAACCTGTATGTACCATGGAGCGACTGCCTATCTAACCTCTTCAACCCAGTTACCCGGGCCACCCGATGCCTCTTGGCTGTCAGACTTTCTAGTTTCTGTAAACCCATTTGGAAACATGTCATCTACGTTATCATTTCTAAGTAAATTCCATTTACGTTAGAATCCTCATATATCATCCCTGATATACTTAAACTTAGGTTAAGTTTCTTCTTAACGACTTTAGCTATATCGTTTTGTTTTTCAAGCATTTCTTAAGTATATTCTTAAGTAGAAAAGAGCCATTTTCTCTATCCAAAATATCAATACTTAAATGTTTCATCCTGTTGAATCTTTACTAACTTGTTTTCTTGTAAGAATTAAACTTCGACTTCGCTCCGATATACGTAAATCATAAGATTGCTCACCTAGAATCACTATTACTCATCGTACGGAAATCTCTTCATTAATTTTTAAGATTTTCTCGAACAGACAAACAGACAAAAAAGGCTAATAATAACTGAATCGTTAACAGTACAATATCAAAGTACACTGATTCACAACATAAAATATTATTGGGTGCTCTCTGATTCGCGTGCTACCTATACATTTGTCGGTTAGTCTGGTTACCATGGCAACGATCCCCTCGTGGGCTATGATTACCTACCTACATTCAACGTGTTCCACGAATCTCTGTGTGTTGGAAATTTGTTATTGAGTATAATAAAGTAAACGTGATCGTATTATGTCAATTTATGTAATGAGAATTGTAGAAGTTAACTTATTACTCGTAGGAAGCTGACACTTGCTTCGTGTAGCATAATTGAATATCGAGATCTTTATTTAGTCCATCCTGGGTAAGAATGACACATACAAACGCACATACCCTGACGAAAAATTTGCCTGAGATGTAATAGTGTCTTGATCGAAGATGCACTTAAAACTTCCTAAGGTCAGCTTTCAGCTTCATACCAATAATTTAGCGAAATATGTATGTGTTTGGTTCCATCTGACAGATAACCAACTTCGTATTGTATGGAAAGGTTAAATGATTGTCTAAGAACTACTACTCTATCTTCAGTTCTACCTGTTTGTCTGTTCAAAAACAACTGAACGGTTTTCAGGCGGGCCACACCAAATGTTCACGAGTTAGTTTATAATTAATACCCGTGCGAAGCCGGGGTCAGGCGCTAGTGTAATCTAATGTAGTTTTTATAAACTCTACCCAGTTTGACCTTGTTTCTATATACGATGATCCCTACATAATTCTCTTTAAGACTCCGAAATTACTCAAAACGAACTATTAATTCGAATTAATTACATTTTGTGGGCGGGTTTTCAGGAGGGTCGACGGAAGCTGTATTAAAATTTTCTTTTGACATTTCTTTATTTTGATTAAGAGCGAGTGTTTTTCTTTTTACGAAGGAAAAACAGCCATTAACCTTATTTTCTTTTGAAATGAAGTTTAAGTTGATTGCTTAAGTTATTTTGCTTTTAGTATTTAAATAAAAATCTGTGCTCTCAAATTTCTGGACAGCTTAGACTGCGAAATATCAAATTATTATCCTTACGACCTTTAGGGGATTATTTTGAGTAACTTTGATAAGACTATATAGAAAATTTGCACATGACGAAGAACGTGGGAAAATATATGTTCTTATTGGTATTACGTTTATACCTAGAGCTTAGATAATCTGATAGGAATAAAATAACCGATAAAGCTTAGATAACGTTTATTATACTATGATTATGATAACTGTAACTTCGATGTGATAGATTATTTTTTTAGACGATAAAATTGTAACGGTTTTACTAATTTTGGCGAACATCTTATCAATTTTGTATTACATAATATAATAGTAATAATGCTTTTTAAAGACGTGTTACTTATGATTTATTTTCTTTGTTTTCAGGTAAGTACCGAGCTGGTTTTTAGTCATCATAGAACTCTATTACGGTAATGTTAATTAAGGCCTTCTTATTCTAGTTTAAGTATTTTTTACGGTTTTTGACAGGTGTCATAATTATTCGGTTGAAGTATTTTTTTATTTTAAATTGACCAACAGTTATTAACAACATACTGACAGTTTTTTATCTAGGTTAATATAAAAATAAGTACAAACTAAAACATTCACGCTACAAAGCAAATCCTCAGTGAAGTTGTTGCGAACATTTTTAGAATACCACCGGCCACTGCCAGTCCGGCTGCGCTTTTGATGCAAAAAACATTTTACTTAGACTTAATAGAAACACGGTCGAGTTTACCGTTCGTCCGACGTTGCCGCAACGTGCTCGCCGGAATTTAAATTGCAACGAGAATTCGCTTTGAGAATATCTTGGTTTTTACGTTATGTTTATGTATGAATGAACATTTTTTTTCTGATGAGGTTTTGTGATGGAAATGAGGCATTGAGATGACGGAAAAGAAAACTGTACTTAATTTATTAGGGATCAAACTTTGACCCATCATTTTACCTATCTTTAAAATTATCAGCCGATATAAGTCTTCAGATAAAATAATGCAACAAAATAGTTGTCACTAAGTCCGATTTTGTAACTTAAGTATTTAATTGTACTCTTTATCTTAAGCTGGCTGCAACCTTGACTTACCTACTTATCGATAACTCTCGTTTATCATAATTATGAAAAATGAACCGTGTAAAGAATCGATACAAAGTCGATGCAATAAAATTCACTATACCCTATTTTTTTAAGAACAATTGCAGACAATGACTCTTCGTAGGAAAACAATGATAAATGCTCTTTTTAAACATGCCATGGAATTCCCCTGCAGCGTGTTTTCAAAGTGGGACCCTTCTCCCTGTGCGCCCATGTTATAAAGCAACCCTATTTAGTTTTCAACGTACTGCGATAAATAGTGGACGAATATAAGCATCAGATCTAGCTTTGTTTTTAAGCAAATTCTTTGCAGATAAGATAATTTTTATTCATATTCAGAGAACTCGCAAAGGGAAAAATAGGGCCATATTTTTCGCTCAAAAAGGCTTTTTCAAAACAATTGTTCATAAAATCCAATACCAAATGTGATGTTTCAACAATTTACTCACCCCTATAAATAAAATAATAACACTTGCATGTTTTAAAATTTAACTTAATACATAGTATGTATTTTGTTAGCATGTCACCGAATCCTCAAAGGGTTTCAAAGTGTAAAGGGGCTCGGGTTTCGAACCCGGCCGAGTTTGAAAGAGGGTTTGGCGTCACGCCGTATAACGACCTAAAGTTATGCATATCAAACATTTTTCAGCAAATTCTTAATGGTAAATTGTTTTTTTTATAAAAACAAGGGAGGCTTCGTTAAAATTCTTTGTATGATGATAAAAGGTTAGGCATTTGTACCAGATTTTGAAAAACGGAGGTTGTCAATTGCAATGCGACTGTTTTCTGAGGAATAAATAATAAGCTGAAAATATGCTCTCAATTATGTATATGCTATGATCTCAGTTCTCAATTATACTTATCATCATCTGCAGCTGAGTACCAGTGTTTTGCAAGGAGCGACTGTAAAAAATTATACTCAGTTCTTAAAAAAAACTATAAGCCAATTTTCAATTCAATAATCGATCAATACCGATAAAGAGGATTACGCCAGTATTCGGTTAAATCAACGTTTGTTTTATGCCAAAACGGACATGCGCTTAATTCGTATTTGTGCCAAATAAATCGCGTCCGTGTACGTCCGACCGACAGACTGATTATGATGTATTTATTCGTATTATTGATTATAGATTAATCTGCACTGTATTCCAGTTAATAAATTAATATCCGATATAGTTAGGCCGAGAGTACTGTGTTGTTTCTGCAAATATCAATTCAGGCATCATGTGTTATAATCAAGTTAATGAAATTAGATCTAATGCTAAGGACAGAGATTTCGTGAAATAATGGTTATATTTTTGAATGGTTGGTAAGGTAAATAAAGTCTGAACACGGAATATCAAGGAACGATAGTTATGTTTATGATGTTAGGATTATCTTCTGTAGTAATATCATAAAAAAGAATATTTTTTTTTGTTTGTACCCTAAAGACTCCGAAACTACTGAACCGATTTGGAAAAATATTTATATATTTTATCCCGGTACGAGCAGTAGTACCCACGGGACGCGGATGACGTAACCGCTAGTGTCAAATAATTTGTGTGTGCCCCTTCCAAAAGAAATGAATGAACCAGGTCGTTGTACATGCCAATAAACAAAACCTTTTCTTACCGTGAAGCCCTTTTTGATAAAAGGTCTCAGTCAAAATGTAGGTGTTTGGTGTTCATGTATTTCTACGGCTTCTAGCCCGGAAATTTATCAGTATCGACACCGTTTGTGTAATATCCGGTTTTGTTTGCGAACGTAAAAACCGACTATATCACTACGTCACTACATAGTATATATATGTATTAAACAAAGTTGCTTTCTCTGCCCTAGGGATATAGTCCCTATGTATGCTTAAATCTTTAAAAGTACGCAACTGATTTTGATGCGTTTATTTAATAGATAGAGTGATTGAAGAGGAAGTTTTATATGTATAATAACCTCCATCAAATAGCAGTGCTCCCGTGCGAAGCCGGCCCAGATTACTAGTTTTAAAATATACACAGAAAATATAAGCCTAAACCGAACATATAAAAAAATATGCACGGAAAATGTGAGGCTATATGACCGTGTAAATTGGGTTTTAAACCTGATCTTTTAATAATGACCGTATATTCACAGTAAATCACTTTTCAGAACTGAATATAGTTGAAAAAATAAATGAATTTATTTCATTAGTCAGTTGCAAAATTCAATCAAAATTCCTTGAAAGTTATTAACTTTTGCTGAAAATATTGAAACAGTTTTTAAATCTATATTGTGTATTACCTGCCAGAGTACGTAGACTGTTATACATTTTATTTGAAAACAATCCACGGTGAGTTAGATATTTAAAGCGAAAATATTTTTGAATATCTACGTCGAATGTGTACGGGTATTTTTTTCAGTTACCTGTATGCAAAATTCTTTAGTGTTTTTTTTTTAATCCGCCTAAATCACAGTAACGTACCTTTGCAAGAACGAGTTTGAATATGTTATTATCAAAGCTATATTATTTTTTATTTTTTGGTCTAATAGAGCTAGTTTCAGACAGCTGCAAAAGGTCAGAGAATAAAAAAAAATAACGTTTGCACCGGAACTATTAATCATGCAAAATCATCCTCCGAGCCTTTTCCCAATCATGTTGGGGTCGGCTTCCCCGGATTCAGCTAAGTACCAGTGCTTTACAAGAAGCGACTGCCTATCTGACCTCCTCAACCCAGTTACCCGGGCAACCCGATACCCCTTGGTTAGACTGGTGTCAGACTTACTGGCTTCTGACTACCCGTAACGACTGCCAAGGATGTTCAATGACAGCCGGGACCTACAGTTTAACGTGCCATCCGAAACACAGCCAATGGGGTCTAAGATATACTCAGAAAGTACATACAAACTTAGAAAAGTTGCATTGGTACTTGCCTGACCTGGGATCGAACCCTCGCCCTCATACTTGAGAGGTTGGTCCTTTACCCACTAGGCCACCACGACATTTATATATTTATTATAGTTCGGCCATTCAGAGAATGCGTTCCTGACACGTCGCGATTGAACTGACGACGTAACTTTGCAATGGCGTTGCAGTTACGATAAAAATATTTTTGCTGGTTGTTTACCGTTTTAACAATTGAGGAGCATTAAAACAACATTATTATATCAATAATCAATGAATGTTATAATTTTGTGCCAAACTGAGTGTCAAATAACTTGGTAAACAATATTTTTCTAAATCTATACTGCGCTATTACAAGGTTATGTCAGCGGTTTATATTTTGTAGTGCTGTGCTAAAAATAACAGGCAAGTATCGTAATCTGTTCTTATACAGTTATAATATAAAATAATACGTTTTGATTTTCTTTTTAAGAATTGGAAAATAATGGACTATAAGACTTAATTATAACTTTTATGAAATATAAAAATAAAACTATGACCAAACCGCATTTTTATACTTAGATTAAAAATGGTAACCCCAAATGGCGTTATGGGCCGCCATTTTGTGACGCTAAAACAGTCGTCCGTTGTCGTTTCGTGCGACGTTTTTCAAGTGTTTTCGATCTGTTTTTATTTGATTACCCGGCTTTTGTTAGACCGAGATATCAGGATTGATTCTGTTATTGATAATAATATAATTATACATATAGGCGAAGATGATGATGAAGACACCACCTCCTCAAGCAAATCGGAGTCTGATTAATATTCTGTTCGCACATTCAATTCAATGTACTTGTAACAAAGAATAAATAAAACAATTTTATTATATGAATATTACCTTTTTTTGGTTTCCACTTAAATAACTAAAATATAAAACAAATGATTCCGCCAATTTAAAACGAAAATAATCTTAAAATAATGCGGCGGTTCATTTTGAAGGAACGGTAACGAACTCAGTGTTATGTTGTGCCCATCACTAGTCGTGACTAACTGATAGGTGTCAGGAACGCATTCTCTGAACGGCCGAAGTATAATCATGCAAAATACTGGTTTTATAACTTGATTGTAACTATGCAACATTTCAACTACTTTTATTCACGTCCTATTATTCACTTTGCTAATACAACAATGTAAAGGCTGATTTTATTTTCCTCATACCTTAACTAGAACTTCGGATTCCATTCTCGCATAGAGCAATAATTAAAATTTTCCGGATCTGGATATTGTATTATAAAAAAAATCTTATACTTAACGCTCGTCAAAACAAAAAAAACTTCAGCCTTTTTGTGTCATACATACATACATGATTTTGTCATCCAACCAAACTTCACAAAGTTGCTATGATAGTCGCCTCCATGTCGTCTCGCTCAGACGTCTCATTTCCGTGTTTTCGACGCTCCTACATATCTACAACAATATTGTCTGGAAGTTTCTCTTTCAGTTGTTTATCAATTATTTTGAACTCTGAAGAGGGTTTATTTCAAAACTTATAACTTAGGACATAAAGTCTTATCATAATAAAACGTTTTATGATGAAACTGTTGAGGAATACGCTGAAGACGGTATTGATCCCTTTCAGGTGAAAAATAAATGGTCTTTAACTTCAGAATACGTGGTCTCCCGAAATGTAATCTAAATCGCGAGGGAACTAATGTACCTATATAGAATAGGATAATTTAACATACCTGTAAAACATACACAGTCAGTTTCACAGATTATGACAAATTCTATGTTAGCCTATCAGGAACTTATCTGACAGATAAACTGTAGATTTTGGTTTCGCAGTTCTAGCAGAATTTTTAAGTAGCCGTTATCTGGCAAATAACATTAACAATCAGATAACTTACTGACACTATCGCCATTGATCCAACGAAACCGTGCCGCAGTCTATTACTTATATATTTAATTGAAGTTAGAAAAACATTTATCACAGATATGGTTAGTTCTCATAATTAAGGAATTTTGGTTGGCTCGAATCATAACTCATTAGTTTTTAAATATTTTTGATTTATTTTAAATCTAGCATAACTAAGCAATTGGATTTTATATGGGCACTGAAATTCAGATAGATTCGAAAATATCTTTTTGTAGAAAAATGCCTCAACATGAGCAAAAATCTCACTTTCCTGTGGGGCGATTTTCCAAAACGCAAGTTTTCTACCGACATAATGCGTAAAGTAAATACATAAATAAATCAATCAATACCTAATCACAGTAACAATTAGTAAAACTTTGCTAAAACTTAAAAAAAAGTTTTGTAGCTCCTTATTTTTTGACGATTTTTAATCATAGAATAGGGGCGACAAGAATTGTGTATCACATTCCTGTCAGCTAAAAACGTGTCAAGAATACCTATAAATTGAATTTTGATAGCTGTTGCCAGATTTCTATGACAAAGTAGGTAGTTAGGTAAGCTCATTGCCGCTCATAGTTCCGCGTAACAGCCAATCAGATAGTCGCAACGAAGCTCTGATCGACCGCAGACGCGTTCGGGACAGACAACTTCTCACTTGTATGGTAAGTATTTACGTAAACAATATTTAGATTTCATATATAATTTTTATTATTTTAAATAATACACCAAGGATAAATACTCAATGAAGTAGTGAAATGTCATTCAAAGACAACGTGTTTGTGTTTTTTGTGAATAACATCAAAATTATCACTTTTCTGTATATCACTTGTCTGGATTTGTGTGCACAGGAAAGTGATAACATTACAGGATAGTGATGGATTTCCTTGGATTTCTATTTTTTTTTCTTAACATTTTACATTTTTATTCGTTGAGGCCTTGTTTCCACAGAAACCAAAATGTCACAACCTAAAAAAAAAAAAGACCAGGGAATAAGTACTAGCAGAAAAGCAAAAAAAAATAAAGAAAACCTTATGACAGAATGAAAAATGATCCAGAGAAGTTAGGTACTTTGAAAGAAAAGAAAAAAACAGTATTAGGTAATTAAAGTCAAGCAGTACGTACAGGAAAGATAAAAACAATATCCGAGATGACTGAACGATGAAGAAAGACACGAAACTGATTCTGATGATTGTTATTGTATTATCTGTGGATTGTTATAAAAGGAAGACACAACAGGTCAAGATTGGATCAAATGCATCATATGTCATCAATGGGCGCAATGTAACTGCATCAAAACGGATATAGTATCGTTAAAGTGTCCTGCCTGGTTATCGGATAAAGACTATGCAATGCAAACTTAAACTGACCTATGTATTTAGAGAATTTTCGACTGATTATTATTGAAAAAAACACTGAAATTATATATGCCCTTCTAATAATTAAGTTTCTTTAAAGTTAGTACCTGAAAAAAAGCAGCTGATTATTTTTTGTAACGTATTCATTTCATAGAATGGGTTGATTTTATTGATCTCTTTAAGACAAATTTAGACTATTAAGTTACAGACTTGTATAAAACAGACTATCATTATTTATTGTGACTTGCTATTAAAATTTTGTAATTCATTGTTTTTAAATAAAAAATAAATCAGGTAATTTGTGTTTAATAATCTCACTTTTCTGGTTATTTCTCACTTTTCGGGCAGTTAAATAACATTCACATCTTAAAATTGTTAAAGGTTTTTAATAAATATATAAAATATTATATAGTGAATAATTTACATGTCACTTATTATGCATTTTTATACATATTTCATGTTTATTTTCATTTTCCTGTGCCATATATCATTTGCCTGCCTATTTTTTTTTTTTTTAAGACCTATAATTTAATTATTTATCAATATTTTGTCTGACCCGCAAAACTTGTGCTTATTTATGTAACAATCTTGACTTCTAGCCACTTAACATACTCAATTTTAGAAAAAAAGCATGGGACTAATAATGTTCCGTTAAAATTCCTTCATAATGAGAACTACCCATATAACGAACGATTCTAAAACAACCATTTGCAATATGTTTGCCAAACGTGATCTCGAATGCACCTACTCGCATAGTCGTATGTAGGTCTGCGCTGTCACGGCCTGGCCATCGATTAGGACTCGAAATTGCTGATTCATTTCCTCTAATCAAGTGTTTCCAGTGCCTATTCCATATTGCCTACAAGCCTGCGGGATTATTGGAAAGAGTTACCGCAGCCCTAGTTCTGTAAGGGCTCCGTAAGGACGAGTTTTAATCAGTGAAAGTCTGACACTCCCTTTTGCTGCACCCACAGAGAGAGGGGTCAGTTGACAAATGTCTAGCAACCAATTAAGGCAAACTTTTATATTAAGTTTGTTTATCGGATTTTAAACGTGTAGTTCTAATTATATTCAGGTTTTTGAAGACATATTTATAAGCCTGTGTTTTGGTAATTGTAGTTTCTTGGTGGCAACTAGAACTGGCAGACTAATGATTTGACGAATCAAAAGTGCCTGTAAATAGTCTAATGGAAATAAATGGTTTGACTTTGACTTATGACATTGTTAGCGTCTGTTTTGTATCATTCTATAAAAATATTATAATTATCTATGATTTTATATTTGCCATACTTATTTATATTCGTATCTTGTTGTTTTTCTCTATCTATGTAGACAGGAAATAGTATTCAAAAGAACATTTAATATAAGCATCAGCAAAGGTCTCTATCCCAGACGATAGGATCGACATACCCACATTCCGAACACAAGATTCCTAGGATTTTACACTCGCAAAATTGGCTACAGACGTATAACGTCGTATCTATAAGATGCGATACTTTACATTCTTGCAGTACCTTGCTACAAGGGGTTCGATCCCCCACACGGAACATTTTATATGCAGGATAATCTTTAATAGGATAGCTACAAGATACCCCTCTTTTTTGGCAAAAAGCGATAATTTGAAACTCATTTTTCTTGGTCTTAACATCAGGGGGTTGCATTTTCTCATGAAGCGGATATTTTATTAAAGGTTCAGTCCAAAAATGATCTTTCGTAAAGGTATTTTAGATTATTGAGTCTAGTATCTTATGCATTTTTGGAGCTCATTCAAAAAATTGTTTTCCTTTGCATAAGGTGTCGGCGATCTATCATCAATACATTGCAGTCTTCTCGAAATAAACCCGAATAAATATTCAAGAGAATAACTATGAACCCGTCACTCTCGAAATACTAACAATAACATTTGGCTTCCATTAAATATTTCCAAAGATTTATATTATTGGAATAACACAAACATTCCAGTTAAACCTGACTCGTTCAAATTTAACACCTAAATTAAAGCAATAAGAACGAATTTTCTGTGTCCACAAGTCGACTTAATGAAAATTGCATAAATATACTGAGTTCGGACGAGAATCTCGTAAAATATCTGTGAATATTTTCTTAATTAAAGGTCACTGGCCGATAATAAACTTTTGAAGTTTATAAATATTTAAGCACTTGACGATAAAATGTTGTCAATTTTGCCTAACAACATAAACTAAGTAAGTGTATATTTTTTGATGAATTGGAACTTATTTTTATACTAAGTTAGACAAAATACGAAGCGTCTGCCAGTCCTTCTCATGCAAGCAAAACATTTTACAGCCGTTACAAAACTCTAAAACATACAAAGTATTCGTAGCATTCAAAGTAAAACGTTTTCCGTATCTCAGCTTGCTTACCTACTGTTTAACAGCGATAAAACAAAGCTGTCTTCGTAGTTCGCAATAAACATAGCAAATTGTACGCAAGAGCCTTTTACGACAGACAAACGTTTTACGATTATACTATACCGAGTTGATACGATTTTACATTTTATTTGACGCATTTTTTAATTAAGGAAATGAATCATCATCTGCGTAGCCTTTTCCCAACTAACCGGGTCAGCTTCCAGTCAAAGCTTATGCAACTGACTACCAGTGTTTTACAAGGAGCGATTGTCTATCTGACCTCCTCTACTCAGTTACCCGGACAATCCAATACCCGTAGGTAAGACACTACTTCACTATTAATACATTTTTTAAAGTTGTCCGCTGCTTCTGACTGTCCTTTTGCCATACACTCAAAAATAGAAGATTTAGAAGAGTTATTCATTCATGGAAGGTTCAGATCAGTTATTCTTCCGACGGGCGCAATCAGGTTGAAACACCTGTTTACTTATATAAACTCCCATTCTTCCTGTCCTTTTCGCTTCACCAAATATTCTCAAAGTTTTCCTACCACAGTTCGAAGTGTATTTTCCTCTATGTATAACCCGCGAAAATACGGCACCATCCCACCCTACTGTTTTCTGCCGATATGCTTGCCTCATAAGGAAAAATATTTATTTTTGTACACTTCGTCCGGTTAGGGTGAATGGCTCTATATGTAGGGTAAACCGAGGTATAACTGGCCACTTTCAATTATTAGCCACTATTCACTTTGACTGCATAAATTAAGAACTATTCTCATAGAACGCCATCTATTATTTATTTTTAGTATTACCTACTCAACTAGCTTTCATTATAGTGACAGTTTTTTCCTCTATGAACACTAGCGCCAAAAATATCGGTCATTTTGTGACAGCACGCGTACGAGTTCCGACGTGAACGGTAAATCCTTAAATTTTTTTTAAGGTAATGATTGAATTTAAAAGTGAATTTTGTAATACTTCGTGTAGTAAACGTGAGTTGATTGTGTTTGTGGTATTGTATAGATGGTAAACGATCGTTTTTTAAGGTTTTATTCTGTCAGTATCTATAATAAAGCGAGATTAGTTGGGTGGCCAGTTATTGATTTTCATTTTTGTGTATTTTCATTTATTGGCCACTCATGCCAGTTACTGAATTATACGCTAATGTCCGAATTTTACGAAAAAATAAACATATTTAGAATGAGTATAAGGCACACTATCGTGTAAAAAAAATCCAGATAAAAAACTGGCATGGGTGGCCAATTACTGATAGTTATATGGCCAGTTACTGACGGATTTTTTTTTGTTGGACAGATTTTCTGAAATGTCTTTAAAAAAACGCCAATACTCTAAAGAGGCAATAGAAAATGCTATCAAATTTATTGAAAACAATGAAGGTATCCAATCCAAATAAAACAATTTCTGTTGTCTCAAATATTTTTTTTTTTCTCGGAATACCTGAAACAAAATCATAATCCTGCCCTTATCCCAATTTTATTTGGGGTTGGCGCAGCATGTTTTCTCCTTCCATACTCTTCTATCTGCCGTCATCTCACAAGTAACATTCTTTCTACTTTCACACAATCCATCCATCGTTTCTTTGGTCTTCCTTTTCCACTATATCCGTCCACATTCATACTCATCATGTTCCTCACAACATGATTCTCATTCCTCCGCATCACATGCCCATACCATGACAGCCGGTTTCCATGCAGTTTTTCTGATACCGGCGCTACTTTCAAACTTCCTCTTATATACTCATTCCTCACTCTATCCATTTGCGTAACACCACACATATGTACCTCTTAACATTCTCATCTCTGCCGCATGCAATTGTCTTTCATTCGTCGCTTTTGTGGGCCAGCACTCTGATCCATACAAGACAGCAGGTCTGACAATACTCTTGTAAATTTTCCCCTACCTGAAACAAAATACCTGAATACCTGAAACAAAAGTTGCCCGATTTTCCCAAACGACAACGAAAGCGCCAAATTGAGCGAAACATCCAATCAATATGTTGACAAGATAAGAGAAAAACAATTAAAAAAAGCAAGAAGATGCCGCAAAAGAAGAAAGGAAGAGATTACGAGAAGAGAAAAAAAGTCAAAAAGAGAATGATGTACCAAATAAAAAACTAAAGTATAAAACAAAAAAGACTGCTACTAACAAAATTATAAATAGTCAAGACGAGTCCAAGAAACTGTTGAAAAATAAGAAAAACCGATGTGTTACTTGTTGTGACTATTGTTTGAATCTAATAACAAGAAGGGTGATCCTATGTAGGCTCTGTAACAAACAATTTCATGAGAATACCATTGTCTCACAGGATTCATATTCCTGAGGCTGAATGTGATTCTTTTTTGTGCCATAATTGTTACAAAGAGAGAGATTACTCTACATCTGATGATGATGATGATGATGTAATTAATTAATTTAAGCACGTCAATAACTACAAATGATAAGTTCCTCGTTACCATACTATGATTTAAGTGCAAACGAACTGTGGTATACTGATCTCATTAAATTAAGCTAAGTTGTAGTTTTTTTTTACGAATTAAGAACCACCTTGTTAGAATTTGTTTTATTATGTTTTTTAAGTTTTTAATTTCTAATATAGTTGCTTTATTCTATATACAAGGTGTTGATTTGCATTTGTGCCATAGTTCAGGAGGAGGACATACAATACGTAAATAATCGATTGGAATTACAGTAGATGGGAAATAACTAATATGCACTGCTTTTTTTGTCATTGTAATGTCGTGGTATTTCAGAAGTAATCCAATTTTATGAATGAAATTTATGAGTGATCGTTGCGTATGCTTTGTGTTTGCGTTTGTGTGAGGGTGCAGCACGGTTTTAATGCCAGTAACATACGCGCCAAGTTTAAATAAGGCTGGATAACATTTACGGAATTACGAAAAAAAATTAAAGAAAAAAAATTACGTACCAATTTTTTTATTGATTTGGGTCGAGAATCATTAGCATAATTACCTCCTTGAATATGGCACGGATGCAAATCAACAACTTGTATTTTAATTGATTTTAAATATTATTTTTGCATGGCCAGTTATTGGTATTATGGTGGCTAATATCTAATTTTAAATGGCCAGTTACTACTAAAAAATACTACTTTTTCATTCTGTTAAAATATTACTACATAATTCTATGTTGTTTCATTTTTACTCACTAATAACGATAAATGGATACTTGCTTTAACTAAAGTTGATACAAGAATATTAATTTCTGGACACATTTCTCCATGGCACTTAAATGAACAACTCGCTGTCCTTAAGTGGCCAGTTACTGGTGAGTTTACCCTATTTTGTTTTGTACCTATATGTATAAAATAGTTTGAGGATTATCCTGTTGTAAAATTATTTTATTGAAGAACAAGCCAATTTGTATTAGTTAGTCTGGTTAGGGAATAACGTGATGTTATGTAATCGACAGGTTCTAATTGTATAAATCTGAAGTCTTTGTTTGTTTAAAGGCAATATTTAAGACCAAGCGGCAAGACCTACTGGCCCGATTAAAATAATCTGTCAATTCAATAGCAATTCATCAATTAAGTCTATTACAGGCTACTTTTTCCTACGGGACGCGGGTGACACCGCTGTCGGAAGCTAGTGTATATTATGAATATAATTGAGTTTTGATACCACTTTGTAACGTCGCTGAATGGTAAGGTCAACGAACTTCCGATAAAAGCAGGTGTTTATAATGCAACAAAGGAGAATGTAAGGGGTTGTGTATCTACCAGATGTTCAAGAATTATTAGCTCCTCGTAATACATAAACTTTCTAATTCTTATCCATAATGCAGGCCAAATACACAAACCTTTGAATTTTAATCCCACTTACTAAGAAAAGTTCAAATAGAAAAATACAGAAACATGAGTCTAAGTTATTGAAATGTCCAAATTAGAACGCTTTTGCAAAAAAATATATGTATAGCCTCGATTTCCCCGAATATGTTTTCATAAAAACATTTCTAAGAACATTAAACTGAATGATGTAGAGGTATTTTTGCAGAGGAAGGTAACTTGATGTTTTTAGTCTAACATAAATTGTTGACAAAATATTACACACAATATACTATCAATCATCCTAGATTTTTAACCCCTCTTGCTGTGGGTGCAGCGTGAGGGAATGTCAGACTCTTACTGACTAAAACCCACCATGTTCCTTCTGGAGCGCTCTGTGTACCAGGGCCGAGGTAACTCTTTCGGACAATCCCGCAGCCCAATATAGGATGACTGACAGCGGTTAGACCTGTTAAGTGTTTAATTACAATAAATAATTTAGTAGTATATTAATGATGATGATGATGATCATGTCCTCCTAGCCGATTATCGGCTACGGCGACTGTTCTCTTGTAATAGTGCACGCATAATATGCGGGACATATTTATAGTGCACAAGCATTTGTGCAGACACAGGACGTTTCGGATTGCCGTCCCATACGGGCTATGAGAGTGAAGGAATAGTAGTATAGTAGTATATCTACCAAGCATTGCTAATGCTAAACTAAATAAAATGTTCATGGTAGACGGCCGTGATTTACTATGTGTAGGTAGTACCTTGCCTTTCCAAGGTCAACCGGCCGATGGTATTCATGTTACGCTTGCTTATCGTCTGAGAAAAAAAATACATGTACTTATTACTCACTCAGATGTTTTCTGCACGGATGACGCGATTACGACAAAGAAAAATATGCAGGCTTACAATGTATGAAAGGATGACTTCCCATTCATGTTAAAACTTTAAAACACGTGAAAATCTTGTTACATTTATTTTTTGAAAGACAGAAACTACTGAACGACTTTTTGAAAAAGTTAGAACATGGTTTGCCGTATGTTTTTTTATGTAAGTTTCACCCAAATTCGTTTTGGATGCAAATGCGATATGGTCCCAATTCTATGTATACTCCGAGGAGACGAGGTCAGTTGCTCTACTTCTAAAATCATATCTTTCTCTTGACAAAGAGTCAATAAACTGCTTATGAATTCCACTTCGTACAAGCATGTTATAATCAATAACTTTGTTACCTACTTTAGAAAGGAGTATTTTCCCCATAAACGTGACAAAGAGAACAGCACATCGTTTATTCATGGCTCCCATTTCTAGCGAACGTAAATAAGGAATGTTTGTAAAACATTAAAAGACAATCCTATTACAGCGACAACAGCTGTGTTATAGAGGATAGAAGCAAAGGATTACGTTGTTTGTAACGCTCCTATTATTTCAAAAACATCTCTTCTCGTCGCCACATTTAGGGCTCCGTACCCAGGAGAGTAAAACGGGACCCTATTGCAGAGACGCTGTTCGTCTGCCAATCCGTCTGATACTGCTGTAACTCACGAACCATGATAGTTAGTTACAATTTTCACAATTGACGTATTTATGCTGTTGCTATATAACTTAAAATTAAAATAAATATTTTAAGGGGGCTCCCATGCAACAAACGTGTTTATTTGCTCTTTTCATACTTGTTAATGGCACGGAATATTCCGTGCGCGACTCTAACTCGCACTTGGCCGGTTTTTCTTTCTGATATATTTAATTTCTTTTATATGAGAATCCAAAGGATTGGTGTGGGATTACTTCGGAATTTTGTTGTCGTTGGACATTTATATATTGACGCCATTTTTACGTATGAGTCTGGATCTTTTGAGATTAATCCATGTTTTTAAGGTTGTTTTCTTCTAAAACAAATGTGACTTAATTTATTATTTTCAACGTAACGTTTTACCAATTAATATAAAACGGTAAAGTTTAATCTTCTCTCTTGTTTTTAATAACTGGAAAAATATCTTAATTACACTATTAAAAGTGCACTTTAATCTTTCCATAGTCATTGTGTAAACATTTGCAATAGGAATGTGAGGTTCAACGTTAATGACTAACCATGCCTGATTGACTGTTTCATACTTATGCCTTGAAATCAATTGTTAGGAACGCATGAAATAGAGCTTGTAGAATGTAGATATAATTTCTTTGAGACATATTTCTCTCACTACTCTCGATTTTGAAGTTTAAAGTTGCAGTTTCTGTCACGGCTTTCAAATTTTCAAGTACGCCTCGTAAAACTCAGGATACTCTACTTAAGTTTTAAAGTCTGAGGTGCTTTCCAAGTTTTTGAGCCAAGACAAGGGACATGCAAGTACTTTGGAAGTTCCAACTTCTAGATACGGCTCAACTTTCTTTCACGATAAATAAAGGAACGTTAAATTGATTGTTGGTGTTAATTTTATCATAATAATTGATATTCACTACCAAGAAATAGAGGTGGTGATAGACTGACACCAGTCTTAATGATAGGTTTCCTTTGGTAAAATGGCCCCTAAAATCAAGCAAAACGTCAAAAGATATTTTAAGGATTTTTTCTTGTAAATACAGTTTTAAAAGTAAATATCAGTTATCTAGATAGCTAGAAAATTGCGGCTTTTCAATACTTTCTAGCAAAAGAGTTTCACGGTCAAAAGCAAGTCACTCGAGCGTTTAAAAGTAAAGTTTTGTAACTACAATTTATTTTATGGGAACTTCGTCTCATTGGTTGTTATTTTTATTCAAAGCCAAAGGCGTTTATTGAAACTAGGCTGATTGAATATTATCAATCTTTCACTTTAAAGATCTATATAGACTGCCCCAAATTATACGTCAGTTGATTTTGTGCAAAAGACTTCCTCATACATACCGTTGTCCACATTCTTCAACAAAGTCTTCTAAAGATCTGTATAATAGTGTACCCTCATCAGCCTTTCAAAGTTTTCAAGGGCATAACAAATATGGCTTAGTGTGTTTTTAGTTTTTTTTTTTTTTTATAATAATTAGTTGTAGCTAATAACGAGGTGTCGGTTGTAATGATATAATAAGCATAATTTTGCTATTATATAATACCTTATAAAGAAATAAATGGTTAGGAGTAAACGCAAGGATATAGCTAACCTGTTTTGTTGTCCTTGAAAAAGGTCGGCTGTATAATAGTCGCAATCAAATGTCTGCATGTCTGCAAATGTATGGGATAAATCCTTGAACTTTGATATGAATAATTAGTTTTTATATAGCACTCTAAAGAAAACTATTTCATATAAAAGTTCTTTATAAGAATTCTATTTTCGAAACTAAAGTTCACACCAAAAGAATAACGCTAAAGCGACAAAAAAATACTCAAAAAAAAAGAAGTATAAGCGAATTATTTGATCACGATCCACGTTAAACTTTAGTTTGCGAGCCGCGCGGTTTGGCCGGGCCTCAGGTCAACGACCCCGAGTTACGTAACTGCCGAATTTAAGGACATAACACAGCGAGGGAAAGACGCCGTATGAATATATTTTATTGCCTATTACATAGTGATAATGTGTTTCGTAGTTTTTGAGTTATTGTCCCCAGTAAGTTGATGAGGTTTTGAGAGTTTTGGCTTGAATGTGTTCTCTGTGGTTAGCTAACGGGACCTATTTTTGAAATGCGTTGTGCATTTAATAGGATGAGAACTTTTGTTGATGATTCATATTTTTTTGCGTTCAAGAGGCATTTACTCAGATCTTCTAGGCAATATGATCCAAATATAATTGTCTAGCCTTTCTGTGGAAAGTCATTAAAAGATCAAAAGATAATAATTCTGTTAACTTTTTAGGTAAAGACCTAGCTAAAGTTATATGTACTCAGAAAAATGTTTCAATTTAAAAGTAAAGTAAAGGTTTACATGGATCTTCCATATAAACCAATAAAGTTGTTGATTTAGATTTAAACGTGCAAGCGAAACAGAGCTACCTATCTGACCAATAGTACGGTCCCATTTTCGCAGCGTAATCTGGATCAATTTGACGACAGATAATACGGCCCAGTCTATAGCTGTTTGCCCGCATTTACGGCTATACTTATTGTTTATTTACTAGATAGATGCTGAAATTGATTGATTTATTTCTATTATGTCAGGTTGTTGCTTTTCGCAGACGATCAATGTAGCTTTTTCTCTGAAAGTGTACTTTATAAAGGCCTTGTTTTTGAAGACTGAATAATGTATGATTGAAAAAATAACCAGTATGTTATTATTCAGATCATTGCTAAGCTTGAGATTCTGAAAATGTTTGTCTGGGATTGTCCTTGGTCAATGACAATTGCCGAAGTTTCGTCTCCTATTTAAGAACTCTCGCACACTGCAAACTTTTAGTCGGCAGATAGTTTGATTGGGCTAGGATCAATTCGTTTGGGGATGAATGGCAGCCCATATTACAACGATCTTTTAGGAGACCAACAACAAAAAAAAACAATTGAATTCATCATTACTTAAGTAACCATCATCAGGCTAACTATCGGCTGACAGTTTAGTCCGCATTTAACAAGGGCTCTAAGAAGCTTATATAAAATGAAGACCCCAAAACCCTTCGAGAATTGAGACACGACGTTACCTATCTTATAATGAAACATTCAAGTATTCCTCACGAGGCTACAAAGCCAAATTAAGCGGTGCAGAAATAGCTTACTCTTGAATTTTCACCCCTCAACGAAAGTCGCTTCCTGATTTCGGTTCGTGAAATTAAACGTAAACAGCGTTTCTTGGGCGTTCGGAGACTAATTTCGTGTGGAGTGGCTTTCTGGCAATCAGCTTGCGTTTAAAGTAGCGCCTTGTATCCAAATCGCTGGTATGAGGATGTCTTGAAATGAAGAAGCATACTATTTGATGGGTTTCATAGTCCGTATGGAGAAAAACAGCCTCAAAACTATGCTACTATTATAACATTTGTTTGTTTTGAATGCGCTATTCTCATGGGATTTTGAGAGAACGTGTAGGACGTGAACACTAAGTTACATAACATTTTTTTTTTCAGTTCATTCTGAGATTTTGTCAATTTTACTGGGCTACATGAATATTTTGCTCAAGACGGGCTGTTATTGCAGCAGCACGGGCTGTATTTTCAGTACACAGTAGAAAAAAAAACAATGGTACCCTTAAAATAAATGGAAGAAATATTCAAAGCAAAGAGCGGGCTCAATTTGGAAATTCTAATTGACATTCAAAGGGCCCCACGGTTTGTTTGACATTGCACAGCTTAACATAAAATTAATTTTTGTTACGTTGCCTTTGTTTAAGGGGTGTCTAAGAATAACAACACGTGTGTGTTGCCCTTTCTGTTAAGGGATAAAGAGATAATAACCATAACATGATGATACTCTGGTTTCGGTCAAAATCCATTAAAAAGTAGACCTTCTTCCCGTTCCTGGACAAAATAGAGGCTAATTCCACTTTCCACACTTTAGTACGGAGTATAGGTTTTCTAACCTCAAAGGCTAGGGACGAAATAATAGTTCTTTCTACTCTGCGTGTTCCCCTAATCTCTCTACTCCCTCCCTTAATTTTAAATCGTCAGCTAATGTTTAAGCTTCCATTATATCAAAGGGCATTAGAATCAATCATTTTGGCAGTCTTAAGGGAGCAGCAGTGTGATTGATTGCAGTTATTATAATTCTATAGCTTTTATACATGTTGCACCTCTGTTGTTTCTTGAAACATTAGCTAAAAGTGTAGTATCAGATACTATAACTAAGTTATTGTATAAGCAGTCCTCTAATTCTAAAGATCATCATCATCATCCTTCTGCCCTTACCCCAATTTTATTTGGAGTCTTCGCAATATGTTCAAATTTTTCCAGCCATATCATCGTTCACGCAGTCCATCCATCTTTTCCTTGATCGTTTCCTTGCCAATGATACACTGTTTGTTATAGATTAAACAATCACTACCTGCAAAAATACCCTGCCACAATATAAAATAGGAATTCTATGTATAAAATTGGGCCAATACCCTAAAAGTATGTTAGAGCTTTGCCCTAATTCGTGTTATGTTGACTCTCATAATACCGCAGTGATATATTGTGGGTGAAAACGATTATTCACAAAGAATAATGGCCTTACCGTCCCCGGGTAATGTTGGAGATTATAAATATGTAGATTTTTGTGGTCCATATTATGCATGTGGATTTTTTTAAACACATTTCCGTGATCCGCGTACTAAAAGAGTAACAATTGAATAGCTTTTTTGTTGTATCAATAAGGGATTGTTTGGTGAAATGGTGATTATAGAGTTTTTTTATAATATACTATAGATTAATGGTTATTGAAATCACAATAATTTCCTGTGATTTGTAATGGAGATTCGGATAAATGGGGACGTTAATCTCTCCCCTTTTTTTTAACTTCAAAACTGCAGCTTATTCCGTTTCCATTTTAAACAAAGAAGGGCGAGTATCTAATAAAAATTCTCTTGACTCTTTTCAAAACATTGAAAGCGCACTAATTTGTCAGAATTCGGGCCTAACACAAAAGTCAGTGATTCGGAATAGATAATTCCAGGCTCTGCCTATATCGGACGCCATTCTTTTTGTTGATTACCATCCAATAAGTCTGGACGAGTGATTGTTTGGATTTGTGATTGAAAAATGGTTACTGTTTTGTTATTTCATGAATTTATCGCGCACATTTGTTCGTGAACAAAGTGTGTACGCGTCAGCGATGTGTTCGCGCACAAAAGGTTGCAGGTTTAACGGATATTTTAGAAATGTTCGCGCGCAATTTGTTACTGTTTGCTAGAGCGAGTAGTATTGGAGAAAAAATTGTTAGCATTACATTGATGTAGTCTCGCCTTTAGGAGTGACCATTTCACTAACATGAATTTAATTTATCTGATAAAACTAAATGTGTTCTACATTTAATAGCATAATCGAATAGTCATGTCATTCAATTGTTACTTTGTAGATTTTACTTTTGTTGAATTGCAGTGTAACATTTCAATATTGATAAGTTAATCATGAAAAAATTACCTGTATTGGATTTTATGGAACTTAATAACACGATAAAAATCGTGTCTCCAAATGACCTTGTTTTGTACTAAATAATCATAGCACACTGTGTGTTTTGTAAGTTTACATTAACAATTTTATCGCTTTCCTAGCCCTTTACGACACTCGTGATCAACCTTCTTAGATAAGAGAACATTACTATGAATAGCCCATGTTTGCATAGTTATAGAATTTGTGTTAAAATACTTATTCACCGTGAATATATTTCAAGGTTGGCGGCATACTCGTACGCACTCTTTACAATGAGAGATTATTGAAAACTGTCGAGAGCTAAAGACGTGTATGTACTACTGTTAAATTAATAACGAAGGATCTTTCGATGTGCTGTTAAATAAGCACAAAAGATTTGTTAGATTTTTTTTCTCATGATATTTATCGTATTGTCAGCAAAGTTTAAGTAGTAAAGTTCTACATACGACCGATTTTACAAGCGACAAATATATTTTATCTGAAGAATATGTTTCACGTATACCGCTGTATTTTTCCATAGAAGTTAACTGATGATGGAAAAATCTGTCCTTAATATATTTTCTATCTACGTTCACACAAGCCTAAGTGCTATAAAAGGCTGTGATTCATAATAGAACTTCAAAGCCAAGCCAACGTGGGTGTTCCCTACATAAAAAAGCCTGCAAAGTAAAGTAATAACATTTAAATATAAATTCACCACCAACGCCGTATACTCGACAATGAGCCATAATTAAAACACTTCTAAGAGTTCGTCTTCATTACTTCTAATTCCTTCAGTAATTGTAGACATAATTCGGTGCTGTTTCGCCTTGAGGGGCTTATGTTACAAGCCGCGTTGCTTAACTAGGCCTGTCTGGCCTGGAACTACTGTCTAGGTCGAAAGGACGAAGAGGACGTTCTAGAAATATTCAGGATCAGGATAGGCGGACATTGTTTTTTTTTTCTAAGTACATATTAATGTATTGGGGGCTTTTTTGAGTAGTTTGATAAGGAGATTGATTAGACCCAAGAGGCCATAAGATTGTTCGTTCATGATATCTAGAGGTAGATAGCTGAAAAAAAAAAAACAAAGTATTTTCCACTGGTGCCAGTTCAGTTTGATCTTCAATTCCGAATGACCGTGATTTGAGGTTAGGATTTTTTGATGTAACAAAAACAAAAGTTTATATATAGCACTCTTCTAAAAATATAAAGAGAACATTAAATCTAACGATGTATTAGACAGCAAAGCTACAGAATTCGTTAGTTCAGTCCGTAACATGGCTCCATAAAATGAAGAATTTCAAAAATTGACTATTCGTTCATAAAGCGCATACGTTACGAAATATGCGTATAAGAATTTCTATAGTTGAATTCCAAATCATGGTATCCCTAAGCAATTTTCAATTTTGAAATTGAGAGTTTTAATATGTAAAACACAAAAGACATGGTGGGTTTGAGACTGGAAGCCGACCCCAACATACTTGGGTGAAGGCTCGATAAATGATGGTGGTGGGTATCAGTCTGTCATTCGTTTTCGTCATCATCATCACAACCATCCACCGCTGAACATAATCCTCCCCTTTCATTGCCAAAAGGGCCAATTTGGAAATGTTAGTATTAGGTCCTCTTTTACTGAAACTATGTACTAATAAAAGCCTATATACACTAGCAATTTGCCACTGTTCCTCTTTTAGCTGTGTAAGTAATACAATTAGTCGAACCGGTGCATCCGTTATATTTCGTCAATGTATTACCAGTATGACACTACAAAGCAACTGCAACACTGTAAAGGTTTGGAACTTGCTAGACCATTAAGGCCTACGACCGTACATCTAGGCCTTATGAATTAGTATCTAGTAGTAGATGCTAACAATGAAATGTAATAAAGTATACTAGTAGTCTAGAAACAATTTATTTACCATCTTGTCTTGAGTCACGCCGGCTATTTCTAGTTCTATTTGTTATTTAATCAGGATTCATGTTGACTCAGCCATATCCTTGATCTTATGAGGCTAACTGATCTAGCCTTAAGTTCATGATAAACAAGTTATATTGTATACTGTGCTGTAGCTACTTAGATATTTCTTTACTACGTAATATTATAAAAAGTTTTTGTAGGGAGTTTCTCTTGGAAATTATGAAATACTATCTGTTTACCCGCGATAAAATGTGTATGTCAATGTTACTCGGGAAGAGTGTAGCTTTCCAACAGTGAAAGAATTTTTCAAATCTGTTCAGTAGTTTAGAAGCCTTAAGGGTACAAACAAACAAAAATATGTGTCCTCTTAATCATTTTAATACCTGTAGTTTAACAGCTGCAAAATCGATAGTCTAAAAAACGTAAAAGTGGGCTAGCAAAACATTTTATTCAAATTACTCTTAACTAGATAGAAAAATAAAACCATCAATAAAACAGTTCTTCGCTTCTATTTCACGACTTCCAAGTTAAAACTTTATCCATGTGCAAAAGTTCTAACTCTCTATAACTGGAAGAATAGTAGCCGAGAGAGAGCTAACTTAATTCGACACCTGTACACTGTGTTACTTATTTATCTTATTACTTTTACTCTTACTACTAGAATAAATAATGTTAGAAGAACTTTATAAAGGCGAAAAATAGACGACGTACTTTACATTGCAGGAGAATAGTTGAGAACTTCTAAGGAATTATTAAATGGGTGGAAGAAGGAAAAAGGGGGATAATGAAATACTAGGTACCAAAATAATTAAGTTTCGCTAGTAATTCCGAGATGTAGAATCATTTATACCTCAGGTAAGAAACACAACAAATGTGACCCTAGGGAACTTCTTTCAGTAACTGAAATAAAAAGTGGCTTTCAGCAGCTAGTTAAGATAGAAATAGGTGGTAGGTGGCCTATCCATACTATATGCTTAATTAAAATATACCGATTAACGGTGAGTTGCTCCATTTAACTATAACGTAGCCTGGTTCGGTTATCGTTATAGTTAAATTTTCAGTTGTCAAATCAACGATTTCATGGGCCTAAAGTACCTACATGGCTGGTTATGGTTTGATTATCGATAGAACTCACCCTAAGTCATTCTACTGGCTTAAAGAAACATACAAAATACTCGCTTTCGCAATGCAATTTGATGGAATCCTCTAAATATAGGCTATCAACTTCAAATGAAACGAAAACAATAAATCCTCAGTCTTTCCACAAATGAAATTAAACTGGATTACACAAAGAACGACATAAACTTCCGTTATATAAGGGTACAATTTTATTTCACTTGCAGTACAATTTTCTCATATCCCGTCGAGTATAAAAATTGTATTATATTTTTTGTATTTCTAACCATCGCAAGTCTACATTTCCACAAACCGCAGTTTTTTATACCTACGTTATATTGTTGGCTTGGAATGAAAATAGTTTTTTTTCAGGGTTTTTGCTTTGGTTATTTAATTACATTGTAGCTTTTTTATGTTTTAAGTCGTGCCCCATGAGAAGCCATAGTTTTTAACTCAGATGCATGCCAAATATCATCATTACTGGCTCAGATGTTTAACAGAGAAGGCTTAGCCGATAGACAGAATTTCTGTTAAAGCAATTAAACGAATATCTTTTGTAATCATCATCATTATAAGGCCTCTTTTCTACCAAGTTTATAAAGACTTTATATAGGTTTTGTATGGATAAAGGCTCCGTGAACATCACGTTTTCGACGGCATAGCAAATTCGCCGTAAATTTAGAAAAACGTGCCGTGAACAAGAGCTCAAAGTCCTAACATGGCCAGTTCATCTCTATTATACTAAATCGGTTTAGCTTATTCAGACATATCCACAAATTAAGCCTTACTACTTCAGATCTAATTCCCCAGCAAACATAAATATTCAATTTAAAACGCACCCCGTCTTGCTCGAGAAAAACTAGATAGGTTGGTAGATGTAACTCGATACCACGTGCGGGAGACGTAACCGAGCGTTAAGCCCCCATCCTTATTCTGTGGTTTACACTCGGGTGACGTCGGCCGATGACATGGCAGGACTGGCCTGGTATGGAGCTTGGCTTGGTAGATGTAAGTGCGAGTTTTGAAGAGAATATGGTTTAGAAATGTGAGGAGAATATGGCGCAACGGCTAGGAAAATCACGTTTGTTTTATGGAAGCCCCCTGAAATATCTTAATTTATTCTGGTTTTCAGTATTTGTTGTTATAGCGGCAACAATATTATACATCATCTATGAAAATTTGAACTGTATAGCTATAACGGTTCATGAGATATAGTCTACCTACAGACGGATACACGGATAGACAGCGAAGGCTTAGTAATAGGGTCCTGTCTATCTAGTGTATATCTAGTCCTATATATCTAGGATTTCAATGAACCCCAATAGATTATAAGAATGGGTTGGATTCATGGGAAAAGTTGACGTTTATTTTGTAACCATCTTAATATTCCTACATGATCAAACAAAATTATTGCTATAGTTTACTACGCAAATTCGCAAAATACGTACTTTGATGCCACGATTACGATAAATCTTATCGTCTTATCGAAATTACTTTGGTAGTAAAAAAATACCTTTCTTATCACTATGCGTCACCGTCTGTGTTTTATTTATAAACAATTATATAAATGTTCGTACGATATTATACAATGTATGACCTAAAAAGTAGTAAAACGTATAAATGCCGAAATTAAAGTTGGTTGGTTTGTCTGTGACGCCTCCATGTTAAGCCTGCTGCACCGATTTTTATGGGGATGCAAGTTGGCCTCTGTTACACTATCCTGGTAGGAGCAAAACTGTTCAGATAACCACTGAAAATAGAGCTTATTGTCTTCATACTTGAAAACTTGCTCTAAACACTGAAATACTGTTTATTTGAATTATTATATGTAAAATGAAATCTACATCTATATTACTTTTGATTTTATCTATGAGTTAAAACTATGACGTCAATTTAGCACACAAACCTTTACGAAAGAATTTTATTTTGCTCGTTTAAACCTTTCTAACTTAATATCACAAAATATTTTTATATAATTGCTAAAGTAAATTGAGTAATATCTTAAGAATATGTCAATTTTTTCTCTTAGCTCTAAGAAAAACTAGCAAGACCAATAAAAACGTAGTATTTCTACATTGCTTAGCGCAGTCCGTACAATGGCTTCATTCCTAAGAATTTTCTTATTTTTCACTTTTATTACGATTGCAACTTAGTTTTCTATTGAACTCTTATAAAAAATAATAAAAGCTACTGAATTTCTTCTCCTATCTTTTTTATTTGCGAAGGAAGTAGCCTTTATAAAGTTAGCATTTCTTTGTATAAACGTGTCTTGTTGATTGGATTACAAATATATCGGAAATAAAAGGTTACTTGTAGTGAAAGATGTCCTAGAATTAATTCTCTAGTAAACAGTAACAAAGTGCGTGGGAACATCGTAAATATCCGTGAAACTGAAACCTTTGTGTGCAAACACATGCTTTAGCAGTGGACTCCGTATTTTGGTGGGATAGTGGAGTCTATAAGGGTCTGCTGAACTCGTGCCGATGTGGTCTCAAGAAGCCACTACATACATACTTAAAATTGAATTCAACCAATCAAATTCTGTCCTCAAGACAAGATATACTCAAGTTTCAAGTAACGCGGACACAAGTACGTCAAAGTATTCGCCCCTAACAAGGCTCAACTCTCATTTCCGTCCAGTAATCTTATGAGCACCTAAGGCTCGGTGCAGACGAGACACTGATCTGTGTGGCTGTGTCGGTTTTGCCCCTTTTGTGATTGTCAAACGAGCGGTTGCCACATAGATGTTGCAGATACTGAGTCTCGATTGGACATTGGCGGCTTCACATGTGCGGCGATTCGATATAAAACTTATCACACTAATAATATGTATGAACGTAAAAGTTTGGTGAGTGATGTTAGGTACTCTTTCACGCAAAACTTCTGAATGGATTTGGATGAAACTTCGCAGTACGTAAAGTTATATCAGAAGTTTTTCTGAAAAAATAGCTTACATAGTAAACACTATTTATTATTATTATTTTTAATCGGGTATGAGAAGTAGATCCCCCAGGCTGCGACGAAACCGCGGGCGGAAGCTTATTAAAAATCATATAAACAATCCCAGTCACCGGTAGCTCTGGTGCAGTGGCTCGTCTGCACCGAGCCTAAACAAGACTCATTTCGTACCCCGGGCCCGTATGCGTTGGACCGAAACGTCTGTCTGGTTCAATTATGGCTACGTCTGAAAGGAGGAAAGGAGACCTTTTGAGGACTTGTCTGTCCCTGCATCTAGAAATTTTGGTTCTTGGTCGTTTCATTTTGTCGTATAAAATAGGGGCTTCAAAAGTATCAAGTACTTTTAGATTTAATTATTTTATAGCATTTTAATCTTAAAATGGATAGGAGGCTAAATGTAATATTATTTCTCAACAGAAATATTCCCTTTTATGTTCAGAGTTCAGTCTTACTACCTAGCACGTTTGTTCATAAGATGTATGTTAATATCTTAACGTTACAAACCTCTTCATAATATACGTCAGTATTGATTAAAGAGATGATTAGATGTTTTAATATTCCCATTGTTGTCAATATTTTAGTACCTGTACTACAATAGCCGTAATACAGAACTGTCCTGTTACCAACACATCGTCCCCTCGAGACATTTCGAGAACCCCGTTACACTGTACTTATGTTATTTATTATATTTACACTTCCTACCCAGTAGACGGAGCGAGATTGGACGTATTATTTCCACTGCGGAGTTGTATGAAGTTTTGTTCAGAACTATTTCGTCTCCCTTCTGCTCTCGACGGCCTATTTATATCATGGAAACCATAAAACATCCTTCTTTACATTTGTAAGACTTAACAAAGTTTTTGATTTTCAATTTTCACTTCTGAGCTGTTAGGTAGAAATTTCTTCTTTGAATATTGCCAATCATATAAGATTGACTCTGGATGCAGGTCGCCTCCAACAGGTATCTGTGGAGATCTAAGGGGGAGGCCTATGTTCAGCAGTGGACGTCCT
Source organism: Helicoverpa zea (assembly GCF_022581195.2). Taxonomy (NCBI): domain Eukaryota; kingdom Metazoa; phylum Arthropoda; class Insecta; order Lepidoptera; family Noctuidae; genus Helicoverpa; species Helicoverpa zea. The sequence goes on from NC_061478.1 coordinate 2,672,686, forward strand.
ATGGCTGAGATGATGATGATGATGAAGATTGACTCAGGCCTGAATTGACTAAGAGAATATGTTTACTGAGACTTATTTAGTTTATTTAAATACAATAATTATGTCAAAGAAATCAATTATGAGAAAGGAATATAAATGAGTCATCTAATGATAACATTAAAGATTCTAAGACTCATCTGGCCTTACTACAAAAACTTTAACAACTGTTTTACACTTGTCTAAAAAAATGTGGCTCCAAAATGAACCTTATGTCAACATCATAATTTGACATTTTTTTAGACAAGTCTTAAACTGACGTTAAAAAGTTTTTGTGGTAAGACGGATCAAGTCTAGTCTAGTTATAACTGAGAAATACAGAATATAATAAAGTTCCAGCGATTAAAACGACCAGCCCAGAGTGCGATATAATTACTTAAGTCCACAAACAAACAACAACGCCTACTAATCAGTAAACAACACAAGTTTGCACGCCCTACTGATCATAATGTGAAAAACATGCTCTTCGAAACTTGCCTCATTAGTGAGAATGTAGGAAACTAAATTAGGAACCTAAATGGAAAGGCCGGTTTTTTAATTGAATGTATTATCAGTGAACTTTCAAACATTAAAAAAAACTGTCAAAACGTCAAACATATTCTTCAGGCATTTATTTATCCGAGGATTGAAAGATCGGCTCATAAAGATTTTTTATTATAAATGAAACGAGTTACATATGTATAATATATATCATCTTAAGCATCATATGCCTTTTTCCAATTATGTTAAGAGACGTCGACTGCCAGTGAGAATGCGGTATTGGAATGTCAAGTTGCTATGTTGAAAAAAAAAATACTTTTATCTAATTCAACTACAGTTCTTAAAGCACAAAAAAAGAAAACTTGAACAAAATTTGAAGGGCTTCGAAGGTTATTTCGCCAGAAATTGGCTTGATATGGTCAAAATTACAGTCATTGGCATACAATATTAAATGCGTACATTATTTACTATCTAAACAATATAGTGTAAAGATAAGTAATATGAATAAAGTCATATTTTATCTTCCCACGTAGAGTCAATTGAGCTTAATAACGGCCGTGAGATAAGCTTTAAATGTATCAGTATTTGAGGTACGTCTTCGAAATTCAATGATCGGTTCAATTCTATGTGCTATCCACGTTTTTTTTTTTGACCCTACCATTTTACCATCCGTTTAACCGACCATTAAAACCTAGACTATAGATATCAAAATGGAGTGACGAAGTTTTTCAAAAAAAAAGTTTTCATTAGAAAATTAATTTACATAAGATAATAACTAAGAAGTGATCAATGAAATGCAAATGCGAGCAAAAGCTCATTCTATCCTCACCTATCATACCTATTATTTTGGAGACAAAACAAAGAAAGGGTGCTCGGTATCTGTTTACATTACACCAATTGGATAGGGTAAGAAAGAATGCTCTTATTTTAGCCCTAGTCTTTAATTCATTTATTCTAAAAACCACTCTAACATGCATATTTTGTTCCAAAAACATACCAAGTCACCTTAACAATATTTTCAAATATCGCGTGATTGTCAGACTTTTGGTCAGTAATTTCAGTTAGAAATTGTGTGGTTTTGATTAAAGTATAGGCTACGTTCGTTACGTGCCTTGATTTTATAGAAAAAAGATGGAAACGAAGATTTATTGTTATAGTTTTATGCAGATTTTGGTATTATAGAAATTGTATTTCAAATTAGTTAGTGTTTTTACGGTTTACACATTCTTAAGAGTGATAAAGGTATCACAATCAAAAGTTTGTGTTTCATTAAGAAACGCCAATAGCTGCACAGGTACCTAGTTAGTGACACAGCTAGTTTCATATAGGTTGAAATTCGTCATAATTGTTTTCAGCTATAAGTTACAGCTCAAAATTATGTCTTATATAATAAATCACTTAAGTTAGCCCTTCCACTATAACAAAGGAAACATCTTATGGAAACAAATGACTGTGAGTGTTTTCCCCGCTTTATTTCCATATCAGCGCTCCACAGCTGCCCTGTAAAAATATGCGGAAAACGCCCCAGCAAGCGGTAACTAATAATGTTGGTAAATGATAACATTTTATATAATTACGCGCTTACTTCGGCTTGGAAAATATGAAGAAGCAAAGTGAATTAAATTATCAGTGGTACAGACGTGGATGATGTGTAAATGGAGAGTTTGTTTAATGAATTAGTATATCAGCCAGTCTTACAGTTTCAGTATATATTTGTATCTCAATATTAATTTTACTGTAGTATTGTCGCAGTATCTCTTAATATTTTTGTTATAATGTATGTATAAAACATACAATTTGTTAACATTGTTCTTGTACTTTTACTGCGCGATTTTTGTCGGGACGGTTGATAGTTCAGCTTAAACGACGGTATTCGCACTCCATTTTATACTGCTCCATAGCTTGCTAATTTTGTATAAAGAAATAAGTAACTTCTCTTCTTACCTACATTAAAACTGTTTTAATTGATCATTGTTTGATATTACACATATTCTGACGTCACAATTCAATAGACAACACATACTTTTAGATACGTTATCAATAATTCCGCAGTATTGTCATACGTTTGTTTAGTGACGTAACGCTGCGGATTCGAGATGCTGAACTGTGGGAACGATTCCAATTTGTGAAGCTCGTATGCAGTATCAGAAGTCTTGGAATTGTATGGGATGCAGTGGTCATACTTTTGTCGTATTATTGTCCCCGAGGAGCTCGTGGTTAACTAACCAGGATTGAGCAATAATAGGCTAGTTTCCTAAAAAATAATAATTAGTCCGTCTTGTAGATTGTCCAAAATTAAGCGATACGTATTTTTTCTTTTTTAAATTGGATCAGAACTTGTTAAGATATAGCGTGTTAAAGTTGAGTGTGACGTCACAAGTTGCTACAATTTTCAGGACACTGTGACGTAAAAGGCCCCCACTCCTAATTTTTGAAGTGTATTATCTTTGTCATTTTATGTTTAATTAAAAAAAGAAAAAATACGTATCCAATATTTTTTGATTATCTAAAAAGCGGACTAAATATTATTTCATTATTTCGACTGGAAACTACCCTATTTGCCAATTGGCAAATCGGGTCGGTCGATCACATTCACAGGTTAAGTAATGCTCGGCGAGTTGAAACGAGTTCCTCTGTGTTTCGGAAGCCATTGTGGCACTCAGCTGTCATTTCAGCTCTTTAGTAGTGACTGGTTATTGCGGATAGGCCGACACAAGAAGCTCAAGAGTAAAAAGCGTATTAAAACCTACTCATGTGCCAGGTAGTAAGTCGCACTAACTTCAAAACTACTGCATAGACAACAATTTTGAGGGGACGAGTATAACATATTCCCGACAATGTGTTCGTACTGGGAAATTCCCCCTGGAAAATCCCAGTATGCACCACTCGAAACTACTCGTAGCCCGTAGTGCTAGTTCGATTCCAGGAAATACAGTCGCACAGGTACAACGTACACATAAAGTGCGTTGCTGATCGAGACGTTATAGGGCGTTTTGTAACATGTTACACGTATGTATCGAGCTGCCCTTTACTCGGTGGTTTCCGCGTAACATCACTTATAGACTACATGAATGCTTTCCGTGTAAAATGTTACTTTACAGTCTGTAATGTTCGTCAGTACCGTCAGCTTGATCCTTAAGTGTATGGAACCTTACCTTGTGTCACTGATTGCGGATAACAATATATGCTATTCTGTTTTGAAGATTCAGATGAACACTGGTAATTCAACGCTTTATAACGTAAAAAGATGATCAACGAAGCCGTGAGCGATCACTAGTGCTCTTCTTTGAACGTACATCTTAATCAACATGGTTTTAATATCAATGTTATGAAAATTCTTTCATCTCCTATCAAAATACTTAAAGCTTCCTTTTATTACAAAGGATTAATAGATCTTAAGGCATAGAAAAAAATTCCCTACATAAGCCATCATAATTAATTTTAATTAGATTCTCGAGTCAGTGCTATTTTGTGCTAAATTCTCGACTTACTCGTAATCGGCTTAATGTAAGTAGCTCATGAATAGTTTTTATCGGATTGTCTGCTAGATACGTATGTATCCTTGGATTTAACTGTTTGGCAGAGTACGCTTAGCTAGAGGCATTGTATTGCCAAGTTTTGTATTACATGCTGTTTTTATTATGATGTGTCACAAACAGCCTTCTCTAAGATATAGGAAAGAGTGACGCCAGAAAATCTTTATCTAAGAGCCTGCGTCATGAAGTAATTTCTACCCGCATTGCAATAAAAGCCTTTAAAGTAACCTAGTCTAAGCGTCTTCGACGTTCCAACTATCTCCGTGCTGAAATTCGTCTCAAAAGTCACCCACACACATTATGATACCTGAAAGCAGTAATCCAAATACGTCATGTTCATCTGCTTTTTCCAACTATTTTGGGGCCAGTAAAATTCTATGTTCCACAACTATACAGTCAACATTTTAAACCTATTGTATCTTAAAAATCTTCTCTGATACCCCCTAGCTTCTTGCTGACATGAACATTGGCTACTAACGATCAGTCTTGGCCAGCACATAGTAGACTCCCCATCTAACTAGGCCGTCGATCCATCTTATGAGGCTACCTATCTATCTACCCGTGTAGACGGTAATCTCAGTTTACTTTGTAATATCCTCGTTGCATTTTTGCGTTTGATAGCCGGAAAAAAGAAAATGATTCGTTATGCTTGCATTTTTTTTCGTTTCTTTCATGACAAAAACCAAAGGGTAAGTTCTGCCAACTCACAGACACGAGCCAATTGCTTGGTTCAGATTTTATTGAACCCTATTTTTTGGTTAATGATTCTATTACTCCACACCTCGCCTAAATGAAACGGTAGTCAGTGTTTCTAGTTTGGTGTCTCTAAAAAAATATAGATGTCTCTAAATAGATATTTTTTTTTTACATAGACATTCGTCATTATAGTTTAGTAGGCTATTAATACATACCAGAATTACAATGCTTTTCCTAGTCATCTAAGTTGTATTCTTTCACAATGGTACATAAAGCGTCCAGTCCCCCAATATGCAATGGAGCCTTCTTGTCATATTAATGTTCGATTTACGTAACCTCTATTCATTCTATGATGTAATGTTTTAGTTTTAGTTATAGAATTCCTCTTTGATTTGGGACTTAATTTAACAATCTATGTACGCTTTTATAAAGTTTCCTTTTGTTTTTCTTCTTACTTGGTCAATAATTTTAGACAAAATGCTGAAGTAGATAAAAGCGGCTTTCCACTGCTAACTGTTAGTTCAACAAAGGAACTTTGTATCTCAAAACATATTTGCACCACAGCAATGTAACCAATAGAAGTAAAAGCGTACTTAGAACTTACTTTGCCTGATAAGTTTATCCTAGGAAGGAAACTTTGTAACCACTCAACGAAATTACATACTTAAACATTGTAAATACTTGATAAAATAAGTCAAAACCTCATTTTTAATGCATCGTTAGATTCTTTGGCATTGAAGCGGTCCAATAAGGGATTTATTAATATTCAAAACCAGTCGTGGGAAGTATTCCAGACTTTGATATTAAAATTTTACTGCAAACGTTGGCCCGATGTTGGAATGTTTTGGTGCCAATTCTCTTTACTATTCTTTTCTTTTATATTGGTGCTCTTTTAATTGGCGTTTCTAACTGTTATAATTTGAGTTTAGATTCTTATGCGATTTCCGAAGCGAATTGACAGATGTATGCAGCGCCGTGTCACTTTAAAGAAATTGATTTCGCGATCACTCACTTAGGCACCTTTTGTTTTTTTAAACTCCCCAAAAAAAAAAAAACGACAAACGACCCCTATGTAGACATAAGTGGGTGCGTCCGGCGTAAGAGTTAGGTGTAGCAGCCACTCGACAAAACACACGATTGTCGCACAGACAAGAAACGTCAAAAAAAAGTCTTTTAAATACACTACAGTTCACCCGGTATACGTTTTAAAATCACTTTGAAGTGTTAATAGCCCCTCACAAAGTATACTTGTTTCTGCCAACTTGTTTATCAGTGCCCAGATGCTTTTAATCACCGGCAATGTCTTATCTGTTACTGGAAATCTGGGTGCAGCTCAACTACTTCATTTGAAGGAACCATTTGGCTTTTAGAGTATCACGTTTTGGTGCTTAAGCTTCGCTGTGTGGTCTTAACATACGTTTTTAGTATGTTATTTTTGAGTGTTACTGTGTTCATTGACTGTTGAATACTTTTGGTTTTGTATAAAATGGCTTTAAACTTAAAGCGCAAATATACGTGGCAGAAGACTGCCACGTATATTTGCGCTTTCGAATTGGAATCAAAAGCTACTGCACGGATTTATTGCGGTTTTCTCCAATTGATTGACTTGATTCAATCCTTCCTGGATTATAGGTTTATAGTTTACTAGCCTTCTCACCCGCGTCCTGTGGAAACTACTGCCCGTACTGGGATAAAATAGCCTATGTTACTCGGGAAGAGTGTAGCTTTCCAACAGTGAAATTTTCAAATCTGTTCAGTAGTTTCGGAGCCTTTGGGGTTACAAACCAAAAAAATGTTTCCTCTTCGTTATATTAGTATCTAGATAACCGTGCCAAGCCGGGATAAAATTCTGGGCATGTGTATATAATGCAGGCGGAACAACGTTGCATTCTCTGTTAACTTTGCCAGCATCATTTACACCAGTAAAAAGTATATTTCGAAACAAAAACTTCACAACTAATTTGTTTAATTAATGTGAGAATTTGAGCATTGTAGCGAGAACTCATTACCTTTGTGAAATGTTTTATACTCGTTTATCATACGGATTACGAAATAACTTGAGAGCTTAGATAAAATGTAGCAATGAAATTTAATGAATTATGCAATACGATGACCGAATATGAATAATTTGTTGGTAATTATTTTGATGTATTCGGAGACCATATTTATCTATCTTTGTTAACATTGAGTAGGAGTCTGATTGCTTCACATTATTACATTAAATTATTCAATCAGAATCTTTTCAAAAATTTAAATTATTCTGATTGAATAATTTAATGTAAATTTTTATATTCTGCTTTATGTAGATCTGATATAATAGGAACTATGTACCTTTTGCCAATGGTTTCACTCACGTCCCGTGGGAACTACTCCGCATACCCGGATAAAGAGCTAATAGCCAGTATGGCCTTATAAACGGGCTATCGAACATTGAAAGAATTTCAAAGTGATCCAGTAGTTTCTGCGAGCTTTCAAACAGAGACACACTAGAAAAACTGGAAAATAAATAATAGTTAAAAAAAACTAAAAAACACGCTTTTTATAGAAAACCGAACTAAAAAATAGAAAATAAATTTTAATGAATTTAAATTAAGAAAATAGTGTTAAAAATTTCAATGAATATAAATTAATAATAGAGTGAATACAAAAAAAAATATTTTAAAAAAGCGTGGGGTGCATGGTGTCAATAGTTATAAATATTTTATTGACAGATATGAGTAGAGTGATTTTCATTTCGATAATACCTTAAAAAGCACCCCACGCTTTTTTTAAATATTTTTTTTTGTATTCACTCTACTATTAATTTATATTCATTGAAATTTTTAACACTATTTTCTTAATTTAAATTCATTAAAATTTATTTTCTATTTTTTAGTTCGGTTTTCTATAAAAAGCGTGTTTTTTAGTTTTTTTTAACTATTATTTATTTTCCAGTTTTTAGTTTGTTTTAAAACTATTATTTGTTTTGTAGAATTAAAATTCTCTTTAGTATAAAATTTGTCAATATTAGAGAAAACGGCCAAAGATAATTATTGGAAATAAAAATTAACATCGAGTCCTGCCTTATCGACTGTAGAGAAAAATTATAGAAAATTTTAATTAATTTTCTTACCTTATAGATAAAAATTATATAAATTAGCAAAAATCATATTTTGCAAATTGAAAAGCCTACAAGTCGGTGTCTAATGGATGTTACTAAGTTAATTTTGCCACCGACTTCTAGGCCGATGTACCTAAAATTAGTATTTTTTTTGCTTTTTAGTGTTTTGGGAAGCCGGTTTAATTTTTTTGTAAAAAAGTTTTTTATTTAAAGCTTTTCAGTGATACGAATAGTTGTAACTATCCATACAAGTGGGAAGTTCTCATCAATACAAAGAATATAAGTCCAAACGAGGTAGTTTCCATATTCAGTTGTCGAGTTCCCTCGACTTTCTCTGGTCTCCATCATCAGGTCAGCTCCAAACCTTCACTGTTGCAAAGGTCTTGTCAATACAAATAATTTAAGCCCAAACACGAGGTAGTTTACATATTCAGTTGTCGAGTTCCCTCGACCCTCTCTGGTCTCCATCATCAGATCAGCTCCAAATCTTCACAGTTGAATAGTGCTTTTAGGCGTACACCTGAGTGTCAAGTTTTTATCCTATGTATGCCTACAACTTTCGAAGGTTGCCCTCGATTTCTCAGGGTTTCCATCATCAGATCCTGATCTGATGACTATGGGACCAACTGGCAGCTATTCCGAGTCGAACAAAAAAAGAATCACGTAAATCGGTCTATAAACCTCGGAGTAATCGATGTGTATGTGTAACCTCCTCCTTTTTGGGAAGTCGGTTAAAAATGGAATAATTATTTTATCAAATTAGTGTATTGTCATCGGTCCTCAATAAATCTACAAAGTTTGAACGAAATCTGGCCGTTTAAAGTGGGTCAAAATCGCGCCCAAAGAAGTCGGTTACAAACCTACAAACATACAGGTGAAGCTAATAAAAAGCGTGTAAAAATAGACTCTAGCTTTATATAATATTATAGTCTAACATATTTTTTTTTGTCCACAGGAACACCATCTCCAGAAGGCGATATCAGGCACTGGTCTGATAATACCAACGCCTGAGGTATGCCAGGTCAGCGACCTAGAATTCTACGAGCGATGTTACCCGCCCGATTACAAAATGCCCAAGCAGCACATACATATGCAGCGTAAGTCGAAAACCATTCCAATTTTGTCGTGTTATCTCAGTATCGCTACGGATTTTTTACGTACGTGCGTGATATTATGTGGACGTTTTGCAATGTCGTTTACGCCCAAGCACACCGACAAAATAAACGTCAGTTTTCTTAAACAAACGTTTACTATGAATGTGCTCGTACAAGTTTCAATGTAAACGGTTGTTTTAAGAAAACCGGCCGTTAATGTTGTCGGTGAACTTAAGCCTCATTAGATACGGTTTTTTTAATTCAAGGACTTATGCGTTTGAAATGTTTTTTATTTCATGGAAATGTATCAAGGAATCGGCCTTATTTAATAATAAGTTATTTTATCGACGTCGTGGTCTGACAAGATATACTTAGTGGCTTTCAGTTTGGAATACAATAAGCAGATACGCCAAAGTAGTTTTCAGTTGTTGAAGCTGAAAAGCAGCTGTAAAAATGGGTATACTAGTGAATTTGTTTGGAGAAGCTTACTCGACTCTTACATTACCGTTATGAAATAGATTTTCAATTTTTTCTTTGATATATTATGTGTGTATTATACATATAATCTAATACACTTTGCGAGATCAAGATATCTTAAATTTCGTTTGAGTAACGACTCAAAATTTCGGGCGTTCCTTTTTATTTTAAGTAAATATTTCAAGACTTCGTGCTTTTATGACAATTAACTTTTATTTACATTGGTATATTTTATGTAGAACACTATAAAACGACATTTTCTTCCATAATAATGTGTTGTTTCATAGTTGAATTTACGCTTAATAATATGTTAGAAGTGGGTGTACTATGCCAAATCGAATAACAAATAATCGAATATCAATTGATCGACCACTATAAATCGAAATTCTAAATACTCGAACATTCATAATATCGAATGGTTATTAAATCGAACATTCAATACATCGCGCAGTCTATACATCGAGTGTTCAAAATATCGAATGTTCGTTTGATCGAGCGTTAAATGCAAAACATATTCATCCTATCGAAAAATCCTTATTTTTTATGAATACAAGAAAAACTCAAAATTTACTAATAAATCACATTTTAATCTTTAATTCTTATCTTTTAAAGGTACATTTTAAAATTTTGTGTGAATTGAAAAGGCAAACGCGGAATTGGGAAGACCTACTTTACAAAAAAGAGGCAAAAGGGATGATAATGCGATAGAAAAATGTTAAATAATAATAAAATAAAAACTACATTAAAATATGATTTATTCATAAATTTTGAGTTTTTCTTGTATTCATAAAAAATAAGGATTTTTCGATAGGATGAATATACGATGCATTTAACGCTCGATCAAACGAACATTCGATATTTTGAACACTCGATGTATAGACTGCGCGATGTATTGAATGTTCGATTTAATAACCATTCGATATTATGAATGTTCGAGTATTTAGAATATCGATTTATAGTGGTCGATCAATTGATATTCGATTATTTGTTATTCGATTTGGCATAGTACACCCGTTAGAAGTAAGCTAGAAGTGTATGTGTGTGTAGTTACGTAAAATTATGACTCTGGTCGAGAAAGAATATTGCTTTTGTAATATCAATTCTATTTCTGCCATATTTTACTGAGAATAACCTGAATCCTTCCAATATTATAAATGCGAAAGTTACTATGTCTATGTGTCTGGCTTTCCCATCAAAACTACTGAACCGATATATTTGGTACACAGATAGTTAAAGCCTGAGAAAGGACAGAGGCTACTTTTCATCAGTGTAATTTATACCTACGTGTAAATGTTTTCATGATAATTCCGTGCCAATAGTTTGTTCTGTATCATGTACAGATCTCCCTAAACGTACTAAAATGTCTAATTAATTAAACCTAGTATTTTTGCCTTACAAAGTCCTCGCACTCTCTTCAAGCTTTCGCTTAATTTATTTAAATGTACTTAAAACGTCAAAAGCCATGAAGCGGTCATTTTCAGCAGCCAACAATGTCCCTTTTCTACTAAATTAACTATGAAAGAGTCAATGACCCGTCCGGCCATTGGCCTGAGTCAAAAACGATACAGAACCTAGCAACGGGGATTGGAAAGCTTCGGTTTTAAGGTTAGGGGATTTTCCAGTTGAAATCATGTTTAGGACCTAAAGCCTTTAAGCCCTAGGTTTAAATGGTCGACCGTAATATGTGATAGGTTTCTAATCCTAGGATTCTGTTTTATAGTCACGGTGGCCTTGTGGTTTAAGAAGCAGCCATTTAAGAGTGTACGGGCTCGATTGAAGGTTAGGCAAGTTCCAATGTAACTTTTTTTAAGTTATATGTACTTTCTGATTATATCTTGGACAGAGTTCCGGAGCGCACGTTTAACGGTAGGTCCCGGCTGTCATTGAACATCTTTAGCAGCCGTTACGGGTAGTAAAAAGCCAGTAAGTGGTGACAACCAGTTTTGCCAAGGGGCATTGAGTTGCCCGGATAACTGGGTTGAGGAGTGTCAGATAGGCAGTCGCTCCTTGTAAAGCACTCAGCTGCATCCAGTTAGGCTAACAGCCGACCCTATCTTAGTTGGGCTCATTGGCATAAAAGTCTCGAGAGATGATGATGTACTTTCTCAGTATTTAAGGCGGTCAATATACCAAACTATACTCGACGAATTCTCAAATATGTACACATATTCCCGCATCATCTGCATAGGGTTTGTATTCTGTGAATTGGCACCAAATCTGCTAGTACTACAGAACTAGCCCAAGGTCTTTGTTCCTGAAATCGATCGGACCTATATTTTGATCTAGGTCACACACATGCGATACAGGACAGTCTTAATTACTAAACTACTATTGTATTATCATATAAGGATGTCTTTCCAAGGTTACACTAATCGTTATCTTTACTAGTAGAATGCCAAAGTAACTCTGGCTGTCTGGCTTTCACGCCAAAACTGCTGAACCGATTTAAATAAAATTGGGTCCACAGATAGTCTGGCTAGAGTCTGAAAAAGGACCATTTTTGAAAAATATAGGTTTTTGAAAAAGTGCGAAAATACATTCCATACGCCATCGAAAATATAGACGGTAGATGTGTAGTTCACAAATGGCATTAAAGTAACTTCATTGAAATATTTTAACAAAAGAGCTGAAGGTATAGAAGGGTTAAAACATCAAATTAATATTAAGCTATGTCGATATACGTTTTGTCCGCTAGTGTGTATTATCTGTAACATTGTTTAGATTTTGATATTTATTTATTTGTAATGTACGGTCCCTAGTATCAACATTAATTCATTTCTCCTCACGTATTGTTTGCGATTTTCTATTATATTACAGTGGTAACCCTATATCAACAGAATATCATAGTCAAACATATAATATTTGCTTTCGCCACGCAAAAGTCAATGGCGTGAAGTTCATTTCTCTATCCATACTTCTATTCTAATATTATAAAGAGGTATGTACCATTCCTCTATCCATACTTCTATTGTAATATTATAAAGAGGTATGTTCGACTTTGTACCCAAAAGACTCCGAAACTACTGAACTTATTCGAAAAATCTTTTACTTTTCGACAAGGACTTTATATTAGTTTCAGGAAGTAGTTTCTATGGGACGCCTACTGTAGTATGTATAACCGCAGGAAATGGCTAAACCACCATAATATTAATACCAAACATTTTCTTATCCCCTGTATTCATTTTAATCCTTATATCTTCAGAAATAAGGTCTATAATTGTTATAGAGGACAGCAAAATACTTCTAGACTCTAGACAATAGATGACATTGATTTGTGAAGCTAATTTAGAAAGGATTATGACCTTTGCTAGTTTTTTTTTCTGTTGAATAGAATTTGTAGGAAGCATCGTGTCTCCGTAAGGAAAGATCAATCAATCACACTACTGTAATAAATCAACTTATATAGATACATAGTACATGGTTTTTTGCTTATGTTATTACTACTGTCCATCTACCTATAGGTGAGGATATCACTAAGCTTTGCTGTTAGATAACCCAACTCTGGGTTAAGCTCGCTTTTGTACATTGTATATAAAAAAATATTTGTTTCCGCATAGGATAATGTAAATATTCTAGAACTAGGTTCCGTCAGCGGTTTCGCGTCCCAAAACAATTACTCTCCGAACCTGTATAAAAAGTAGCCTATGTAGGTTGGGCCCTAGACTATCTTTGTACCAAAATTTGATAATAGGATCTGTTGTTTTGGCGTGAAAGCACGACAGACAGAGAAGTATACCTACACTGGCATTAAGTGAAATACTCCCACACAGACAAAGTGATCAAATGTAGAGAGTATTTCTTTTCCTTAATAAAATATTTTACGAGTACATTATCATAAAAGAACATAACGCTATACAAATAAACTTGTCAACACTTCTGTCCAGCTGTGAGCCGACACGGGTGTTGCGTCAAATTAATGAATAATATGTCTTGTTGTCCCTCAGGATTTGTAAGGACAGACAAGTGAGACAAACAACGTTATATTATTATAGTATAGTGTTAAATTTATAGTGAACATTTTTTTTAACGACGTCAAAAATCATCAAATGACCCCTCCCGCTGTGGGTTAGCAGCGGTGAGGAAGTGTCAGACTCTTACTGACTAAAAACCGTCGTGTTCCGTCGTAGGCCTTTTATGTACCAGGGTCGCGAACAATCCCGCAGCCCCGGCAGACCTTGGTCCTGCTGGGCCCCGCTGGGAATATATGGTACATGTAGTTATAGTTTAATTCGAGCACTATATCGGCCAAAAGTAATTGTAACTTAAAATATGCTTCGCTAACTTCCGCCAGCGCTGGTACATAAAAATTATAAGTAGCCTCTAGCCTTCCTTGATAAATGGGCTATCTAACACGGAAATCTTTTTTCAAATGGTTCCGTTCCTGAGATTAGTGCGTGAACAAACAAACTCTTTTGCTTAATAATTCGTCTCCCGGAAAATTGGCCTAGAATAGATAGAATAAACCGCAAAAAGCAAACGTTTTATTCATAAAATTGAAGATTTTATACACACTAGCTATGCTAGGATACTATGATTATATTTTTCGTTCTTTTTGAATAAAGGGATGTTCAAAGTGACCTTTTGACCCTGAGGAAAGTAAAAGTTATGCACCTGCTACAACTCATTGTTCCTTTTCCCTCAAGAGATACCACAGCCCTGGTACATAAAAGGCCAATGACGGAACACGACGGTTTTTAGTCAGTAAGAGTCTGGCACTCCCTCACCGCTGCTAACCCACAGCGGGAGGGGTCATTTGGTGATTTCTGACGTCGTTAAAAAAAAAAGTATCAAGACTAATGTTATTGAATTAAAGTAAAATATAATTCAATATAGAAAGCTCGCAATTCAACCGGACGTTGGCGTCGCAATTGCACGCCATATGACGCGTAACATCTGTCTTGTTGTATGTACCGATCGTTACTCGGAAACGCCTGTATCGATAAACAGAGTACGTAATTGTGTGTTGTTGCATTTTTATAATACCGACGCACCAGTAAAGTTTTCCTGGTTGTTTCAAATTGATAGCTAATGAATAACTTCTGTTTGATTTTTCCTTGTGTTGAAATAGGGATACAGTTTTGGTATTCAAATTAATTTCGAAATATTTACCGCGGTTCGCTGCTTTTTCACTCGCGTCCCGTGGGACTACACCCGTACCGGGATAAAATATAGCCTATGTTACTCGCAGCTAATGTATCTTTCTAATGGTGAAAGAATTTTTAAAACTGGTCCAGTAGTTTTTGAGTTTATCCATGATAAACAAACAAACATACAATTTTTACCTCTGTATAATGTTAGAATGTGAATTTTATGGTATGCAAAATCAGTTATTGGGATTCAAAAATCATAACAGTTCTACTTTTTCATCACGGAAACACATTTTAATTCGATTTTGGCTTTGTAACGTAAATGCTGTATAAAATATCTGTAGTTATATTTAATCCGGACGCGCCCAAAGGGCAGGTCGTCAACTGTTCACGTTGAATGCTCTGGTTAAAAGCTTTTTTGTGCACATGACATGTATGTACAAATATACCTATGTAAAGGTATAAAACTGGGTGATTTTAATCGTTCTTTTATGTATGTGCTGTACATTTGTACATAATGATTAAAGTGCTGGGTAGTTCAGATATACAAGGCTTTTGCTCGCTTTTTTTCTGATTGTAACCTCCTATCTTTCTTCTGGAGTCCTGTGTTCCATGGTTTTAGTAAGATAAGTATAGATTGAAAATAATAATTTTGTTTTGAGCACAACATTTTGTTAATTAATAGATAATTGGTTTTCGCAATAAGCCGTTTATTCTTCACGTAATCAATTGCGACTTTCAAGAATTGTGACAATAGCCTAATTATTCTCTAATTGATAGTAATTTTAAGTAATTATAACGGAAAGTTTTATTGCAATTATGCTCAATTTTGTAAGCTTTCCAAAATTTACGAGTTCTAGGTTACTAGATACAAGTCTTTGAGAGAGATTAGTTATAGACATGAAACTCGGTGACGGCAAAATGTAATGTATTGTTAAAACATGTTTAACTACGTACATGATGCTATATCAAGCCGGTTACACTTCATTGATTCTCCCTTGTCTGATCTCCTCAATAGATTAGTCATACCAGACTTGATCGTGACTAAGCATCAATACTATATATACAGTAGATACAATTCTAATGCATGAGTTTGTGGAGTCAAATGCTTAATGTTTGTATACCAAGATTTACTAAGTCATCTGGTCTCCATAAACAAAAGAATGTTATAAGGTTGAAAGATCGAGAAATGTGGAAGCAAAATGGGGAGGCCTTTGCCCAGCAGTGGGGACATTATGGGCGAAAAAAAATAATATATAAGGTGTAATTTGCTCTGGAACAAGGATCCACAACTTAAAAACTCGAAACACGCGACCGAAGCTTACGATGAGTTGATACCATTTAAAATGATACCATTCAACTATAACGATGACCGAACTTTTTCAGTTGTCAAATCGCCAATTTGCCCAATGGGCGGCAAGTACACGTCTGGTTATCGTTATTATGTGGTCCAACTGGGTCTTAAACTTAAAAGCAATCATAAATCCAATAAACAACTTTAAATGTTAACAAACTCTAAATGTTCTCATAAACGCTGGTAGGTATGAAGTTCCGAAACCAGTCGCGGAAACTTTCATACATTACCTGCTCTATAGTTTTCATTAGCATGAAGAAGTTTGCATTTAACTACTACAGTCTAGCAGTGTACAGAGTAGTAAAATAAAAACTATTGAGCTTTCGTTTCGTGCATGTTTCGAAATTCGTTAAAATGGGAGATGTGGCATCGTTGGTGTAGTGGTCGCATAGCGCGACTTCGGCGCACGGGGTCTTTTTTTTTAACGACGACAAAGATCCCGCTGTGCAGCGGTGAGGGAGTGTCAGACTCTTACTGATTAAAAACCGTCGTGTTCCGTCGAAGGCCTTTTATGTACCTGGGCCGCGGTAACTCTTTCGAACATCCTGCAGCCCCGGCAGGCCTTGGCTCTTCTGGCCCCGCTGGGGTTGCTGACATCTCTGGCGCACGGGGTCTCGAGTACAGTTCCCGGGTCAGGCCGAAAGTGCTTTAGAAACTTTCACAAAGCAGCCCCGAGCCTGGAAGTTGGTGATTGATACACCCGTGCATCGGAGAGCATGTTCTTGTCGGTCCTGCGCCTGATCTCTCTCCGGTCATGATTAGTTCTAATGTAGTCTTCTGAATATGTCTCTTAATAAACAAGTATTTCCAGGTATATTCCCAAGTTCTACATTCATATTATGTAGCCTGAATATCCACCTGTACTGGCTTGCAAACACAGCTGATTGTGCCATAGAATAATACTCCCATGGGCTATGAAATACAGATTGTTTGTATTCACAGCCAATGGTTTCAAACATAGTTCAAACTCCCTCGGGAGAATAGCAGAGCATCTAACTTTGGCTATGTGGATATTGGATAATAATATATTATCCTGTATTGTAAACTAATATGAATATTGATTACAAGATAGTTTGTAACTCCTTCCCGGTAAATGAGATCACGTTAGATGGAAAAGTATGGAAGAAAAACACATGTGGAGGCCACCCGGAATAAAATATGTGATTAGAATCATGACATTTTTGCAATAGGGATGTCTGAATCGATTAAGATGAATTGAAACACAGCGTATAAGCAAAAAAGTGAAACAAAATCCCAGGACAGGACAGGAAAGACATCGCCTGTCTAGCCTATTTAGACAGACAATAAATACATGCTATAGTTAAAACTAGGAAGGTAATCTAAAAAGCTTGACCTCTGTCACCTCAATTAGAACAGGACAGTTAACCCTGAAACGACAAAAGGCCAAGGCTACATAATCGATTAACTAAATAACGTAGCCTACATCAACAATCGATAAAGCATCGGACAATAGTGACCGGTTGTTAACCCCTACGTAACATTGCAATAAAGATAAAGATAGAACTGAAGACATCAAGTTTTTACAACCACTAACAGTGCTGTGAAAACCGCACGTATTTTATACGGGTTAGTTAGGGTTCTCTAGAGAAATGAGGAAGTCGCTTTTAAAAAATTGGTTTGGATTGATATAATTTGTATCAGAATTGTGGTTTTACCAAGCGGTATTTGGTTGTCCCGGTAAGTGGGTTGAGGAGGTCAGAAAGACAGTCGTAAAACACTGGTACTCAGCTGCATCCACTTAGACTGGTAGCCGATCCCAACCTAGTTAGGAAAAGGCTCGGGATGATCAGAGTTGTGGTTTTAATTCCACTGAATATCTAAAAAGAAGTTGTTGCTTGCGGTTTCACCCGCGTTCCTCGGAAACTTCAATCCGAACAAAATATAGCTTATGTCACTCGAGGATAGTGTAGCTTCCCAACAGGGATATAATTTTTTAATCGGTTTAGTATTTCTGGAGCCTTTATGCTACAAACTTAGGTCTTATTCCTATGATGTTGAACTACTACTTAAAAAGAATAGTGCTACTTTATGTACGGAACCCGTCTTTTATACACCTGCACATACATACCCGTCATTTTTTATACATTTCGCGGCTTCCATTAGTCATCAGGCAGCATTCTGCATCGTCGGAATCTCGTCGAGTATTCAGTTAACGAGCGTACCGTACATAAATAATATACATATGTTAATTTTAAATAGCCCTTACTCATTTATACGTACAAGCCTTTTCAAAGTTCTTTTTTATTTAGTCTATCTTTTTTACCAACTGTGTGCTCTATGAAAAATGAATGGTCGACAAGTTTTCTCGTGTTATCAACCTTATTACTGCAGTGTAGAGTTGAAATCTACGTGAAATTTTGTTTAGAAAATTTTAATGTTTGTAGAGTATGTTTTGAGTACTGTAGGTTCTATTTATAAGCTTAAGGTTTCTTGCGGTATCGCCTGCGTCCTGTGGAAACTAATTACCGTATCTGGACAAAATATGCTTATAGCGTTTGATAAACACCCGGGAATAGTGAAGGGTTCAGTATGTCAGAGTATTTATCTTATAAACAGTCAATCAATAAAAAAAAATCTTCTTAGGTTATGTTACTTTATTTAGTTATTAAATGAGTTATGTCATTTATTTAGTCGTGTCTTATCTTTCTTGTTATCAGCTCAAAGTGACTAGGAAGTCCTAAGTCACTTGAAGTTTTTAATATAAATCTTTGCTCGGCTATTCAGAATTTCCTGACTGAAAATTGAATAGCTCTATCTGACTTGAGGATCAAGTTTTTTGTCACCGAAGCACTTTTTATTTATTTACTTGTTTTTGCACGTTTTAATTGCAAGGAGATGATAAGCTTTTTATTTCTTTACTTTTAAGTAAAGTTTCATTTAGATCAACAACTATTAATCATGTTATTTTTAAGTGCAGATATTTTGTACTTAATAAGCATTTACAAAATTAATTAATATTATGGGTAAGGTTTTCTTATTTATAGAATAGACAGTATAAATAAAGATAATCCTTACTAATATTATAAATGCGAAAGCAACTTTATCTGTCAGGTTTTTACGACAAAAATACTGAACCGATTGAACTAAATTATTATCCGGGTGCGGGAACAGCTAGTTACATAATATCTACTGAACTTACCAACATGGAAATTACTTCTATGTCTAACATAAAAATGGTTGTCACATCAAAAAGTAAAAAACAATTCCATACTCTCTTTGAAAACTCTTAATTAAATCATAGAGCCCCACTCTCCCCTATAAACTCCCAGCAGACTGCCTCCGGACTCCCTACAAGTTTATTTTTCAATATTGAACACAAAGGGGGTGCCCTGTGTGTAATTAAATTCAATTTATTATATTGATAAACCCATTGTCTGGCTTTTTAATAGGAAAATTGTAAGGCGTTTCTTGTTTTGCAAGTCGCGTTGTGTGACCAACATGAGTTGATAGTGTTTGAAAGATTTCATGTATTTATTTTATTGTTTACCAGCTCTTTTCCCGCGGCATTTTCGTCCACGTTCTTTGGGCAACTTTTGCTCGTACCCGTAAATATAGATATCCTATATTACTTCGGAGTAGTGTAGCTTTCGAACAGTGAAAGATTTTTTCAAATACTACTCATTTACAAGTGACATATAGGAGTCGCTAGAAAATCTAAGCTTTAGCTCGTTTTTCTACCGATTTTTCCGACGAGGTTTTAGCTCGTGTTAGGTATCTGTCTACCTACACGTACAGGTATTTGGGTCAGTTTCTTGTGAACCATTTTCTAAAAGCAACACCCATATTTGTATTTTCGGCTTTTAAGTTTCAGTTTTTGGCTACATTTTTGTACGTGCGTTGTAAATGTAGCTTCTGCGAAATCCATACATGTTATTAGTACCTATTACAAGGCTGAACAGTTTGTTTACTTGAACGCGGTAATCTGAAGAACTACTGGTCCGATTAGAAAAGATATTTCAGTGTTACATAGCACGTTTATCGAGGAAGGCTACAGACTACTAGGGCGAAAATAGTTATCCGTAAACCGCTTCCAGGAGCTAGCATGTAAATATAAACCTAACCATCCCTTTACACACAACTTTGTACAATACAAAATTATTTACGGGCATAAAACAAACGTTGCCCTGAAATATTGCCGGAGACACGATATATTTATTTAACTAACGTTCGTAAAACAAACACAGACTCATATAATTAATGTTTTTATTTTGTCAGAACTCATGTGTATTTTGTATGCTTTTATCGAGTTCCTAGTAAATTAATATTATTTCTAAAATTTCTCGGAAATTGGGGAAAAAACTTTATTTTTTTATTGGTGGAATATATGGAATCATATTTTCTGTTAACCAACCATATAATATGTGTTATAGAAAATGAAAAAAATAAATAAGTAGGCACGATGTTATTATCAAGGATGCGATTTGAAACAGATCTGTCGGTACGATACCATTTACCCACGTTTGAAAAAAAGCATGACGTAAGTAAACCTATTAGTAATCCTAACTATCAAATAACTATAACTGATGTTCTTAAACTAACCCGTTAGTCATAGTTGGCAGTATCAGCCAGCTTCACCAGTTAATCACGTTGGCAACCCGACTCGTGGCACCTACGTGTATTTATTGCACCTATTCATTGAAGCTACGACGATTGATATTCTAGCCACGTTTTTACTTCATACGTCAAAATATATTTAGTAAAGGTACTGATGTTATGAAGCTGATGAGTCATTGTTTGAAGGGACTAATCTTAGGAAATACTGTTATGATATCCGATTGAAATGTTTCGGTGTTATAGAGCCCGTTTATAGAGGAAATCACGTTTTATCTGGGTGCGCGACATAAGGCCTATAGCACACGGACCTAAATTGTGTCAGGTTTCTAAAGAATAGTCTACTCCCTGTTTCCAGGGATTTTATAGACCCTAGGGAACTACTTCACTGATCACTGATTTCATCGTGAACGGTTTAAAAAAAATCACAATACTAGTTAAATGAAAGAGGAAATTCAAATATTGAACTGACAAGTAAAAGCAACGAACCAGCATGAACAATCTGCCAGATACGCAGACGTATCGGTTAGCCGAAACCGCAAAGCAATCGATATATTCCATTTCCATTAATAAATAGAAATCGCTCTTGTGGGATTTCTACTCCAAGAGCTATGAACTGAACAGAAATGTTATATTGCGTTGTGTTCCTTTTTTAAAGTCCTACAAATAAAACGAATGTCAATTGTATTTCTACGCCTTTGTAATATTTCATAAAAGCTACTGTCTGCGGTTTCACCCACGTCCCGAGGGAACTACTTCTTGCATATGGATAAAAAGTAGCCTATATGTCACTCGGATGTATATTCAGTACATATAACTGTGGTATTCTCAAAAATAAATCAGTAGTTTTGTGCGAAAGCGTAACAAAACACATCCACTAAACACACTTTCACGTTTATGGCATTTAAAATGGATTTGATTTCATTTGAAATTGATTCACATCCTTCTCATCCTACAATTTATCTATCACGTCTAAAAGTCTCAATCTGCCGATACTTTAATGGCGAATATTTTAAATCTTTCTATCGCCTCTCAAACTTAATACGTAAACAGGAACAGTCGATCTCAAAACTAAACAAATACACTATTGTTTCAACGGCTTCATCGAAACTTAACAGTTGAACTATAGCAAATAGCCAAACAACTAGATATGGGTCAAGTGGGTCTTCCATTCGAGGGTACTCCTGATAGATTTGACGCCGATCTGTCTTCAAATTGCTTGCTTGCGAATTGGAGAACTGGATTAATATTTTCGAATGAGCTGATGTTTTTAAGAATACTTTTGAGAAGTTTTAAAAGTCCCCAAGCTTACTCCGATCTTTAATTCCGATCTTTATTTTAAAGAAAGAGATAATTGAATCGGATTGAGTAGGTGAAGCATTAAACTCAATCGTGGGTCAAACTCATCAAAATCAACGTGTGGGTTTCACTCTGTTATGATACATACTTTCAAGACATACTACATCTTTTCAAGACAGCTGATGCTCTCTAAATGAAAGATCTGCGCAATTCTATGGTGTTTCCTCCGTGGGTAGCTAAAGAAACATAATCACATTTCTTTCACTTAGTTAAGAAATTGTTTCGATCTCCCCTAAACACTATGTACTCCTTTTACGATGAGTAGCATTATTCGGAAACGGCTTTATGTAGTTAAGATGTGTAGCAACTTTTTCTTCTCTTCATAGAATAGGTAAATAAGTGAATTTTATTCAAAGGAATTCAGACGGATTTGGGAAAACTCTGACACTAGGGCTTGTTACATTAATAAAACCTGCAGCTCACTCGAAAAAAAGAAAAAGAAGATGGAATAGGTTCAGATGAAACTAACCATAAATCAATCGAGATTGTAAACCTCAATTTTCCTGTACATTCAATGCTTCTACACAGTACTTGATTTGACACCACTTTGACGTGCCGTTTGACATCAATTTACAGCTCTCAGTTTGACGCAACAAGGTCGAATCGCATGTAATATGAAAGTTTAATTGATTGGCGTATCCATGTTGTTGTGTAGTCTATACCTAGAGGTATGTATGTTTAGAGGTTGAGCTAATTTATGTGTTTGTGTCTCGAATTGATTTAGCAGTAGTTCATGTTCCTGACTTTGAAACATGTATGTGACTGGGTGAGGGTAAATAAGAGTTGTTAATGAGGATATGTGCAGCGGATAATCTCTGTAACTACAAAATCAGTGGCGTTTCATATCTAAAAATGTTCTTTAGTGCAATGAAATTTTTCAGGCTAAATATTGCTCAAATATAGGTCGCCCTGAATAACAGCCTTTTTTTAACGACTTCAGAAATCATCATATGACCCCTCCCGCTGTGGGTTAACAGCGGTGAGGGAGTGTCAGACTCTTATTGACAAAAACCGGTCGTGTTCCGTCGTAGGCCTTTTATGCACCAGGGCCGCGGTAACTCTGATTTGGTATCCTCAAATGATGCTTTTTAAGTTGCAAGCCTTTGTTGCCAGTCCCTAAGGACATGGGAAACAGATAAACATTATATTATGTCAGTACCTATAACCGTAACATTGAGCTATACTCCTTTAATAACCCGATATTCGGTCTTATCTCCGAATGCTTTATCGAAAGCGCTATGATATGGCAATATTACGATATTATATTACGCCGTGGACCCTACCCACGCTGCCCGAGGGAAATTACGACTTCACACCACATTATTACGTTATCACATATCAGAATATATGTGCTTTATCCCGTTTTATAATATTAAAACGTATAATTTTGTTCACGCATTGTGTTCATGTGGTACGCTGCAGAGGCAGGCCAAAAACTAACCATGTTGACTCTTCGACCGTCTTTTGTTTTCTATTGTTTTCCGTGTTTCGGAAGGGGCGGTTAATTGGTGGGTCCCGACTGTCATTTTACACATCTTTGGCAGTCGTTGCGGGTAGTCAAGCCAGAAAATCTGTCAATCAGTCACCAGAAAGAGTACCTATCGGATTCTTCTGGTGACTGGGTTGTGGAAGTCAGGTAGGCAGTCCAAAAGTTAACCAAGTAGACTCTTTGTCCGCTTTTGACTGTGTTTGATGTCAATTTTGTCTTCTATTGCTGAGACTGAAAAATATATATTAATGTTAAATGGTGGTTTTCAAAACGAAGCTATCGCACTGACAATCTCATGTACCATGTTTCTATCACAAAACTCATTACTAAAATTAGTTTGTCATAATATTCAGTCCTTAATAAGGAAAACAGTCCGATATTATTTGCACCCCCATGCGAGCTAATATCGTCCCTCGCATCCGAATATCTCTTTGAACTCTCAAAGGGGATGAGAAGGTTGTCTATTTGCAACATTTTGGGGGTCAATAAACTCCACGTAGTATATTTTGTTCGTATGCGAGGGCCTTGGCTAATTCTAATGAAAAAAGGTACGATTCTCCAGTTTATTTGACTTTTAAAAAAGTGGAAATATTTTTTGTTTGTTTGTATCCTAAAGGCTCCAAAATTGTTGAACCGATTTGCAAAATTCTGTCACTGTTGGAAACCTACGGCTAGTAGTGGTATTTTTTGGTCCAATTCCCTTTATTATCCATAGAAATGTCCATAGTAATGGTTCTGGATATGCTTTATATCTCTTGTTAAAAATGGCTGTCCAGATTTCCAGATTTTTTTTTGGAGTATCCAAAATGGACTTGAATGATGGTACGGATCTACTGCGTCAGGTGTATTATTATTATTATCATGAAATAGAATATAGTCTGTACATATTGTACATAATTTGAGTACATTTACTGCCAAAGCCTTTTGAAACGGCTTTAGGGCGCGTTCACACGACACGCGCACGCCTAGCGCACGCCACCCGCGTCCAACTCGCATTGAAGTTTGTTAAATAAGAATTTGAGCCTTATAATGCATCGATAGATCTCAAATTGCATTTAACGAGGTCTACACGCGCACGCCATGCGCACGCCCCGCGCCCGCCTCGCGCCCACCCTGCACTCGCCCTGCCCGCGCTCTGCACCCTCCCCGCGTACGCGTTGTGAAACCTGGAAGCCACTATGCCTAGTGAACGAAGTAGTCGTCCCTAGTAGTTTATGTGGGCGCGAGGCGTGTGCGAGGCGGATGCAGCGCGTGTGCGGGTTTAAGGCGGGCAGAACGCGTGCACGGGTGCTGTGCGTGATCGGCGCGTGTCAGCTGAATACGCCCTTACCGAAGACCGAAGTGCCTCTCCCAGACCAGAAGTGTTTTGTTTGCATAACGTAAGCTCTATGTTGGAGTACTATTGCCTCAAATCCTTTGCCATGAACGATGTACTTTCGTTTATGGAAGCCATTTCACAACACAGCCATCTGTTTTGTCTGACCGCCCACTCATAATTTCATCACACAATCAATAATCAACTTAAACTCTCACAAATAGAATTCATTTTTGAATAAAGTCTTCCTAGCACCCCCCCGGATATTGAAATTGATACCTAAAACCCGATGTACGGAACCCTTTTGTTAATGTCGCAGTTTTTTCAGGGTTCCGTACCCAAATGTTAACCCTATTGTTTTCGCTCCTCTGTCCGTCCGTCCGTCCGTCCGAAATTTTCACAGATGATGTATTCTATTGCTGCTATAACAACAAATACTGAAATAAAATAAATATTTTGGGGGGTTCCCATACAACAAAAGTGACATTTTGCTCATTTTTGCTCTGGTACGGATCCCTTCGTGCGTGAGTCCGCTCGCACTTGTTTTTTTTTTTTTTTTTTTTAATTTTGGACCATTGTTCCTGTCGATTGAGCGTTATTTATTAGTGAAGGGGATATTTCGACCCTTGTTTTGTTACCTGTTTAAATTTTATATGGGTGGTTACTCCAATCTGATGCGTATGTAAATGTTTTGATGTTTGATATGCTGAATTTAATCGAATCTCGGGTTACAACGGGAATGGATGAATTTATTTGCATAATTGTTTCGGCGTGTGCCGGTTTTTTTGGTGTTTTTTGACATGTGATGGTTGGTAATTACCAGACGTATACAATATTGCGAATAAAGTGTGAGTTGCACCATTTAACTATAACGATAACATTGGTCAAATCGGTTTCGATTTCAATTAGTAATATCTCTTTGTCACCTTTCACAAAAGGGATTAACAGAGGTTATTAAACGGGTACGTATTTTTATAGTTCGGCCATTCAGAGAATGCGTTCCTGACACGTCGCGATTGAACTGACGACGTAACTACATTCATTGATTATTGATATAATAATGTTGTTTTAATGCTCCTCAATTGTTAAAACGGTAAACAACCAGCAAAAATATTTTTATCGTAACTGCAACGCCATTGCAAAGTTACGTCGTCAGTTCAATCGCGACGTGTCAGGAACGCATTCTCTGAATGGCCGAACTATAGTACATTAACGGCCAGTTTCTTCATCAAAAGTTAAAGTTAAAGTAATGTCTAAAGTAAAAGTAACGGTCAAATACGTTTTTTCAAGGCTAAAGTGACAGCAAAACTAATAGAAAAATTGAATTTGACCGTTACTTTTACTTTAGACATTACTTTGACTTTTACTTTGGATTTAACTTTTGATGAAGAAACTGGCTGTAAGTTTTATGAATTTATAATTATGTTAATGTTAAAGATTATGTGTGTCGTTATAATCAGTTACTATCTATCTGTTTTCGCGCGTGGAAAATGTAGCCTATGTTTACTCGAGGATAGTGTAGCTGAAAGAATTTTTTAGAAACCGGTTCAGTAGTTCACTTACTACAAGTTAATATTCCAAAAATAAGGTTCCTTTAATTATAAAGATATGAAGATCTTTCTCTTCTACTAACCACATAGACATTATGTGGGCAGAACAGCCATTTGAATCTCATCCCGTCCATATCGGATCGATTTTACGAGCTCATTATCATTAGTGTTACCAAGAAAATCTTCAATGACTCATTCTCGTCGTATTTTTATGACTGAACGACGTAGCAACAACGTTTATATATCTGATTTGCATTATGTACCGTTTAATTATGTTTAGCTTTGTATATTAAAATATCCTTGGCTTTTATATGATTCTGTTTGAAATTGTCTCAGTATGGAGTCCAATTCTAGGCTACTCTGGCTACTCCTCTTCAGCACAATCCATACTTTGTTGCTTTGGTCTTTAATTTGATTTTCAAACCTGAAAATGTTACCAAGTATGGGAATGGTGTCTGAAGGTGTCATCATCCATCCATTTTTTCCCAACTATGTTGGGGTCGGCTTCCAGTCTAACCGGATTCAGGTGAGTAATAGTGCTTTACAAGAAGCGACTGCCTATCTGACCTCCTCAACCCAGTTAACCGGGCAATCCGATACCCCTTGGTTAGACTGGCTTCTGACTGCCCGTAGACGACTGCCAAGGATGTTCAATGACAGCCTGAAGGTGTACTTTTACCAAACCCTCATTGCTGCACGGAATCCTAATTTGCATATTCCTCTTTAAAGAGTCATCATTATCATAGGTCATAGGACTTGCAAAATGTAGCAACAACTGATTATAATCTACAGTCTTACAGTTACATCTACGTCATGAAGATTATTTCAGCTTACGTCATGGTTTTTTCCTTTGGATTGTGTCCTAGAAATAGTACCTATGAGAACATGTTTAGTTTATGTAAAGCGAATCTGAAATAGTCTTGTATGCTTTGTACCTCGTAAAGAATGACACTTTTTATGTGAAATTATCAAATGACCCTCCCGCTGTGGGTGCAGCGTGAGGGAGTGTCAGACTCTTACTGACTAAAACCCCATCATGTTCCTTCTTAAGCCCTTTGTGTACCAGGACCGCGGTAACACTTTCGAACAATCCTGCAATCCCGGCAAGTAAAGGACAATTTTACCTGTTGCTCCAAAAAACTTGTGCGTCTATTAAACTTCAACAAATTAGTTTTCACAAAGAATCAACGTTAACAACGACCTTACAGAATACTTGAGACTGACAAAATAGTCTTTACAATAAAAGCAATTGCTAGCATTAGATGAATTACTAGGGAACCGAGCAAAACCGCTTTGAGTCTGTGTGTGTTGCTCTGCAAATGTGTGCGTGTAAGTAAACTATTGTATGTCTGTCTGGGTGATAACGACGAACGCACACGTAGTAAATTGTCAGAAGATATTTTTGTCTTGAGATTTATTTTGTTGTCTTCGATTTTTTTTTAGTATGTTTCGTGGTAAAATTAATTTGAAATGTAAAGACTGCGTAGATTGGCCGTTAATTGAAAGTCTTTCGATGTTACAAAATATAATTAAAATTAAACAAAAACATGAAACATTTTCGGTCTCCGTCGAAAAACAAGGAGAAAATGAAATTATATTTTTGACCTATTTACTGTTTGAAGTAAAATCAACATTAGAAATGGCTTGTAAATTGAATTTTGAGTGTGCCTATAAACATAATATTTTTTTATTTGAATACATGAGTGCCTTGACTGGAGTTACCTTTGATTTTCGAAATTGGGTTCAAAATGTAATATTAAAAAGTAAAAACGAAAAGGGATAAAATTCTGGAGCTGAAGTCCTAAAAAACTTGTTAGCAAGAGTTGTCCACTTTTATTTGTAAATGTATTTCGAAATTCAATTCCCACCTCAAATTAAAAAGTTAACAAAAAATAATTTCATTTTACCTTACAAAATGATGTTTTCCTTGTTTTTGTCCCAATTTCTCTTTCTATTTGTTTTTAAACAAAACCTTGGGAAACAAGCGGAAGCTTTAGAAGTTCTGAAAAAGTTGAATTTCTTTTACATTGTTATGAAGGATTTTTTTAAAAAGGGAGCACCTTTTGAATTCTGACACGTGAGGTTTAGTCGTATCCATGTTTTTGCTTCATCATACTTTTTCGTAGTTGGTGATTCTTGTCAGACTGACCGTGGATTTTCTCCGTTCTTTTTCGGAGCCTGATCATATACTATAGTTCGGCCATTCAGAGAATGCGTTCCTGACACGTCGCGATTGAACTGACGACGTAATAACATTCATTGATTATTGATATAATAATGTTGTTTTAATGCTCCTCAATTGTTAAAACGGTAAACAACCAGCAAAAATATTTTTATCGTAACTGCAACGCCATTGCAAAGTTACGTCGTCAGTTCAATCGCGACGTGTCAGGAACGCATTCTCTGAATGGCCGAACTATAGCTGTTCCCAGCGTTTCCATCCGTGTCCCCAGGGAACTATTTCCCGTATTTGAATAAAAGTCACCTATGTCATTTCTTAGGTTCTTGAATATCTGCATACCAAATGGCATTTAAATCGGTTTAGAACTTTTGGCTTAAATGCCAGATAGACACAGAGCTACTTTCGCATTTCGCTATCATATACCAGGGATTATGATATTATAAATATGTTGTTAAGTTACCATTCCCCTTGCCAGGCCGTACATTATAACTAATAAGCGTAGCTTCCTATCAGACCAATATGGATACAGTTCATACAGGCATTTCATAGTTTGCCAAAGCCGATCTGAGTGCCCCAACCGCACCGAATCCCTTTACGCTAGTTATTGAATAGTCTGGCTATGCCACTACTTCAGCCCCTGTCTACCTGTCTGTGTCCTAATTACGTAGCGCAATTGCTTTCAATGGCAATTAAATGCGTTCCATTTTAATTTTCGGTTCATACATTGCTTTATTATCTTTTATTTATATGCTATATTATGCATCCTTGGCAGTCGTTACGGGTAGTCAGAAGCCAGTAAGTCTGACACCAGTCTAACCAAGGGGTATCGGGTTGCCCGGGTAACTGGGTTGAGGAGGTCAGATAGGCAGTCGCTTCTTGTAAAGCACTGGTACTCAGCTGAATCCGGTTAGACTGGAAGCCGACCCC
Organism: Helicoverpa zea; assembly: GCF_022581195.2. Taxonomy (NCBI): domain Eukaryota; kingdom Metazoa; phylum Arthropoda; class Insecta; order Lepidoptera; family Noctuidae; genus Helicoverpa; species Helicoverpa zea. The sequence goes on from NC_061478.1 coordinate 2,701,940, forward strand.
AATATGATTGGGAAAAAGGCTCGGAGGATGACATTGCTTTATTATGTACCTATTAAAAGAATTTGATGTATGAAGTCATAACTCATAAGGCCCAAGTTAACCGACAACTTTAACGTCCGATAAAAAAAAAATATTTACTATAAATTTTCACATTCAAGTTTCAAAGTAAACAGTTGTATTAAGAAAAACGGACGTTTATGTTGTCGGTCAATATAGGCCTTGTTAATAAACTAGTTTCGTTCGCGTGGTGTCATCCGTATTTTAAGTGAACAGCAGAGCTTTATAACTGTAGGTGTCTATTAGTTTCGATTCCGTTGAATAACTTACAGAAATGTGTTAAGTCCTACATATAATATAACCCAATTGTATGCTATAGCACAGATTACTAAATAGACTATAGGAAAGTTATATAATTTTGTTGACTACCATTTTACGTAATAAGTAGCCGAATACAAACACTTTGTATAGAACATTAATTAGCTATTGTTGCCCTTTCCCAGCTTATGCTATCTACTATCTAGTTATTAGTTATATACGCGCTTCACGAGGTTATTTGACGGCCCAGGATTAACTCTTAATTGCTCCGCCGGATTAGGGGAAATGTATAATATGGTTGTTGTTATGAAATAGTTTTATTTATAAGCTTTAGTTTTGTACGTTGATGATGCTATATGTATATGATGTACCTACTTTATCTTCTAAACTTTTTTAATGAAATCTATATTTTTTGGTGTCAATTTAGTACATCCTTTTTAGGCCCTAGTTCATCAACAATATACGTCAGTTTTATTACTCCAGTTTTGTTAACTATACCACGCAATTTACAAAGTAAAAAGTTGATTTTAGAAAAAAACTGATTTATGTTGCCGGCACTCATGATCAATTTAAATTAAATGTGGCAATTCTAATTGCCTGTTTCTACATGCGTTCATAGACGTTGTTTCTGGCACTATAAACAGCACGCATTTTTTAAAATTTAGAATATTATCTTAACAAAAATCCTCGGATATAAAACCTCGTGTGTGTTTGTCAAGTCTGCGCACGCGTCTGGTGATGCGATTACGTTAGCCGGCGCTGTCAGCTGTGAGCTCTCTACGCTGTCGAGTGTCGGCCTTCGTAGAACCATGGCGGACGCCGAGCGGAGAGGTCGTGTAGCGGGCTGTTGGATTATGCACGAGTTTCTATTGTGTGTCAGGTTAAATAAAAATGTATTATCGTAATATGTATGCGTAACTTCTGAACGACTGCATTATTTTTTCAAAATATGTTATGTTAACTTAATAAGTTGGTATCTATACTAATATTATAAAGCTGAAGAGTTTGTTTGTTTGTTTGAACGCGCTAATCTCAGGAACCACTGGTCCGATTTGAAAAATTCTTTCAGTATTAGATAGCCCATTTATCGAGGAAGGCTATAGGCTACTTTTTATCCGGGTTCGTGCCGAGGTTCCCACGGGATGCGAGTGAAACCGCTGGCACGAGCTAGTGTGAGGATAAATGACAAACAAACTGCAAATTCCCCGTCCTTTATGTATAGGGATTCAAATTACATAGATAATAATGCTAAATATAATTAGGACAATAAATGTTGAGCTCTCAAGAAATAGGCAGATAGAATTACTTCGATTTTCTGAGTATAGCAACGGCTTATTATTACATCCAATCATTAATTAATCGGAGATAATTATAAATAGCATGGCATAATAGGTATGTAATTAATTGAATCCCGTAAAATTAACAATACGTATGTATTCTTTAATCAAACAATAACTCATTAACTGAAAAAGAGGGTAACTGATTTAGCGGTCGCACATTTCCACGAAACGTGATACAAACAACCCATACAGATTATATAACCCACCTTTTCATTTGAAATGAGTCGATGTTTTATATAAGGGTTTTTCGGAATAAGGTTGGATTTTAAACTACGTTATACAATTATTTGGCAGCACATTTCAGAATTCTGTATTAGGTTCAGAGAGGCGTTTATTTTTTCTAAGGACTCGAAAGTCTGTAGTATGTATTTAGTTTTTTTTTTAAGATTACGGACTTAATTTTATGATTTAGAGAAATATGGAAGAAGATGGATGAAACTTGGATCTACAAACACATGAAAATTGGGATACTGACAGTAGGATATAGCTTCAAATGCTGTGAATTTGTTTTTCTAAATAACCCTAAGAGTGTACCTAAACAATTTTAAGACATAAGTGAAATTGCTGATGCAACTGTGTATATTTACTGGAATTAATATGATAAAAATGAATTAATTAAACTTACGAACTTTGCGTCTGAGGCTATTAAAATGTCTGGAATAAGTATCTGGTAATTGTTATTCAGAATATATTTTTACTTGTTACAGCGCTATGGGAGGAACAAGAGGCGCCGGAATACGACATCGACACGGACGACGAGCGCTGGCTGAAGCAGCAGAGGCATCCAGAGCTCACAGGTATACATACTCACCCGTATGTAAATTATTGTTGTTTATTTACTAGTAGTTACTACTAATGACTAATTTGAGGAGCGAGTTAAGTAGTAGAAGTACCTTGAAATACATATGTATCATCACACATTTTTTTTCTCATTACATATGTTTTCTAAGACTTATGTGCTTAAAAACAGCTTCTCATACCGTGACTACAGAATACAGGATCTCGGGTTCGATTCCCGGGTCGGGCTGAAACCGTTACCAAACAAACTAGCTCTTGAGTCTGAGTATGAAGGTAGAATTCCGTGGGTCGCGGCTTGCGCAGCCGCGCGCGGCTTACGACAGTCGTCGGCCGCGCGCGACAATAGTCAACCTATGAAAATGTATGGCGCCGCTGCCGAGGCTCGCGACAGTCGCGCGCGGCCGACGAAAATCGTAAGCCGCGCGCGGCATTGTGTTGAAATTAGTAGATTTTGTTCGTCCGTTCCCTCTAGTCGAAGTGCTAATTGATATCCTTGAAGAAGAAGAGGATGACGTATTGCTGTGGCTGTATTATGAAAATAGATTACCAATCGACCCTATTTTTAAAAAAGTAGAAATGATGAAGGATACTACCCAATACTGATTCAAAAGCATTTGTATTGTAATGAAAACAAAAGGAACTTTTGCCGACTAAATAAAAAACAATTCAATTCTGGTTTTACTAAAATTATATAGATGTTACTAAGCGCTAGACCATGTTGAGATGCATACGGCCGCGCGCGGCTTACGAAATTCGTCGGCCGCGCGCGACTGTCGCGGACCTCGGCAACGGTGTCATACATTTTCATAGGTTGACTATTGTCGCGCGCGGCCGACGACTGTCGTAAGCCGCGCGCGGCTGTCGTAGCCGCTATCCACGGAATTCTACCTTGAAAGTCGGTGATTTTTTGCATGGGAGAACATGTTAATGTGTGACTTTTCACTGTCACGTATGGAATTGCCATCCCATCGAGCCATGAGTGTGAGGGAGAGTACACCTGTGTCTGCGCAAATGCTTGTGCACTATAATATGTCCTGTGCAGCTGGCTGATGTCCTTATATTCAACAGCCGCCGTGGCCTTCAATCGGCCTGAGAGCTGGATTGCTATATTCAAGTACATCCTTATTTTCGCTGCAACTTATTTAATATTAAAACACTGCTTGACTGCTATTTTTGTTTATTTCCAGAGCTAAAATTCGAGCAAATGATGGACAAACTGGAGAAGAGTTCAGGCCAGACGGTGGTGACCTTGAACGAGGCTAAGCTGCTTCTGGAGAGGAATGATGACCTCGTCATCGCCGTGTACGATTACTGGTTGAATAAGCGCCTCAATACGGTGAGTTACATGTTTGGAAGTTGGTTAAGTTTTTAGACAAAATGTTTGAAATTGACAAGTACATACAACTAGCTTCCGCCTGAGTATAGTTCGGTTAAATTGCGTTTCCAAGAGAATTCTTCAAAAGTCCGGGATAAAAACTATCCTATGTTCTTTCTCAAGGTCAACTCTATCTCTGTACTAAATTTTATTAAAATCATTTCAGTGGTTTAAACGTGAAAGCATAATAGACAGACAGACAGACAGAGTTACTTTCGCATTTATAATGTTAGTAGGGATTATGTGTAATTATACAAATTACATAAGACCTGTTCCTGCTCCATTAAATTTGGACGTGGCATGTAATCATTAAATCTTACAAATATTATAATTGCCAAATTTTGAGATTTTCACGCTAAATTGACGTGGAGTTTGATGAAACTTGGCAGCAATATATAGCATATAGGACCTACATAGCAATATATACCATATTCTGATACATATAGGATACTTTTTATCCATCTGCTGGAAATAATTCACTCGGAACAGGAGCTTAAGCTAGTCTATAAGAATTGCTTTAGGTTTATCAAGACTCCGACGCTCCAATATTAATAACAATAACTGTTTTGTCCCCAGCAACATCCACTGGTCCTGTCAGTGAAAACAGAGAACAGGCCGGGCCAGTCCTCTAACAACCCCTATTTGGCGTTCAGGCGGCGGACGGAAAAGATGCAGACTAGGAAAAATAGGTGAGTGCCACTTTAGCAGTTTGTGATACGATTCTTTAAAACATCGTCCACTTACAGCTGATAAAATATAGCACAGTTGCTAGAGTAATTGAAACAATACATAAAAAAGTTTTTAGAATATATGTGACTGTTGTAGGGAAGGTATTAGCGTTAAACACAACGTTTGCTTAAGGTTAAGTCCAGGTTTCCTCAAGGATGTTTTCTGTCACTGTCAGTCTGACATCTACACATCTGACTTTAACTATTACATCACCACGACTTCATATTTATATCTGCTTAGCCGTTTACCAACTGTATTTGGATTGGAGTCTAACCTAATGAGCTGAGTACCTGAGTTAAGATTGACTGTCAGACTTTCTGGCTTCTGACTACCCGTAACGACTGTCAAATCACAGCGTAATATTTGTATCACAATCATTTAACAATAAATCTTCATTCTTTTACAGGAAAAATGACGAGAGCTCATACGAGAAAATGCTCAAACTCCGTCGTGACCTCGCTCGAGCGCTGACTCTTCTGGAGCTGGTGGCGCGGCGCGAGAGTGCCAAGCGCGAGCTCGTGCGCCTCACCGCGCTCATCGCCGAGCGCCGCTACGCCGCCGGCGACTTCGCCAACCAGCTGCTGCCCGACCCGCCGCCCAGGTATGTGCCCCGTCCTCCCGGCCTGCCGAGAGTGCCAAGCGCGAGCTCAGGTACTACCACCCCTCATTACCACCTGAGGACCCTGTCTGTCGGAAGGTTGGCAAGCCCAACATTCGACCCAACATCACATGGCGATCCTGCAATTGGAACGGATGGTCTCCCAACATCGCAGCTGCCTCCCACTCCCTGACTGCCATCATCATCAGCCTTTTTATCGTCCACTGCTGAGCACAGGCTTCCTCTCCCATAGAGAAGGATTTGCGCGTTATCACCACGCTTGCTAGTGATGCTCTGGTTTGGTGATTTCAGACATTATAGCCCAGGTTACCAAGATGTTTTCCCTCACCTTTAATCAATCATTGGTGTCCAGGATATACCCTTAGTGCTAAGAGAGTACCTTTTCCTTCACTCTCATATGACACTAGGCCGGGTATACCAGAAGCCACGAGCTTCTACAAGAAAATAGCTCAAAACATTTCACTATAATATATCATTAAAAATGTATTCGTTCCATTTCCAGGCCCGCGTACACTCCAGTCCCGCTGACGTCGTCGTCGTTCCGTCGCGAGGCGTACCCCCTCCCGCACTACACCCCGCGGCCGCCTCCCGCGCCCGTCGACCAACCGCGACAGGTACCCACAAATATATCAACTCTTTGTCTCAGGGTCTGCGTAGATATGGCAACACTTCTCCGAAATACGGTGATATTTCGACGCAAAAGATTGAACAGATCAGCAGGCCAACCTACCCGAATCTGTAAATTTTTATCAATCGAACTTTAACCTTCCATTATTGTGGTAAGGTTGAAAATCTATTGAAGAAATTTGACAGATGTCTTAACATAAATGGCTCGCTGCGTGTGTAAAATATTGCAGTGTTTCGGGGATTTGTGTTGCCTTGTCTATGATGGACCTTAAAGGTTAGGGATCAAGTTATTTAAACATAAAATTAACCTTGGAATAGTGGCAACAATAATGAAACATCGATTCGATATGAAAATAATTCCTTCAATTTATTGATATGCCACTGTGTATAAAAAAGTGTTTTAAATCTGCACAAAAATGGGGCTGATACTCGCAACTTAAATCCTACCGATTAAGACCGAAAAATATTTAAGTGATCACCGGTCTACCGGTTAACAGTGAAACATCTAAAGGCACGTAAACTAAGAAGTATATTATATACATCATATACACACATTTCTTTACAATTGCCCTGCAAAAATCTACTTAAATGGGGAGTTTATTTCGTCAGTCAGGGCAGAAAATTGACGTTCAAATAAAGTGCTGCTATTCAGCTTTATTTAGATATAAAATAAGATGGTAGGGAGCGGTGTGACGTCAAACGCGCTAATAGATGTTTCACTCAACAAAAAAAAAAACAACTTTTATATACATATATTAAAGTAATAAAAGCGAGTAAGATATCATGATAGTCTGTTGCCTTCCAGCGAGAAAAGCGTCCGTACAAGAGACGGAAACACAGGCATCCCGTCGTCGGCTCCGTGCAGGGGCTGCGAGGTACGTATCAGTTTATACGTGGCGCTTTAACGACGTGGCGCAAAAACGTTGTGGCGCAAAAATGTTGTGGCGCAAAGACGTTATGGCGCAAAAACATCATGGCGCAAATACGTTGTGGCACTTAAATGTCGTGGCGCCCGAACGTCATGGTGCTTATACGTACTAAAATAAACTTTAATGAGCCCTAGTGTCGAGGGTTTTCACTATAAATCCTTCTAAGGGGAGAAATAAAGGTAGTATTGTTCGGGTTTTATGTTTTTAAATTAATAGTTAAGTATCAAAAGTCTTATTATAATGATATTTTAAACTAATGAGACCATCTTCTATAAATACGGGGGTATTTCAAATTTATTAATTTGTACCTAAGAATATGGATAAGATTTCATACAGGTAGGCATTGTTTTGTGATTATCAAAAAGTCGTAGGGTATCTGAAAAAAAAAAGTAAAACTGCCGTTTAATATTTATGTGTTTCCTGCATCTAATCTCTTGTACTGGATACTGCACTCTATAAAAATAATATTATTTCCTCAGACGCCATGCGTATTAATCTAATTTGAAAAGTAGGGTACCTTTTATGAAAAAGGTTTAGTGAACGGTAGTTCTAAAAGATTGAAAATATTTTGGGTTACAGTTTACCGAAAGCGTATTGAAATGTGGGTACGTTAAAATACAATGCATGTATATTAACCTAATTAATTAAAAATAATAGTCACAACGCTCTTGTTAAACTGGCTATGTCAAAATATTATGCCAAATTACACCATCAATCGATTACATTAAGGATTTTGTTTAACAACAAACTTTTACTTTTTGGGAATAAATGGTTTTAGGAACCGAAGTCCTAAATAAGAATTTTAGAAGAGCTGATTACCCTAATCAAACTTTCATTTGGTTGGTGTAATGTTCTTCACATTCTTCAAACTTTATCGAACCTTAATGTAAAATAACATCGCGAATATATTTGTAACATTGCAGATTCTGGCGTGTACACTTCTTCGGAGGAAGAGGGCAGCGGCCGCGCCGACGCCGCCACGCCGCCTGACGACGGGCCCTTCGCCTTCCGACGCAAGCCCGGCTGTTATTATGAAATGGTCAGTAAAATTACATTTAAATATTTCATTGCTCGATATGTTCGTTGCATTGTGAGATACATCAGGATAGAAGATAAATATGGACCCATTGGGAGATTAATATAAACACAACAAATATTTTCAGTAATAAAAGTAGTCTACCTACAATGATAGTGCTATGCATTGTGTTAGATATTTTTTATAAATTGGTAGACTACTTTCCTTAGCCTACTGTACTAAATTGGGTTGTTAATTAACTAAGTCAAAAATAAAATATCCATTTTGTAAAGCATCTTAAAATAATATCAGTTCTTTTTCTTGTTTCAATTAAAAAATATATTTTGGATGTGAAAATTCTGTGACATCATAGTTTTTTTTTTTTGTATAAATAGTTGGTTAGTTTAGTTATATATTGCACATAATGTAATCATTATTAACAGAAAAAAGTGGTGAATTTGACCAGTTTTCAACTATGTTTATGAGAATAAAATAGTAATTAACCGTGATTAATATTCAGTATTATGTTTGCAGCCGACGTCGACTCTGTATGGCGACCCCGTGGACCCTGATGATCCCTCCAAAGACGGGATGTTCGAGCACGAGATGGATGAGAGGCATAGGTAACACATCCACTTTATTATACATTATTTAGGTTTATATAGGTGGACAGAAGACCTATAACGGTTGCCGGAAGACGCTGGATGTAGGTCGCCTCCAACAGGTATCTGTGGAGATCTAAGGGGGAGGCCTATGTTCAGCAGTGGACGTCCTATGGCCGAGATGATGATGATATTATAGGTTCTTTACTTGCTGTCTCGCCCGTGTAGCGAGAGAAATACTTCGTGCCTCTGGATAAAAAGTAATTTCCGTTGTTCCGTCCGTAACTTGTGGTAGCTACTTCCTGCATGAAAAAAGAAGCTTTGATAAATTGGCTATCTAACGCTGTAAGAATTTTTCAAATCTGAACAATAATTCCGGAGATACAAACCGGTTCAAACAAACTCTTCAGTTTTAAAATATTACTAGGTATAGATTCCGAATAAATAAAAATAATGTGTACACCTACAAATATATGTCACTTGCCTAACTTTTTTTCCAATTAGGTTGGGGTCGGCTTCTAATCTGAACGGATGCAGCTGAGTACCAGTGTACCACATAAAGCGACTACCTATCTGACCTCCTCAAACCAGTTATCCGGATAACTCGGCAAGATTTGTTTGTCAGATTTCTACTTTCTGACTTACCGTTACGACTGCCAAAGGCCCGGACCCACCATTTAACATATGATTGACCTTACCATTTGTGTTTGCAGGTACACGCTGACTTCCCTCCGGTCTGGCTGCATCGGCTTCGCCCGGCGGCGCCTGTGCCGCGGCGGGCGCGTGGCGCTGGACCGCACGCGGACGCCGCTGCACGACCTGTTCACGCGCCTGCCCTTCCCGCCCCAGCCCCACCAGCCACACGTATGTATCACTACTGGCTATATACTCTGCTATGGGTGGCGCTGGACCGCACGCGGACGCCGCTGCACGACCTGTTCACGCGCCTGCCCTTCCCGCCCCAGCCCCACCAGCCACACGTATGTATCACTACTGGCTATATACTCTGCTATGGGTGGCGCTGGACCGCACGCGGACGCCGCTGCACGACCTGTTCACGCGCCTGCCCTTCCCGCCCCAGCCCCACCAGCCACACGTATGTATCACTACTGGCTATATACTCTGCTATGGGTGGCGCTGGACCGCACGCGGACGCCGCTGCACGACCTGTTCACGCGCCTGCCCTTCCCGCCCCAGCCCCACCAGCCACACGTATGTATCACTACTGGCTATATACTCTGCTATGGGTGGCGCTGGACCGCACGCGGACGCCGCTGCACGACCTGTTCACGCGCCTGCCCTTCCCGCCCCAGCCCCACCAGCCACACGTATGTATCACTACTGGCTATATACTCTGCTATGGGTGGCGCTGGACCGCACGCGGACGCCGCTGCACGACCTGTTCACGCGCCTGCCCTTCCCGCCCCAGCCCCACCAGCCACACGTATGTATCACTACTGGCTATATACTCTGCTATGGGTGGCGCTGGACCGCACGCGGACGCCGCTGCACGACCTGTTCACGCGCCTGCCCTTCCCGCCCCAGCCCCACCAGCCACACGTATGTATCACTACTGGCTATATACTCTGCTATGGGTGGCGCTGGACCGCACGCGGACGCCGCTGCACGACCTGTTCACGCGCCTGCCCTTCCCGCCCCAGCCCCACCAGCCACACGTATGTATCACTACTGGCTATATTAGCATGGCCTGTTAATTCATAGGCCATATTGGAGGTCAAAAACTCCATTAATGACTGCCTAGATACATAACGAACTACGCCTTTAATTTTAATGGATCTTTCTGCAAATCACGGTGTATGTTCTAAAACTTACTCTTAAAAAACAGACGGAATTATATTATAAATATTTACTTAAACATACCAATCTTATTTACAGGAGGACATCGAAACGAAAGCGCAAAGAACTCCAAAAGAACTATCAATGGATTACCACAGCAGCGGCAAATATCCTTGGAGGCATGCCTTCCGACGCCACCTCGCCCGCAATCCCGACCTCTGGACAGCCGACACGGACATCAAGCAGGAAGCAACCAAGTCGGACTTACCCGACGTCCGATCCGACCTGCCCGACATCCGATCCGACTTGCCTGACGTCATCCAAGACAGTGTTAATAGTGTTAAAAGTGATATTAGGTTTAGTGCAAGGACTTTAGATGGTGTAGTGAGAGATAATTTGCAACGGGTGATGAGGAAGAGAGCTTGGAGCGGTTGTTCGGATAGCAGTTACGATTCTGATGAGAGTCTGCAACCGGTTGAGAAGGAGTTTGAGCAGTTTATCAATGAAGTTAATAAGAAATGGTGAGTTTTTTACGATTGTTATGAGAAATTAGCTTACCAATACCAGCACTGGGTCCTTTCTCAGGCTTTAAATAATCTGTGTATAAAATTGTATTTTAAATCGGTTCAATGGTTTTGGCGTGAACGCATGATAGACGACAGTTACTTTCGCATTTGTAATCGCGAGAAATGATTAGTTTAGTGTTTTTTAAAAATGAATATGGCCATTGGCTGTACACAATATCAACATGTTATTTTCATTTATCATTGGTGACATTCACACGGAATTTCATCAAAATCGTTTCAGTTGTTAAGGACATACAATCATAACCATTCTCACACATGACACAGTTTACTGAGCGATAATAAAAATACTGTTTTCCTATATATGTTTTGTATGACAAAAGAAAATTAATAAAACCATTTTTTTCCAATTCCAGGTTACATTTCCGACCAAAAACCCCCCCACCGTCGCCCCCGCACCCAGAGAGCCACGACACAGAGTTCCCAGTGTCGCTACACACGCCCATCGCTGTCGAGATCCGGTCCGACACCGTGTCCGACACTCACGACACTTTCACTACCTCAGAGTTCACTCTCGCCGATCTGTACCCGGATATAAACCCGGTGTTGGATAATAGTGTGACCGGATTAGATATTAGTGGGGACGATTTGCTTAGTGAGGATTTTACGGGTGAGTGTTTTTTTTGTTATTGCTTATTAGGATTTGATTTGTTTTTTACATGCTATTAAGTTTAAATCTCTTTTAAAATTGGTAAACAGTAAACGGTCAATATTCAACAACATTTAGAAAAAAATATGACATTAATTGCCTTGATAGTCTTAAAATTGTTCTTCGTGCACTATGAGAAATTATAAAAACGCGCATGGTTCTAGAAAGATTGTAGTGACCTTCTGAACTCAAGAATTTGGACTGCAAACGTACCTATATACTTTAATCAGACCTAGGAAGCTCGAAGGCAATATGCATAAATTACCTCATTTTACATTTATTGTACAAGTTTTTTTTGCTTATTTATTATTATTTACCATGTTATTTCCTTGCAGGTGTATCGTCAGCGCAGACGGAGAGCCTAGTGCCCGGGCGGTGCCTGCCTGCGGCGGCGGCGGGCGGGCGGGCGGTGGCTGCGGCGGCGGAGGCGGAGGCGTCGTTTTTATCGCACGGCCAGAGTACGGGGGGGCGTGCCCACTCTGGCCCGGACTACAGAAAGGTGGGTGTTGTTTACTTATTTGTGTTGTAAAGTAGCCGGTATCGAGGTTTCACCCACGTCCCGGGGGTATTTCTCCCCATACGACCCGGTCAAAATATGGCCTGTGTCGCTCGCAGATAATATATGTAGCTTTCTAAGGATGAAAGAACTTTTAGAATGGGTCATGTAATTTTTGAGTTTATCCTTTATGAACAAATAATAAAATATCCTCTTTTTAATACTAGTATTACTAACTTAGGAACTACTTCAGGCATGCGGATAAAATGATCAATCTGAAATATTATAAGTATGTATAGATTTTTCTATCCTTATGAATACATTATTATAAATGCCGAAAATAAGTACGTCTTTTTATGTTATGCAATTTATCTCAAATAACTGACAGCAATTTCACACTAGAGGATTTGGTTAGAGAATCATATTTATGGGTAATATGTTTGGCACACACATACACCATTTTGAATAACGATATGTTGTTCTTTTTTTCAATAAAATATATTAACATTATTCTTCTTCCACAGGCGGACTCGTTTGGTTCGACCGTAGTGAACGTTACAAACGCGGATAAGGAGCCCATATACATCGACATGGTCAAGCCCGAACCGCCGCCTATCAAAATTGAAACGCCCAAGCCAACAGTCAAGGAAGAGAAAATCATCGACGTGCCCGCCCCAGTACCCACATCCAACATTATTATAGAAGAAGTTAATGAAGTACCACATATTAAAATCGAGAAGAAACGCAAAGAAGATACTATAGAGGAAGTTCAGTTGCCCCACGGGGTGCAGTTGAAGACTGTTCAGACGAAACATTCGCCGCTGAAGAAGCATATAATTAGTTCGGCGGGACATCGCAGGGCGAGTGACGTCACAATAGTGACGTCGGTGCCGGATGGTCAGGCTCAGCCGCATACGTCACAGCCGCAGATCGTTACCGTCGCTGTGTCTGATAGTTTAAAGGTACGTTGATTTTTTCTGACCCTATAAAATTAAATGTAAAAGTTATGTGTGGTGATTGAATAAAATGATTGTGCACTATGTATAATATGTCCTGCGTAGCTAGTTGATCTCTTTATATGAGAATAGTCGTCGTGGATGACAATCAGTTAGGATGCTATTGGGCATTTGGACAACGCTGTCATACTAGTGGGTTTTTTTCGGTTTTTTCTTCTAGCGACAATAATCGCCCACTATGAGAGCGTTGTTAGGGCTCTGAGAAATAAGTCTGACAGTCATACCTTCTTAGGAATATCGTGTTACTCCAAATTTCGTTAAAAGATGCCATTTCAATAACAATTGTCCGTCGTTGCAGGTGCGGCTGCAGAACCACCTGGTGTCGGGGCAGGCGGGCGTGGTGGTGGGCAACGGTCCGTTCCCGGGCGTGGTGGGCGTGGGCGGCGCGGGGCGGGGCGCGGCGCTGCGCCTGCCGCTGGCGGGCGCGCGGCCGGTGCACAAGCACGTGCCGCTCGTGGTGCCGCACGCGCCGCACTCCAAGCTCAAGGTGCTGCACGCGCACCCGCTGTCGCACTCCCAGCGCGCCGCGCTGCTGGCGCAGAACCGCGCGCTGCACCTGCCCGCCGTCGTGTCGCTGGCGGCGCTCGACAAGGCGGCCGGCGGCTCCGTGGCGCAGCTGTTCGAGATCAAGGCGGGGCAGCTGGGCAAGGGCCCGCACCTCGTCAACGTGGTGCGCCAGGCGGCGCCGCGGCCCGCGCTGCAGCTGGCGCGGCGCCCGCCCGCGGTGACCGTGGCGCCGCGGGCGCTGGTCGCCAACCTGCTGCACAAGGCCGTGCCGCTGCCGCACAAGCTGCTGCCGCCCGCCAACGTGTCGGCCATCGCCTTCGCGGCGCCGCAGCTCAAGCGCCGGCCGCCGCGGCCCGACGCGGCGCCGCCCGACGCCGACGCGGCGCCCAAGCCGGACCTGTCGCCCGAGGTCACGTGACACCCGCGCCGACGCCGCACCTCCTCTAGCTGCTAGATTATATTACACTGTAGCTAGTGCCGAATAAACAAATGTTCACGTTATTGGGGTTTCATGTAAACAAACAAAATGGTATCGAGTCGTTCGTTGCATTATTCAAAAAAAGCAGTGAGTTAGTTTTTCGTAGCAGTTGATTGGACGTAATGAGCTGTTATGAAAAAGGGCTCGCAACAAAAAAACTCCCGGTTTAAGTATGTGTATACATATATAATTAGTAAGTATCATATACTGTATTATCATATACAAATGGCTCGGCCTCATGTTGTCGTTGGGGCCTTAGACATACGCTTAGTTGGTGACGTACCTCATAAGTTCTGAATTGTAGTTGTATGTGAATCCTTTCCTTAGCTTGTTGTTGTAAATATATTATATTGTTACTGTGCAGCAATAATACGCCATTCTGTCAACTTGATGTCTTTTATTTCTCTCCCTTGGACCGAATTCATTACATATTAACTGTACCTCGCGGGAACTGTGAACCGTGACAGCGTTATATGTAAAAATATTAGAAGAGTATTTTACACAGAATCTAACCTTCTATACTAATATTATGCGGGCCTCACGTAACCCACAAGAAGATGTCAGAATGTCAGGGAGTAAAGCTACGGGGAGTGTGTTTGTCAATATTATACGTCAGTACGAGCTGAATGCACTGTCTGAACATAACTAATACATATAGGAATTAGGTCGGTTTCGTAATCCGACCCGACAATGACAAAAAATACTTAATGCTAAATTATGTATTTCAATAATGGCTTGCACAAATATCGTTGAATAATTTTACTCCAAGGGTAAACCACACAATTGCTTTGAAAAACTGTTATCACATTATTTTGGACTCGGTTTGATAATGTTAATCACAGAATTACACGACATGAAGAAAAAAATAGGTAAGTAAAGAAAATTGTAAGTATTTATTATCATTGAGATCAATTTAAGATTTCATTCTATGTAGATCAGGTAAGTATAACAATTCCTAAATAGGTAGATTTAGCACCCCACTACCGTATGATAGATCGTCAATGAGTGACAAAGAAAACGCAAATTCTAAACCCAATTAAAACCCTTGCCGTCTTACCACAAAAACTTTTAAACGTAAGTTTAACACCTGTCAAAAAAATACGAATTATGACGTTGAAATTAGGTCCATTTTGCAGCCACACTTTTTTTAGACCATTGACATATAACTATATTTTAGACAAGTGTTTGACACATGTTTAAGTTTTTGTATAGTTTTTTTGCCATATGAAGAGTTCCCTGTCACTTCATTTTTTTCCGTTGCATGCATACTACTTTAGAGTAATAAAAAAGAAACTGGAAAAAAAAAAATTATATGATAAAAAATATTTTAAATATTTAGTGTGTGGTAGACATAGACATAATATTAGTAAACAGGACTGCGCATATAAACCCAAAAAACGAGCCGAGTGAAACAGTTAGTACGGAGGCTGTCTGTCCCTTTCTAATAGGGTGACTATGAGATTAAGCTATGTGAGACAAATCCGAATTTGCTAAGATTATTAAACACACATTAGTATTGAAGTTTTAACTTACGCAGTTTGTGACCTTAAGATACTAATAAAGGCTTTTAATAATTAGCGGAAATTAGCAGTATAAAAGCAGGAAGATTCGAAGTGAAGACTGTTTTTTTTGTATTTCTACTTCATATATAGACTGCTGAGCCATTTATGTCGCCTTTCTTCATTTTTTGGGAAGCTATAACAATAGTACAACAGTTTTAAAATCCATCACCCATATTTTGACTCGTTACAAGAATTCATGGGCACCCTAGTTCTATTCTATTCTATTTTTGTATATGGCAATCCGTGTCGATGTCAATTTCGACGATTCTGCCAATGACAAGTGGGATGAGAAGCAAGAAGTGCTTTTAATTAAAATAAATTTAAAAATATATATATATTGATTTAAGATGGTGCTGTGGCCGATCTTGTGTAACTTAATGTGTTAGTAGGACGGCACTGAAACAAACAGAAATATATTTACATATATAAAAACAACAACAAAATGTTAGTAACACATAACATATAATATATACCACAACCATACAAACTGTGGCCTAAATATAGGCCACAATTTATAATTTAATATTGTTTTGATTAATGAACATCAACAGCATCTGGAGCAGTTCTGGACAGGAGTGGGATAGGAGGGAACGGAAGTTAGTCGGGAGAGGAATTTTAAGTTTTTGGAGACGACCATATAAATCAAAGGATGAGTTGATAGGACAGTCAAAAAATATATGGTCCAGGGTACCTTCATCCAGTCCACACTCGCAGAGGGATGAATCCTGCACCCGAATTTTGCGCAGAAAGACCGGTGTACAGCAGTGACCTAACCGAATTCTGCACATGACTGAAATTACCCGTTTAGGGTATCTTTTGAAATTTGAAAACCACGGTTTTGGTTTTACAACCGGTTGAATGGCGAAATAAGAGCTACCCTTCCTTTTGCCTGAGATGTTCCACCATTCCTGCCACGAGGTCTCAAGACTCAATTTAGGGAGGTTTAGCAGGTCATGCCCTTGAAGGGAGAAGTGTGCAAGATCAGCGGACTCAGATGAACACGCATCTTTGGCCAATGCATCGGCACATTCATTGCCCGCTATACCGCAGTGGCTAGGGATCCAGACTAAGTGTACTTCTTTCTCTTGCCTAGTGCAGGAGAAAAGGGACTTTTTAATATCCAGGACAATAGGACAATGGAGTTTAGTTCTAAAGGGATTCTGGGATATGGCTTGGAGACAGCTAAGGGAGTCAGTAAAGATAACTCCACAGCTAATCTCATGGGACTCTATAAAACGACAAGCTTCCAATAGTGCCACACACTCGCCTGTAAATACTGAAGACTCCTTCGGACATCTGAATTTCAAAATTATTTTAGAGTTCTGATAGTAAACCGCGGCTCCAGTACAGCCACCATTTGATTTGGAAGCATCCGTGAAGAACTTTTGAAACCCAATCCATCGTTCACCCAAAACCGCATTAAAGGCCGAATTTGCAGATGGGGAGTTTTTGGATATGCCAATGTTATAGAATATTTTAGGGGTGAAGCAAAGTACTTCATAAGGGTAATTAAATAAAGGAAGTCTGGGATGTGGAGCAATGGGGGATTCTAAATTTTGAAAAAACCGATATGCTTTTAGGAATAGGGGGATTTCTTTGTGTTCCCAATATTTGGAGCTGTGACAAAGAGTGTCAAGCTCTCTGAGTTTTGGGATGAGGGGGTGAGATGACTTGGGAATAACCCTGGATAGGAAACGGGAAGCGAGGTACTGACGTCTCAGGGCTAAAGGAGGTTCAGCGCATTCGACCTGCAAGGCGTTAATAGGCGACGACTTCATGCAACCTGAGATGATTCGAAGGCATTGAGACTGAATCCTATCTAAACCGGCCAAGGCACCTTTGTTGCTTGGAATCACCAAGTGTGACCCATAGTCCAGGATACTGCGGACTAAGGCATTGTAGACCAGTTTCATAGTGAAGGGATGGGCCCCCCACCAGACACCAGCGAGAGCTTTTAGGATGGAGATTGCTCTTTCGCATCTTTTGATCAAATAATTAAAGTGGTGAATCCCGGATAATTTTGAGTCTAAGAAAACGCCTAAAAATTTTGATTTGTTACCTATGGGAATATCTTGTCCTTGAATGTTAACTGAGACCTGAGGGATCAGTCGTTTTCGGGAAAAAATCACTACCGAGCTTTTTGGGGCGGATAACGAGAGACCATGGTCCAAAAGCCATGTGTGCAGAGAGTCCAGGGAGAGACAGAGAGATGAGGCAGCGTCCGTAATAGATGGATTAACTACATACAACACTAGATCGTCGGCGTATTGTAAAAGGTGGCAGTCAGCATTAAGGCAGGAGCCAATGTCTGCTGTATACAGGTTGTATAGTAGGGGGCTTAGAACTGAGCCTTGGGGAAGGCCCTTCCACGTCTGTCTCACCTCAAATACCTCCCCCTGCACTCTGAGCATCAAAGAGCGAGACATGAGGAGTGCGCATATACATTGTACCATCTTACCCGGAATCCTCAGCTGTTGCAATTTTTGCCTGAGAACTGGAAGAAGGACGCTGTCGTATGCGGAAGAGATGTCAAGGAAAGTGGCTACAGCGGATTCATTTTTGGAAAAGGCTGTACGGATATCAGTAACCAAAATTGCCACACTGTCCATGGTGCTAAGCCCCTTTCTAAAGCCAAACTGACTACTCGGCAGTAGATCCCTAGACTCCACCAACCACTCAAGTCTATTTTTAATTAAATGTTCCAATATCTTGGCCAACACTGAGGACAAAGCAATTGGTCTAAGGCCATTCGGATCATCAGCAGTCTTGCCGGGCTTCAAAAGGGGAATTACTATCTGAGCTTTCCACTGTTCAGGAACCCAACCAAATTGATAGCAATAATTTATTATTCCTAAAAAATATTTTTTTGCTTCAAAACCAAAATGAACTGCAAATGAGTACGGTATGCCGTCTATGCCTGGGGCGGAATCCCTAACATGACGTAATACCGTATCAAGTTCCTCTAACGAAAATGGTTCATTCATAGGATCATCCACAATATTTACAGGCGGGAGCAGAAGTTCTGAGGAAGAAGGAACATAGGCTGGAGCTATCTTGTCAAAAAAGGATTCAGCAGTTTCTCTCGAGATAGGGGAAGAGATAGATGGGGAGCAGCCTCGCCTGAAACGATTAATGCTCTTCCAAACTGCTGAAATGGGAGTGGAAGGGGATAGAGAAGTGCAAAACTTAACCCAACCGCGGCGTTTCTTCTTGCGAAGAAGCCGCCGAGATTGAGCTAACACTCGTCTGTACCGTATAAGATTGTCGCTATTCATCGCATCATTGTACTGTTTTTCGGCCTCTTTTCTTTCTTTAATAACCGATGTGCATTCTTGATCCCACCACGGGGGTGACGGGATTTTATTTCTGGCACAGTTGCGCAACGGAAAGGTAGAGTCTGCGCTTGAGGTAATGGCCGAGATAAAGCCATCGTAGCAGCTCTTAGCATGGCAGTGACCAGAAGAATCTTGAAAACTTGAAGTTAAATTTGGAAGCATACTAATTTTCTCCTCCAGTAAAGATGCAAACCTCGACCAATCAGGTTTGGACAAGTTGTACTTCAATAGTGGAGGAGACGTTTTCTCTAAAAAGGTTTTATTAATTAAAGTTACAACAATGGGGTAATGGTCGCTACCATGCGTCAGAGTAGTACATTCCCAATGAATTGATGCCGCCAACTCTACTGAACAGAATGTGAGGTCTACACAACTCTTTTGCTGTCCTGGAAGGGATCTACGAGTAGGGCTACCATCATTTAAGATGCAAAGGTCAAAATCATCCAAGATTTCTACTAAACCTTCCCCAAACGAATCACAACGATTGGAACCCCATCTAAAGTGGTGACAGTTGAAGTCACCCATGACGAGCACAGGTCCCACTATGTTATTCAAAATGTCCCTAATGGTGGTTAAAAACCTACGCTGAGGATGGGAAATATACACGGATAAAACAGTGATACCCTCAATTCTACACGCAACTATATTCATATCACCATCCAGAACCGGAAGAGTCAAGGTGGAGAGGGGGACACGATTATTAACAAGGAGAGCCGACCCTCCATAGCCATCAGATCTGTCACATCTGAGAATATTAAATAGTGGTATATTAAAACTGAGACTCGGGGTGAGCCAAGTCTCAGCTACAGAGCAAGCCAGAGGCTTGAATTTATTGAGGAGGAATATGAGGTCGTGCTTTTTATGCCACACGCTCCTCACATTCCATTGAAGGAATACTTGGCGAGGCGCCATTTCTAATATTTGATAAAAGGTTAGTTAGTTGGTAGGCAACGTTGGACGGTAATTGGGTATTATTGGTGGATAGAATTGTAGAAAGAAGTTTAATAAGTATATCTATTATTGAGGAAACATTACTATCAATGAATGGGTTATTCAGAGCGCAGCCATCAGGCTGTGAAGGTGCAGGGGAGTTAATAATCTGCTGATGGGCAGCTTTATCATAAGAGGGAGATAGAGGGGCATGGGTCTTTGGCTTAAGGAAAACAGTTTTGCGGTATGACTGAGTGGGGACGGGAATAGCTTTTGCAGCATTAGCATAATTGCGAGAAGTAAGTGGGACAGATTTGCTAGCTTCAGCATATGAAAGGGACTTCTCAGCCATAACCGTCTTAATGGCCTTCTGTCTACCCAACTCGGGGCATGATTTGCTATTTGCAAAATGATTCCCCGAGCAGAGCACACAGAATGCCTCCGCCTCAGAAGTGCTGCAACCATCACCAGGGTGATCATGGCCGCACTTACTGCAGCGAGGCTTGGACCGACACACTAGTTCCACATGACCAAACCTGCAGCACTTACGGCACTGGATGGTGGGATAAACATATTGCTGAACCGGAAGGGAGGTGTAACAACAAAATACTCTTTGAGGTAATACTTGGCCATCAAAGGTAAGTACACATGTCTCTGTTGCCTTGAATACAGTCACTCCATCAATAACTACTTTCCTGCTTATGCGACGAACTTTCAGGATTTCACCACAACCTGAAGGGACCTGCAAGTATTTTTGGGCTTCCTCTTCATTTAAATCTGTGGGAACACCAGTCACAACACCCATCCTAGTTATATTAAAAGTGGGGATAGAGGCAACATAGCAGTTCTTATGTAAAATGCTGTTGATAATAAATGAGTTTGCATCCTGAGGGGATTTAAACTCTACAGACACACGGTTCCTACCAACTTTTTTAACACCATCACGGACAACATTGGTAATGTTATGTTTTTGTAGGAATATTCCGAAAGTAACAGGGTGTAGAGAGGTACCGGCGTTAGGCTGGGGCTCCAATCGAGAGACATGAACGATAAAAGGTGCCTTATCAGTAGCAGAGTACCTGCTGCGGCCAACTAGGTTTCTTTGTTGTTTTGATGGCGGGGTTGACACGCCAATGTTGGCATCATCTCCGGAGCGTTTCCTGGTATTCGAGGTTGATAGGGTCTGGGAGTCCGCGATGCTGCAAGCAACATCAGCGAGTTGGGAAAGCGGATAGTTGGGGGAAAGTGGAGCATATGCAGAGATGTCGGGAGGATCGGGATCGGGGGGTTTATTTTGATCCATTATGCTTGTAAAAAACTGGTTAGTTACCGAAATAACAACACACCACTGGTAACAAACAAAAAGACAACACACAAACACAAAACTAAGTCACAAAAGTTCACCAAAACACTTAAAACAGCTGAAAATTCTAGGCACACGTGCTAACCAAAGACACTCTGTGGCGAGAATCCGGCACCCTAGTTGTTTGGTTTACGAAAATGTTATTATTAGCTAACCTGTGGAACGATATATTGCAACCACCATAGGATTCACTTTTGCAAGTAGAAACGCAACACTTTTTCACCATTTTAATAGTTTAAATTGATTTAATACAAAAAAAAAATAAACAAAATTTTAAATGCTGATTACGCGCCAAGAATGTTCAGGGTTACCGCTAGAAAATAAAAAAAAAGCAAAATAAAAATTTATGTTGTTTATGTTTTAATAATAAATACGAATAAAATTATGCGATTGTTATTAATTTGTTGACTTACAATTGTTAAAATAAGATAAAAATATAAGTGATTCAATTGTTTTTGGGAAGACAAAACTTTTGATCACAACATTTTTTTATGCTGGCAAGGTGTTAGAAAGAGACAAACAGCCTCCGTTCGAACTATCCCTCTCGGCTCGGATTTGCCTCTGTGTATTATGCAACCAATTTAGTACCTTATTGCGTTAGAATAGAGTTCATTTTCGTAAATATATATTTTGAGCGTGCGCAATCTTGTTTAGTAATATTATATCTATGGTGGTAGATTTGACCTTCTCGACTTTATGTCGGTTTTAATAGGTATCCCGTTCCGCAGCCCGCGGAAAAAAAAGATATATATGTCCCCCCTGTGTGTAGTCTGTTATTAAGTACCTATTTTGTATGTATTATTTATTATACATATATGTACGTAGAAGGAGATAGATAGAACTGGTAACAGCTAGATTTTCTAGAAAAATCCTTTTATTAGTCTGTTCATACAACTGTTAGGGCCGGATTTTAGTCTTACCAAATGTTGCTGAAAACCATTTGCCACTGAAAACTCCATTTTAGAGTCATTAATCACAAAGCAATTAATGTTATTTCAGTTGATGACTACATTAATCATCATTTATGTTATTGTTTGTCCTCATACCTACATTTATTTACCCTATTTATTTACTTGATATAATATACTAGCCGATTTCCCGCCGCCTCACCCGCGTCCCGTGGGTACTACTGCCCGTACTGGAATAAAATATAGCCTATGTTACTCGGGAAGAGTGTAGCTTTCCAACAGTGAAAGAATTTTTCAATTCGGGTCAGTAGTTTCGGAGCGCTTAGGGTAGAAACAAACGTTATATTAGTAGATAGATAGATATATTATGCTTTATTGTACACCAAGAAAATTAACAACACAGGACATCACAATACACAAAGAAGAGTACAAATGGCGGTCTTATCGTTAGTCAGCGATTTCTTCCAGACAACTTTTGGATGGAGTTTATCTGGAGAATACCTTGAAAATGGGTAGTAGGTATATAACTATATATAGATAACTTATAAATATTTCCATATTTGGCTGCGCTGTTTTGGTACCAACAATATACTTTCCTGCTGGATCATCACGGTCTATATTAACAGTTCATGTAGTTAAATATATGTCGCAGTAAAAATGTAAAATACGTTAGATGTAATTTTTTGAAAAATGTGTGAACTGTACAAAAACCTAATGGTTACTTTTCGGTAGAATCGTATCTATTAAAGGGAAATGAAACGCCAAAATTGACGAAATAAGTACAATACCAATTTACCCTTTTATGCAAGAACTGCTTAACCGATTTTCATGGACAACTAGAATCAAACTTAGTTATAATTTTGACGTTCATAAGTGCTTGTAAAGGCCTAAATGAAATAAATGATTTGACTTTGACTTTGACTTTTCATGAAACTTGGTAGTGGCATAGCTCCGGTTTTAGGTTGGGAAGCAAGTGAAACCACATGAAAACAGCTAGTTACATGTTCCTAACTTGTCATCACCCAGTTTCCTTATTTACCCGATTTAATTCCATTTTTATCTATATTTTCCTGTAATCCCTATATTTAGTACAACGCCTACTATATATAAAGGGGGAATTGACACTTGGGGAACAGTGGTACTACATAGTGTCAGCACGGAACGCGTCTAGTGACGTCACAACCATGAAAATATTATTTGCTTTATTCGTCCTGTGTGTGGTCACTTTGTCCAAAGGAAACGAAGAGAACTCTCCACAAGTTTCTGTTGTACATAAAGATTATGGACCAAAAGGTAAATAAATACATACTTATTACTTATGCCACAGACTAATATCAGTATATTAGTCAATGCGTATGCTTATGGCCATTTTCACCGACAACTGTTTACTTCGAACTTTAAACCTGAAAATTCATTCTTAATAAGCAGTGGTTTAAAAAAAACTGACTTTTAGGTTGTTGGTGAATTAAATTCAAAGTGCTCAAAAGTACCGGCTTTACTTAATATTATCTACATCATTATAGTTACTATTATTTACATTTTAATTATAAATCTATTCTAGAAAAAAAAACGTATTTAACCACTAAAACTAATAGCCAGTCTTTTAGTCATGAGAAGCGCCAACGTGGGTTTATTTACTTAGAATTTAAATTGTTATTTTTTTAGACCATGTCTTATAGTAAGGTGGATCTTCCTCCTGCCCATATTCCAGTTTTACATAGGGACTGCACAGCATATCATGTTTCATCCATACTTTTCTATCTGATATCATTATCACAAGAACTTTTGAGTTGGCGTTTAGTAGACCTCTATATTTAGACCGAGTGCAGAATTTCAAATAATTTGCAATTTCATAATATTAAAAAAAAATAACTTAATTTTCTTTCACAGCCGGCCCAGCATTAGTAACTGCGAAAAGAATAGAACGTGGCTATTATCACCCCGAGCCCCCTAGCATGGTTCGTCGTGTCAAAAGACCAATAAGACATAAAAGACCAGACATGAGAAGACCAGGGCTTAGGCGCCCAGGACAAAGGCGCCCAGAAAACAGAAGATTTGAGAGGCAACGTCCTCACAAGAGAACTATTCGTCGTAGACATCATAAGAGAACGGCTTATTAAGATGATTAAATATATAATTTCATTTACCTATTTATTTTTAAACATATAAGTTACATTTTTAAATATTAATTACAAAAATAAAATAAAAAATAAAAATATAAAAAATAGGTTATATAATAGGTATTATTATTTTGTAAAATATTTAATAGAATGATTTAAACGCTTTTTTTAACATATTAATTTAACACAATTTCATTTTTAAATATTCATTATAAAAATAAACATTTTAAAACACAAAAACGCTTAGTTTTTATTATTATTTTCACGCTAATGTCAAATCACACTGACACTAATAAATTCATCATCATCATCATTCTCCTGCCTTAAAACACAATTTAATTTATCGTTGACGCAGCAAGTTTTCTCTTTCCATACTCTTCTATCTGCCGTCATCTCACAAGTAACATTCTTTCTATCCATGTCGACTTTCACACAATCCATTCATCATACTACATCAAACTACTATGTAAACGACAATTAGGTATATCTATACTATACTAATATTATAAAGAGGAAAACTTGTTTTTTTTTTTGTAATGAATAAACTCAAAAACTATTGGACCGGCTTAAGAAATTCTTCCACCATTAGAAAGGTACATTATCTGCGATTAACATAAGTTATATTTTATCCCGGACGGGCAGTAGTTCCCATAAGACGTGGGTGAAACCACTATAGTCTGTTTTTTAATCTCGTAGACTAAATTGACAATTGCAAAATGTCAAACTTTCTAATAATTTTGCTAGCTCTGTGGTGCAGTGTTGTACTTACGATACCGGTTCGTTGAATCGTAACTTTTTACAATAAGTCATCCTGAAATAATGGGCTTATCCTTGATGATTACGCATGGCTTTGCGTGGTCAGATATCCCTGGCAGTTTGTAGCACGTCGTACAGCCATGTGTACGTACGTGAATTTTAAATATAAAACTTTGAATGAATATTAAATTCGTCTATTATAGATAAAAAGTTACGATTCAACGAACCGGTATCGTAAGTACAACACTGCACCACAGAGCTAGCAAAATTATTAGAAAGTTTGACATTTTGCAAGTGTCAATTTAGTCTACGAGATTAAAAAACAGACTATAGAAATAGCTTATAAATAAATTAGTATGAGGAATAGGTTATATTTTATCCGAGTACGAGAGGTATATACTTCAGGATTAATCAGGATATTGATAATAAGGTGAGTCACCAGCGCCCTCAACCTACTTCACTAATCGTCCACGGGGTTCACTCGTTTTATGCATCATGATGATGATGATGATGATGATGATGATGATCATGATGATGATGATGATGATGATGATGATGATCGTGTTATTAGATTATTAGATCGAAATGAATGATTTTGAATCATTCATTTCGATCTAACGGCTCTTTCACACGGCAGTCCAGTTTTTTGCAGGATACCGTTTTTTGCAGGATCCCGTTTGATCGCAAAAGATATTATATGCTAGTGTTCACATGAGCAAACCGCATGCAGGATCCTGCAAAATGCTGTTCCCGTCGATTTGTGCGATTCGGTTTTGTCACTTGAAACTTGATCGTTCGTCCAGTAAAACGCGGGAATCCTGCAAAAACGGACGCTGTGTTCACACGTAGTTCAGTTTTGCAGGATACAGTAAAATGCCGGTCCCGCAAAACTGGACTGCCGTGTGAAAGGGCTGTAATAAATACTTATTACATATTCACTACATATTATATCTATGTTTAAGGTTCGCTGATGACATAGTCCTGATATCCGACAGCGTTGATGATATGCTTAAAATGTTGGAAGATCTGCGTAGAGAATCATCACGCATAGGATTGAAAATGAATGTCGGAAAGACGAAGATCATGACGAACATACCTGACTCTCGTAGATGTGACATGCCTGTGGAGGTTGTTGATGATTATGTGTACTTGGGCCATAAAATATCTCTTGGCTATAAGAACCAAACAGCAGAGATCGACAGAAGAATTGCACAAGCATGGTCTGCCTTCGGTGCGAACAAAGCAATACTCCGCTCAAAGAAAATTCCGCAACACCTTAAGACTAGAGTCTTTGATCAATGTGTCCTGCCAGTATTTACCTACGGGATGGAGACAGCGACTTTAACACAGAAATCGGCCGAAAAGCTCCGTGTAGCCCAAAGAGCGATGGAGCGTGTAATGCTCGGCATATCGTTGAGGGAGCAGAAGAGGAACGAATGGATCCGAAAAAAGACCCGTATTAGAGACGTTGTTGTGGCAATAGAGCAACAGAAGTGGAGATGGGCAGGACACATTGCCAGAATGGAGCAGTTCAAGTGGACCAGGAGGCTAATGGAATGGCGACCGTGGGAGAATCGTCGCGGCAGAGGACGTCCCCCTATGAGATGGGTCGATGACATATCCAAAATAGCCGGACCAAATTGGATGAAAGTGGCAAGAAGTAGGCAGAAATGGAAAGATTTGGAGGAGGCCTACGTCCGAAGACGGACAACCTAGGGGCTGTGATGGATGGATGGATGGATGGGCTCATGAAAAATAAATTGGCAGCTGTGTGTAGTTCTGATGACAGTACAATCTGATCTGATGATGGAGCCTGAAGATTAAATAAACTGGAACTTTAAGATGGAACATCATATTATCTATCTGTGTATGGACTTCTAAGGTAAGTCATGTCCTAATGATTTTACGTTTCGTTTAAAAGCCCTGTTTTTCTAGTGTTTTTTAAGTAATCGCCCCAAATCCTATGCGAAGTCCTTGACTATATTTAATTCTTATCTATAGTAATATTATAAAGCAGAAGAGTTTGTTTGTTTGCTTGAACGCGCTAATCTCAGGAACTTCTGGTACGATTTTTAAAAAAATCTTCCAATGTTAGATAGCCCATTTATCGAGGAAGGTCATAGGCTACTTTTTATCCGGGTTCGTGCAGAGGTTCCCACGGGATGTGGATAAAACCGCTGGCAGAAGCTAGTCACTACATATAGTATATTATTTTATTTTATTGTAATCATTTTCAACTCGTCTTGAATATGTAATTGTTTGTGCTTAATTATTAATTTTTTTCCTGCAATTTTAGTAATCAAAGTGCTTCTTCTTACTTTCTTTATAATAATAAAATTGTTACCGTTTTCTTTGCATGTGGTGTTAGCCTATAAGAAATTGTTGCACGTGCTTTTATTATATGTACTACTCAAGTTTGTAAAAATGTGATGTGTAAGCAATTGTTGGCTGACCTTAATAAAATAAATAAATAGTATATATAAAACAAAGTCGCTTTTTCTAACCCCTAAATTTTCAAAACTACGCCGATTTTCATGCGGTTTTTTAATAATAAATAGATCTGAGTAATTAAAGAGGAAATGTATAAAATAGTCATTATATCATTCCTTTTTCTGTTAGTCTGTAAGCCTTCTTTAAAATGTAATAAATAAAAATAAAATAAATAAGATACCTACATTTAAATAGTGGGGAAAAACTGTTATGAAGCGGGTCGCTATTTGAGTTTACATATTATAGTCATTTATGTAGATTTACCTCTTAGTATTCAACCTATACTTTGCATATCCATTTACCTAACGCTGCATAAAGGTCCGTTCACACAGACCAACTCGGAGAGGAGAGCAAATTCTCAAAATCTCAACACGTTGAAAACGGAGTTTTTAGTACCTATTTGTAGTAAGGTTTATTTTTGCATGCGCACTGCTAATGCTCGAAGGCGGTCGGTATGAAATAATAAGAGGAGCCCAACGGCTCCGATCGCGTACTTTTTCTCGGTCTTGCAGATGTTTGGCTCCGATTGCATGCTCTCGCTCACGCAGCCGATCGGTTCCGGTCTGTGTGAACAGACCCTAATAGAGCTTTGTCACCAGCTAACTTCAGACTGGTCAGAACCTTTTATTGCTTCTAAGTTGTCATTTGTTTCTCGCGCCGTGCGCATGTTTGTGAAAACAATATGAAATACTTTAATTTAGTGGTTTTGCTCTTATTAGTATTTTATACTGTTGAAGCTGAAGGTGAGTAGTTTTAATATAGGATTAATTAATTATAGTTTTATTGGCTCTATAATAAAGTAGATATAAATAAGATATAAAAAATCTTAAAGAATTTAAGATTTTGCCCCGTTGGTTAAGTAGATAATGTGTTGTACAGTGGATGTCGGGTTCGATTCCCGGTTTTGGCTGAAATAGTCTTGAGGATATAACAAAGTGCTTTGTTTCTGGGGAGTTTGTTGCGCCACTTCTTCTTCCCAGCAAAAACACATAGGAAGTGGTGAAGGGTGGGCGTTTCGGGGGCTGTCTTGCAGCCAAGGTTGAATATCTAAATGATTTTTTATTTTGATTTTGAAAGCATACCGGAGTCTGGAAGTTGGAACTGCAGGAAAGTAATATGTGTTCTGCTTGAGATCTCTGTCCTATCTTCATTAGGGTTTTTTATTTTCAGTGAAAAGCTTGAGTGTACCTCCGAAGGTCGTGGCATGTAATTTCTACAAGGCAAAACTATCACAGTTGAAGTCTGCCGGATTATCTCCCCAAGAAGCAACTAAGCTCGAACTCGAAATAAAAAAGAATATTAAAATGTACTGTGAAGACCAGTAATAAACGGAAATATTGAGGGTAAGTAGGTAATTATTGTTGTAATTTTATTTTAAATCTAATATACTTACAGAAGAAACATTGTAAAAGTTACCGATGATATAAGCTACACTATTCCCGAGTGACAGGCTACATGTAGTGTAGGGCTGCCATCTCGAATTTCGCACAAACCTGAACAAACATAAAAAATCCCGGACATTTAGCGTAAATCGCATTTTTCCGCAGACGGACGAATCAGAATATTTTTTCGAACAAAATAAGACCTCATTTTTCACCCATTTACTATTACCATATTTACTTAAATTCATTCAAGTGCTTCCTTACATGAAAAGTGTCTGGGTTTTCCCCGGACTGTTCTTGAAACCCCACCCGGACGGCGGCCCCCGGACGCCTCCAAACGAGGACAAATCCAGGGAAACCCGGACGGATGGCAGCCCTAGAATAAATAGTTTTATGTATAAACAATGTAAGTTCTCGACACACAGTGTACACAGATATTCGTATAAATTATATTTTGACAATCGTAAAGCCTGCGGCCCCGATTCTCCTAATTTTACTTAACCGTCATACGATTCACGTTCGACTCGATTCGACTGAGATCCAATCCCGACTCGATTACGATTGAAGCGTATGTGGCATTCCGCTATTTTTTCTTTGAAATATACGTTTTTATCCTTTTCTGTCATTCAATAATGAATCATTTTGTCTGCAAATGATTTACGATTGCAAAATGATTGTACAGCAAACTACCGTATGGACCAAAATCACCAAAATAGCAGACCAATCGCACACCAATCAAATGTCAATCGAATACGATTGGTCTTTTATTGGTAGCGGAATGCCCGATATGGTTAAAACTGCTATTGCAATCATATTGCGATTCGATTTCTATTCGATTTTGACATTATTAACTTAGGAGAATCGGGCCCTGAGCATAGCTATTTGACCAATTTTGCGAGATGCAAAATTATCAACATGCAACACGCGACAACTCTATAAGGACATAATGCATGTTGCATAAATGTAGTAACAACTACTAGTAGGTACATATTGTAGGTATTTAGATTAGTTTTTCCGCATTATACACATACTGAATGAATGAATAATATCTGCTCTGCAAATCAATATGAACGCATATTCTCATGTCAAAAGGCGACAAACCTATCGTAAATTGGGGAACAAAATCTCTGTCACGCTCGTTTTTCGCCGAAACACGTCCACTGTTGGACAAAGGCCTCCCCCATATAATATATAATAATGAATCATATTGTCTGCAAATTATTAAAGATTACAATATGATTGTAGAGCACAACGGCGGATCCAGGGGGTAGGTCACAAGGTCATGACCCCCCCCTGGGCCAGGTTCAGGACCTAAGAGGACTAATAATTGAAATGGTTAAACACGATGTTTTTGTTATAAGTATAAGATAATTTTTATTCCGAGTGAATAGGTAGAGTATTTTTGCTGAAGAATTCGTGCTCGTTACTAAGAATCCGCTGTCCGGGTTGTCTACATTACATGCTGTATCTCATGCAGGGCCGTCTTAACCTATGGTGCAGGGTGACCGAATAACCCGGGCGCCTCGGTCTCAGGGGCGCCGCGGGACGCCCCACCACCAGGAAATTTCGAAGAAATTACACCCGTTCGATAAGGAAGTTCCACAGCTCGCTACGCTCGCGAGTAAATGACTGTCTGTGCTGTATTTCTGATTGTTTATTATTTTTATTGACGCACCGAATCAACGAACACAAATGGCACTCGCTCTAATCACGGTTCCTTTTTATTTGTACGTAATTCCCAGTCTGATTTGTGAGTCTTCAAACAAATAATCTAAAAAAGTTCGCGCTCGCTGCGCTCGCGGCTACTTGTTGCTTTACAATGTACTTAATCAGGTGCTTTTGTGTCGTAGGCTCAAAAAATTTCGCGCTCGCTTCGCTCGCGCAATATGAAGTTATCAAGGCAGGATACATATAATTACCTTGCCTTGATAACTTCATAAGTCAAATATAGCAAAAAAAATATATTAATGGAGTCCTCAAAAACAAAACAGTTTGCGCTTCCGACTGCTTGTTACTTTACAGCGGTTTTTAAAACATATAAACTTTTTGTGTCCCAAAATTAAAAAATTTGCGCGCTCGCTTCGCTCGCGCTAATTTTTACAATTACGTTGTCCTATCTCGAATTTCATAACTTAAATCTGGCCAACAGTTTGAGCCTACAATGATTTGGGAACATTTTAACCTACCAAAAAAGTGACTTTCGTTCGAACGTTCTTATTTATATTCCTTGTAAAGTACTTCGATCAATATGTACTACTCATAATCTTTCAATAGATACATAGATGGCGCTTGGGTGATGATTGCACCCAGGCGCTACATGAGCTAGAGACGGCCCTAATCTCATGAACCCTTACCAATAGTAAGACAATTGAAGTTTTCACAGAAAATGTTTTACTGTTGCTGCAATAAAAAACGTACGCGCCCTTTTCTGCGTACACAATACTTTTCAAACGTTAAGTCTTCAACCTGAAAAAAATCTCGCGCTTGCTATGATCGCGCTTTCTTGTATTTGTGCTGTATATTTGTTATACAGCAAGAAAGCATTTTCATCTACTTTTAGTCCTCGAACAGAATAAAAATTTTCGCGCACGCTTTTTTCAATTTCGCATCTGTGATTATGTCCAAGAAATCGCGTTCGCTCAGCTCGGCCATTTTCTAGATAAAAAAACTTTTTTTAACCTTAGTCCTCGACCTGAACACAAAATTTTCGCGCTTGCTTCGCTCACGCTTTTTTGTTTGGCACCTGTGTGTAGTGTATGTACGAGAAATTGCGCTCACTCTGCTCGGGCCATTTTCTACATGAAAACACTTTTCTTAACATTCGTAAAAATTTCGAGCTCGCTCCGTACGTATTTACTGTATTTATACTACTACTTTTAATATTAAAAGAAGTATACGCTACAATATAATATTTTTTGTGACTTGACCATGACTGGGTGACCCCCCCCTGGCGCCGAAGCTGGATCCGCCCTTGGTAGAGCAAACTACCATATACACCAAATGGCAAACCAAGCGCAAACCAATCGAATGTCATTGGAATACGATTCGTCTTTTATTAGTAGCAGAATGCCCGATATGATTAAAACTGCTATTATTGCGATTTAATTTTGACATTATTAACTTAGGAGAATCGAGATGTCCATCAGGATTGAGGAGCCACTTTTTGTATCTTAATGAAATTTTGTACATATTTAGTAGTAAGTTAAAAAGTATTGTAGGCTCAATCTTGGAATTTGTAGTATAATAGTTCAAAAGTTATATGAACACAAAGGTGGCTCCTCAATCTAAATATTTGGACTGAGGAGCCACGTTGGAACACAGAAAGTATACGATGTACATTCTTGAAAATTTTGTATGATTTATTAGTAATTGAGCGCAATGCGTACTAAAAATTTAATTCCAGAACCTTTAATAGTTAAGAAGATACAATACTTTTAATGTGGCACCTCAACCCGTACAATGAAAGTGTGAATTCCCATGAATCGTAAGTGGCAAATTCAAATTACACCCCATAAACATTTAGTAGTAAGTGTGTCTGAATTTGTAGTACATAAACAAAGTAGTAAAACGGAGTGAATTTTGTAAAATAACGTATTTTATGTGGCTCCTCAATCCTGACGTTTCTGAAATGAGGAATTGCTTGAGTTACCTGAAATCGGAATGGAATTAAAAAAATAAAGACACTAACATTTAGTATAAATTTCTACTAAATATACATGCACAAATGAAAATTGTATGTATTCAATATCTGATAAAAAATCATCTTTTCCATATTCCTTAAGACGTCGCCATTACGGGTGACCATGTAATATGAATAAAAATCAGGATAAATAGGTAGTTCTCGGCTTTGCCGCCAATTTTTT
Source organism: Helicoverpa zea (assembly GCF_022581195.2). Classification (NCBI taxonomy): domain Eukaryota; kingdom Metazoa; phylum Arthropoda; class Insecta; order Lepidoptera; family Noctuidae; genus Helicoverpa; species Helicoverpa zea. Next base: position 2,734,525 of record NC_061478.1, read on the forward strand.
ATTAAACCTCTGTAGGCAAACGCATTTATTGCTATTCCGCCTCGTGAATGACAAAATATTATTAAATACAAAAGTACTTAATAAAGTATTTAATAAACTTGCTTTGTCATTCAACATTGCTGTAGCGGTGTAATGTTCTGTTACAACCATACTGCCTAGTATTTCGTAGTGCCAATGGATTTGATTTTCATTGTCCGTAAATTCGATGCTTTGCATTTTTTTTTTAATAATGACAGCATTACATATGAAACAGATATTCGCTGCGTTGTTGTAACCGACTTTAAAAAAAGGAGCAGGTTCTCAGTCACTTGTTATTTTCTTTGTTACTCGCTTCCTCGAAGACGCCTGGACCGATATGTTTTTTTTTTCTTTCTACTCGCAGTTTTGTCCCATAGCTAACAGGTTATTCGTGATATGACCGTGAAGGTTTGGATCTTACCTGATGATGGAGGCGACAGAAAATCAAGGGAACTCCGTATCGGCATATAGCAACTGCCAAGTGTTTGGGCTCATTGGCTTCGTATTGACGAGATCTTTACACCGAAATATGTTATGAGTACCATATCAGACCTGACAATGAAGACAAGTTCGTTTAGGGAACTCCTTAACGGTTGATAGCAGCTACCTTGTGTTAGGCGACATTTTATTTATATTGGTAAAGACTTTCCACAACTGCCACTGACGGTATTTAAAATACACTCTTTTGCAAAAAAGCGGGCACCTATGTCAAATCTTGGTTTTAAGAACTTTATGTGAGTTTCAAAAGGTTTTAATGACTGGAATTAACTACTAGCATCAAAAGGGTTTGCCAAGCATGCGTATCTATTCTTAATTTTAATTTTGGAGAATTGCTAAGAAAGTTATTAAAACCTTGTTCTGGACTAATTCCTAGTAGAAACTTTGTCGGTGTTTTGAATAGCAAGTTTTCCAAGTGATGTTCAGGAAACTGATATTGCAGTTTTAATAACTGATTGATGAACATTTTTGCTACATCAAAACATTTTAGAAAAATCATGCACGTGTAGTAAAATTGTCAGCTGCACTAAATGAGAATTATAGAGATCATACAGAGGAACTCAGCACGACGATTGACGACAATTATTAGAGATAAAAAAATAAAGAATATAAAAAAAATTGGCGGCGAAGCTGACAACTATTTATCCTGATGTTATTCATATTACATGGTCACCCGTAATGGCGACGTCTTAAGGAATATGGAAAAGATGATTTTTTATCAGATATTGAATACATACAATTTTCATTTGTGCATGTATATTTAGTAGAAATTTATACTAAATGTTAGTGTCTTTATTTTTTTAATTCCATTCCGATTTCAGGTAACTCAAGCAATTCCTCATTTCAGAAACGTCAGGATTGAGGAGCCACATAAAATACGTTATTTTACAAAATTCACTCCGTTTTACTACTTTGTTTATGTACTACAAATTCAGACACACTTACTACTAAATGTTTATGGGGTGTAATTTGAATTTGCCACTTACGATTCATGGGAATTCACACTTTAATTCTACGGGTTGAGGTGCCACATTAGAAGTATTGTATCTTCTTAAATATTAAAGGTACTGGAATTAAATTTTTAGTACGCATTGCGCTCAATTACTACTAAATCGTACAAAATTTTCAAGAATGTACATCGTATACTTTCTGTGTTCCAACGTGGCTCCTCAGTCCAAATATTTAGATTGAGGAGCCACCTTTGTGTTCATATAACTTTTGAACTATTATACTACAAATTCCAGGATTGAGCCTACAATACTTTTTAACTTACTACTAAATATGTACAAAATTTCATTAAGATACAAAAAGTGGCTCCTCAATCCTGATGGACATGAATCGAGCCCCAGATCGTACGTCCATCTAGTGGGGAGGGGGGCCAGGCCCGCCGTAAGCGGGCGTGCAAGGCGTGCACCGCACGCGGGCGGCACGTCCTAGGGGGCGGCTAAATCGAGCGACTTATTACGTAATATTTAAAAAATACAATGTCTTTTTACCAATGATTTCATTTCAATATTTCCGAACACAGCAATAGCGCTGAGAATATTACTTACACTGCCGGTTTCAGTAGCATCTGTTGAAAGATCATTTTCAAAATTAAACATTATTAAAAAACTATTTAAGATCAACAATGCTACCGCAGAGACTATGTAATTTAGCTATAGTTTCAATCACGGACGTCGGTACAGACGGAGGGGGCGGTCCGCCCCGGGTACCACGTCTAGGGGGCGCCATCTCGGTCGGCACATATCTGCACGACCAGGATTTGGTGATTTGGACCAGGAGCACGGAGGGTGCTTTTGTAATCTGCAAAGCCTAGCTTCACTACCAGTCGCAGTGCAGGCCCGAGACATGCATCGCCACGGGACTGAGGACTCAAAAAAATTCGCGCTCGCTACGCTCGCGGCTTTTCCAATTTACGGTACTTTCTTTTAACTGCTTTGGGTACTTTTGTGTTCCAAAACTCAAAAAAACTAGCGCACGGCACTGATGCCCATTATATACGTCTATGGTTTCAATTGAACATGCAATTTTTCTTGGATACAAAAAAGTTGATAGAAGATTTCGCACATATAAAAGGCAAGAAGAGTTTACTTTTTGTAATGATTAGGTATATGGCTTAGTTTTACACTTTAGTAAAGAAATATAATTATTGTACCTAATTACAAGTAAAAAAAAAACATATTTTAAAATCTTAACGATTTTTTCTTTTTTTGACAAAACCCAGTATAATATGCAGTCGTAGGGCGGCATAATCAGTTTTGCACGCGGGCGAACAAACAGCTAGCGGCGGGCCTGAGGGGGGGCTTGCCCACGCTGCGTCTTCCAGGCGCATCCCGTTTTCCCCTTTAGGCATTGTGATCTTAAAATCCCAAACATTGTAAAAGGCCGATGACAAACATGGGATAATTTTGCTTTGTCTTACGAATTATTCATAAGTATGAATCAGGAAATACCGGCCAACGAGTACCTCAGGTATTTTCCTCTGTAGTTAAAAACAAGTTTCTATGCGTCTACAATGTGTAATTTAAGTCATTTATAACGATTCTCTTGTAAAGTATACTCGTGTGATATTTAAATTTAAAATATGACTACATTAAAGTTATTATCTGTTCTCCTAGTGTTATGTTTCATTGTGAATGTTAATGGTAAGTTAAATACTTAATACCTACAGTTCTACGTGTCCGCTACTTGGCTTTGCAGTAGATGTATTAAGGAAACTTATAATAAGAATCTACTGCGCAGTTTTAACTAACGGCTGATCCCAATAATTTATCTGAAGTAACCAGATATAATTTTGACATTAGCTCCGTTCATGTCAAATTCCTATCTCTAGTAACAGATGGATAGAATATTGGGACAGTAACTATGTGTAGCTTAACTTCAGCCTCCCCAAGATTGTAACGAGACAAATAAGAATTTGTTGACGTGGCAATGCAGCCAGCCCTTTGTACTGCCGAGTGCCGGGTGACAGCGACGAGGACCAATTTTTCGACGGCCCCTATTAGTTTTAAGTTTTTTTTTTTTATGTAAATATATATTTCGTTTTTTTTTTTAATTGGGATTTGTTTATTGTTTATTATTTTGTATATTTTTGTTCCAGCCGAGACCGTTTCGGTGCCCGGCTCACGCTTGCAATGCAGTTACTACAGATCTAAGTTGACCGAAGTCAATAGAAAGCTGGCCAGCTCTTCAGGCACCCAAGAAGATAAAAACCAAAAAACAATGCTATTACAACAGATGAAACAGTATTGTAAGCTTTAAACGAATATAGAAAGACTAAAATGTATGTTTGTTACTTCGCTTCAAGATGTTATTTTTAAGAAAAATACATGGTTTTTGGTGATTTTTGTCGTTTTATAGAATAAACCAAATCACGTTAAGGCATTTTCCTAACGATTCAAGCAGAGCCGTATTCAGACTTCGCTAAAGTATTTGGGACACAAAACGCCTATCTAATGCCACTCGGTTAAATAGAGGCCGACGCGACGCCAATATTGTAGGGAAAAGGCTAGGCAGATGATGATTAAGGTTGAACAACATTTCTGAACGAAACATCGGCATCTGGCAACATTGCGGTCAAGTGACAGAGACAGTTAATTTGTCAATTAATCAAAACGTCAAGTCTTCTCAAATTTGGGAAATAGCGTGTTTTCCTAAATTTCATTGATTTCGTTCACATTACATCTCCTCTGCCTGTTTCAAATGTAAGTATTTTACCCATAATTTTAAAGTTCTAAACATTAATATGCGCAATAAACGTTAAAAGGTATAATTACGCTGCTCTTTAGCAACGACTAGTACATAGTTGAGGTTATTAAAAAATAAAAAATCCTACGCTATGCCAGCGATGCGTTTTAAAAAATGTTAACTTATAGTTCGGCCATTCAGAGAATGCGTTCCTGACACGTCGCGATTGAACTGACGACGTAACTTTGCAATGGCGTTGCAGTTACGATAAAAATATTTTTGCTGGTTGTTTACCGTTTTAACAATTGAGGAGCATTAAAACAACATTATTATATCAATAATCAATGAATGTTATAATTTTGTGCCAAACTGAGTGTCAAATAACTTGGTAAACAATATTTTTCTAAATCTATACTGCGCTATTACAAGGTTATGTCAGCGGTTTATATTTTGTAGTGCTGTGCTAAAAATAACAGGCAAGTATCGTAATCTGTTCTTATACAGTTATAATATAAAATAATACGTTTTGATTTTCTTTTTAAGAATTGGAAAATAATGGACTATAAGACTTAATTATAACTTTTATGAAAAATAAAAATAAAACTATGACCAAACCGCATTTTTATACTTAGATTAAAAATGGTAACCCCAAATGGCGTTATGGGCCGCCATTTTGTGACGCTAAAACAGTCGTCCGTTGTCGTTTCGTGCGCATAGACCACGTTTTTCAAGTGTTTTCGATCTGTTTTTATTTGATTACCCGGCTTTTGTTAGACCGAGATATCAGGATTGATTCTGTTATTGATAATAATATAATTATACATGTAGGCGAAGATGATGATGAAGACACCACCTCCTCAAGCAAATCGGAGTCTGATTAATATTCTGTTCGCACATTCAATTCAATGTACTTGTAACAAAGAATAAATAAAACAATTTTATTATATGAATATTACCTTTTTTTGGTTTCCACTTAAATAACTAAAATATAAAACAAATGATTCCGCCAATTTAAAACGAAAATAATCTTAAAATAATGCGGCGGTTCATTTTGAAGGAACGGTAACGAACTCAGTGTTATGTTGTGCCCATCACTAGTCGTGACTAACTGATAGGTGTCAGGAACGCATTCTCTGAACGGCCGAAGTATAGGTACTTATATTGTTATATTATAACAATATACCTCTTATTAATTTTTGATGTCTTTGTTTTACTCCTAAAGTTCTTACTTCTGTAAAAGTTTCTAAATGTAATCCGATGAACTGTTGAACGCAAAATGAAACAATATATTGGATTGCATTTGAATTGTTAACTTTCGGAGTTAAACTTAGACATCAAAAAAATCTTTGAGATAATCTATATAAATAAAAATGAATTGTTTGTTAGTCAATAGTCTGATTAAAACTCGAGAACGGCTGGGCCGATTGAGCTGATTTTGGTTTCAAAATGTTTGTAGAGGTCCAGGGAAGGTTTTAACAATACTAAGTTCTCGGGATCAGCTAGTATTTAATATATTTATTTTAAATACATTTACTATGCAAAGAGTTAATTTTTATGTCTTTTAGCACTCATTCAGAGCGATGGATCTAAAGCATAGTCCTCTCGTTTAAAGCAGGGTGCTATAGCAACATTATTTTCACTTTCTTATATTTCAACTTTTAATGAAAAGCTGTGGAAATAAGACATAGTTCTGTGCTATGATATATATGTATGGAGGGGTTAATCCTTGGAACTGCTGGTCGGATTTCCAAATTTCTTTCACTGATAGATAGCTACACTCTTACCGAGTAACATAGGCTATATTTTATCCCAGTATGGGCAGTAGTTCCCACTGGACACGTGTGAAACCGCGGGAAAATGGCTATTATATATTGATATGTGTCTTGAATTCAATTAATAAATAAAAGTTATTAGTTTTTTTTCTGTTTCTATTGTTACTGGCTCTGTTACTGTTCTACTTTTATGGTTAATCATCCTCCTTGCACAAGGCTAATTGGGTATTTTATGCCTTTAAAATCCAGATTTCCCTACTAGCTTAGTAAGTCATGGATAAACCTGCTCAATTTTTGAAGCAGGTTAACCCGTTGGTCACCATTGTTTCAATATTCTAGGTTTTAGTTCATGTCCATCAGGATTGAGGAGCCACTTTTTGTATCTTAATGAAATTTTGTACATATTTAGTAGTAAGTTAAAAAGTATTGTAGGCTCAATCCTGGAATTTGTAGTATAATAGTTCAAAAGTTATATGAACACAAAGGTGGCTCCTCAATCTAAATATTTGGACTGAGGAGCCACGTTGGAACACAGAAAGTATACGATGTACATTCTTGAAAATTTTGTACGATTTAGTAGTAATTGAGCGCAATGCGTACTAAAAATTTAATTCCAGTACCTTTAATATTTAAGAAGATACAATACTTCTAATGTGGCACCTCAACCCGTAGAATTAAAGTGTGAATTCCCATGAATCGTAAGTGGCAAATTCAAATTACACCCCATAAACATTTAGTAGTAAGTGTGTCTGAATTTGTAGTACATAAACAAAGTAGTAAAACGGAGTGAATTTTGTAAAATAACGTATTTTATGTGGCTCCTCAATCCTGACGTTTCTGAAATGAGGAATTGCTTGAGTTACCTGAAATCGGAATGGAATTAAAAAAATAAAGACACTAACATTTAGTATAAATTTCTACTAAATATACATGCACAAATGAAAATTGTATGTATTCAATATCTGATAAAAAATCATCTTTTCCATATTCCTTAAGACGTCGCCATTACGGGTGACCATGTAATATGAATAACATCAGGATAAATAGTTGTCAGCTTCGCCGCCAATTTTTTTTATATTCTTTATTTTTTTATCTCTAATAATTGTCGTCAATCGTCGTGCTGAGTTCCTCTGTATGATCTCTATAATTCTCATTTAGTGCAGCTGACAATTTTACTACACGTGCATGATTTTTCTAAAATGTTTTGATGTAGCAAAAATGTTCATCAATCAGTTATTAAAACTGCAATATCAGTTTCCTGAACATCACTTGGAAAACTTGCTATTCAAAACACCGACAAAGTTTCTACTAGGAATTAGTCCAGAACAAGGTTTTAATAACTTTCTTAGCAATTCTCCAAAATTAAAATTAAGAATAGATACGCATGCTTGGCAAACCCTTTTGATGCTAGTAGTTAATTCCAGTCATTAAAACCTTTTGAAACTCACATAAAGTTCTTAAAACCAAGATTTGACATAGGTGCCCGCTTTTTTGCAAAAGAGTGTATTTTAAATACCGTCAGTGGCAGTTGTGGAAAGTCTTTACCAATATAAATAAAATGTCGCCTAACACAAGGTAGCTGCTATCAACCGTTAAGGAGTTCCCTAAACGAACTTGTCTTCATTGTCAGGTCTGATATGGTACTCATAACATATTTCGGTGTAAAGATCTCGTCAATACGAAGCCAATGAGCCCAAACACTTGGCAGTTGCTATATGCCGATACGGAGTTCCCTTGATTTTCTGTCGCCTCCATCATCAGGTAAGATCCAAACCTTCACGGTCATATCACGAATAACCTGTTAGCTATGGGACAAAACTGCGAGTAGAAAGAAAAAAAAAACATATCGGTCCAGGCGTCTTCGAGGAAGCGAGTAACAAAGAAAATAACAAGTGACTGAGAACCTGCTCCTTTTTTTAAAGTCGGTTACAACAACGCAGCGAATATCTGTTTCATATGTAATGCTGTCATTATTAAAAAAAAAATGCAAAGCATCGAATTTACGGACAATGAAAATCAAATCCATTGGCACTACGAAATACTAGGCAGTATGGTTGTAACAGAACATTACACCGCTACAGCAATGTTGAATGACAAAGCAAGTTTATTAAATACTTTATTAAGTACTTTTGTATTTAATAATATTTTGTCATTCACGAGGCGGAATAGCAATAAATGCGTTTGCCTACAGAGGTTTAATAAAAAATTGGCGGCAAAGCCGAGAACTACCTATTTATCCTGATTTTTATTCATATTACATGGTCACCCGTAATGGCGACGTCTTAAGGAATATGGAAAAGATGATTTTTTATCAGATATTGAATACATACAATTTTCATTTGTGCATGTATATTTAGTAGAAATTTATACTAAATGTTAGTGTCTTTATTTTTTTAATTCCATTCCGATTTCAGGTAACTCAAGCAATTCCTCATTTCAGAAACGTCAGGATTGAGGAGCCACATAAAATACGTTATTTTACAAAATTCACTCCGTTTTACTACTTTGTTTATGTACTACAAATTCAGACACACTTACTACTAAATGTTTATGGGGTGTAATTTGAATTTGCCACTTACGATTCATGGGAATTCACACTTTCATTGTACGGGTTGAGGTGCCACATTAAAAGTATTGTATCTTCTTAACTATTAAAGGTTCTGGAATTAAATTTTTAGTACGCATTGCGCTCAATTACTAATAAATCATACAAAATTTTCAAGAATGTACATCGTATACTTTCTGTGTTCCAACGTGGCTCCTCAGTCCAAATATTTAGATTGAGGAGCCACCTTTGTGTTCATATAACTTTTGAACTATTATACTACAAATTCCAAGATTGAGCCTACAATACTTTTTAACTTACTACTAAATATGTACAAAATTTCATTAAGATACAAAAAGTGGCTCCTCAATCCTGATGGACATTTTAGTTCTTGTAAGATTACTTTTGACTAAATTCTGGAATTCCATAAATATCAAATAAGTACATGGATTTTACAAGTCAAAGTCAATCTCTTTAGTACATATATCGTTTCAACCTTGAAAAATTAACACTTAAGTAACACAAGATCCTTGAATGTTAAGTGTGTACTAATTTTCAGTACATGTACTTAAATTCATCTTTACCAGCAAAAACATTTGAAAAGTGCTGATTTTCAGCCTAATTTTTTAATGAATGACTTTATTCTGATTCACAGATGTCTGGCCGTGAAGGTGGCAAGAAGAAGCCCCTAAAGGCACCAAAGAAAGAGTCTAAAGACCTTGATGAGGATGACCTAGCCCACAAACAGAAGTTGAAAGAGCAGCAGAAGGCCCTACAGGTATAGTTTATTTCAGTGTTTCTTCTCAAGGTACATATTCTGATAGGAAATACTGACATAATCTGACTTTTGATAATATTTTTATGTGTAAAAGTGTTGTGTTTAACCTATTTGCAAGATTAATATCATTAAGTTTTTCACCCTTTATTGACATAAAAACTTTTTTCGATATATTTAAGCTTATTTGTTAACAATCGGGACTTAAACGCGATACTATGTATAGTGTTTCGTGTTTATAAAAATTGCGAAAATATTTAAAATAGGGTATTGTGCCTAATTTTAACTTAGACGATTGCTGATGAAAAAATATTTTTAGTATTTTATTTTCCAAAAAAATAATTATTATTTCGTGTAACAGAGCATTTCTTTTTCTTTTTAGGAGGCGAAAGCAAAGGCTTCACAGAAAGGTCCTTTAGCGACTGGAGGTATCAAGAAATCGGGCAAAAAGTGACACAACTACTTTAAACTTAACTTATAGGCTATAAATTCTAATGTAAGAATTATTAAAAAGATCTTTGTTGTTTTAATTTGATTTTATATTACAGCATAAACTATGGATATTGACTATCATGTAACTTCCATGTAACTGCGTACTGCCACAATTAGGCCCAAGTAAACGTTTATAACTTACATACATACCAAACTTGTAACATGCATTTTATATAAATAAAACATTTAATATCGATTTACGTTTTGTTTTTGTTGATAAGGCTGAATGAACTTTTGACCTTTGCCTACAACAGATTTCCCGCCATTTGAATAATAAATATCGGTTTTCTCGGTCTATGTTTTTTTTCTGTGAAAGACGAAAAGTTGAATATTTTGATCGCAAAAATAAGTACTGAGATCAAGAATAGAAGTGAATCAAGTAAAAACTCCTAGATTCTAGATCTAAGGACGTAAAACTTTTAAGGAAGGTGAGTTTCCCTAACTTATCTACCTACAGACATTATTACATAATATTAATGTTACCGATCCGAGTTCGTGATTTCTTATACTTTCTACATCTACGTATGTATTCAAGTAAATATAAACGCATGAATTATAATCTTCATGAAATGAAGACTTTCACAAAATACGGGACACGGGAAACCACTCGGGAAACGTCTAATAAATAATAAAGTACCTATGTAGTTATGATTAACGGTAGGTAAATGAATAGAGAAATGTTAACAAAAAAAGGATCGTTCTTGAGGAAAAATTAAAAAAAAAACTAACGTGATAAGTTGAACTAAGTTTTTGCTTGCACCAACACCTGCGCTGAATTACATTTTGAAAAAAAAAACAATATTAATTTGTTATTTGTAGGTAGAAACCGAAATATTGTATTAATGTCTAGGGCAGTGGTTCTTAACCGGTGGTCCGCGGACCACTGGTGGTCCCTGGAGGCATTCCAAGTGGTCCGCGAAGCTTTGCTACGCGACGTTGCTATCCATCTTACTTGACCAACAGAAAAAAATTAAGGTTTGAAATGTAGCCCTTTTACGTAATTTTGGTTCTGAGTCTTAAAAAATAATTAAATTTTCCCGCTCGCTTCGCTCGCGCATTCAGAATCTATATACCCTCGTTTTTGCATTTGTCGACAAACAAAAAGTTAAGTACGTTTGGGCTACATTTTACGTAGTTTTGGTACTGAGTCTTAAAAAATAATCAAAATTTCCCGCTCGCTTCGCTCGCGTATTCAGAAACTGTATGCCCTCGCCTCGTTTTTACATTTGTCAACAAACAAAAAGTTAAGTACGTTTGGGCTACATTGTACGTAATTTTGGTTTTGAGTCTTAAAAAATAATTAAAATTTCCCGCTCCCTTCGCTCGCGTATTCAGCAACTATATGCCCTCGTTTTTGCATTTGTCAACAAACAAAAAGTTAAGTACGTTTGGGATACATTTTACGTCCGTACGAGTCCGAAAAAAATTTCGCGCTCGCTTCGCTCGCACATTTGTAAGTAGAACTGAACCAAGAATTCGGAAGTTAGTTAAGAGAATGCAGTCACAAAAATCTCATTAAATTAAAATCTGTAGCTTTTCGTTTTTTGCTAAATAATAAAGAAATGAGTGCTAATTATAAAGTGTGCTTGTATTCTTTATCAAAGAACCCTCAATTTTGACAAACCAATGGGGTGGTCCCCGGCAAGACAAACTTTTGGTAAAGTGGTCCCTCATGACAAAAAGGTTAAGAACCACTGGTCTAGGGAATAAGTAGAGACTCTACTTATTCCCTGTTTAAGCAAGGCACGTCTGAACAACTCTTTTTCTATATTGCAGTTAACAATGGACTTTTTACGAAAATTATTTCCTTCATCAAAGAAAAATATGGTTTCACACACTGATAGCATACTAACAAGCAAAGATACATCTCTTAATATAAATAATAATTCACAAGACCATAATATTGACACCATTTTGCGCACAAATAATGTTAAAGGTACAAAAAAAGATGCTTCTTTCGAAATTACTGAAAAACCTAATTCTAATAATTCCTTACATTCTGTAGAAGATGTTCCATTAGAAATAAGTCCTAATAATATCAAAACTGATCAGATATTACCAGAATTTAAAGTACCTAATGATATTAAACCTGCAATTACAACATTTAATGAAGATATCGAGAAAAATTGCGATGAAAGACCAATCAACGCTAATACTAATGTTCTTGAACCAGTTATTATTGCGGATGGATTGGTATGTAATAAAGAAGCCACAGCATTTAATGATAAGGAACTTACAACAAATGAAGCTTGTTCTCTCAATATAGCAGACGAAACTTTACAATCTCTTAAAGAATTTGAAGAAACTCTAAATAACTATGAAAGCTCAAATAACTTCAGAACCGAATACATCAACCTTGATGATTTTTACGAAATTTTCAATGCATTGGACACTGTAAATGATGATAATTCGACAAAAGTTCTGATTGATAGTAAAAACAATAATGACGATGACGTAAAGATAATAGAAGACGTTAACGTTTTTGAAGATATCGATGTCATTTCAATAAATTCTTCTACAAAAGATTGTCAAAGCCAAACAGAAGATGTTAAAGAAACCATATACATAAGTTTAAGTTCCGATGCAGACGAAGTGGATACACAAAGTTCTGAATGCGACGGTTACAATTCGTCTGATTTTGAATTCATATCTGAGGCAGAAGCTAAACTAGATGGGTTAATAATTAATTTTAAAGGAGTAAACCGTCAAAATTCCTCTCACTACATTTCAGAATTTGAAAATGTTGAAGGTTTTAATATAGATGAAGTTTTTGACCCATGCGAGGGTCCTTCTGGTCAGAATAGACCGAGAAACCAATTTGAGGATAGGAGTTATAGGAATAATCATCAGATTCCTTTAGGAGACGATTATTTAGCGTTGTTTCAAGGGATCTATAACCCTGTGCTGCCGATGTCAGAGATATTTTTTTTAGAGAACAAGTCGGTTAGAACATCGGCTATGAATAGTCAGTATGATGGTATTGGGTTTGTTAAGCAGTTGGCTCTGAGGAGACAGCAGCCTGATAGTTCGGAAGATGAGTGTAAGTAGTTTTTACGAAAAAAAAAATAACTATAACGATAACTAAAAATTTGACAACCGAAAATGGTTCGGTTAAATGGTGCAATCCACTGCAGATGTTTCAAGAAAATTTTCAGATTAAACTTTTAAGTACATTTCAAATATGAATTTTGAGTACCTATGTAGTAGTTCTAGTGCTAAGGATTTTTGCTCGTTGCACACTATGCCACTGGCTTATTTACTGCCTAGACCTAAGAAGCTTCTAGATTCATCCTAAGTTTTTCATGATGATACCCTGCCGCCTATACATTGCAAATACATCTTGCAGCCAGCTTTTTAAGGGCAATCGTAACTTTTAGCGAGTTTTTTTTTTTGTCTCAATTTATTAATTTCTTTAAAATTATTCCTTAATTAATCATTTGGTTTTTCAGTCGCAGACGAAGCAAAGGAATGTGCAAAACAGATTTTAAAAACTTACCCCCGAGATAATAGGAAGAGAAGACGCAGGCACTAGTACCTATTTAAATTAAAAGTATGTATCACGCTCGTTGTGAAACTATTAAGTGGTTGCTAACACTACTTTGAAGCATGTTTTTTATAAGTATATAAATTATATAGATTTTGTACATAATAAAAACTGTTTTATTTCTTCCGACTTTTACGGGCTGACTATATAATTACGGACAGTCCCCAAAAATGTGTGGACCAAAATCCCGTAATGGACTTTTACTGGCTGACTAATAAGGGACAATGGCCAAAAATATATGGATCAAGTCCCGGAATCGACCGAAACGACCTATATTTTTTGTAGGGCAGAGCAGACAATAACTATCTTAATTCAATATAAGTTTTCGTTAAAACAATCACCAAGTATAGTTATCGGCACGGATATTGAACTCTCGGCGGAAGAGTGGGGATCGCTTTGCGCACTGTACACATAAGGCAATGAACCGATAAATCGCCTCTGCGCAGGTGAAGGTCAGGGTTCAAAATCCCTGCCGATGATTATACCTTCTTAAAAAAATTATAACAAATTGAGTATCTTTCATCGTCTCTGAAACCGCGGGAAATCAGCCCAGTGTTCAAATAAAACAAAATATTCATATACGCAGGTATGTTTATTGTAAATATTTACAATGTAAATTATAGCTAACATTTATCTCTAATATACGTCTAATACAATAAAAAAATGTACTTTATTAACTTTTTTATTCAGTTGTTTCCGAACATGAAAAACAAAAGTTGTAATATTTTGAAAACATCTTACTACACGCTTTTAAACGTTCTCAATCTGTGCTGGATAAGAAAAACTATAATACCTATTAATTAAAATGTTCTTTTGATACTAAACTAATTTTCTTGTAATTTAAAAAATAGTTCTAATGAAGTTTCAGACTGTGTGAAGGTAAAAAAACATTTTGACGAAACCTGGATTTAAAGTTTGATATAATCCGCTTTCGCGCGTATGGTGATTAACGCTCATTCATCATACTTCTAAAAGTCTAGTGTAATCAGATTAAATTTTTACGAGATACTTTGGGCTACATAAGCAGTTCCATAGAAAAGTAAGTATAAGAAGAAAAACTGTAATTTTCACAATATCTGAGTAATTTTCCATTAAAAAAGTAAGATACAGATCTTATCTTATCTTGCACCATTTAACTATAACGAATAACCAAACCATAGCCAGCCGTATACTTGCCGCCCATTGGTCAAATCAGCGATTTGACATCTGAAAATGGTTCGATTATCGTTATAACTAAATGGTGTTACAGAGTCGGAGAGATCAAGATATTGACATTAAAAAAAGACAATCACTGTAATTATGGATCGTTACACATGCAGACATATTATATAAAATAAGAATTTATTTAACCATTCTATTTTAAAATCAAACCATTTTCTAAAATCTGTCTTGGATTTTTATAACACTATAGATATAATATTACTACTATTTAGTTGAAGTATACAATACATTGCACAAAATTATGTATGCGTCTGACCGTGTTTCTGTGCAGTTGACAGTTGCTGTAAGAAAGTTAATACCAAAAAAAAAATGTTGTTTTCCATTGAAAACTGACAGCTGTCAACTACACATAGAACTCAGCAACTCAATTTAAAACTGGGAACGAAAAACTTTCTTTATACATATAAAAAAAATGCTACATAAACTATGTACCAACGTAATGTTTAGAAGACATTTTCGTACAAATAATGCTTGTTATTCATACGTATTTATGATTATTTCGAATATTTCATAGAAACTTGTTTATACGCTAAATTTTTACATAATAATTTGCGGGTTTACCACTATTCAGTTTGTGGGTGCGTTTTTTTATTGTACTTTGTTTATAACTATTATGAGTAATTTATCTACTACTAGATTTACTGAAAACTAGCCTCTGTATGTTTATTTTTTATTACTTTTTTTAATTAAGTGTTTTAAGGCTCCTAGGCAGCTATTAAATGGGTATACGAGAAGATATTTAACAAAAACAATATGTAATTACGTTAATTTTACAGATTCTTCAAGAGACTACAGAATTATCGAAATTTATCATTTTATATAATATTAGTTAAGATTAGATACCATTGCACATTCTTTGTACCGCAAAGGTTCCGAAATTACAGAATCGATTTCAAAAATTCTTTCAGTGTTGATAAGCTATCCTTGAGTAAGTCTCTCTAGATATCCCGAATAGGCTATATTTTGTCCGGGTACGGGAAGAAGTTCACCCAAGACGTGGGTGAAACAGCACTATAGCATAGTACAATATAAAAATGCACCCACAAACAATAACAAGACCGCACCGCGCGGCCGATTCGTACAAAAAAAATAAAAGTCCAATGTTTTATTTAAAAACAAAAATCATTTAAAATTTTGACTTTCTCTTTGCTGGAGATCTGGGTGGCGGAGGTTCAGTCTTCTTGCTCTGCAAAACAATTATAAATTTACTCATTACCAAATTGTTATCAAATTTTTTCAGGTGCCTACAAATTTTATCATTTGAATATGATATCACTAAGGCGTAAGTTCATCGACTATGTAAACGTTCATTTTTCTTAAAAGAACTGCTTCAAAATAACATTAAAAAAAGTTGTTTTAAGAAAACTGACATAATGATATGTTGTCGGTGAATTTGGGCCCTTTGTTTTATAGGTACTTATCAACAAAACAATACGATATTATTAGAAGGAAAAGATTTTTTTTTTTAATAAATTTGTAAAAAATGGAAGACTAAGTATTTCGAAAATAGTAGACCAGGGACAAAATCAGGGGCCCGATTCTCCTAAGTTAATAATGTCAAAATCGAATAGAAATCGAATCGCAATATGATCGCAATAGCAGTTTTAACCATATCGGGCATTCTGCCACTAATAAAAGACCAATCGTATTCGATTGACATTTGATTGGTGTGCGATTGGTCTGCTATTTTGGTCTATACGGTACAATCATTTTGCAATCGTAAATCATTTGCAGACAAAATGATTCATTATTGAATGACAGAAAAGGATAAAAACGTTTAATTCAAAGAAAAAATAGCGGAATGCCACATACGCTTCAATCGTAATCGAGTCGAAATCGGATGTCAGTCGAATCGAGTCGACGTCAATCGTATGTCGCTTAAGTAAAATTAGGAGAATCGGGCCCCTGGTTCGAATTCGCAATAAAAATTGTATTTAAAATTAAGTTGAAAATAGCTAATTTCTATGTTTTTTTTGGTAATTTCGATTATAAGCATGCTATTAACTAAAACGCACCATAAAGATAAAAAAGTCATTACGTAATCCAAGATTAATCTAAATACTAAATTATTATTGGTTTAAGTATAATACTACCTATTAGTATAAAAATTATAATTATTTCTGTGTCTACAGATTTATCGAGTCAAAATATCGATTAATCAAATCGTTTTTAACAGATAAATCTGTAGACAAGGAACATGCTTATCTACCTAAGGATTAATTATTCTTAATTTTCTAAAGGCATTCTAAAACAAGCTTTTAATTAATTACTTTATTAAAGAAAGCATTGTAAAAATGTTAGTCATTTTTTTCTAATTTATACTTGCATACGCATCAAATTGGGTACTTGACTACTTTTTTGTATTATGCGAGGCTAGTTTATTAGTGCATAGTGACAGATCAGGTGCACTGGCACCTTCATTTGGAGATGTGCGTCGAGTAGGCGACCCAGTGTTTAAAATACAAAGATTAATATTATCTAACATATCTAATAAAGTACTACCATAACTATTTGTTGTAGCACTACCCCATACTTCATGTTGACAATTAAAATCCCCTAAAACTATAAATGGTTTGGGTAGAAGAGATAAAATATTTACAAGTTCGTTAAAGATTGAAGAAGAAGGACGAGGAATATATACAGAAACGAAACATATACTATCTACAACAGCTGCAATTATGGAGAATGAATTATTATGAGATGGGAGTGAGAAAAGTGAAAATGAATGATGATGTCTGATGAGTAAGGCTACACCGCCATACCCATCAGAACGGTCTTCCCTAAGACAGGCGTACCCAGGGATCTTAAACACAGACCCTGGTTTAAGCCATGTCTCTTGTAGGGCAATAACTATAGGTTTTAAATTATTGACAAGATGTATTATATCAGATTTTTTATTAATTGCGCTTCGACAATTCCATTGTATTGCCTTGGCTTTGTGTTCCATTATGAATATTCTTTTCAGAAACTGCATTAATTACAGTGGCAGCGATGGTCGGTGAGAGGTGTTGAGTCTGGGTTAAAGATTTAATTAGTGCTATGATTAACTCATTTACTGAGGCTGATGATAGATCATCTCTAGGGATGAGAGCACAACCATCTTTTGGTTGAGGCAGACCCCTAGCGAGTTCTTGATGGAATTGCTGATCATAACCTTTTGAAAACTGAGGGGGGGAACGAGGCTTAATAAATACAGTTTTTTTATAAGATGTTTTATTTTTTGTTGGAGAGTAATCCTGAGGAACAGAAGCATTTATATTGCTTGAAACTGTGGGAGAGGAAAGCAAAGCATCAGCATAAGAAATTTTGGAAATTGTGGGGTGAAGTTTTGAGGCTTCAGCATATGATATGCAGGATTTGGCCATAGATTCTTTTATGTTTTTCTGCCTCTCATATTCTAAACATTTCCTGCTAGTGGCCTCATGGAAACCTTTGCAGAGACAGCAATTCAAATTATCCTCAGAGATGGTGCACCCATCCCCAGAGTGACCTTGACCACATTTGTAGCATCTAGGGGTAGATCTACACTGACTTTTAACGTGCCCATATCTACAACAATTATAGCACTGAATAGTAGGGTAAATGTAAAGGTCAACAGCTAAAGAAGTGTAGCACATATAGACCCGCTTTGGTAAAACTTGGCCATCAAAAGTTAATATAACAGTTTCAGTGTTTTTAAACTCGGATTTGCCATCTACAACAGTCTTTCGTTTAATCCTCCTCAATTTTAAAATTTTTCCACAACCAATTGGGACTGAAATATTTTCGAGGACATCATCATCGGACCACTCCATGGGAACGCCTCTAACGACGCCCATGCGGGTCACCGAGAAAGTTGGAATGAAAGCTTTGAAATGTTCTTTTTCTAATAAGCTATTGGTAATAAAAGAGTTGGCGTCTAAGTATGTAGTAAAGGAAACAACCAGACGATTGCGACCAATTTTTTTTAAACTTCCGTTTACTATACCTTTAAAAGAATTCCTCCTTAAAAACCTGCCAAATGAAATTGGGTTTAAGTAACTATTATCGTTGGGAGCAGTTTGCTCTCTCTGTATATGTACAAGAAATGGTGCCGCATCGGAAGAATTGTATACCAATCTGGCTACCGAAACCGGTTTTTGTGGAGATTCATTTGGTTTATTAACATGAGAACTAACAACAGACGCGCTATTTAAAGGATCAGTTTCCATGTCCACCACGCCACAACTGCAGTCGGACTGAGTTTTCGCGCCATTTTTGCGCCTCTTTTTATTGCATTGTTTGCAAAGGCTGCGTGAGGATACCCTCTTCCTCTTTGTATTAGTAGTACTGACGGCGGAGCCATCAGTGTCTACTCCGGTGTCGTTGTTCGAAACTGTTACATAATGCCCAACTTCGGGCGGCAATGTTCCTCCGGGGTCATCCGGAGGTTCCATTTCATTAGAGAAAAAACTAAATAAAAAACTTACCAAACAGAATTAACACTAACACTATAACTAAACTACAAAATATTACGATAGAATATATACAAAAACTTAATCTAATCCAATATAAAAATTATTTTTCAACTTGAGCAAAAGAAAACACGTCCGCCAAAGTTCAGGTTTCCCGCGCTTTTTTCATATCATTAAGTTTTTCACCCTTTATTGACATAAAAACTTTTTTCGATATATTTAAGCTTATTTGTTAACAATCGGGACTTAAACGCGATACTATGTATAGTGTTTCGTGTTTATAAAAATTGCGAAAATATTTAAAATAGGGTATTGTGCCTAATTTTAACTTAGACGATTGCTGATGAAAAAATATTTTTAGTATTTTATTTTCCAAAAAAATTATTATTATTTCGTGTAACAGAGCATTTCTTTTTCTTTTTAGGAGGCGAAAGCAAAGGCTTCACAGAAAGGTCCTTTAGCGACTGGAGGTATCAAGAAATCGGGCAAAAAGTGACACAACTACTTTAAACTTAACTTATAGGCTATAAATTCTAATGTAAGAATTATTAAAAAGATCTTTGTTGTTTTAATTTGATTTTATATTACAGCATAAACTATGGATATTGACTATCATGTAACTTCCATGTAACTGCGTACTGCCACAATTAGGCCCAAGTAAACGTTTATAACTTACATACATACCAAACTTGTAACATGCATTTTATATAAATAAAACATTTAATATCGATTTACGTTTTGTTTTTGTTGATAAGGCTGAATGAACTTTTGACCTTTGCCTACAACAGATTTCCCGCCATTTGAATAATAAATATCGGTTTTCTCGGTCTATGTTTTTTTTCTGTGAAAGACGAAAAGTTGAATATTTTGATCGCAAAAATAAATACTGAGATCAAGAATAGAAGTGAATCAAGTAAAAACTCCTAGATTCTAGATCTAAGGACGTAAAACTTTTAAGGAAGGTGAGTTTCCCTAACTTATCTACCTACAGACATTATTACATAATATTAATGTTACCGATCCGAGTTCGTGATTTCTTATACTTTCTACATCTACGTATGTATTCAAGTAAATATAAACGCATGAATTATAATCTTCATGAAATGAAGACTTTCACAAAATACGGGACACGGGAAACCACTCGGGAAACGTCTAATAAATAATAAAGTACCTATGTAGTTATGATTAACGGTAGGTAAATGAATAGAGAAATGTTAACAAAAAAAGGATCGTTCTTGAGGAAAAATTAAAAAAAAAACTAACGTGATAAGTTGAACTAAGTTTTTGCTTGCACCAACACCTGCGCTGAATTACATTTTGAAAAAAAAAAAACAATATTAATTTGTTATTTGTAGGTAGAAACCGGAATATTGTATTAATGTCTAGGGAATAAGTAGAGACTACTTATTCCCTGTTTAAGCAAGACACGTCTGAACAACTCTTTTTCTATATTGCAGTTAACAATGGACTTTTTACGAAAATTATTTCCTTCATCAAAGAAAAATATGGTTTCACACACTGATAGCATACTAACAAGCAAAGATACATCTCTTAATATAAATAATAATTCACAAGACCATAATATTGACACCATTTTGCGCACAAATAATGTTAAAGGTACAAAAAAAGATGCTTCTTTCGAAATTACTGAAAAACCTAATAATTCTAATAATTCCTTACATTCTGTAGAAGATGTTCCATTAGAAATAAGTCCTAATAATATCAAAACTGATCAGATATTACCAGAATTTAAAGTACCTAATGATATTAAACCTGCAATTACAACATTTAATGAAGATATCGAGAAAAATTGCGATGAAAGACCAATCAACGCTAATACTAATGTTCTTGAACCAGTTATTATTGCGGATGGATTGGTATGTAATAAAGAAGCCACAGCATTTAATGATAAGGAACTTACAACAAATGAAGCTTGTTCTCTCAATATAGCAGACGAAACTTTACAATCTCTTAAAGAATTTGAAGAAACTCTAAATAACTATGAAAGCTCAAATAACTTCAGAACCGAATACATCAACCTTGATGATTTTTACGAAATTTTCAATGCATTGGACACTGTAAATGATGATAATTCGACAAAAGTTCTGATTGATAGTAAAAACAATAATGACGATGACGTAAAGATAATAGAAGACGTTAACGTTTTTGAAGATATCGATGTCATTTCAATAAATTCTTCTACAAAAGATTGTCAAAGCCAAACAGAAGATGTTAAAGAAACCATATACATAAGTTTAAGTTCCGATGCAGACGAAGTGGATACACAAAGTTCTGAATGCGACGGTTACAATTCGTCTGATTTTGAATTCATATCTGAGGCAGAAGCTAAACTAGATGGGTTAATAATTAATTTTAAAGGAGTAAACCGTCAAAATTCCTCTCACTACATTTCAGAATTTGAAAATGTTGAAGGTTTTAATATAGATGAAGTTTTTGACCCATGCGAGGGTCCTTCTGGTCAGAATAGACCGAGAAACCAATTTGAGGATAGGAGTTATAGGAATAATCATCAGATTCCTTTAGGAGACGATTATTTAGCGTTGTTTCAAGGGATCTATAACCCTGTGCTGCCGATGTCAGAGATATTTTTTTTAGAGAACAAGTCGGTTAGAACATCGGCTATGAATAGTCAGTATGATGGTATTGGGTTTGTGAAGCAGTTGGCTCTGAGGAGACAGCAGCCTGATAGTTCGGAAGATGAGTGTAAGTAGTTTTTACGAAAAAAAAATAACTATAACGATAACTAAAAATTTGACAACCGAAAATGGTTCGGTTATATGGTGCAATCCACTGCAGATGTTTCAAGAAAATTTTCAGATTAAACTTTTAAGTACATTTCAAATATGAATTTTGAGTACCTATGTAGTAGTTCTAGTGCTAAGGATTTTTGCTCGTTGCACACTATGCCACTGGCTTATTTACTGCCTAGACCTAAGAAGCTTCTAGATTCATCCTAAGTTTTTCATGATGATACCCTGCCGCCTATACATTGCAAATACATCTTGCAGCCAGCTTTTTAAGGGCAATCATAACTTTTAGCGAGTTTTTTTTTTGTCTCAATTTATTAATTTCTTTAAAATTATTCCTTAATTAATCATTTGGTTTTTCAGTCGCAGACGAAGCAAAGGAATGTGCAAAACAGATTTTAAAAACTTACCCCCGAGATAATAGGAAGAGAAGACGCAGGCACTAGTACCTATTTAAATTAAAAGTATGTATCACGCTCGTTGTGAAACTATTAAGTGGTTGCTAACACTATACTTTGAAGCATGTTTTTTATAAGTATATAAATTATATAGATTTTGTACATAATAAAAACTGTTTTATTTCTTCCGACTTTTACGGGCTGACTAATTACGGACAGTCCCCAAAAATGTGTGGACCAAAATCCCGTAATGGACTTTTACTGGCTGACTAATAAGGGACAATGGCCAAAAATATATGGATCAAGTCCCGGAATCGACTGAAACGACCTATATTTTTGGTAGGGCAGAGCAGACAATAACTATCTTAATTCAATATAAGTTTTCGTTAAAACAATCACCAAGTATAGTTATCGGCACGGATATTGAGCTCTCGGCGGAAGAGTGGGGATCGCTTTGCGCACTGTACACATAAGGCAATGAACCGATAAATCGCCTCTGCGCAGGTGAAGGTCAGGGTTCAAAATCCCTGCCGATGATTATACCTTCTTAAAAAAATTATAACAAATTGAGTATCTTTCATCGTCTCTGAAACCGCGGGAAATCAGCCCAGTGTTCAAATAAAACAAAATATTCATATACGCAGGTATGTTTATTGTAAATATTTACAATGTAAATTATAGCTAACATTTATCTCTAATATACGTCTAATACAATAAAAAAATGTACTTTATTAACTTTTTTATTCAGTTGTTTCCGAACATGAAATAACAAAAGTTGTAATATTTTGAAAACATCTTACTACACGCTTTTAAACGTTCTCAATCTGTGCTGGATAAGAAAAACTATAATACCTATTAATTAAAATGTTCTTTTGATACTAAACTAATTTTCTTGTAATTTAAAAAATAGTTCTAATGAAGTTTCAGACTGTGTGAAGGTAAAAAAACATTTTGACGAAACCTGGATTTAAAGTTTGATATAATCCGCTTTCGCGCGTATGGTGATTAACGCTCATTCATCATACTTCTAAAAGTCTAGTGTAATCAGATTAAATTTTTACGAGATACTTTGGGCTACATAAGCAGTTCCATAGAAAAGTAAGTATAAGAAGAAAAACTGTAATTTTCACAATATCTGAGTAATTTTCCATTAAAAAAGTAAGATACAGATCTTATCTTATCTTGCACCATTTAACTATAACGAATAACCAAACCATAGCCAGCCGTATACTTGCCGCCCATTGGTCAAATCAGCGATTTGACATCTGAAAATGGTTCGGTTATCGTTATAACTAAATGGTGTTACAGAGTCGGAGAGATCAAGATATTGACATTAAAAAAAGACAATCACTGTAATTATGGATCGTTACACATGCAGACATATTATATAAAATAAGAATTTATTTAACCATTCTATTTTAAAATCAAACCTTTTCTAAAATCTGTCTTGGATTTTTATAACACTATAGATATAATATTACTACTATTTAGTTGAAGTATACAATACATTGCACAAAATTATGTATGCGTCTGACCGTGTTTCTGTGCAGTTGACAGTTGCTGTAAGAAAGTTAATACCAAAAAAAAAAAGTTGTTTTCCATTGAAAACTGACAGCTGTCAACTACACATAGAGATCAGCAACTCAATTTTAAAACGGTGAACGAAAATATAAAAAAAATGCTACATAAACTATGTACCAACGTAATGTTTAGAAGACATTTTCGTACAAATAATGCTTGTTATTCATACGTATTTATGATTATTTCGAATATTTCATAGAAACTTGTTTATACGCTAAATTTTTACATAATAATTTGCGGGTTTACCACTATTCAGTTTGTGGGTGCGTTTTTTTATTGTACTTTGTTTATAACTATTATGAGTAATTTATCTACTACTAGATTTACTGAAAACTAGCCTCTGTATGTTTATTTTTTATTACTTTTTTTAATTAAGTGTTTTAAGGCTCCTAGGCAGCTATTAAATGGGTATACGAGAAGATATTTAACAAAAACAATATGTAATTACGTTAATTTTACAGATTCTTCAAGAGACTACAGAATTATCGAAATTTATCATTTTATATAATATTAGTTAAGATTAGATACCATTGCACATTCTTTGTACCGCAAAGGTTCCGAAATTACAGAATCGATTTCAAAAATTCTTTCAGTGTTGATAAGCTATCCTTGAGTAAGTCTCTCTAGATATCCCGAATAGGCTATATTTTGTCCGGGTACGGGAAGAAGTTCACCCAAGACGTGGGTGAAACAGCACTATAGCATAGTACAATATAAAAATGCACCCACAAACAATAACAAGACCGCACCGCGCGGCCGTTTCGTACAAAAAAAATAAAAGTCCAATGTTTTATTTAAAAACAAAAATCATTTAAAATTTTGACTTTCTCTTTGCTGGAGATCTGGGTGGCGGAGGTTCAGTCTTCTTGCTCTGCAAAACAATTATAAATTTACTCATTACCAAATTGTTATCAAATTTTTTCAGGTGCCTACAAATTTTATCATTTGAATATGATATCACTAAGGCGTAAGTTCATCGACTATATAAACGTTCATTTTTCTTAAAAGAACTGCTTCAAAATAACATTAAAAAAAGTTGTTTTAAGAAAACTGACATAATGATATGTTGTCGGTGAATTTGGGCCCTTTGTTTTATAGGTACTTATCAACAAAACAATACGATATTATTAGAAGGAAAAGATTTTTTTTTTAAATAAATTTGTAAAAAATGGAAGACTAAGTATTTCGAAAATAGTAGACCAGAGACAAAATCAGGGGCCCGATTCTCCTAAGTTAATAATGTCAAAATCGAATAGAAATCGAATCGCAATATGATCGCAATAGCAGTTTTAACCATATCGGGCATTCTGCCACTAATAAAAGACCAATCGTATTCGATTGACATTTGATTGGTGTGCGATTGGTCTGCTATTTTGGTAATTTTGGTCTATACGGTACAATCATTTTGCAATCGTAAATCATTTGCAGACAAAATGATTCATTATTGAATGACAGAAAACGATAAAAACGTTTAATTCAAAGAAAAAATAGCGGAATGCCACATATGCTTCAATCGTAATCGAGTCAAAATCGGATGTCAGTCGAATCGAGTCGACGTCAATCGTATGTCGCTTAAGTAAAATTAGGAGAATCGGGCCCCTGGTTCGAATTCGCAATAAAAATTGTATTTAAAATTAAGTTGAAAATAGCTAATTTCTATGTTAATTAATTATCATGCGTCTATCTAATACTTGCAATTAAGCGAATATATTTAGTTAGTAATTCATTCCGATAAAAGGGTAAATAAATCTATAGTACCTAATATATTTAATTAAAAAATTGCAAGACCTCTTAATCACAGATATTTTTTTGAATAAGATTCTCATTATTGCCCTTAGTTTTCACATTTCTAAGTATAATTTTTTGAATTATACTCAGTCAATTAACTAACTTTGAAGCACCAATTTCTTGTATAAGATACTTTTTACTTAATATACATCATATCAACTGAAGTTTTTTTTTGGTAATTTCGATTATAAGCATGCTATTAACTAAAACGCACCATAAAGATAAAAAAGTCATTTCGTAATCAAAGATTAATCTAAAAACGAATTGATTATTGGTTTTAATATAATAATAGCTATTAGTATACAAATTATAATATCTCTTTAGTGTCTACAGATTTATCGAGTCAAAATATCGATTAATCAAATCGTTTTTAACAGATAAATCTGTAGACAAGGAACATGCTTATCTACCTAAGGATTAATTATTCTTAATTTTCTAAAGGCATTCTAAAACAAGCTTTTAATTAATTACTTTATTAAAGAAAGCATTGTAAAAATGTTAGTTATTTTTTTTCTAATTTATACTCGCATACGCTTCAAATTGGGTACTTGACTACTTTTTTGTATTATTATATACTTCGTGCAAAAATAACTATTTTATATAGGGCTGATTTTTAAATCATCAGTTAACTTTTCTCTGAAGAATATATTTGACGTTTCGATAGCTTTTATACAGGAATGAATTTTAAGCAGTGCAAAAAAAGAAAAAAACTGGTGGTCCAGAATCATTAACAGAACATATCTGCATCATCAGCAATTTTTTTTCTTTTTTATTTTATCCGCCTTATAATCAGAAAAATATGGATACTACCTATTCTTACGCGCTTGGAGCAGCGCTCGCGTCAGTAAACCGGTTTCGCGTTGCCGCCGTGCCTACCATGACGACTGTGACCGTACAATCGGTAACAAAATAAACATCTTTCGCTATCAATAACTATTCTTTTTTGTACTAAAACACAACAAAATAAAAATATACGTATCTATAAAACTTATTTAACTATAAGTTGACAAAGATTTTGCACTGAATAAAATTCATTCCTGTATAGAAAATATGTCAAACTGTCATATTTACGATTAAAAAATAGGCCCATGTATTTTTTAAAGAATGAAAATGTCTGACCCTTTCAGCAATATGTGTACAAAACATCATCATATTACATGGATTCGCCTGTGTCTTATCTGCAAAAATGAAATTCTTCGTTTACTTTTTAATCAGTGTTTCACCTTTTTTGTAGCAATTTCTTAGGAATAATTAAATTCAAAATAATTTTCAACTACATTAGAAACTATAAGCTTACAATTTAGACATTTATGTTGTAAATGCATGCAAGAGTTAAAAAAAAAGATGGGTAACTTTTTTGGATTTCGATTTACAAATTATTTTGTCTGTTAAATAAATACTTCGAAATACCGATTCCTGAGGGACGGTAAAAATTAGAACGTTATTAAGTTTCGTTTGTATAATTGAATGCGTTCAACTCAAGATCTACTAGACGAATTTGAAAAAATTCATTCTATGTATGTTAAGCAGCCCATTTATTATGGATTGCTATGGCCTATATACTTTTTGAAAAAGTTTCCACGGGCCGCGGGTTCCGCTGACGAAAACTAGTTTTAAATAAATTCGAGCCGGAATCACAATTTACTAGTAATTTAAGAATTTGTGAGACATCATCTGCCTAGCCTTTTCCCAACTATGTTAGGGTCGGCTTCCAGTCTAACCGGATGCAGCTGAGTACCATAAAAAAAACTAGTCAAGTACCCAATATAAAAACTATCAAATCAAAGCACAGAAACTAACCTCTCTCGATCGTTTCGCCCTAGGTTCTCCAACTTCCTCCTTTTCCTTAACCTTCTCTACTTTCTCCGCTTCATTCTCCACATTCTTCTCCGTGTCATTCTTCTCCACTTCTCCATTCTCTTCTTTAGACGGTTCTGTGTCTTCTGTTGGACTTTCACTGGGTTTTTCTGGCTCCCCAGAGCCAGTTTCTGGCGTTTTTTCCCGGCTTTCGTTCTGTTCCTCTGTTGTTTCTTCATTTTCTGTGGGTTTTGGTGCTAATTCTTCTTCTTCTGGTGTTGTTTCTGTTTGTGCTTCTGTCTCTGGTTCTTTGTCTTTCTCTTCTTGTTGTAATTTTCTAGAAGATTGACGTTTGACGGGCTGTTTTGGTGTGCTGTTGGCTGTTTTCTTTGTTTTTGCTGGAGAGAGATTTTGTTTGTTAAAAATATTTTTATTTGGTAAAAATTGGTGACAGGGAATTCTTTCAAAATTTAAAACAGAGTGAAAATTATATTTAGCGGGCTATGCATGAAAGACCATCTTGTTGTGACAAGTATCTCCGTGTTATGGGGAGCACGTTAAATTCGTGGGTTCCGGTTCATTTTGACATGACTGGCAGTCAGGTTTCAGGTTGCCTAGGTAACTAGGTTATGGAGATCAGATAGGCAGTCGCTTCATGTGACAGAACAAGCACTGGTATACGTAGTTTAGGGTAAGGCACATTTACCACGTAATTATTAAAAGCCACAATCTACATGATTAAATTAAATATTGATAGAAATTCTTATGGGTATTTAACTAAGCAAGGTAAGTTTTGTGAGAGAAGTATTAATAAAATGTACCTGGTGTAGATTTCTTTTTAGCTTTGTCATCGTTCTCTGGCTGTGTGATCTCGAGCTGTTCAGCCTCATTGGCAGCGTCAACTGCTTCTTTCATCGAGTGCATTGTGGGTAGTGACATCTCTGGAAACACATCAATATTATAGATTAACTACTGGCAGCGGTTTCACCAGAGTTCTGAGGGAACTAAATATCGTACTCAGATAAAAAGTAGCCTATAAGTTATTCGGATATATAAGCTATTGGCTGTTATCCCGCGGTTTCACCCGCGTCCCGTGAGAACTAGTGCATTCACCAAGTAGTTTTGGCGTGAAAGATGCAAAAACATTTATACATACATTTTGAATTTATAATATATGTATACTAGCTGATCCCGCGAACTTCGTATCGTTCAAACCTTCCCTAGACCTCTACAAACATTTTAAAACCAAAATCAGCTCAATCGGCCCAGCCGTTCTCGAGTTTTAATCAGACTAACGAACAACAATTCTTTTTATTTATATAGATAGATAACTTAAAAATTAAATATAAAACTCACCCAAAGGTTCATGAATCATTTCAAGCAGTTCATCAGCGCTTAAATTAGATGTTACTTTCTTGAATTTGAGCACGCGGTTTGTGAAATACTCCCAGAACGATAGTCCTTCTAATGGCATGAATAGGTCCTGAAATAAACGATAAACGGTGGTATTAGAATTGTTAAGGAGAGTTTAGATTAAGACTATTTTCAGTCGCATAATTGATGGTGCCTAAAAAGGCATTGAAACGTCATTTTTTTTATTACGGCATATCTCTGGTGAAGAAAACACAATAATAAGTATACAAAAAAAAAATAAACATTAAATTAGATTACACGTGCTTCCGCTATTTAAAAGTCGCGTCGGCTTCCAGTCTAACCGGATGTTTACCACTGTTTTACGAGGAGCGACTGCCTATCTGACCTCCTCAACCCAATACCCTTGGTAAGACTAATTATCACACTTTCTGACTTTTGACTACCCGTAACGACTGCCAAGGATATTCAATGACAGTGCCCTCTAAAACACAGTCATTGGTGTCCAAGATTTACAAACTTGGAAAAGTTGCATTGGTATTTGTCTGACCCGGAATTGAGCTTGGGCACTCATACATGAAAGGTTGGTTCTTTAGTGGTTATCACACTTACTGGCTTCTGACTACCCGTAGCGACTGTCAAGCATGTCGAATGACGGCCATAGTTCTTAAGATTAGATATGTATTTGTACATATTTACCTTCATCTTCTTATAGAGTGAGTCTGCCTGCTTGCGGATCTTATGCGCCTGCTTGGTGAAGACCAGCGCTGCGCTCTCGGACAGCTCCCAGGAGGGAGTGTTGCCGACATACGCTCGCATGCGCTTGATGGTCTCCAGGCACGTCGGGTGCTTTAGCAGCATCAGAGGCTTTATGTCTAGTTCTGTTGGACAAAATAATAATATTAAGACTAGATGTTTTGAATGGTTTCTGTGAGGGATATACTTCTTGTACATGGGTAAACAGTATGGCAAGTTTCATCAAAATCCATTTGTCTGTTTGTAACTTTGTACCAAAATATAAACCAATTTGTAAATGTGAACACCATGTAGAATTATAATTTTGTCATTTTATTCTCATATTTTTGTCTGTGATTCTACATGATCTTCGCATGTTATTATCGTATGTATCAATACATCAAACTGTATTACCTATCATATTTTAAAAAGAGTAACCATGAAGTTTCTTGCCCGTTCTTCTCCATAGGAAGCTACTTTGGGAATGGGCAACTAGAATCAAACTTATTTATAATTTTTGACGTTCATAAGTGCTTGTAAATGCCTAAATGAAATAAATGATTTGACTTTAAGTTAGATGGTGGATTTAGTGTGAAAACACTAAAGACAAAGTTACGCAATTATAACATTATATAGTAAGAATTACTTACCAATTAACTCATCCAACAGTTTGAGGCACATATCAGTATCTGCCTTGTCTAAAGAAAGGCACGTTTTGATCTTAGCGTCCAGCTCAATCAGCTTCATCTCAGTCTTCAGGAATTGTACGCGAGACTTCTTCTCCTCTGAAATTAATTACAATATTATAAAATATATTTTAGGCGTAGATAAACAATCTTGATATGAATTTAATAGGTCAGTTTAAAAATAAAATGCGGCTAAAAATCAATGTAAGTACAATATTAACCGGGGCTGCGGGATTGTTCGAAAGAGTTACCGCGGCCCTGGTACATAAAAAGCAAACGACGGAACACGACGGTTTTTAGTAAGAGTCTGACACTCCCTCACCGCTGCTGACCCACAGCGGGAGGGGTCATTTGATGATTTTTGACGTCGTTAAAAATATCTTTAGATGAGTGCCTGTCAAATGGAGTACTGTTAAAGTATTTATCTATTCAGTTTACAAAGTAAGTTAAATAAAATGTAGTTAATTATAGATAGTTCAACTCAGATTTGCGCGCGGCCCTATGTGTGCGTCGGCTTGTAAATATACAACTTTCATTCGTGTGACAGTGACGTCGTCCGAGCATGACGTGTTCTCATCGCTTTTTGTTATGGGTACAGTCGTTTACGAAAATGTCTAGTTCTTCACGGAGAAAATGTTTTAAAGGAGTCAGGTAGCGTTTCAAAAAAATGAAACAACATTCAAAGCTTTTTATTATTACATTTTACAGTTTATCATTATTTTCTCATAGGGCTTTTCAAATTGACATTGACAGTATCTAAGAAATAAATGAAGTGAAATATCTAAGATGAATTAAATACTCCTTACATATTTTCTAGCTCGGGGTACGCGGACAATAAATAAATGTGTGGACTAAGAATGTAAAAAACCTATAATTTAGTATAATAATGGAAACAAAATGTGTGGGGAATTTTAAAAAATTATATTGCTTCGCATAATGTCGACCAAAATAAGACGGAAATAATGAAACTCATAAATGAACGTTTAAGTCAAATTGATGAAGGGATGTTGGGTAATATTTGTCGACATGTACAAAAGAAAAAAGAAGAATACTATAGACATTTTGACATGGAGTCAGAATTTATAATTAACATTGGTGAAAGTAGCGAATCCGAAAATTCATCATTTGATTTTTGAAGTAGCGATACAGAATCATTATAAATAAATAAACTAAATTACGTAATAACTGTACTTTAAACAGCCGTATATAACCCCTAAATAACTGTATTTGTACCCGACTGTACCTCTTGTCACGCACACAAAGTCACTGTATATGTACAAGGGTTACCCACACATAGGGCCGCGCGCACGACTGAGTTGAACTTACTATACCTGTTTCTCTCTCCTTATCAAGTGTAGCCTTCTCTTCGTCTGTGAGGTTCAGGTCGGTTACCAGCTGAGCTAATACTGATTGAGTTGTTATGTGACCTTTTTCTGTGGATAAAGTATTGTTATTTTAGAGCAAATGAGCAAAAAATTGACTTAGATAGTAGTCTGCATCATTGATAAATGGGCTATCATACAGAAATAACTTGTCAAATCAGACTAGTCGTTCCTCAGATAAATGCATTTGAACAAACTATAGTAGGTGTATTACTGAACTTACCTAGTTGTAATTTGAGTGTCAACGCGTTAGAAGCGGCCTGTTTATCCCACTGGAGTCTGGAAGCTTCGTTTTTAAAGCTGTTCGGTCTAGACTGGAATAGTTTGATGCCTATGTACTGTCCGGAAGGCAGGTAAGCTATTAGTATATTCTCTTTTTCTGCATCCTCTGTGAAAAATGTATTTATTACTTCATAAAAACAAAAAAAAAGTTAGATTGTCGGCTGTTTCTTCCTTAGATATGCCGTCAGTTGCACAAAGGTCCATTAAAGTTAAAACATCATAAAATCTATTGCTATCACTTACTATCTTGTTGACAAAGAAAGAGACAGCAATAGATTTAAAGAAGCTTTAACTTTAATGGACCTTTGTGCAACTGACGGATAGTATTCTATATCTATGATGTATGAAATTCATCAGTTGAGTAACTTTTACATGTGCTACTTTTCTTAACTTCAAAATCTGAAATTCTGGTGTTTCTTAATTTTTATCATAAAACAGTACGTCTGGACTAGGTAGGACATATTATAGTAACTACAACAAAGCACTCTAGGAATCGAACTCAGGCGAAATTCAGTCGCCTAGCCTTTTTCCAACTATGTTGGGATCGGCGTCCAGCGTAACCGAATGCAGCTGAGTAAAAGTGTGCTACAAGTAGCGACTGCCTATGTGACCTGTTCAACCCAGTTACCCGGGCAACACAATACTCCTAGGTAAGACTGGTTGTCGGACTTTCTGGCTTCTGACTGCCGTAACGTCTGCTAAATATGTTGAAATGACAACCTGGACCTACCAATTTAACGTGCCATCCGAAGAAAGACCAGCTAAGAAATTAAAGACAAATCAAATCAACAAATATTTAATTAAAAATCTACTATAATTCATAATCAACACTATTTATTTAGTTTCCGCTTCAAAATACTATTTTCATTCGGGTACATATTTATTATTTTCGTACACGTATCAATTTCTTCTTCACTTTTCTCAAATACTTCACCATTTTGGTTTTTCATATATTCCGAATATTTTATATTAAATCCTATATCACCATACTCTATGGTCATAGGCACATATTTAACCTTTTTATAGGTATTATTTTTGAAAAGATCTAAAAAATCATTGCCCTGTGGTATTTTATAGGTATCATTAACAAAACTATTGCAGTCCAAATTCTTGTATGTTTTACTCAAAGACGTTACAGAGCAAAAAGACTGGTTTTGGCTTTGTGAAAGATTTTTTACGCTTGATTTATCTGAATTCTGAGATAGATCTGTAGGTATTATTTCTTCATTGTCTAGTATGTTTAAAGAATTTGATATTATACAGCCTAGGATACCTTCCTTCCTCTTTGGTATTGAAACTTTTTGGCTGACAACCTTTTCTTGAAAAGTATTTTCATTTACAATATCTTGTGTATGTGGTATTTCGTTAATATATGATGCAGGATTAATATCTTCGAAAATATTATCACTGTCATATCCAATATTACCATAGGTATTGTGTATATAATCTATACTGTTCATATTTGAATTAAAAGTATCATTCAAAGGTTTGGGAAATACATTTTGAGTTAAACCATTTATACTAGTAGTATCCGTAAATTGTGTGAAAGGTACAAAATCATTATTTTTTGAAGAATTTTCAGTCAAATATTGGGTCGATTGCGAGTTCTGTGTGAAAATTTCATCAATAAAGCCAGTTTTATTCGTATTTACTTCAATAATGTTATTTTTAACTGGTGGAACAAATTTCTTAGGCTTGGCAGTATGTTTCTTGTTATCTTTTTTCAAATTCTTCTGTTTACCAAATTTAGGTATTATTTTGGTTTGGGTAACAGTCTTTTCTTTTTCTTTGCTTGAATTTGAATCTAAAAATATGTAGAAAACAGTAATTAATTATTATTTTAATAGTAGTAAGAATAAGTCTAGATTTCGATAAAATTTTGCCAGAATCACTAGAAAACCAACCACCATATAATTTCACAGTAAACAGTTGTTTTAAGAAAACTTGACGTTTGTGAGGTCGGTGCACTTGGGTCTCTTTATATTTTCAAAAGAATTTACACGATTACTCTCGTAATAGAATATTTATTTTTTAAAAGTATGAATTTGCTAGAAAACTGCATGTGTTTAAAAAGTCTAGCTATGTATTTCTATATGGTTAGATACATAAAAATTTATAAAAAATAATTACCTTCACGCATCTCATCATTCTTAGATCCAATATTACTTTCGTAACTTTTCAAACAGTCTTCAGTAACGAAATTATCGTCATATTGACTGAATATATCGTCTTTCAAGCTAAACTGACTATTTTCTCCACTTATATCGTCCATTTCTCATAAAAATTCAATAAAAGTTGATATTTTTCGCAACAAAACTTTTTTTCTTTGTAACTTTCGCGGCAATAATACGTTGTTTGAAAATGGAATTCACTGTGGACGAGTATTTTTTTTTCTTTTTGGTTGCGGTGTTTAACTTTCAGCCTAATTAACGAAGAGGTTTTAACACAAAAATAATAAAATGGTATTAATTTTCTTTTTTTAATTTACTTAAAAATATTTCATCTTTTTTGTCATTAGATAAATATATTTGCATGATAAATCTGATATGTTTACTGAGCGCTTCCAATTTCTCATCGGGTACGTCACGAATGAGTTCGTTGACCTCTTGGCAAATTGATGTCCTACTTATCTTGGTATCGGTCGTTCCTGAAAACGATACCTTGCTTTATACTCGTATTAAATAAAGTCGAACTCTACATTATTTGCGGTAATAATCATTTTTGCGGAAAGGTCAATGAACTTATTCGATAAACTTAATTGTACCTACTCTGGCCTGAGAATTATTTAACCGACTTCAAATAAAGAGGAGTTTATTAATTCGGATGTTTGTATTTTTTTAAATGTACATAGTAAGAATAGTTTATGCCACAGGTGTGGCTCACTCGCTTTCGTAAGGTCCATTTATAAGGTAAAATTATGCAACTTATGTAGTCGTTAAGTTTAGTCAGAAGCCATAAAGTCTAACTACCAGTCTTACCAAGTGGTATTGGGCAACTGGACGGAAAAGGTACAGATAGAACAGCTTTCTATATAAAATACTAGTCAGATGATGAAATATAATTAAAAGTTTCTTACCTGGTTTAAACGGCTCTTTTAAATCTTCTAGTTCTGACTGCAAATAAAGAAAAATATAACTTTAATTACAAACATAATTTCATAAAGAAAAAAATTTACCACCTATACAAAAATTGCTGGCCAAAAATAGGTGCCCATGGAGTTTCTTGCCGGTTCTTCTCCATAAGACCCACTCTTTGGAACCGTGTAAATAGTTTGAGGTTTCGAAAGAGCTGTTTTAGGTCTAATTGGAATAAAAAACCCGGCCAAGTGTGAGTCGGACCCGCGCACGAAGGGTTCCGAACCATTATTTATAAAACGGACAAAAAAATCACGTTTGATGTATGGGATCCCCCCAAAATATTTATTTAATTCTAGTTTTCAGTAATTGTTGTTATAGCGGTAACAAAAATACATCATCTGCAAAAATATCAGCTCTCTAACTATCATGAGATACAGCCTGGTGACAGACGGACGGACGGACGGACAGAGGAGCGAAAACAATGAGGGTCCCGTTTTACCCTTTGGGTACGGAACCCTAAAAAATACTTTGACTTTGATTTCGACTTACCTGTGAAACAGCATTAAACTGTTTAACATTCTTCTCTGGCTGTTTATCTTTCTGTTCAGTTTTCTCTTTCTCCTTGTCCGGGGGAGGGGAGGCGCCGCGACGCTTCTTCGGCGCGGGGGAGGGTAGCGTCATATTGTCTTCCGTTTGTTCGTCTATGTATCTGTGGGAAAATTATGGTTATTTATTAAATTAATGTACAATGAATTTAGATACCTATGACATAACGTCAGACTAATATTATAGAGAGGAAAGATTTGATTTTTGACATGAATAGACTCCAAAGCTCAAGGCCGATTTGGATAATTCTTTCACTGTTAGGAACCTACACCTACACTATCTGAACTGAACATGGGCTATGTTTTATCCGGCTGCGGACACAAGTTTTCGTTAGTAAGAAACCATGGATTGTGATGAAACTTGGCAATAGAAAATCTATGTTGCGTAATACAATACGTACGTAAGCGTAACACATAAGCAACTATTTTATTCGGATACGAGAAGTAGCTACAATGACAAACGGCAGCCACTGCTAACATCATACAAATATTTACACACACCCACTCAAACACAAAGTCAAAATTATTCGAGTGTATGTATGTTTACCGTTACTTCTTCACGCGTAAACGGCTGAGCAGAATTTGATGAAACTTGGCAATGATTAAGCTTATGCATAAGCGTAACATATAGGCTTCCTCAGAAAGTTTTTTGATACCGCTGGCAGAAGCTAGTTAACAATCATTATTTTTTATATTTTAAAAATGTATGTATGTGTGTGTATGTCCGTCTCAATCGCAAACGCAGTTCAAATCTCAGAAACTGAATTTCGGCACGAGACGATTTTAATGTTTGGATTCTTGTATATACAATGACTTGCTTAAATTATTGTAACAGAGGTATCAGAATCCAATCTATACTAATATTATAAAAAGGGAAAAAAAAATATATTTGTACTTAATGAATACACTTAAAAAGTTTAACAATTTTAAAAATGATTTACCATTAGAAAGCTACATCATTTGCGAGTAACATCTAGGTACATAAAAAAATTATAATTTTCGTTGTAATTTTATAACTCATGAACAGGCTCACCTATCCAAACTAAATGTTTAAGCTTTGTTCAGTCTATTTAGAAGATGGTTTATGTTAACTTTGCACAAATTCGGCCGAGCGATTCTTCATTTGTCTCATTTTTTTTACAAGATGGACTAATATTTATGTTTTAAGTCGATACGGGCCCACGGGACGCGGGTGAATCAAATAACTTTATTTTCAGGCTACGTTGGCCCGTAGATATACCTTAAAGACTAACATATAATATTGTACAAAATTGTTAGTATATAAAAAATTAAAACTATGTTAGTAGCACTATGTAACTGTGAGGTTCTGTGCCACTTGTCCGCGGAGGCGACGGAACACCACGTCCTTTTTTTTTTAACGACGCCAAAAATCAACAAATGACTCCTCCCGCTGTAGGTTAGCAGCGGTGAGGGAGTGTCAGACTCTTACTGACTAAAAACCGTCGTGTTCCGTCGTAGGCCTTTTATTTACCAGGGCCGCGGTAACTCGCGCGAACAATCCCGCAGCTATTAACTCACCTCTTTGGTCGTATCTTCCGTCCACTTCTGCTGACAATCTCTTCGTCCTTCTTCTCGTCATCATCTTCCTTACCCGGCTCATCTTTCTTGGCCTTGCTGCGAGGAGTTTTGGGCTCTTTAGCAGGCTTGGACGGGGTTTCTTTAGGTTTAACCTCGGTTTTACCTTTTTTTGTTTGTTTTTGCTGTGGGAAATTAGCTGATTAGAGTTATTGTTGTATACAGGGCCGTCTTTAAACTATTTGAGGCCCTGGGGCACATTAGGATCATGGGGCCCCTATGACCTTGAGAAAACACTAGTGATAATATATAAAGAAAATAGACAAACAAGGTTCTAAATTTATTTTTATTCAGTTACTAACTTTAAAAAAATAGGATATATAAAAAATAATCTACAAAAGTATCTCGCTTAGCATAAAATCCTTAGATTAAATCTATGTTGATTGCAAAGGTACCACCCTTCTAGATTTAAGACGAGCAAAATTGTTAATCACTTCTTCAAAATCTATGGTAGGTATTGAGAATATCACATTCTATGGACATCAGCGACAAACTAGTTAATCTCTCTTGAAGCATTGTACTTCTTAATTCATTTTTTATTCGTTTCAATTTGGAGTAGGAGCGTTCTCCGCCAGTGGCGGCGTAGCATCGGGTAGCACCCGGGGCGGGCTACTTACTGAGCAAACCCTTCCAAAAAAGAAACGACAAAATATAATCACGTAGTAAAATCATACAGAATTAACACAAAAGTACCCAAATAAGTTTGAAAAAAAAGCGCTGTAAAGCGAAGATAATTTTTTAAAAATTGATTTTTCGGACGCAAGAATGTACGTAAAGAATTCAAAGATTCAAGGCGGAGATGTAAAGAATTCAAAGAAAACTACTGCTAAAGTGTAAAGCGCGAGCGCAGCGAGCGCGAAATTTTTGACATTTTTAACACAAAAGTAGGTACCCAAACAAATTTGAAAAAAGCACTGTAAAGTGAAGAAGGCGCGAGCGCAGCGAGCGCGAAATTTTGAGTTTTGGAACACAAAAGTACTCAAACAAGTTTAAAAAAAGCGACCAGAAAGTGAAGCAGCTGCGAGCGTAGCGAGCTCAACATTTTTTGACATTTGGGACGCAAAAGTCCTCCACCTCCGCTTACAAATAGCGCCTAAATAGCTTAGAAATATTCACTGTAAAGTGATTTTTTATTGATATTTTAAGGACTCTCTATCTAATCTGGCAGGAACTAGGGGGCCCCATTCGATCGCGGGGCCCTGGGCACTTGCCCATAGTGCCCAGTGGAGAAGAGGGGCTTGGTTGTATAATATTAAAAAGTAGGGTATTTTATGTATCTTAGATTATAATTTAGATGGGAATAGTTCTTGTCAAACTTTCTGGCGTCACGGAAAATTCCGCGCGTCACTGTGCAGACACCATTTTAGGCACACGACGGGTACCTACTCTTGTAGTTGTAGATACACAATTAATTAATTTTAGTTTTCGCAAAAGTCAATGGTTGCAATACTTTTGCGATAACTGTATTCGATTGACCCATATTTTCTCAAAGAATAGCTTTCGTCAAATAACCTTACAGCTGTAAAGTTGACTATTTGACCTAAACTGTAAAACATATGCGCATTTAAGTATATTGCGGATCGCAAATAAATAAAATTTTCAAGTTAACGTAAAGAAGGTAGGGTATTAAAAGTGAAAGATATTAAGTGAGGTAAGCTCTTATAAAATATATGAAATTGCTGTACATACCTTGCCTTCATCTATGACCAAGTTTCCGGTGTCATCTGAGTCTTCAACTGCTGTGTCATTCTGAGTTGCATTGAGGGTAGTCTGGAAATAATATTATTTTTAGTCTAGAAACTTGAATTCATTCTGACTGTTACTGGTGCATCATCACAGCATACCATTTAAGTGTGACAAAGATATAATGACTGATCTTAAAATTGAGTAGCGTTTCAGCTACCAATTGTTTATCTTTTTTTTTGTCCTTCTACTGAAAATTACGGCACTTTCTGCCAGACACAATTTTTTTTTTAGTTTTTTTTTATTTAGCTATGGGACTTACGTCTTCAGCCATTGTATCGTCGGCCGCGGTGGTGTCAGCCGCGGTGTCATCCATGGTGTCATTTGTCGTGGAGTCATTTGCAGAGTCGTTTGTTGAAGATTCAGCTGGTGGTACCTGCATTTTAATACGAATGAATGAAAATTATAAGT
This sequence comes from Helicoverpa zea, assembly GCF_022581195.2. Classification (NCBI taxonomy): domain Eukaryota; kingdom Metazoa; phylum Arthropoda; class Insecta; order Lepidoptera; family Noctuidae; genus Helicoverpa; species Helicoverpa zea. The sequence goes on from NC_061478.1 coordinate 2,773,733, forward strand.
TAAACTACATCTAATTATTTTGTCAAAATTTGAAAGTCAAATTAATTTAAAACTAGCCAAATATCATTGTAAATCATCAAGGAAAATATTGGTTATCTCTGAACTTGGGTAGAGGACGATAACATTATGTGAAAACTGGCTATAGGATTAAATATTATTTAACTTATTATTTTGTTGTTATAGTTGCAGTAGATACAGCCTTGTGAGACAGAAAATATAGTCCTGCATAATGTCATACAAATATGATGTTCGATTTTGGTTTTCAACTTTAACTCGCGCCAGCATTGGCTTTGCCGCCAGGTAAATCATGTATCTATTTACATATACTTGCCATACATGTAAATAGATACATGATTTACAAGTAGACAGATTTTCTCATATTGTGTTATGTTTAATTAAGGCAATTTTATTTACTTCTTTGTTAATTGAATGGTACAGGAACTACAGCTGCTGTGGCCGAAACTGTGATCGGGACAACATAAATTCCACTGCATAATTTTATCAACAATGAAAAGACCCAGCCCCTTACCTCCATAGGAACTCCTATAACTTGCTCAAGCGGCACATTGTTAGCGAAGTCATGTTCAATCTGCTTCACTCCATCGTTGAAGTCTCGTCGCTTCACGTTCTTAGTCAGAAACTTATCTTTGTTCTCTGCATAGTCAAATATCATGGCCGGGGAGAGATTTGCTCTGAAAAATTGTGTATAAAATATGTAGTTATTTTTAGATATTTTAAATTATATGAAACTAGAATGAGTAACAGAATTTAAGCCAGTTAAGTTAATGTTTTCACAATATCAATACAGTTTTTTATAGATAAGAACTTAGGATATTTTTAATGGAAATAATGTTGCTATTCAAATACATTCATTTCTGTTAACATGATCATCATGCATTTGATATTTTTACAAATTACTTGCTTTAGTAAGGGCAATCTATAGCAGATATATAGATTAGTCTAGTTTTATATATATATAGTCTAATTTTCAGAATTAAATTGCTAGACATTACAAAATTAGTCACTTACGTTTCTCCCGTTCCATAGAAATATACAAAGTATTTCTTCCCATTTGCTTTCTGCACCTGAAATCAAAATTTTACATTTTTAACACTGTTTTAAACCAAACCAAAATGATGAATTTTCCCTATTTATAATGTAGTTGAAAATGTGTGTTTTCTAACTGATTTTATTTCCTCATAAAGTAAGCAGTTAACTTATTTTGTGTTAAATAAAACATAAAAGAATATGGAGCAGAGTCAAGAAAATTAACTCTACAACAACCTTTATCAGGAAAAAACTATGTTGTTTATTATTTTGTTTACTTTATAGATCGATTAGCAAGTTGCTTATTCATATAAAAAAAAAGTGGTTGGAGTGTAGCAAAGGGTGTGCAAGGCTTTTGGGACTTAGAAAATTTTTCATAAAAAATGAAAATTTCTGAAAATGTCTAGTTTTTCATTTCTATCGTATAGAATACTTAAAAATAAGACGAAAACCATCTGGGCACCTTTTGCCTAGGACCAACGGTTCGCCTGAAAATGATCACTGAAGGTCATTGTAAACAAAGGCAAAGTCGACGGAGCCCCGCTGCGCGGGGCTCCTACTTCTGGGTGGTTTGAAAAAAAATAACCACGAAGGGGATGGCGGGGTCTTGCAGACCCCGCCATCCCCTTCGAACCTAACCTGTCCGAGTCGGGGTTGCCCTAAGTCGAGGTTGCCAGTCGACGGAGCCCCGCTACGCGGGGCTCCTTGGTCCTAGACAAAAAGTGCCCAGATGGTTTTCGTCTTATTTTTAGGTATTCTATACGATGGAAATGAAAAACTAGGCATTTTCAGAAATTTTCATTTTTTATGAAAAATTTTCTAAGTCCCAAAAGCCTTGCACACCCTTTGCTACACTCCAACCAAAAAAGTATTTTATAAAAAGACTAAAATATGAGACCAAAAAATTAGGTGACAAAACTAGACAGATAATTTCTATTATTGTCAATATTTTTATTTACCTATCATAATAAAGTTTCCATCAAAATAATCTGAAGATTAGATACAATAATAGTACTATAGTATAAATATTTAATAATTATTCAATTGACAAAAGATGAACAAATGCTTTCAGATGAGTGCTTCATACAAGTGTCAATCAATTATTATAATGGTGACAAAATTTTATCTATTACATACACTACTCTTTTTATTACAAAGTACTAATTATTTGTATTAGAAGCTTAAGGAATACAATTCAAGTACAGAAACGTAAAAACCTCAACTGAATTGAAACAAATCAGTCATTAAATGATATTAAAACAATGTTATCAGTTTTCTGTGATCTGTTGCTATGTCAATATTAAAAATGTAAATTCTGTGGATAATATCGGCGCTATTTGCTTTGTGAGACCTTGGGGCAGTGCGAAGGCGTCGGGACCGCTACACAACATGTCTTCCCGCGCTCCAACCCAATTAGAACACAAAGACTCCAGCTTTTACATTTTAACACACAATGACAGCAATATAACTGATATTTCGCACTCACCCTGGCTGGCCATGCTGGATATCCTTTTACTTTAGCGAAGATAAAGTCGCCAGATTTGTATTCTCTTACTTTTTTGCCCATTTTCAATGAACGCCGATGTTATGCTTAATGTATTCTTGCTATTCCCAACTGCTCACTGCGTTTTCACAGAAACTGGAAACTAAACGATATTGTACCGGTGATTTTTATTTATTTAATAAAGCATTTGTTGTGAATATTCTGTAATTATTTAACTTATTCATAAAGACGCCAAGATAAGTAATAACCTATAAAAAAATTCTTACCGCGGCAACGAATTGACGGTAAAGAAATAAACATGGCGTTTGTTGGTGTTCCTATATGAAATTATTCAATATCTACCATTTTCATATTTTGATGTCATGCGTAAATAATAATTAAAACAATATAATGGGCAATTCAGAATTATAGTAAACATTCAATATATTGAGAACATCATTATTGTACATTAAATCATATTATTTGAAAGTGTTAGGAATTTATAGTCTATGACATTTAAAAAAATGTAGGGTTGTTAGTCTATGAAAAAGAATGACTGTGGTGTGAATTGTCATGATGTAAAAACTAGTGAGAACAATGTTATAATTCCTAACAAAATGTGATTGTATTTCTTTAACTATTAATAAAGGCTTTCAAGAATACCAGAAGTTTGAATACCTACAATAGGTTATGGGCCCAGAACGCCCGAGAAGAAAAAATTAAAAACCGGGATTGGGTAATGAAAAACCCAACATAAAAAACAAGTGAAAAAAAAAAACTAAAAAACAGTAATAACAAGGAAGAAAATAAAAAACGGTGAAAAACTAAAAAATGGAAAAACCTGAGATAATACAGATAGAAAAATTAAAAGATGCGGAAACATTTTTATTGTGGAAATTTGAATTCAATATACACTTAAAAGCGGCAAATCTTGCAAAAACAATTGCACAAACAAAAGAAGATGACAAGAAAAGTGACTTCAGTATCAAAGATGCTCAGGTGCAAAGAATTATCATAAGCAGTATTGATAAGAAACTAAAAGGTCACATAATTAATTGTAACAGTGCACGTGAAATGTACGTAAAATTATGTGAAATATTCGAAGGTTCTGAGCAAAGAAACAAAGATGCATTATTACAAGAGTTTTTCACATATAAGAAACAAGAGAGTCAATCGCTTTCCCAATTAATAAGTGAAATAGAAAATTTACAATTTCGTATAAGTCAGCTAGGAACAAAAATAGATGATGAAATGGTCATATCCAAAATACTAAGCTGTTTACCAAATAATTTAAACTATTTTATAACTTCTTGGGAATGCATGGCAGACGATAAGAAAACCCTTCAAAATTTAACAAACAGACTTCTGGCTGAAGAAAATCGAATGTTGAAAGCAAAAGAAAGTGACAAGCAGCTAGCATTTCAAGCTACATCTTCATCTACATCAAAGAAAAAGTTTAATGCAATAAAATGTTTCAAATGTAACAAAACAGGGCACATGAAGAAAGACTGTAGAGCCTGTAGTATCTGCAAAAGGGACAACCATGAAGATAAAGACTGTAAGTTTAAAAATAAACAGTGCTCAATCTGTAAAAAAATTAATCACAGAGAAGAAAATTGTTTTTTCAAAAATAAGAATAAGAATGAGAATGAAGAAAAAAGTAACAAAAGAATAGAAAAGGCATTTTTTACAAACGGTGAAATTCAAGAACCAAAACTGAAAGAATTTGTTGTAGACTCTGGGTGTACTGCACACATGACCAAAAATGTAGACATACTAAAATTTTTTGAATGCAAACCATCATCTGTTTTGACTGCAAATGAAGAAACAATAGAGGTGAAAGGGACTGGTAAAGTCATTGGAAAAAAATGTACTCTTAATAATACCCTGCTTGTTCCTGACTTATCACAAAATTTATTATCGGTTAATGCAGTTACAAACAATCAAGGAGTGGTTATATTTACCAAAGATAATGTAAAAATATATAAGGAGTCAGAATTAATATTAACAGGAAAAAAAAAAAACGGTTTATATAAAATTAATTTGGATGATAATAATATGCAAGAAAAAACACTGTTAATGAAAGAAAATGGCACTGCCTTAGAATGGCATCAAAGACTTGGACATCCAGGAAAGAAAATACTAGATATATTACCAGATGTGGCAGATGGAATAAAAATAAATGGATTAAGGCAAATAGACGAATGTGAAATCTGTACACAAGCTAAACAAACAAGACTTCCATTTAACACAGTAAGAAACAGAGCCAGTAGACCACTTCAATTATTACATACTGATGTATGTGGACCGTTCGAAAACAAAACGTATGATGGCTATAGTTATGTTTTAACCGTCATGGATGATTATACTCATTTTACAAAAATATACTTGCTTAAATATAAAAATGAAGTTAAAGAAAATTTAAAACATTATATAGAAGAAACAGAAAGAGAGAGAACAGAAAAGGTATCTACCATAAGATGCGATAATGGAGGTGAATACACAAGCAATGATTTTAAAAAATGGTGTACTGAAAAGGGAATAAAACTAGATTATACAGTACCATACTCACCACAACTAAATGGTAAAGCAGAAAGACTAAATCGAACATTATTAGATAAAACCAGAGCATTACTATTTGATTCAGGGTTAGATAAAGAAATGTGGGGTGAAGCTGTATACTGTTCTACTTATATTATAAATAGATTACCAAGTGAATCTTTGAAGAATAAGACACCTTATGAGATGTGGCATGGTAAAAGGCCTAATATATCTAATATATGCAAGTTTGGTTCAATAGTATATGCTAAACAATTACATTCGAATATTAAGAAACTAGATCCAAGAAGCAAAAAGTTAATCATGATTGGATATACTAATAATGGATATAGATTGTGGAATAAAGAAGAAAGAAGAATTGAAATAGCAAGGGATATTGTTATAATTAATAATAATAAGAAAATTGGAGAAAAATATGAAGAAACAGGAAGTTCGGTGATAACAGAAATAATACCAGGTAATAATGAAGAAGAAATAAATCAAGAAGAAGAAAGTGATGACAGTTATTATGAAATAGAAGAGTTAGAACAACAAAGTAATGTAATAGAAGATAACATCCCAGATATTATTGATGAAGTAGAAAATGATGAAAATAAAGAAAGTAATACTGCAGAGATAGAAACTATAGAAACTATAAATACAAAACGACAACGGAAAAAACCAGCTTACCTGCAAGATTATGTATTACTTACGTATGATGAAGTCATGAAGTCTGCTGAAAAGAATAATTGGGAGAAGGCCATAAATTCGGAGAAGGAATCATTGGAAAGTAACAATACATGGGAAATAGTTGATGTAGGAAGAGCAAAAGGACACAAGATATTGTCAAGTAAATGGGTATTTTGTATAAAAGAAAATGGTACTTACAAAGCAAGACTTGTAGCAAGAGGCTTCGAACAGCAAAGCATTGACTATCAAGAAATATATAGTCCAGTAGTAAGTCAATCAGCAATAAAATCATTAATAGCAATTGCTGCTTCAAAGGAATATGAAATGATAACTTTTGATGTGAAAACAGCATTTGTGTATGGCGAGTTAAAGGAAGACATATTTATGTATATTCCTGAAGGATATGAAAGACAGCCTAATAAAATTTGTCATTTAAAGAAAGGACTATATGGGCTAAAACAGGCACCAATGACATGGAATAAAAGATTTACAGAAACTTTAAGGAAACTTGGACTGAGAGCTTCAAAGTCGGATCAGTGTGTGTTTTTTAATGAAGACAAAACTATAATATTGGCTATATATGTTGATGACGGTTTGGCCATATCAAAAGACAAGGAAAAGTTATTACAGATCTTGCATCAATTGGAAAAAGAATTTATCTTAAAAACATATGAACAACCTCAAAACTATATAGGTTTTGAAATAAAAAGATCAGAACAAGGCATCTTATTGCATCAGCAGAATTATACAGAAAAATTACTTAGAAAATATAATATGTATGATTCCAAAGCTGCAGATACTCCATGCATTGTGGGAAAGGAAAATGAATCTAAGGTGGCTACGTCAAATTTCCCATACAGAGAACTAGTTGGTGGATTATTGTATTTGTCAACCAGGTCAAGACCAGATATCAGTCAAGCTGTGAATGAAGCAAGTAAAAAGGTAGAAAATCCATCAAGGCAAGACATATTAGCAGTAAAGAAGGTGTTGAAGTACTTGAATGGAACGAGAGATAAAGGGATTTTGTATAATGCTGGGAAAGATATTACAAGATTGCATGCATATTGTGACTCAGATTATGCAGGTTGTACAGAGACCAGACGAAGTACAACTGGGTTCATAATAATGTTGGCAGGTGGACCTATAGCTTGGTGCTCCAAAAGACAGCCGATAGTAAGTCTATCGTCAACTGAAGCGGAATATATAGCAGCAGCAGATTGCGTTAAAGAGTGTTTATACTTAAAGACTTTTATAAGTGAATTAATTGGTAGCAGTATTAAGATTAGTTTGAATATTGATAACCAGAGTGCTATCCAATTGATTAAAACAGGTTCATTCAGCAAGAGATCTAAACATATAGATGTGAGATTTTATTTTATACACGAAAATTATAAGAAAGGATATTTAGATGTTATATATTGTCCTACAAATTATCAGATAGCGGATATGTTGACGAAACCACTATATAAAGAAAAATTTAAATTTCATTGCGATAAAGTTGTTGTGTAAATTGAGAGTTATAATTAGAAGTGTTTAAGTTAATGTTTTGAAAACTTGTTTAAGTTAATGTTTTGAAAACTGATGTGTTTCTGAAGTAATTATAAGGTATTTTTAATTTATGTTCATATATTAAAAATAGGAGAAGGTGTTAGGAATTTATAGTCTATGACATTTAAAAAATGTAGGGTTGTTAGTCTATGAAAAAGAATGACTGTGGTGTGAATTGTCATGATGTAAAAACTAGTGAGAACAATGTTATAATTCCTAACAAAATGTGATTGTATTTCTTTAACTATTAATAAAGGCTTTCAAGAATACCAGAAGTTTGAATACCTACAATAGAAAGTAGCATAGTAGGCTTGCTTGAGCTAGAAGGCTGGCCCCCAAGCTAGACGGAGGGGGTGATGTGATGATGTAGTGTAGTGTTGATGGATATGAAGAAGTGCGCGATATCTGAGAGCGATAAGGAAGATAAACTGAAGTGGTAGGAAGGGGAAAAATCAGGCAAACTGACCCCACCATTATTTGGGATACATAGCGGGAAAAGAAAAAGAGCAGACTTGGCTTGCTGTCCCCTAGCTTCTCACAGCATTGGACAATGCGTTATCATTTAAATACCTTTTATTCATGAACAGATAATTTGAAAAATACAAAATTATACGACAAACATTACACCTACAATTATTTGTATATCAAATCTTGATTTGCTGTGTGTGCCGATAGGTGCCGATAATAACCCTATCCACCCACTTAATTCTATTGTCTATACACAAAATATTTTAATTTTTAATTTGCAACCCAGTTACTATGAGTGGTCGTGTCAGACGGATGCTTCGGGCGAGCATTTTCGCGTAAACTAATTGATTTCTTCTAATTAAATTATAGTGAATCATTGTGTTAGCGATGCAAGTGTGATGTGAGCCATGCAAATTAATATTGTGCAAACATTTAACCGAGAGACGTTAAAATAGGGGATGTAACAGAAAAAATAAAAATGGCTTCAGGAGATTCTGATCATATAGAAGTGATGGACACTTCAGCAGCTAAAAAGTCTGATAACGCGACTGGACCTTCGGGCGCGGACGAAGATGGTAGTGCATTTCTAAATCTAATAATACGACAACGCATTCCATTGTTGTAATCCCATTGTAACAAGATAATAGCGTAGTCAACGGTGACGATTTTCACAAAGCTGATCGGCCCATTTTTCTTCTTTTCAGACCGAGACAAGAGTTCAATCGCCGAGAAAAATGCACCGTACGACGTAAGTGATGCATTTATTTGTTATTATAGTGACAATTTCATTCATAAACGCGTGAAAACTTGGAAATATTGCGGAGAAAGTGCTGTGGAGAGTGGCTAAATGAGTACTAGTAATTAACATGCAAGATTCATTAACAATTACTTGGTGAGAAACTGCAAACTATTACAATTGTGCTTACAATATAACTATCGAAACGCGTAGACGCAAATTCTTCACATTAACGCGCGTAATATTAATTAAAAATACCATTAGTGAGAACGAAAACACGTCTCTTAAAACAGTGTCATGTCGAAATTTCGATCAAAATGTGTCAAGCAGTTTTTGGGTTGTGTCACCAGACATATGTTTTTGATTGTAACATGATTAAGATATGGTGTGTTACATCATAGACGTATTTTGTTTTAATCTTTATACCATAAACAATCACACAGATATGAAGTTTTTTCATATCTGGCTTCAAATATTTATTTTAGCTACTCGAGAGGCCCTTTCTACCCTTTTGAGATAAATTACTAAGAAACAGTACTCATTAGAAATAATTATATAAAATAAAACAACACTAAATGTGGGTGTAGATGTTAGAAGTAAATAACTTGTTAATATAAAAATACTGACCTACATTGGACCAAACTTTGACTCCCATAATCTACCTGTTATCTTAAAGTTGCCACTTAAAATTTTATCATAATTATGTATTTAAAGTGCTCACCAGTGTAACACATTTTAAACATTCAATATGTAATAAAAAATAAAAAAAACTGGCTTCTAAAAAAAACATGGCTTCCTCAACTTAACAATGTTTTTTTATTGACACTTGAAATATTTGAAATGAAATGAAATCGTTTATTTTGCAAGTTGGACATTACATCAATTTTAAACGTCATTTCATCAATAGCTTGATCAATTGTTTTTTATGTTTATTTGTCTAACTCTAAACTGATGGCTTAATACATACAGACATACAGCCTTTTCAGGAAAAATTGCAAGTACATAATTAAAAATATAAAGAAAGTCATAAAACAGTATAACCATCTGTGTTTTATGCTATCAACTATTTACAATCAAAAAATGCTTATCAGAAGTTTTGGCTAAAAATAACTTGCAAAAACTAATCCTACTGAATGTTAAGTAGTTATTTATAGATTCTAATCTAAATATTTTTTTACAACTTAATTTCTATTTTGTTTAAATCTTTTGTGTCATATCAGTTTTGTGAATTCACAGATAGATGTCTTAAAGTACTACAACTTATTCCGCATTAATTTGGTAGGATACATATTAATTCCTGTGCCAAAATAAAATATAGCCAAAGACACTAACACAGGCTTTTATCAGAAAGTAATTTTCAAATTTGGTTCACCAGTTTCAAATATTACTTCTTACAAACTTAGTATCTATACTCATATTATAAATCTAAAGAGTTTGTTTGTTTGAACACGCTAATCTCAGGAACCACTGGTCCGATTTGAAAATTTATTTCAGTGTTAGATAGCCCATTTATTGAGGAAGGCTATAGGCTACTTTTTATCCAGGTACGGGAAGTAGTTCCCACGGGATGCGGGTGAAACCGCTGGCAGAAGCTAGCAGAAGTATAAATTATTTAAAAGTAGGTGAGATAAGAATATGTATTTCTGTCTTCTTTCTAGAATATGTATTTCTTTCTAGTCAATTGGCATTTGAAAACAAAATTGGCAAATTAGATCAGAGATAATAATGTTAATATCATGTTATCTAAACAGATTATTTCGTAATTGATATGACTCAGTTTCAAGTGTTAGGAATTTTCACATCTTGATTAATCTTTATAGTAGTAATTATAAGTGATGTCATAAATAACTCAAGGTTTTGATTACCTATTAATTTTATTTATTGATTTTTCTAGTATTTTTTTTTATCTATTTGAATTTATTACTGAACTGAACTGCTCTGATATATTTTTTCTTTGAGGTGAAACATAATCAGATGATCAATTAGGGTGTAAGTCCCTTCTTGACTAAAGCCATCACGTTCCTTCTGGAGCCCTTTGTGTTATTTAATGTATTATTTACCATCCACCTTGTGTAATTAATGAATAAATAACAAACTTAAAAAAAACAAAGTAGTGAGTCAGAAACAAAGTAAACAATTCAGGGTACTGCAATATCCATATAGAACCAAAATTACTCAAAAAATATCAGTGGTTAAACAGTACATAAGTATCCAAATTATCCACGGGTTTCAACCCACCCATTATTTTGACTTTCTCTCAACATGTATTACAGTCACACTGGTGCTTATTAAAGGCAAGATAGGCAATTTTCTGCATCAGTTTTGTGACATAATATGTTTTATGTAATCTTAATAAGCTGGTTTAAGTCCCATATGTTGCAAAGTCCATATTAAAGACATGATGTTACATTCAGTGTGGTTTGGCAGTTTCCTCTCTAACTAGCTGTACCCCGCAGTTTTACCCAAGTCCCGGGAGAACCACTTCCCGTAACTGGGTAAAAAGTAACTTTTGTCCTGTCTCAGGCTCTAAGCTATCTGTGAACCAAATGTAATTTTAATCGATTCACTAGTTTTGGCGGGAAAGTTCTATATACAAACATAGTTACTTTCGCATTTATAATATTTACAACTTTAAAATCGACCATCCAAGACAGGAAACTCGAAATCCCCAGATTTGTGTCCAACTCGGATTTTTCAGTTTTTATTCAACTAGCTCGCCCCTCCGTAGCTTTTGGGGTGGCTCGCATTACTTGAAAACTTTAAAATCCGGACTTTCGGACCTTCTCAAGTGGAAATAAATCGGAAAACCCGGACATAGTGATAAGGACTCTGAAATTCTTCGAGTCTAAAATCGAAGTGGCTAAAGAAGAAACTCATATCGATTTTAGTCAGTTAAACAAAAAACAGAAACGGTTCTTCCGTTCGGGAGTTCGGAACATATGCATATGTTATGGACCAAGTGATAAATTGGGCAGTATACATAATGCCCGGTCATTATGAATAATGCCCAATATGAGAGTGCAATTTGATAATAATTATTCAAACAATCAAATTGACCGGGCACTATACATATTGCCCGTGACCTTTTGGGCAAAGTAATACAAACATATTTAATTTCATTTTTTTATTGTTATAGACATTTCACTTAAAATAAACTAAATATAACACATCCCATATCAATTGACAGAGTATAGAAGTAGGCATGCAACATGCAGCAAGCATGGCTTCTGTCACGGCTCCGGCGCTGCGGGGCTCCGGCGGTCCCATGCGAGCTTATCGTCGCAGATGGTTTTCACGCTCACCACCGCAGCTTCGGCTTGCTGGCCGGCTCCCGGCCAGCCTCAGCCGCGGCGGCGAGCGCTTCAACTACCTGCGCCTCAGCTCGCAGGCCGCCTCGCCCCTCCGTGCCTACGCGGTTTTGAATTGCACTCTAGGGGTAGGGCAGACAAGACTACGTGGAGTCGGTTTTGCAGCGATTCGTTTTCGTCACTAAGTTCAGTTTTTAATACAATGTTTTGAATCCAAATTAAATTCTACCATAAAAAAACGAGCCAAGAAAAATGCGATCAAGAAAAACGAGGCCGAGTTAGTAAATTAGATGACAATTGTCCAATTAATAGTTTTGTGCCTAGACTTATAATTTCCCATTAAAATAGAACATATAATTTAAAACAATAATCATAAAATATGTAGCAAGTAACAGGATTTATTTATTAGAACAACTGCCACCCTCGCACCGCATAAAATATAGCTTTATTATCAAATTGCCCAACTGTCATGTAGCAATATAATAATGCCCGTGCAATGTGATAAATAATGAAGTTAAGATAGTTATTAATCACTTGGCCCGATAAAGCTAGACATTATTCATAATGCTCGGGCATTATAAATAATGCCCGAATTAATCACATGGTCCATAACACATACATTGGCATGGCAAACTTATAACATCCCATAGTCTTTGTAGGGGGTTGAAAAATGCATCGTGGATATACTAGCAGTTTTTCCGCGGTTTAACTAGCGTCCCATAGGAACTATTGTTCGTACCCGAATAAAATTTAGCCTGTGTTAATGGGGTATAGGATAACTTTCCAACAGTGAAATAATTTCTCAAATCGGTTCAGTAGTTTCGGAGCTTTTAGGGTACAAACAAGCAATAAAATGTTTCCTCTTTATTATATCATAATGTAGAAGTATATATACTATGACTTTCTATTCGTACCCCAAAAATAAAAGGCCAAAAAGAAACACCCATAAAAACATAATGAGACAGACCAAGGCGTCTGCAAAACAGCCTAAGAAATCAGTATTCAGCCTTTAACAAACATTGTCTATGGGGAAAAAGCGATACAAAGCTGGCATGTGGCCAGTGGCATAAACTACCGTCCCATGGAGAACAAAATGACAAGCGAAGATGTCATAACGGAAAATCTCCTAAGAAAGTAGCGCGACAACATGCGGGTGTTCCGGGACTAGCAACGTTACTAGCTCCGCCCTTTTTTTGGATACGACCATTTTTTGTAATACCAGAAAATCGTTGTCAGATGCCTCAAAGAATTGCTGCGAGGAGAGGACTGCGGGATTGTTCGAAAGAGTTACCGCGGCCCTGGTACATAAAAAGCCTACGACGGAACACGACATTTTTTAGTCAGTAAGAGTCTGACACTCCCTCACCGCTGTTAACCCTCAGCGGGAGGGGTCATTTGATGATTATTGACGTCGTTAAAAAAAAAAGATGTCTCAAAGAACCCGAACGCCTCGTTAGTTCAGTCGTAACTGACAGCTTTGGTCATGTCCACCGTAGGAATTTGACCTAGAAGGAGGCACCTGACCTATAATCATCGGCAAGGATATTGAGCCCTGACCTTAACCTGCGCAGAAGTGATTTTATTCTGCGGCTATAAGTGTACAGTGCGCAAAGCGATCCCCACTCTTCCGCTGAGAGCTCATTATCCGTGCCGATAACTATACCTGCATTATGGTATCTCCGCTCATCTTTCCTTACTCCGTGTACCGTCCCCATTGTTGCTGCGTGAATATATATATTTTGTGTCGTCTTCTTCTTTATGGTTTTTATGTGAAACAGGTACTTGGTAAATGAGGCCGAAGTTCCCTTCCTGTTGAATTTGTAAAGTTCTGTTTGGAAGTAGGAGAGGATTATGTTAAACTTGATATTCTGTAAGATTCTGAAAAAAAGCTATGTATACTAATGTTTTTTTTTTTGTATCCTAAAGGCTCCGAAAATACTGAGCCGATTTAAAAAATCTTTCACTTTTAAGAAGCTACGTTATCCCCGTAAAATATGGGTTATATTTTATCCGGGTACGGGCAGTACTTCGTAGACTATCAAAAATATACCGGCTGAACCGATTTGGTTGTAAATTGGAGGGAGTTAGATTAGAATAAGGAGACGAACACATGACTTTACCTATATGTAATTTGACCTTTGAAAAGACATCTTTTTGTTTTACTCAAAGTAACAGCTTAACTGTTGACAAAACGAAACAATACAAGGACTAACAAGTTAAAAACCTCTTTACATGAATATTTACTTATCCTTCACTCAATGTGGGAAACGACCTTACAACATAGACTGAGCTCCATTGTGATTTCTCAATGACTCAAACGTTATTACTACCATCCTTACTTATGTTATGAATTCCGATGTTACTGTATGTCTGTTACGCGTTTATGGAAAACCTGGCAGAAGCTATTTAGATAGCATTTGGCCTGGGGCCCGATTCTCCTAAGTTAATAATGTCAAAATCGAATAGAAATCGAATCGCAATATGATCGCAATAGCAGTTTTAACCATATCGGGCATTCTGCTACTAATATAAGACCAATCGTATTCCAACGACATTCGATTGGTTTGCGATTGGTCTGCTATTTTGGTGATTTTGGTCTATACAGTTGTTTGCTCTACAATCATATTGCAATAGTTAATCATTTGCAGACAAAATGATTCATTATTGAATGACAGAAAGGGATAAAAACGTTTATTTCAAAGAAAAAATAGCGGAATGCCACATACGCTTCAATCGTAATCGAGTCGGGATTGGATCGTAGTCGAACGTGAATCGTATGTCGCTTAAGTAAAATTAAGAGAATCGGGCCCCTGATAAGTTCTTCTTATCGAGTGAGCTGCAGGTTTAATCACCTGACAAGCCCTAATGTCAGAGTTTTCTCAAATCCGCCTGACGGCCTCTGATGTAGAATTTAATAAGACTCATCTGCTTAGCCCTTTTCTAAAGAATGTTGGGGTCGGCTTCCAGTCTAACCAGATGTAGTTGAGTACCAGTGTTTTACAAGGAGCGACTGCCTATATGACCTCTTCAATCCAATTGTCCGAGCAATCTTCTGAAGGGTCCTATATAATTCTGTATCTACTGGTTTGAGTCGAAAAATTCTTCTTTCAATGTTAAATAGCTCATTAATCGAGCAAGGCTACTTTTTATACGTGTTCGTCAAGCTTTTTCCAGGGGACGCCGGTAAAACCGCTGACATAAGCTAGTAAATAATATAACTTTAACTAAAAACGTATGTATCGAAAAACAGGCAGACATAACAGGCGGAACCGCAGGAAACAAACACTACTTAACTGTCTACGTCTGGAAATGCTGACTATCTATTAGACCAGACAGTCGTAATATCTCTCTTAGCCAACTCTAAGATATTATATCATTGTTGGTATACGAATTTATGGACACAGTTTTGGCAAAAGTAGGATATAGGATTTACTTAGACCACGGAGTAAGGAAAAAGCGGAGTTGCCGTAATGCAGGAAGGTCGGGCACCTTCTTCTAGGTCAGAAACGTACGGTGGGCGTACCAAAACGATCAGTTACGAGTGAACCAACGAGGGTTCTTTGAGACATCTGTCAACGATTATTGGTGTTGCAAAAATGATCGGGTCTTAAGAAAGGGCGGAGACAGTAACGTCCGTCGTCTCCCGAACACCCGCATTTTGGCGCGCTACTTTCTTAGGAGATTTTCCGTTATGGCACCTCCGCTAGTCATTTGTTCTCCATGTCTTAGACCTAAAAGCTTATACTAGTTACTATTATGACGAGGTTATTATGTAAAGTAAACCCTTTTAGGAGAGATAGGTCATTTCCCTAGACTTTCCCGAGTTTGGACCAAATATGTTACTTTGGCATGTGTCTGTCTGGGTAATATGATGTAGTCCATTTGGTAAATTAATTCATTAAGATTATACTAGGTTTTGTCCGTAGTATAAGCAGGCGTTACTACGCTCACATTTTTTTTCGTTTTTCGCAATGTTCTTTTATCGCAAAAGCCATTTATTTGGACTAAGTCGAAAATCAACATAAGAACGATACATAGGTATATGAAACTGGCATTCCCTTCTCTACTACTGTGTTTTTCATAGGTAAAGGTGACGGTACGGTATAAACCCCCTATAATTTTTACCCTATGTATTTAATTACGGCCTTACGGTACTGCCTATCCACCTTTGTGTACCAAGGCCGTGCTAACTCTTTCGAATAATCCCGCAGTCCTTAGCAAGCTCACAGATCCCAGCAGATGTACGTTGCCTAGTAATAAATCTGCTCCTATCTTTTAATTAACATTCTCCTTAACCAATATACTAAACCACATATCACAAAATATATGAAAATGTATCAAATTGAACCGTTTGTGTCATTAGCAATACGTCTAAACCCATAATTGTTTCGGGCCGTTGACCTTACCAATTTAGGTGGTTCCGTCATGTGACAAAGGAGACAGAAATACCACCGAATATTGCATTGACAAATACAACAAAAAGCGAATATACAAATATATTTTTTTGCGTCATCTGAACTGGCCCTCTGTTGAAAAAATTCTTGTCTCCACTCCTCTTGATTCTTCAGCTCATCCTGGTATCTGCCGTCTGTCTTAGAATGTCCACTGGGTGACAACACAAGCCCACCTCTTCCGACGAATTCAGCTGTGAAGAAGTGGGAGTTTCATTTGTATCGAAACTAGCTTCGGGACTTGCTTGATTCACCAGGATAAAGTGTAGCCTGAGATCTTTCGTATGCTCTAACTAGACGATCTATGTACCAAGTTACAAATCGCTTTTGTGGTTTTGGAATGAAAGCCGAACAAATAAATGCGTTTAAAATTATTAGTAAGGATATATTTATGTTGGATCTTCTGAACGACCTCTCAATACGGTGTCCGCTAACGCGACGATTGTGGGTGTTGGCTATAAATAACAAAAATGTAGGTGAAAGAAAGGTAGGGAGACAGTCAAGATTGCCAAATTGGGTTTTGGTGCGGCTTCTGAAAAACTTTTCTATCTATCTATCTGTCCCAATATTATAGTATTTGCAAACTGGAGATAATAATTTGACATTACTCCTAAAGGGTTGAGGAGGTCAGATAGGGCAGTCGCTCCTTGTAAAGCACTGGTACTCAGCTACATCCGGTTAGACTGGAAGCCGACCCCAGCATAGTTGGGAAAAAGGCTCGGAGGATGATGATTACTCTTATAGGGGCTTATGTCAAAAGTCTAGCTCCAGTAAGCAGAGGTAAATACACAGATAGATACTTAGAGTATTGAAAACGGCTGGTAATATCAAATAAGGGTTTTCCGCAGTTTCATACTCATGAATAAGCTACGTCATGGTTTTGGATTGTTGTCAGATTTCATCATATCGGTTGTGAACTTTCAGAATCGTATTATTGTCCTTGAGTGTTGCTACCTTTATAATCTTTCTAGCTATTCTCCACGGTTCCACCCATTACCCAAGGGAACTACTTCCCGCACCCGGATAAAAAGTATCATACAACCTTCCTCGATAAATAGGCTATCTAACACTAAAAGTACATAAGGTAGTCATGTTTTGATGACCTTCTTACAATTATCCTGCATTCTTCAGCTTTATAAAAACACTGAATACTTACCTTTAAAAGCCGTCACAGACTGTCCTACTAAAGCAATGATAAGGTCACTGACGGCCTTAAAAAAAAACCATGGCATTTAAAAAAGCCCCTGGTTGGCCAAAAACCCATTGGCAATGGTATGATACTTCACACTCATTTCTTCCCGTTTATTGATCTGTCTATCTATTTTTAACTCTAATTTCCTCAAGAGATAAGTACTTATAATTGCCGCAGATTTCGTAAGAAATATATCTATTTTTAACTTTTTCCTCCATTGAATGTGGTTGATGAATGAAGTGGCATTAATAATTATTTATAGGATATATTTGTTGATTCATTAGGGTTTTTTTTTAAATTGATGATCAGCAGTATCTCGCAATGTTACTCGCGTCCCGGAACATCTTCCCATACCTGGATAAAATCTAGCCTTTTTCACGCGGGGATAGTTTAGCTGTCCAAATCGTTTCATTAGTTTACGAGTCATTAGGGTACGAACAATAAATGTTTCCCCTCTATATTATTATTTTAAAAAGACACGTATTTCATCCCTATCTCATCTGATGGTAAGCAAAACCACGATAACTTAGAAGTTCCTTTTTCACTCTTAACTTAATCCTATTTAAATAACCACACCCTTCCCAAATTTCTTCTTCTTCTTAGCGTTTATCCCGTCTTGTGACGGGGTCCGCTTTCCGTATCTTCTTCTTCCACTTTGCTCTATCCTGGACATCTTCCTCTTCGAGTTCGCAGATTTTCATGTCTTTTTTACGACACTCAACCACCGCAGTTTTGGCCTGCCTCTGCGCCTTTGACTGGGTATATCGAGATTTAGTGACGCATTACCGATTACACCCTTCCCAAATTATCTCTTCAAAATATGAAATCACTTAAAGTCAACAAGACTTCTTCAATTTTTACTATAGATAAGATCGTCTCTTTTTTTTATCAGAATAACAAGTTGTTACGTAATATCTAAAGGTGTTAGTCATACTTGCCACCGTTTGTTTGTACGAATGCTACTTGACATTTATTTATGTAGCAAAGAAAAACAATTCTGAACTTTGATTTCCGGGAAAATCTTGTGAAAAATGCCCCTTTCTTTGATTTTTAGAGAAAATTAGATTAGGTTTAGACAGGATAATAGCTCGTGGTTAAGTACCAGCTACATGGGTCCATCGATCATGAGGTTAAGCAACGCTTGTCGCGGTCGGTCCGTGGATGGGTGACTATCATGTCATAACATGAAATAGGCATGATGACAGTAATCAAAAATCATTAAAATAATATATTTATTAAATTAAACTTGAAGCTTGGAATATAAAACGCGCATTGTTTTCTTTATTAATAATGTGATTAATATGTATTTTTATAAAATAAAATTACGAAATAAGGCAATCCGCCATGATATCTTGAACACCAATCAGAGCTCGTGACGTCATTTCTCAAAACAACTCGCGCGAAAGCGCGCGAACGTCACATTTCGTTATTGTGAACTTCCACTGCGATCTTTGTTTTTAATTAATTAATTGTTTATAACACGAGTTATGGAGCCCGGATTTATCAAGGCAAACAGCGCTAATTTGCCTAGAATTGATATCATAATGCTGGGAAAGTTTTTGGCATCAAATAAAGATTTTTGTTCAGCTGAATTTAGAAATGTTAAAACTTCCATGTAAGTATACTAGTTTAATTAAAACACAATGAGAGATGAAACCTAACCTCGAAATAGTTATTTACATTATAAACTATGCTAGAATCTAGAGAACTACGTAATAACTTACATCAAAGTGATCTTCACAAAAATAAAGTTGTACCCTGGGCAATATTGCTTTTGAATCTCGCCTTGCAAGTTTAAGCCACTTGTTTCGTATTTTTTTATTGTGAGGAACGTACACAAATAACTTATCAGGAGTTGTTTTGGATGTGTTCTTACTTGGTCCCCCAGTGACCCCACAACACCTATGCCCTTTCGAATTCATATTTAATAACACAAAAAACTTAATTATTGCACGAGCGTTGTTTACTTGCGTCTTGTAATTTCAGTCGTGACGTCACAAGTGACACCATGACACTGACAAGCGTTTTCGCGCCGGATTCAAAGTGGACAGAGAAAAATGCAATTATTTGATAAAAAATCTTCGCATTTTCTTAAAATTAATAATTTTTCATATAAAATAGACGTATACCTACATCATACAAAGGAATTTAAAAATTTGTCATCATGCCTATTGGTGGGTCCCGGCATTAATTTCAGGCATATGGTCAGAAGCCAGAAAGTCTGATATTCAGTCTTACTAAGGGGCGGGGTTGCCCGGGTAACTGGGTTGAGGAGGTCAGAGAAGCTGTTCTTCCATGTAAAATATTTTACTCAGCTGTATCAGGCTAGACTGAAAGACAACCCTAAAATAGCTAGACATATGATAAGTACATACATACATATGAGTTTTGAAAATAAATAGTGACTTTATTAGGTGCCAAAACCGACAACAAATAGCAACTCTAGATATCTAAAAGAAATGTCGACATATTTAGGGGAATACCAGTTATGTAAAAACGTAGTTGATAATGAATTCAGCACCTAATTAATGTTATCTAGCCACGCAACTCTTTCTCTGTTTAATACTACAAAACTTGTTCATTCAAGTGATAAGACATTATTTTTAATGAAATTATAGTATCTTTGTGCTAATGGGTTATTTAAACCCTGCACGTGGTGTATGAATTAATTTGTAGTATGTATTTTTACCGTCGGCGTCGTTGTCCACCAACAAGGTGGACAGACGATCTTATAAAGGTCGCCGGACGACGCTGGATGCAGGTCGCCTCCAACAGGTATCTGTGGAGATCTAAGGGGGAGGACTATGTTCAGCAGTGGACGTCGTATGGCTGAGATGATGATGATGATGTATTTTTAGGAGTTTTAGCAAAATTGTTCTCTGTCTCCCACAAATCTTTATGAAGAATCTACTTCGAAAAGTTAAAAAGATTTTACTGATGATGCAGATATGTTCTGTTAATGATACTGGACCACCAGTTTTTTTTTGCACTGCTTAAAATTCATTCCTTTATATGCTTAAATCTTTAAAACTATGCAACGGATTTTATAGATAGAGTGATTGAAGAGGAAGATATGTAAAACTAGCGTCCCGCCCCAGCTTCGCACGGGTGCAATTTAGTATTAATTAGCATTGCACCCGTGCGAAGCCCGGGCGGGTCGGTAGCACCAATTATAAAACTACGTCTTCCACTGCTCCTGTGTTCACGATGAACTCGAAATCTCCTGCACAGAATTCCATTGATTTTAGATCATGGTAAAAAAGGTACACAATTTTTTTTCCAGGTTCTTTAAGCTACTAGCTACTGACAAACGTTTACGATTTCTTGAATGTCTTATTAAACACATTAGTCAGTCAGCAAGATGGTTTTTTCTTCAGTAGCACGATACCCGGACATTATTCCATCGCCCTTGTTGTTTTCACCACACAATTGATAATAATCTTCTTTATCCACGGTCTACCATTCCCCATTGTCACAGAAGAAATTCTTATAGTCTGTATTTCCTTTCAGCCGGCCGTGGGCCCCTCGGGGGCAATCAGCAAGGTGCACAAATCAGACAGGAAAATCGGCCATCGACGAGTCGGCGAAGGTGGTGAGATCACCTACAAGAAAATCCAATCATCGCAGATTATGGGATCTATACAGCTTGGTAAGTCTATTATATGATGTCTGTGATGTTTTGTGCAGAATAGATCGCGTTTGTGCACAATAGACCGTGGTTGTGCACAATAGGTTGCTTTTGTGCACAATGGATTGCGTTTGTGCATTTATTTTATTATTTATTTATTGGAAATACAACTATCATTACAGGTACATCATTTCTCAATGCGGTAGTGTGATCTGATATTTGTGTAGTTAAAGGTTTTCATATATACATCTGAGCCTAGTGGGTAAAGGACCAATCTCTCAAGTATGAGGGCGCGGGTTCGATCCCAGGTCTGGCAAGTACCAATGCAACTTTTCTAAGTCTGTATGTACTCTCTAAGTATATCTTAGACACCATTGGCTGTGTTTCGGATGGCACGTTAAACTGTAGGTCCCGGCTGTCATTGAACATCCTTGGCAGTCGTTACGGGTAGTCAGAAGCCAGTAAGTCTGACACCAGTCTAACCAAGGGGTATCGGGTTGCCCGGGTAACTGGGTTGAGGAGGTCAGATAGGCAGTCGCTTCTTGTAAAGCACTGGTACTCAGCTGAATCCGGTTAGACTGGAAGCCGACCCCAACATGATTGGGAAAAAGGCTCGGAGGATGATGATATATACATCTGAGACATACATACTTAAGTAAAAACAAAGTAGAACAAATATGTATTATCTGCTTGTTTCGGCCCTTGTTACTTGGGGGATTGTAACAATTAGCGAAATAGAAGTAGGCCATTAACTTCTCAAGAGTATACTTCAAATTAATAAACGGAACGTGCAAAATAGGTTTTGTAAGTTTCTCCCACATTAGGCTGTTGGTACACTATTTTCTTTTTGGTGAGAAATCATCAAATGACCCCGCTGTAGGTGCAGTGTGAGGAAATGTCAGACTCTTGCTGACTAAAACCCACCATGTTCCTTCTGGAGCCCACAGTATACCAGGGCCACGGTAACTCTTTCGAAAATTCATCAACAATTGCTGGGGAGTTTGTTGCGCCACTTCTTCTTCCCAACAAAAACACATAGGAAGTGTCGGAGTGTGGGTTGGGGGGCTGTGTTTTGTAAATTTTGACGTTCAAAAAGTGCTTTTTTTACGACGTCAAAAATCATCAAATGACCCCTCCCGCTGTGGGTTAGTTAGCAGCGGTGAGGGAGTGTCAGACTCTTATCGTCTTACCACAAAAACATTTTAACGTCAGTTTAAGACTTGTCTAAAAAAATGTCAAATTATGACGTTGACATAAGGTTCATTTTGGAGACACATTTTTTTTAGACAAGTGTAAAACAGTTGTTAAAGTTTTTGTAGTAAGGCCATAACTGACTAAAAACCGTCGCCGACCTGAAGAGATTAAGTTAATCTACAATTTGTAAAAAACGGAATTAAATTATCTGCTGCCGTGGCCTTCCCTCGCCACTTGTACGAGACTTACACTCCCCACCTACATGGTGCCTAAATGGAATTTTGGAATGCAATATTTAAAACAATTCAATTGAAAATGAATAATAATTTAATATTGTCAAAAGTGAAACGATTTACCATATGGAAATCTTGAACTTTCCACGGAACCCCTGAGGGCCTGTCACGGAACATCAGGGTTCCGCGGAATCCCATTTGGGAACCGCTGGCTTAATGTACCAGGGCCGGGGTAACTCTTTCGAATAATCCTGCAGCCCCGGCAGACCTTGGCCCTGTTGGGCCCCGCTGAGTTTAGTGTACCTGGTTTGGAGAAATATTTCTGATTCGATTCAATCCCATGTTCATGATGATATATTATACAGCAAGCTAAAGTCTGATGATAATGACAAATGGACATCTGTCAGACTTGTCTGCGTTATGTAAATGTTATTTGAATACTAATAGCAATCATTACATATAATATAACTTTGCTTTTGCATAGTTTTATTGTGTAACAATTTGTGTTGACATGGCCATTAGTTTTGGACTTTGTGGTTTTTTGATAAGACTAGTTGGTTCCCGTGGTTTTGTATGTATCTTGAGATCATCGTCATCATTATTCCCCTGCCCTTTTTTGTAGGAAATCATCAAATTATACCTCCCGCTGTGCGTGCAGCGTGAGGGAGTGTCAGACTGTTACTGACTAACACCCACCCCACCATGTTCCTTCTTAAGCCCTTTATGTACCGGGGACCGAACTTTGCCGACATCTCGAATAAGTATAGACTAAACCTTAGTAAGGACATCTGGGTGTTGAAAGTAGGTTCTTTAGGACGCAGGTGCACGGGAAAAAAAATAGTTTGCTTAATGCTATTTCATGGTGACCATTTTCTGAAACTACCGTTCTATCCGGATCTTGACACTCAGATTTGTCTTATTTTTGTTAAATTATTCCAACGGTTTTTGGCTGTACTTGAGATAAAATATTTCATTTTCACACGGAATCGTGGGATTTATCTATGTGAATTAGGTATGATTTCCATTTTTTGTGAAGATATTTTTTGTATAGTCATTAAAAAGAAAAAAACGGAAAATAGTGTTACTGTTAAATGTTCAGAGCTTATTACACTTTTAATCACCACGCTTGCTCAAGGCGGATTGGTGATTTAAGATTTTTAAAATCCAAGTCTCTCCTCGCTACCTTTTCCTTCACCATTCGGCAGTCATCGATGATCAAGACACATTTAGAAAAGTTACATTACCTACTTAGAGTAGTTAGTACATATAACTTTGAGAAGTTACCTAAATTGATTCGATTCTTCACACTCGTACTTCGAGGTCAAGGCTGTCATTGAAAATCTTTGGCAGTCGTTACGGTCAGAAGCCAGTAAGTCTGACAACCAGTCTTACTTACTGGTTGGTCTTAGTTGGGTTGGCTGGGTAATGGGTTGCGGAGATCAGATAGGCAGTCGCTCCTTGTAAAACACTGGTACTCAGCTGCATCCGGTTAGACTGGAAGCCGACCCCATAGTTGGGAAAAAGGCTAAGCAGATGATGATGACACTCATACTTGAACAACAGGTCCTTCAACCAAGAGATCAAATAAGTATTCACTACTAAGTAAAACTACTTCATATTATTTGCTCATCCAACCGGATTATCTATATTTTCACACCATTTCGCAATGTTCCAGCATTTTCCATGCTTGTGTTACGAAAACAAACACACAGTTTAATGCCGATAAACAACCGTTTGATGGCATTAAACTTTATTTACTGTTGTTGTATCTAGCGTCAATCGGTTCGATCAAGGGCAGTGCGATTAATACTGAAATACATTGCATTGTTAATTATGGGTTGTGGTGTTTTAAAGGGGATTTTTTTATAATTGAATCTGAATTGTTGGTATTGTGTAGGGATTTCGAACTGTTTTGGGTAAAAGGCCCCCATAATTTAATTAGTGTAGCAGACCCTATGAACTGAACTAGCTATGAACGTTGTGTTTCTATTTTTCTACAAGTAGCCTATCGCCTTATCCTACTCTAAATACATTGGGAAGAGAACATAAAGACCGTGTAGGAGATAATATTTGTCTAGATATATCAATGTCTTTATTACGGTGGGTAATCAAGAGATGTCTCCTCCCGCTGTGGGTGCAGCGTGAGGGAGTGACAGACTCTTACTGATTACCCGCCATGTTCCTTCTGGAGCCCACAGCGCAGCAGGGCCGCGGCAACTCGCGCGAACAATCCCGCATCCTAGATGTTATCCCTAGCTTGAAAAAGAAATCTAAATCAACTAGCACACTTGAATCTTTCACATTAAATATCATCACCTGGCTAGCCTTTTCTCAACTATGTTGAGATCGACTTCCAGTCCAACCGGATGCAGCTGAGTGCCAGTGCTTTACAAAGAGCGCCTTCATCTTACAAGTTATATTCTATGTTTTATATTAGACAATATTCTAGGCATAATAATAGGAAAAGTTTGATAGGATTTTATTCCAGGAGATAATTTAACTGCTTGGAAAACTTTACGCATACCCAACCTTAACACTGGTCTGTAAATAGTTTACACACATAATTTTCCACTACCGTTACTATATATTTGTAAACAAAACCGTAGGATTGCTTGTGTAATGGTTAAATTTAGATTCTCCAGTTAGAAAGATGAATGGATAAGGCATTTGAGATTGTTTTAAAATGCACATCAACCTACCCCAATCTGACAAATTTTTCAATAGATCTTGAACCTTATAACATAGTGGAAGGTTAATGTTCGATCGATTGGTGAGACAGATTAGGGTAGCGGAGTATATTTTGATGTAAAATGCTTGAAAATTCGTCTATTAGTTTCCAGTTTTTGCTTAAAAGACACAAGTTTACCGGTATTTCGCCTCTGACTAGTTACAGAGGGCACTGATGAAGAGGTTTATGTAATTTGATAGCTGTTTCCTCGCGGTTTTCTTCACTCCTCAAGTGTAGTACTTCGCGCACCTGGTATGCATGACTCAGACAAGACAAAACGGATTATCTTACAATACCATCATGATAATATTATCTTGATAGTATTTGAAGAGAATACTATGAGTAGGTAGGTAGGTTATAAATAATAGTACTATTCATCAGGTATCTAATCTCTTCAAGTGAGAATTAAAAAATCACGTTGCTGACTCACTTTTAAAATAATTTAACTTTATATTTGCGTCTGAAATGGCTACTTCGCTGAAAGTTTTATTTTATTTTATTTATGATTAATTCACAAATGTCTTGAGTACCTATATCACTGTGGTGATTAAGGGTCTACACGGTGCAAGTAGCTTGCGCATGTTGAGGAACATGCGCAGGTTACATGCATTTTAAAGACGTGCGGGTCCAGCGACTCGCGCATGTACCAAAGCAAAATACCCACCCGCGTGCTCTTGTCACTTGCGCATGTTAACTTGCTCCAGACAGACATGTAGACGCACATAAGGGAAGGTTCATATCAGATGGAAAATGCGTCAATGGTATCGTAGATGTATGATCGACACACTAACGCATCATCGGTTAGGTGTGAATGCATCATCATCTCCCGAGCCTTTTCCCAACTATTTTGGGGTCGGCTTCCAGTCTAACCGGATGCGGCTGAGTACCAGTGCTTTACAAGGAGCGACTGCCTATCTGACCTCCTCCACCCTGTTACCTGGGCCACCGAATACCCCTTGGTTAGACTGGTGTCAGACTTACTGCCCGTAACTCTGCCAAGGGTGTTCAATGACAGCATCGGTTAGGTGTGAAGGATTGAATGCTTTATCGTATATTTGTCTGTTTTAGCGTTGCGTGATCCATAATAAGCGACGCATGTTCTGTCAAGTACGAACCTTCCCTAACGCTCATTCCTTCTCTGTATAAGAAGAGGCCACAGCTTGCACGTGGAAAAACAAGAAGTCTGATAATAATGATTATCCTTGCATGCTTTCTATGGGTAATAGAAATATGTTTATACCATGATTTTCCTCATAGCATGGTCAAGGGTCATGGGTTAATGATTTATGTAAAAGTGACGTGATTATATGCAATTCTTTATTATATTGTGGATTGTTATGTCTTGATCTTTGTCCAGTCTATAACTATAGTTATTGTATAAATTGCTTTATCTATACTTTTGTATGGCCCAGAGCTACTTAAGTTAAGTGTGGTTCAGTAGACGGTAAAACATGGAAGATCAGTAAAAAATAGTTGATTCCGGAAAGTTACAAAATAGTTATAAGTTGGCTGCCCGCCCCGTCAATCTCAGTAAATAAATAAAGAGGTTTTTTTTAAAGAAGAATCCTGTGTTTTAAATATTTGCTTATGGTGATTTTGAAATCGCCAAAAAGCCTAAAAACATCCGAATTGAAAACCTTTTCCTTTATGAGAAGTCGGATAAAATATAATTTTGCCGTATCCAGCAATATTAGCTCTATGTCTCCATTAACCCGAATCGTAATATTGTGTGCGGTTTGTCTGTTGCACAAGGTCGATTTAATTGTCGGATAAGCGCACTTTATACTTTAACCTGTTCGTGTCATATTTAGTCAAAGTGCCGTAAAAACGACAATCGTTATTTTTCATAGAACTGAAAACTCAAACTTGGCTTGAAAACAGCACTTTTTGAAAGTAAAAATTTACGAGTGACAGTCCCAGAAACGCCCACCCTTTACCACTTCCTATTTTTTTGCTGGGAAGAAGTGGCGCATCAAACTTCCCAGCAATAGACATACTTACATAGAGTCATGGGCATTTGACGGCTAAGTCAGGATAGGTAAGACTGATTGTCAGACTTATTGGCTTCTAACTACCCGTAACGACTGCCAAACATGTTCAATGACAGCCGGGACCATCATTTATTAAATCATCATCTCCCGAGCCTTTTCCTAACTATGTCGGGCTCGGCTTCCAGTCTAACCGAATGCACTGAGTACCAGTGTTTTCCAAGCAGCGGCTGCCTATCTCACCTCTTCAACTTAGTTATCCGGGCAAACCGATACCTCAACATAAGACTGGTTGTCAGACCTACTGGCTCCTGGCTACCCGTAATGACTGCCAAAGATGTTCAATGACAGGCGGGACTAACAGTTTTTAATGCCGTCCGAAACTCAGTCATTGATGTCCAAGATATAGTTATAAATTACATGCAGACTTAAAAAATTTGGTAGCATTGGTATTTGTCTGACCTGAAATCGAACCCACACTCATACTCGACAGGTTGGTTCTTCACCCACTAGTCACCAGCGGGCCTAGCATGGCGATTCTATCTCTATTCTACCAAGAAACGACAAAGCTCTTTCTTTCCCACTCGACATGTCTTCTACCCGAGCATGGCGCGAGCCATAGAGTATAGTAAATAGATTGGGAATAGAGAACCCACTTCGATTTTTTTCTGCAACCTTCAAACGATTTTTGAAGCGCCATCTGGTATCGTCTGCCGAAACAAATTGTTTATGTGTGCGTACATCCCATTTCACACACATGTATACATCAGTATTGTCTACAGGTTATTCGTCATCTCGACAGACTAAACTCACCATTAAAGTGTCGAGTTGGTGAAACTCGAAATTTGTACATTTATCATGTCGTCAACTCGCCACTCAAGATTTTCATTCGTGTCCAGTTAGTGAAACTTAGATTTTATCACTTTTATGTTTTCGCCAACTGGATACATTGTGTCACAAACATCATCGGCCACTGAACGTCCATTTTGCAAACGTTTGAAACGCGAAAAGTTGATTCCCAAACTTGGCGAAAACATAAAAGTGATAAAATCTAAGTTTCACTAACTGGACACGAATTAAAATCTTGACGTGGCGAGTTGACGACATGATAAATGTACAAATTTTGAGTTTCACCAACTCGACACATTCGTGGTGAGTTTAGTGTGTCGAGATGACGAATAACCGTCTATAGATATTCTAGGGGAATTTGTTCATACGTACGTACTTACAAAATATAGCCACAGAATGTAGAAAATAGTTATTTATTGAAATATGGAAATACAACACAGATTACTACAACTCAACAGAACAACGTTATGTAGGAACATTTAGAAAGTACTTAGTAGGCGACCTGGAATTAAATAAAAATCATATTTACTTATGTTTATGTTTATTGTAATAAATTTGTGCTGAAAGTTTAGTTTCATCATCCTCATCACGATATTGGATTTTACCTGATAAAATTCGATTAATTGAGCGGCACCAACTATATACCAAAATATTTATTGTAATGTTTTCAAAAACATTTCTTAATTCTATCTTGTGGATATCGCAGGTGAAAGGATAATCCACAAATATGTCTAAAAACATTTTTATCTTTTCTTTTAATTTAGTTTTTGGCACATTCTTTTTCAAAATTTCTACTACAATATTTTGTATGTCTTTAAAAACTTTTTCCGCCACTATATTGGGATACAACAGACAATGTTTTCCTTTTGTATATTCTTTTGCCCTTATATAACTATTTGATTTTAATTGACTGTCGCCAGTTAGTTCAGTTTTGCAGTGCCTGCATGATTTAGCAACTTTTTTAAAACATTTAGCCAGCACCCACCCACATACATAATTGGCCTGACCAGCATCAGCAGGCTCAGAATTTAAATTTATAAAAGGCACCTCAATTTCGTCATTTTCTTCTTGCTGAAATGGTAGAACCTCATTACTGGGAACATTAGAAGTGTTTTCTAAAAGTTTGTCTTCCAAAAAGAAACTCAATGTCTGAAGACAATCATTGTCATCATTTTCACAGTTAGCGTTAAGTGAATGGGGTGAGTTATAATTATTTAAAAGAAGTGATTTATAGGCACCTTCAAAGCTAATTGTGTTGGGTGCCGTATTCCTCACCCCAAAACTTCTAATGTTCCCAAAAAAATTTTCCAGTGGGTCCTGGTTAAAGTTTCTGGTCATCATTGTATCAAATAAATATTTTTGGGATAATATTTTCCACAACTGTTGCATGCCCTCAATAGTACGTATAAAATTTTTTATTGAAGGTACCGAACTCGTTTCAATTAATCTTATTTTATTTTCCTTTTCTTTTTTAACTTTAATAAATTTTATTGATTTTAATACCTTTTTGGCATTTTCCCATAATTCATGATGAGGAGAATTGTTTCTAACACCACATTTATACATTTTTCCATGTATCATATTAAATGAGCTTGAATTTAAGGAATCAAATAAATTGTCCATCATTTTGGTTAATGTAATTACTTGGCGGCACTCATTAGATAAATCGCCCCTAGCAGATAAATGTTCTGCAGCTGTAGCAACACTGCGGCTAAAAATTTGGGTTGCGTGTTTGACCTTCATTTTTTTTATTTTCTCCACATAAATATGTTCATCAGTTAGTTTCTGACATATTTTTAATTCACCATGTAATTTGTCCGCTTCATAAATTTTCTGGTAATATTCCCATTTTATCGTCTTTTCAACCTTTTCTTCGAAGTCGAAATATTTTAAGTCCTTCGTAAGTAAATTGTTTCTTACCCCTTTCAATAAATGAGGGACATCAAATAATGGGATAATTTTAGATTTCCCTACTTCCATTACATCATGTCTCCATTCCTTATTTTCTTTTATGAATTTTATTCTACTATCTTCAATAATTTCATTCACTACACTGACATTTACTGTGCTTTGGTCGCACACTGTGCACAAAATATTAAGCCCTGTACCCTGAACATATTTAATGACTTTTATAGTCAAGGCTTTTAATTCTGCTTTGTTAACAGAATTTGTAAAAAAGTATGCAACAGGCTGTTTAAATTTTTTCTTTAATCCTTTGACCATGTAAACTAAAACATGGTCAGCAATTTTTTTACTACGCCAAGCGAATCCCTTTAATTTATCCTTAGATCCGTCGTAATGGATCTGCGGCGATATTGACATCTCGTCAAAAATAAGACAGCAGAGGCGATCTTCTGGACTTAATTCCTTCACAGTCTTTCTCATTTTTATGAATAAAAACTTATTTAGCCCCGACTCTATTTCAATTTTCGCAAGAAGCCTTTTTAATGATTTTATAGAGGGCAATGTAAAGTATTTATATAAAAGAGTATAACTCTTGGGACTCTTTTTGTACATGGAGAGAGACAAAACTTTTTCCTTTAAAGTAAACCTCCGCCCACGAGCTCTCTTGTGAGTTTGGGTGTACTGCATGTTTGTGAATATTTTTGCTGCAGTTGTCATATTTCTCGTTATTTTTTTTAAACAATTTGTATTGCTAATTTTATCAACGCTGGCTAATCTTTCTTTCAAACTACTACTCCGTTTACGTAACCGAATAATTTCGGTTTTTAAATTCTTCATTTGGAATCTTGAAATCTTTAATTCATTCTCCAGCGATGAAGTTGATTTCAGTTTTTCTGCAAAAAAAAAAAAACTTTTACTTTACTACTTTCCACACCCAGATAAAAAGTAGCCTATGTATAAACATTTTTTTTGGATATCTTATGGTATAAACTACATTGGCACTTACTTTTGTCTCCTTTAAGTTTCCGTCTTTGTTGTATACCATGTTTACTGCAATAATTATGTTCTGCTGCTATAACACACGCATTGGGAGGTGCAGCTGAAAATAAAATAATAATAATTCACCATTGTCATTGTAAACATCAAAATTACTAGTGTGAGTTACATGAGGATTATTAACCTAAATTGTCATTACAATAAATCAAGTTGAAGTGTGTTTGTAATGACTACACAACAGTTACATATTACTTAATGCAGTAATTAATTATGGTAGCTAGTTAAACATAATTTGAGAATGTAGGTAGCCAAGCGTTTACATACCAGTGATTATTTGCTTTGATGTAGAAGGCAGATCCCATATATTATGTTCAGGCATAGGAAGTTCAGTTGGTATATGTGGAGTTGCAGGAGGCATATGAGCATCTTGTGATGGAGCACCTGGAAATAGTAAAAACAAGTCTAAGATCCCACTAAACAACAACCTTCACCGAGTTGGTTAAGGGGTGAATGAACTGCATTTTATATCCAATTAAATATTAATATACTGCAAACAGGTGGCCTAAAAGATTTCAGTTCAGTTTAATTGTGAATAATTAAGAATTTTGTTTTCTTAATGGCAATTTTAACTCAGTAGGTGGCATTGCGATCTAGTTCAAGAATAAAGATCTAAATCTTACCCTGAAGATGGAGAGT
Organism: Helicoverpa zea; assembly: GCF_022581195.2. Lineage (NCBI taxonomy): Eukaryota > Metazoa > Arthropoda > Insecta > Lepidoptera > Noctuidae > Helicoverpa > Helicoverpa zea. Next base: position 2,805,411 of record NC_061478.1, read on the forward strand.
AGGAACAGCTATGTTATTTAAACGGTTGTTGCGATTCTTAAACTTGTCTGCAAAATGTATGTCACAGATGACTCGCTTTCTGTAAAATTTGATATCATCTGCAGTCTCCAGTTTTCCACCAACTATATTAACCCAGGCTTTGAATAACTCAGGATTCTTTTCTGGGTGTGGAAATTGATGTTGTGTCACACCTGAAAAATAAATTACAAAAATATGAAGTTTGTATGCTGATATTGTATAGTGTATGTATGAATGAATACCTATTACCTATGTATGTGTGCGCGTGTCTATCTATGTATGTCTATCTTATTAAATCATGTATCATTTCATATGGGATTCAGTAATAAATGGTTACTCGTAAGGAACTGTGTTTCTCTAAACGCCCAACCTTATAATTGACTGAGTTGGTATCTCCCGTGATGACAAGTTTATCCGGATGACTAGGAGCTTTCAGGAGCACGATTCTGGGGCCCGATTCTGTTAAGTTAATAATGTCAAAATTGAATAGAAATTGCATCGCAACAGCTTTTTTAACCATATCGGGCATTCTGTTACTAATATAAGACCAATCGTATTCCAACGACATTCGATTGGTTTGCGATTGGTCTGCCATTTTGGTCTATATTACCATAATATTCTTAGTCTATATTGCCATATTGCAATCGTAAATCATTTGCAGACAAAATGATTCATTATTGAATGACAGAAAAGGATAAAAACGTTTATTTCAAAGAAAAAATTGCGCAGAATCCTGCCCCTGCTAATTTTACTTTAGCGACATGCGATTCACATCCGACTGAGATCCAATCACGACTCAATTACGATTGAAGCGTATGTGGCATTCCACTATTTTTTCTTTTAAATAAACGTGTTTATCCTTTTCTGTGATTCAATAATGAATCATATTGTCTGCAAACGATTTACGATTGCAATATGGCAATATCATCATCCTCCGAGCCTTTTCCCAACTATGTTGGGGTCGGCTTCCAGTCTAACCGGATTCGAATTATTCCCAACTAGCGACCCGCCCCGGCTTCGCACGGGTAACAGTATTTCTCCATTATTTAATAGATGTTATTATACATAAAAACCTTCTCATGAGTTACTCTATCTATTAAAAAAAACCGCATCAAAATCCGTTGCGTAGTTTTAAAGATTTGAGCGTTCATAGGGACATACAACATGACACATGACAGAAAAAGCGACTTTGTTTTATACTATGTAGTAATAGTCCCCTCTAGCGCTGTCCTCCGGGGTGATAGCCGGGAATTGTCTTCCCAGTTATCACCGGGGTGACAATTTGTGCCGACTGTTCCCTTTGAAAACTGACTAGAGGGGACAAATGGGAAGTCTATTTCTCAGTTGTCACCGGGGGGGTGACATTTGCTACGGTTCCTTCTTCCTTCCAAAGAAAAAAAAATGTAATTACCATAGATTTCAGGTTTTTTATTTATTATGCTACATAGAATCTTCCAAAGAAAAAAAAATGTAATTATCATAGATTTCAGGTTTTTATTTCTTATAACAAACAACATTGTGTTTCCTTTAATAGGTACATCACATATTATTAATTTCTATTAACACCAATCGTTTTCTTAATTTTATTTAATTTAACAAGATTACAAACTGTGTTACAAATAAGCATGCGACTAATAAGCACTTTTAACTTAACCATTAGTGATTATCTGTGATTAGTATTAATTAAAGTTATCTGTGATTGTGCCTATTATAGGAAACATAATGTTGTTTTTGTTTTTTATAGTAGTATTAACTACTATAAAAAAATCGATTTTTGTAAGCCTGTTGACATTGTGTTAGTTAAAATAATAATATATATATTTTTTTATGTGATTCTATGTAACATAATAAATAAAAAACCTGAAATCTATGGTAATTACATTTTTTTTTCTTAGGAAGGAAGAAGGAACCGTAGCAAATGTCACCCCCCCGGTGACAACTGAGAAATAGACTTCCCATTTGTCCCCTCTAGTCAGTTTTCAAAGGGAACAGTCGGCACAAATTGTCACCCCGGTGATAACTGGGAAGACAATTCCCGGCTGTCACCCCGGAGGACAGCGCTAGAGGGGACTATTGGGAATAATTCCCGGATTCAGCTGAGTACCAGTGCTGTACAAGGAGCGACTGCCTATCTGACCTCCTCAACCCAGCTACCCGGGCAACCCGATACCCCTTGGTTAGACTGGTGTCAGACTTACTGGCTTCTGACTACCCGTAACGACTGCCAAGGATGTTAAATGATAGCCGGGACCTACAGTTTAACGTGCCATCCGAAACACAGTCATTGGTTTCTAAGATATACTTAGAAAGTACATACAAACTTAGAAAAGTTGCATGGGTACTTGCCTGACCTGGAATCGAACCCACGCCCTCATACTTGTGAGGTTGGCTCTTTACCCACTAGGCCACCACGACTTTGAGGCAATATGGCAATATAGACTAAGAATAATATGGTAATATGTACCTATAAACCAAAACGGCAGACCAATAGCAACCAATCGAATGTCGTTGGAATACGATTGGTCTTATAAATATTAGTAGCAGAATGCCCGAAATGGTTAAAACTGATATTGCGATTTAATTTCTATTCAATTTTGATATTAATAACTTAATGATACTATTAACAGAATCGGGCCCTAGGTACTATGAACTTGATAAAGAAAGCACTTACCCGGGTTGTGTGAACATCCCAATTCGCACCGCCTCGGCATGATTATATGCACTCAAACAAGCGTCTCTAATCGCTAATAACACAATAACAGTGTCTATTTCACAAATATCACAAAAAAGGCGTCTTTATCGCAAATAATACTAAACACTAATGGCGTCTTTTCGCAAGTTATGTGAAACAATGAAACAGAGGAGCACAGCTCAACTCACTCACTAATTCACCGAAAACACAGCGGATGAGTAAAACTCAAATCAACGCAAGTCAACAGCAGAAAACACTTAAATGGACGAAAACTTAACACACAAATTGTATGTACTGTACTCGCCATTAAAATTCAAATTCTAACTTCAGCATTGGCAGTTGGCACGGTTTATTGCCAACCAAAAAAATAATTATAGAAAAATAATTTATGTATATAAAATAGTGTACAGATTTAATAAAAATAATTGATAGATTTCCTACGTAATACTAATATATAAAATAATTTTTAGATTTCAATAATTTTAGTGATATTTTATGGAAGTTAATTTTTGATTAAAGAGCCATCTATTATCACTTGAAGATATTAAATACTTTAGGAAGAGGATTGCAGATGGCGCTTTTCTAAATTTTTTACCGAAATCTAGTCAAGTACGGCAGTGACCAGCCCCTGGCGCGAGCTGTAGACTCGCGTTTCTATCAAGAGAAAGACTTTCCATAGCAACGGATAAGTAGCTAGTGATGGGTCGTTCTGCGATGAATTTACGTTTAGTTAGCCAAAAAAATGTGTCAATGCACTATTTTTCACGCATGAACCTATACATAAACTCACGTAACTCAAATCAACAACAAAACGTATTCATCGAACTTATTTCTTATCTGTGGAACTAAAATGGTTGATGTTTGTTTGTTAATTTGTTTACAAAAAACGATTCTTGTTGTTGATTTTACATATTAATTTAAGTTGTTGATTTTTAATATTGGTGACTACTGCGGCAAGGAAAAAGTAAGTAGATTTTGTGATTAAATAAATAAAGTACTGATTATTCCAATAGTTGTGTGTAATTAATCTAAACGAACAATAATTAATTATCCATACATACGATGAAAAGAACAAAGGAAAATAACATAATAATCTCAATAAATGGTGATCGGTGGCATTGTCTGATGAACACTTTGCCATGCACAGTTCAATGTGTTCCTCACTGTTATCTTGCTTCCCTATATTATTGCCCGAAGTGTTTTTACTTTCGCCGTTACAAAAACTGTTTATTTACAGCGTACGAAGTCCCATCCAATAAACAGAGAAGATAATATCGCGATCCATTGAGAAAAGAAGGCCACGATAAAGAAGAATGGGTCAGTATTCAAAAGCTGCTGAAAAAATATGGAAAAAGAACGAGTTCTTGGCATACAATGCTGACACGAGAAATATTCTATTAGTAAGTGTCTTTAAATAATATTCATTTACTAGTAATAGTTCCCCAGACTTGTTGGCTTCATTCTAGCAAAACTCTCATGCTTTGTTTTCAAAATATAATTATGGCAATAATAATTATAGTACCTATTTGTTGCTTGTGTGATATAATATAAGCAACAACTCTTAAGATAAAAAATAAAATGAGACAATCATTTACACAGAGGTAAAGGTTTATTTACATAAAATTAAGGCTACAGATAAAGTCATTTATTCAAAATAGGCTGAAAATCAGCAGCAGAAGCGGTGGAACAAACTCCCCAGCAACTCAATTCTGTCTGTATGGTTTGAAGAACTGTTGATATACAAAGATATTCATAATAGTTGCTCTTCTGTGAGTTGCAGCTTGTAGTAAGCTACCACTAAGGTCATTAGTGTGTCTCTCTCTCTCTGCCTTTCCTCGGGAAGAGTTGTAGCTTGTAGCATAGGCACCCTGCAAAAAGAAATAACTGTGTTTGGTAAAGAGTTTTTACAGTATTATAAAAGAATAACATACTGATACTGATACATTATCAGCATTATTATTGGTGTCATGAGCCAAGACCCTAATGCATAACTAGAATCCCCTGAAAATGAATGATAATTTAATTTTGTGTTCTTGTTTCAGATTACAAAAAAAGGATGCTAAATGACAGCTGGGCCTTCAGTTTACAAATTATAAATTATTGAAATTATATTATTTAATAAAGAATGTGAATATTAAAATCATAATGGTTGTTTATTTAAAATGTAATTTTTTTCTTAGCAGATAAAACTGTCCAATTCTAGAGTCATATAGCCTGCGCAGTTCGTTCTTAATGAGAGAACTATTGAAAATTGATTGTTTATGAACTCTGTCACGATAATTGGCATTTATGTTCAGTATTTTGCACTCAGTATCTACAATCTGAAATAGAGGTCATATCTAATATTAGGTATACTAACCTTGTATTCATTGCAAAAACAAATTGTTTAAAAAATTTGCTAACAGTGGTTAGTAATGTTGTTAATGACCTAAGCAGGACCCGAGCAAAGAACCTGCAACAATTAGACTTTGTTAAATATTTTTCTTCTGTTTAATCATTTTCTTGCAATGAAGGGCAATACCTACATAATAGACAAAATAATCTTAGAAACAATAATAAATGAAGTGTATAGATTTTTCTATATTTAAACCTTATCTATAAGGACGAAAACTTTGTCATATTTTTGGTTGATAACAATTGGAAAGCACAACAAAATAAAATAGACTGTAGGTACTTACATTGACAAGAACAGGCAGACCCTGAGATATAGGAGACAGATTCCTGGCACAAATACTGCACCATCTCTGCACATTTACGTTTTCGATGTCGAGAGGCTTAACACTCGTATAGCTCGTTCTTTGAGCTTTACACTGATTCTTCTCAGCATAAATACTGACCACATGACGACGGTAGGACCCCGAAATACTTTGTAAATGCTATTTGAGAACTTAAAATTATAATAATATTCTTGTCTACTCTTGTCTAGGTCCGATGAGATGTAGAGTATTTGACATTTCATATAGAAAGTTATATCTACTCCCAAATGTCAAAAGTAGATAAAATATAGTCGTCATGCTCGACGCGATAGACACATGTCGATGAAGAAAAGAAACATTTCTCTTCTCGATGTCAAACATCGCCATGCTCGGATCGATAGAAATCTTTCTTCAATCTGTCATTTTGTCGATTCTCCGGTAGACAAAAGCTGTTTCTATGGCGGTCATGCTAGGCCCGCTGTAAGTCATAAAATACAATAGTAATAATAGAATTACCTACTAAATAATGGCCGTCGGAACCTCATTGTGTATGCCTGTCAGGCAGGCATTTATTATGCCCAGCTATATAAACTAAACACTGCCTAGGAACTACTAGGAAGTGTGCCGTATTTACATACGTTTATTTATAGACTCTTTCGTTTTTACCTACCTCAAGAATATATTTGTTGCTTGAGTCTGTAGTTCAAAAGATGGCCGGATGGCGAATGCAACTGGCTTACAAGTACGTGGGTTCGGTCCTAGCTCAGGTAGGGCACTGGTCCTAAACCAGTATACCTACCTTTTCACCCGGATAAAAGGTTGCCTATAGTAATCCTCGATTAATGGGATATCTAACATTGAAATAATTTTAATAACAATTCAAATGGGTCCTGTAATTCCTAAGATTCGCGCGTTCAAACAAACAAACTGTTCAATTTCATGTTTTTCTTATAAAATTGGTTTGGTGAAGTGGTGGTGGCCTAGTGGGTAAAGAACCAATCTCTCAAGTATGAGGGCGCGGGTTCGATCCCAGGTCAGGCAAGTACCAGTGCAACTTTTCTAAGTTTGTATGTACTTTCTATGTATATCTTAGACACCATTGACTGTGTTTCGGATGGCACGTTAAACTGTAGATCCCGGCTGTCATTGAATATCCTTGGCAGTCGTTACGGGTAGTCAGAAGCCAGTAAGTCTGACACCAGTCTAACCAAAGGGTATCGGGTTGCCTGGGTAACTGGGTTGAGGAGGTCAGATAGGCAGTCGCTTCTTTTAAAGCACTGATACTCAGCTGAATCCGGTTAGACTGGAAGTCGACCCCAACATGATTGGGAAAAGGCTCGGAGGATGATGATTGGTTTGGATGAATAGCCACGTTATTTGTGAGTGTCATAAGGCTCTAAGTTATTCTGTTATGGGAAGTTGTTCTCCCGGGAGGCGTGTGCAATTGGCAAATATTTTGGAACATTGCCCGATAAATAGCAATAATCTCGCTTAATGTTGCACAGGATTTTAAAATAACTTACTATATATGGACGTACTATCAACCAATGATATTTAGGGGCTGCGGGATTGTTCGAAAGAGCTACCGCGGCCCTGGTACATAAAAGGCCTACGACGGAACACGACGGTTTTTAGTCAGTAAGAGTCTGACACTCTCACCGCTGCTAACCCACAGCGGGAGGAGTCATTTGATGATTTTTGACGTCGTTAAAAAAAAACCTCTTTAAACAAGTTTTCGTAGAAAGAATCAAAAACAATTAGGCCGAAATTTAACAAGCACTGTAAAGGAAGTCTTTATTGTTTTGGCAGTTTCAAACGGTTTTAAAGATTAAGTGGGTCATACATGTCATTGGTTGATAGTACATACACACGTATTGAATGATTCACAATTTGTATATAAACAAATACAATGCATTAGTCATTTGTACACATGTTCGCTGATTATTTATTGACGTAACATCTATGAGTATTAGCGGAGTAAATACTGCTGTTATTTATTTTTCGCATAAATTCCTCGAAAACGAATTGTTGATAAAAGTGCATATAATTTAGGTTTGATTTGGTTAGGTGCATATAATTTTCCTATAATCAATACTAAAATATCGTCGTTCTATTTACGATAGGCGAAGTTTAATGTGACAAATTCAAGATAATGTTAATTTATTTGGATAATTTTGTCAAGGCACAAAGGGCTCCAGAAGGAAAAAGTTCACAGTATTTTGAAAACGAATGGCTGGTATTTTTAACTCTATTACACATGTACCACACTATTGGATAACCAAACTATTGATCTACGTCACGCTTGTGTTATGTGTGTCATAATATACGTCAATGAACCATATCTACTCTTATGGACAACATACAGAGCAGTAGACCATATCAGTTTTTGTTGTTGATAACGTAAGCAAACTTAAATTATGATAAAAATTGCAGATAACTCCATCTCTAGTTTTTATCAAAATTCTTCTGTAACTTTCTCTAGCATCAATCTCTGTGTCAATTCCGAGATTCAGAATCCTATTTCCTGAAGTTCTACGAAAATTGCCAAAAATGTTGCAAAAATTTTGTCATCGCTTTAGTTGCTAGTAATTGGTCTAGAATTGTTTTGTCGTCTTTCTTTGTATTGGTTTATGTAGCTGGTCATTATATAGGAAACCAGTGAGTCTTCATCCTCGTCACAGCCTAAAAATGTCCACCGCTGGACAAAATTCCTCCCAAGCTGGGGAGATTTTCCTTTGAGTTGGAATTTGGACATAGGCCTTCCCCAAACCGTACCTACCACATTCCCCAACCTTGATATTTATAATCCGCATTACACTAATTGACACTTGTGAATGCATTTCACAAAAAAGTCGATCGGGTTTTGCAAGCAATTTCACAGAAAGCGGTTATAATTTGCCAATCCTTGACGTCATATGTTTTGATACAATGGCACCTGGTGACCTTTACCTAATAACTACTAAAGTTATTTGTACGTTTTAATCACCTTCTCATCTAGCTTGTCATGAAGAGTTCCTCCGTATTGAAAGGCACCTGAAATTGCTGGGTGTTAGTTGTCATTTGAACAGTCTTACCAAGGGATATCGGGTTTTCAAGGTAACTGGATTGAGGAAATCAAATAGTCAGTCAATCCGTGTGGCACACTGGTATTCAGCTCCACCCGGTTAGATTGGAAGCCAACCCCAACATAGTTGGGGAAAGGCTAAGGATGATAATAAGTTTACTCTTATTCAGTTAAAATATACTGTGAGATGATGAATTAACTTCATGTTGTGTAAAACGTATGAAAGAAATTTTAAAGGAACTAATATATGCAGAAAACCTGTGTGACATTGTAAAATTCATAGAAATATGACAGTAACTTACAATTAATTGTATCTATGTAAAATGGGTATCCTTGCGTCCACGACTGACCGCAAAGCTATTGAACCTAAGAAAACTGATCCTTTTATTTTTATAATGAAGGTTATGCAGAATTGTGATATGTATGTATGTGATTGCAAAGTATCTTGCTCTGGCATTGAAGATTTTTACCAGATTTGCAAACATTTTCAACAGCCTATAATGGTAGCCTAGTATCTCCTTAGAGAAACTAAGGGCATCAGTTCTATGGTTCGGCCGCAATAGTTTTGTGTTTGGTTTTAAAAATCTTCACAAGGTAGCGCTTAGTCTGAAAATGATTGATGCACCCGTATCTCGTAGTATGTTAATGCCGGTTCTGTTTGAGATCTCTCTCTGGTGTTCGGATTGCCGTCCCATCGCGCTATGAGAGTTAGGGAATAGTGAGTGCATCTGTGTCTGCGCAAATGCTTGTGCATTTTGATATGTCCTGCGCAGCTAGCTGATCTCACCATTAATCTATCCAGTATGATATATCCGTGTTATTTGTCTAGCTGAAGTTTACCCGTAAACAACACCAAATCGAAAAACTTTTATCCGATAATATAATACCAAAACCAGTATGGTATGACGTAAGGAACTCTGTATACATATCTTTTCTTTGAATTGTATAAATTATTTTTCTAGTAAAAATTGCACTAAAATTATTTTGTATAATTTATTAGTAAATTTTTAGCTCAATTTGTATTGTATAACATTCTCAGGACTAGATAGAAAACTGTATGTTTGTAATTATTTTTATTTCTCTTAAAAAGAGTGTCCATGGAGTTTCTTGCCGGTTCTTCTCCATGAGACCAACTCTTTGGAACCGTGCACCTAACTTTGACGTTTCGAAAGAGCTTTAATAGGCCTATTTGAAATAAAAAAATTTGAGTTTGAGTTTGAGTTTGAGTCTGAATTTATTCTTCGTAAACGAAGTCACTAGTCACGAAGTTTTTAGTCTTATTCTTGATGCAACCAGTGACTCAATGACTCAATAAATGTCTTTCTCGATAATATTCTGAGTCAGATCGCCACGTGATCGTTTTGGAGCCAAAATTCGCGAGATGATAATCGATATTTCCGTTTCCGATTGTCATTGTGATTGATTGTGGTCATTGTTTGGAATTAAATGGCTGTTTGCTGCATTAGAAGTATTTTTATGCAGCTGTATGATTTGTAGCGTTGATTTGTCGGTTGGTACATTTTTCAAACGGCTTCCCAAAAAGGAGGACTTTCTCCTAACGATCACAGCTTTGTTTATTTCTTCGGATAGCAGTTTCATCTGCGTCCTGAGGCAACTACGGGTGCTTACATAAAGAAACAGGTTTCCGGTACAGACACATCTGTACGGGTAGGTACCGATCAGCGCAGGTATAATATTTCAATATAATCCTATTCCCTCACTTATAAAGAAACAGGTTGTAACTTATCGGTGCCGACTACCTGGACCGTACCATACGGGTTTAATTTTGATTGTCTTTAAGGACAGATTCACCTGTTTCTTTATACGAGTCAATACTGTACCGATCGGTACTGATCTGTACAGATTCGTCTGTACCGGAAACCTGTTTCTTTATGTAAGCACCCTACTCCGTATATCCGTATGAAAGGAACCTACGACTTTCCTCGATAAATAGGATTTCTAACAATGTTTTTTATTTCAAACTAGCCGTTCCCCGCGGTATTACCCGCGCTCGGTGTATTTTTTGCCGCTCTGATACATGGTGAGCAGTAGCGTCTACCTACACTTGGTATTGGTATACTCATATAAGTTATGCTACCCTGGTACATGGTGAGCAGTTGCATCGAAATTTCATTATTGGTATACTTTACTAAGGTGAATTATGCTGTCCTAGTACTTTACTTTTGTGGTTCTGCGGCATTCCGTAAGTTGGTTTTTGTCTAATCACTCCCGTCCCGGGAATCATACTCGCATTTTTTTTTTCCTTATTTGCTCACCGTTTAGACCTACCCTGGACTACGACAAACATTTTAAAACTAAAATCAGCTCAATCGGCCCAGCCGTTCTCGAGTTTTAGCGAGACTAACGAACAGCAATGCATTTTTATATATATAGATTGGATTGGACAAGTGATTTCTGAGATAAGCGCGTCAACCAATCAAACCATTTTAGCTTCATAATAATTCATCATGTAAATAGATGAATCATGTTTTGTCATCAAAAAGTTAGGCAGAAATGTTATAGAGATTAGCTATATAAATACCTATGTCAAACATTTACTCTATAGAGAATAAGGTATATTTTTGTTAAAAGGAAAATCTTTATCTGTTTGTGTTATTATTAACTATCGTTTTGTTATGAGTTTTTTTTAATCGTGTTTCATCGGTAGGGGAAGTCCGTGTGAGTCATAGAAACTCTTGAAAAAGTCTAATGACTAAAGAAATAAGTAGGTAAGATCTGCCTGAGATTGGAGATCGAAGTCTCCTATGCATTTATACTATACCCATTTTTATTTTTTTGAGATGGGAAATCATCAAATGACTCTCGCTGGGGGTTGGCAGCGTGAGGGAGTGTCAGACTCTTACTGACTAAAACCCATCACGTTCCTTCGTAGGCCTTTTATGTACCAGGGCCGCTGTAACTCTTTCGAACAATCCCGTAGATTTTCACTACACCTGCATAAAAAATGCACGCGTCGCGCGAGTCCACTGCTAGCATGTGTTCGAGCACAAAGGTTGCAGTTTCGCGGACATTTTCGAAATGTTCGCACGCAATTTGTTACTGTTTGCTAGAGCGAGTACACCAGAAGATACATTTGTGTAGAATCTCGTTTTTATAGGTTTTTTTTGTTTACTATTTATTTATTGTATGTTAATAATAAAAAAATAACTACTCAATTATCACCATGTTTATTTCAACGTCAAGGACACTAAATATACGTTTTTAGGTATTGTAATGGCACATATTTGTTTGACAATATAACATTGCAAAATAACCTATTGGTTATTATTTCCTTTTACACGAAATAAGGGTTGGCGCATAGCAATAAGTTTGATGTTAATAAAGTACAGTAACTAAGCTATCTGAAGTGAGCCTTTTGATGCCGTGCGTATGCATCTTCTTCAATTTAAGAGCCCAGCTCTTGTCGGTGCAGCTCCTTCCATTTACGCCTGTCTAGCGCCAACTCCTGAACTTCCTAATACGTCACAACATTCACCTTCTCTTTAATTTGCTTGATGAGTTGTACCTTATACGACCCCTTCCCCTCTTTCTTTCGACTTTCCCTTCCACAATGTATGCATAGTAGTGTTTTTTTTCGTAGAATGCCTTTGCCTAGCAGTGGGACATTATAGGCTAGTAATAATCTATATAAATAAAAATGAATTGTTGTTCGTTAGTCTGATTAAAACTCGAGAACGGCTGGGCCGATTGAGCTGATTTTGGTTTTAAAATGTTTGCAGAGGTCAGGGGAAGGTTTGAACGATACGAAGTTCGCGGGATCAGCTAGTAATGAATAAAATAAGACAATCCTGAAGTAACTTGTAACAAACTTCACATCGGAAAAGGAATTTGACGAGATCTGTAAATTATTTTAAATAATTTCTATACGTCACGCCGGTGGTACGATCTCGCATTTAGGGTTTACCGCAGTACTTACCGGTCTTTTACAATAGCAAAAATTAATTAAACCACTTTAGAATTAAAACAATTATTTAACTTGACATCCCTAAATGACTAACTGTCCAAAGCCACAAAACATTGTAAATACATACAAAGCATAGAACTGATATGGACCTGTTTCCCGTCAAAAACGATATTATACTCAGTCACTAACTATACGCCATAATAGAAGGACATGAATTCCCAACTTATTATTAATTGTTTCATGAGGAAAACCAGCAAAAACTACATTTAAGGATATTGTTTTAGTATAAACTCTGACCCGTGCCAAGTGTGGCGTTTTTAAGTGAAAAAGTGGTGTTTTTAAAGTGTATATTTGATCTTCTTCTTTTCGAGTGAGCTGCAGGTTTAATCACCTAGCAAGCCCTAGTGTCAGAGTTTCCTCAACTCCGCCCGACGGCCTCTGACGTGGAATTGTAACAACGACTGCTGCTGAGTAGCATTCGGGGACGCCGGCGACACGTGCCCTCCCAGGCACGGGTTTTTGTATGGATGTGTTGGTGTAGTGGTCTAAAATGGATTCCAAAATGCTGATGCATGATATAGTTTGCGGTAAGATGTTTCAAATAGTCCTTAAATGGTTTTATTTTTAATGATATGTCGTTTGAGGCGTCTCTTAATTTGCTAGGGACTAGCGATCCACCTAGTTTTACCTTCTTCCTACCCTGTTTTTACGTTCCTGATCACGGGTTTATTAATGACTAGCTTTTGCCTTTGATTTCGTCCACGTGGGGCAAACTTTATCACCCTTTTCTATCCCGTTGGGAATTGTCAAAATCCCTTTAGTCTCTCTTGTAATCCATCTTTGGGAAAGTAACCCCCATGCATAAGAGTCTTAAGCAATTGTGATTTCTAAGATTTTTCTGATCAATCAGTGTCAGTGACCTTTCGCTAGGTATGTGTACTATAATTTTCCGCATAAATTCTTCTACCTACTGGTGGACACCGCTTGCAAATGTCTTCAGTATCTAGTTTTTGAGTTTGTCAAGGATAAAGATAAAGCCGCTTCGGAGAACATTTTTTATAATTTGCAGTACATAATAGCAGATTATTCTGGTTTGGATGTATCTTGTTGTCCTTACAGGATAATAAAATAAAATATATTGAATCACGTGATCCACGAGTATTGTTGTAATTACAATAAATCAATTATTGTTGTATTATACTCAGTTGAAAATGCGTAGTAAAATCGTATCTATATTTACTTAATAGTAAAATGCTGAAAAGTTTGTTTGCTCGTTCGAATGCGCTAATCTACCTAAAGAACTTTTTGTCTCAAAGTTAACATCATTTATCGAGGATGGCTACAGATTACTTTTTATCTAGATGCTCGAAGTAGGTCTTACGGGATGCTAGTGAAGTCTCTAGTGAAAACTTGTTTATTATCATTTCCAATGACAGTGTATAATTTAGTCTTCAAAATCTGTACTAAATGCCGAAATCATTGTTCACTTTTATACAAAACACACCACAAATTGTAAGAAATGGAGAAAAAAATACCAACGAGACCGCTTCCTCTGGTGCATAGGAAGTTGATATAAATCCAAGGCCGTGATGCCGCGCTGTGACAAGGTTGCATCAGGCTATAGAAACACTGTTCTGTAGGACCTTGTCATACTGTATTTTTGCACCATTCAGGATAGGTCTTTCAAAGTCAAAGACAGGTGTTTTTATTTCAAAATAGCTGAACTCCGTATCGTCTAACTAAACCTTCCCTAAACCTCTATACACGTTTTAAAACCAGAAAAAAGCCATATCGGTCCAGACATTCTCGAGTTTTAGTGAGACTAACGAATAGCAATTAATTTATATATGAGAGAAGAAGATAGGCTTTTGCAGGCTCTTATGAAACGTCTCACTAGTTGCACGGTTCCACAAAGTTGGGAGAAGAGCCGGCAAGAAACTCTTTGCACACACTTTAAAATATGATATTGTTTCACCCGTGTTATGTACTAGCCGTTCTTCACGTATCCACCGGTGTCTTAAAAGAACTTCTTTCCGCACCCGGATAAAAATTAGCCTATGTTCTTTATCAGACTCAAGACTACCTGTGTACCAACCTTCAACACACTTTCTTTTGACATGAACGACAAAATTACTATCACATTTATAAATACTAGCAAGGATGCTTTGAACAGAAACCTTGGTAGGCGATTCTGACTAGCACCTGACCGGTATTTTTTTTCAAAATACCCAAGTTTTCCAAACATCTGTTTCTTGTCCTTTAAGCTTTTTGTCCAGGACCAATCGACGATTACTTTTTTGCCTTCAAAACTGTATCCTACATCTTATTTCCCCGCTTTTGTAGGTTTTCCTCTTGCTGTTGGTGATAGATAAATCGTGAGGTACAGAGTAGAGAGCAATGACTGGGTATAGAGGAAAACTTTTAAATTATAAAACAGCAATAAAATTAGTCACCACACTTAATAAACCTGATTGCCTTGATGTGGGATAGTTGTTATTCTTTCTGTCAAAAAATTGCCGATGGTATTATGATGAAACTTGTCAGTACCTCATAGCTGAAATATACAGCGGAATTATGAATAGGGTATTCGAGTATACATCTCTTCGATTAATGAGCTATCCTGAACTCGAAGAAATTTTTAAATAAGTCCAGATGATTCCGAGATTAGCGTGTTCAAATAAACAAACTTCAAATAATATTAGTATAGACAAGTAAACTTCTATAGTTCGGCCATTCAGAGAATGCGTTCCTGACACGTCGCGATTGAACTGACGACGTAACTTTGCAATGGCGTTGCAGTTACGATAAAAATATTTTTGCTGGTTGTTTACCGTTTTAACAATTGAGGAGCATTAAAACAACATTATTATATCAATAATCAATGAATGTTATTACGTCGTCAGTTCAATCGCGACGTGTCAGGAACGCATTCTCTGAATGGCCGAACTATAGTAGAGTAGATATGATGACCAAAATATGATCTACAAAAGATCTTGAATTTTACATTCTCACTCTTCGATCGGCACTTGAAAGGGACAGAGTTATTTTAACGCGGAAGTACTTGTGTGCCCTCGTGGTGTGCGTCTTAACCTGAATATTTTACATCACATCAATTTGGGTATTATCGACTTCTTGAAGACGTTTTTAGTGGTATAAATGTAATATCTTTAGGTTTGAATTATCAGCCAGATTGACTTGGGTTGAAGAAGTAACCATGTAACTAAGTTATATACTTTCCCAGTATTTTTATATACCAATGGCTGAGTCGAGGAAACTTGATCTTTAAGGCTAAGAACTCACGGAGCGATTTTTAACCGTGCCCGCCGCGGCTGCGGGCCCGTAGCTTCTGTAGAATGCAGATATACATGTAAAAAATTAAAGCACATTTCACGACGCGATTTACGCCCGCAGTCTGCGCGTTTGTTTGCGGGTCCCGCTGCACCGGCGGGCAACTAGTAGAATCGCGCGGGCCGCGGTCACCCGCAGCCTCGGCGGGTTGCGCCCGCGCGCTCTGCGGTCGATTGGCGATCGCATTGGCGCAGAGGCGGCGGGCGACGGGGCGGGGGTACAGAAATCAGTGGATGCACCCAGAACCTTTTGGGTCTTTTTTTTTTTCATTCTTCTGTGAAGTAAGTATAACGCAACAACTCGTTTCTGATGTGTGTCCATGGCGGTCTGGACTTCAACTGATCGTTAACTGCCCGTCTTGCGATCATCGCCCGCCACGTTTGCGGGCGATAATCTCAACCGCGACGGCTGTGTAACCGCGCAAATAAACGGTCTCGTGAGTTTGGAAATAAAAACGCAGTTCCGCCACCGCGGCGGGCACGGTTAAAAATCGCTCCGTGAGTTCTTAGCCTAAAGGTCTGAAATCGCGCATTCGCCTTGAGCGCAAGTGGTCATTAATGCTCATCCCGTCTCAATATGGGGGTACTGTCTTGTGATCAGTGTGTTGATGTAGCTTTGGGATCTATGAGCTTGGATCAGACGAATTTCAGGCCTTAATTCTTAAGGCTACTCCGTTTTTTTAAAAATTAAGCATAAATTTTGGCCTACCAAAGATACATACCAAAATGGAAAATCCCAGTAACACTTGGACTCGAACAAAAGAACATCCATCGGATCTTACATCCGCAAGAAAAACTTCTATTCAAAGAAAAAACTGTTTATTCTTACTGACGTAGAGTACAAACAGCTATATGTAATGGCTGACAATATAATTATCTTATAACGATGCTAACTCATTAGCGAGTTGGTCAAAGAGTAACGCCCAAGTTCACCAACAATTTAAACGTCCGTTCTTCTTAAAACAACTGTTCGCTTTGAGAGTTCATCTTCTGCCATGCCTTTTCCCAACTATGTTGGGGTCGGCTTCCAGTCTAGATGCAGCTGAGTACCAGTGTTTTACAAAGAGCGACTGCCTATATGACCTCCTCAATCCAGTAACCCGGGCAACTCAATCCCCCTACTTCCATTGAAAATTGAACGTGAGAAATCATAGAACAGTCCTTTTGAGTAAACTGATATGTTGTTGGTGGTATTTGGCCTCAGTCTTAGAACTTAGCCTTGTATGTTTGAATGTAATTAAGATTTCAATGCTCAATAGATGTTTATGTCTCTTTAAGGTCTAAAAGCTGTAATTGCTCCTTTATAAAATAAATACTCTTTACCATATTCTCATTCTTCTTTTCTAACACAAAACCTATCTCCTTCCACAGGAATTCAGCATGCAATCGGCGGGCTAGCTTCCAAACCGGAGCGAGATCTCCTCATGCAAGACTTCATGACCGTGGAAACGACCAACTTCCCACACGAGGGCTCGAACCACACACCAGCGCATCATTACTCAGAGTTCAAGTTTAAGTCTTACGCCCCGATAGCGTTCCGATACTTTCGGGACCTGTTTCAAGTTCAGCCCGATGATTTCCTAGTAAGACCTCTGTATTACATAGATTGGATCGCTTTTTTAGATGTTCTTGTGTGGTAGTTTTGGAGCTCTGTTTTTAATGGCACTTGTCCTGAGATCATTTTAGTATGTAACGGCCATTGTTCAAAAATATATAGGTACTTTTTTACTGAATGCTCAAAAAGGTAAATGTACAGATCACGTCAAATAAGTTTGTCCCATCTATTGGAGATTGCGTGCCCAACTATCAAATTCTAATGACAATATATTAAGATATATGCATGAGGCATCAAATAGCGATGCCAGAGTGACAAAGTTATTTGACTTGAGACTTCTTTAGTATCACCTATTTTTGGTGGTAAATTGAATTGCAGACTATGAGATTTACAGGACTTTTGTCGGTGAACAAAGACGAGGCTTATATGGGCTGCGGGGTGCAATACTATAGGTACAGAATTCCAAGAGAGCAAAAATGTTTACATGGAGCGACTGTATCTGACCTCTTTAACCCAGACTACCCTTAACGACTGCCAAAGATGTTAAAATGACAGCCGGGATCTACCAATTTAATGTGCCTTCCGAAACACGGAGGAAAAGCTAAAACAGAATTTCATCAAGATCTTGAATTGTGATTATATCTTTAGATCTGGAAGGTAACACATTTAGAATGCTTGACTCGCATCCCGCAGCCTAAAAGTAGATATGATATCCACCCTGTTTTAGACACCCAAAATATATTTTCGATAATTCCCAAAAATCACGTAGCTGTTTTGATTTTCTAAATGTTGCATGATTGCACCTAGATTTTATTTATATTTCACTGAATGATAAGCTAGATAATATGTAAGATAAGCTAGATATTTTTTTATTTGAAAATACAATACAGGAATACACTACAAACAAAATACTACTACTATGTACTGTTAGGTAGATGATATTTTTTTGTATACATTTTATACATGGTATTAACATTACACACGGTAACATTTTAATGTTTTATGAGCTCATAGTACAATATTCAGGGCATCTAATATCGGGTTTTTTTTAATGATGTTCCACTATTAATAAAGTTGCGTAAATTCCTAAAAAGATGACCAACAAAAATATTCTAGAGGTATTATCTACATACAACAGCGTATCATAGGATACATAGGATGCTTATCTTTTCCAAAGAAAAGGTCTTTTATTATAGTCATGGCCAAATTACTCATATTTTATAGAGTATCACAAAAATAATACATTTCAGAACGTAATTCACATAGAGTGAAGTAAAAATATAGGATAGAATGTGTTTATAACAAAAAATAAAAACTGAATTCAGAACTTTCTTTTTGGTCTAGAGTACGAAAAATTACTTACATAGAGTATCACAAAAATAATATAGGATAGAACGTGTCTATAACAACATGTCTAAACATCCAACGAATTAACTTTTTGGGAAGTCAGACAAAAGACTACTATCACACAAAGAACATCAGACTATTTAGGCGTGCTCATCAAACAATGTCTCCACTCCAAAGCATATTATGTTAATGAATTTCTACCAGATGTCGATGTGTAGCGCCCCGCTGCGCGAGCTCAGCAACCCTGGCGCCTCGGGCAGCATCTTCTACCTGACCAATGATGATGAGTTCATCATCAAAACTGTACAGCATAAGGAGGGAGAGTTTCTGCAGAAACTGCTGCCTGGATACTACTTGAATCTCGATCAGGTTGGTTACATTCTTGTATACACATAGTTCGCGTCAATAGTATAGTTAACTAGATCAAAAATAATAATCCTTTGTCATATTTTTTGCGAAAAGTATCTTAAAATAATGTCAATGTCACTTTTATTTATCGTTTTGCTGGGAAAATGTTTTTAATATTAATAAATAAGCAAAATAAGTATCCGTACGTGAAAAACTGAAGTCACATTACCACGAGAATTGTGTAGAAGTTAATCGTTTTTGACAGTTTATTAAAAGTACTAAATGTGTCTGCGCCTCGGGTTCGATTCCCGGGTTTGGCTGAAAACTATTCATGAGTTTCAAAAATCTAATATCTATGATCTTGATCGAACTATGAGTGTGAGAGAAAAGAGAGTGCACCGCAAACGTTGCTTAGCCGGTGTTGTCAACTGTGCACTTCTTCTTAGTGTTTATCCCAATATATATATACCTATTTAATATATCCGAATACTGTGCACTATAATATGTCCTGCACAACAGCTGACTGATCTAGTTCTGAACGACATTATTATGTCACTAGGGTTACATTTTTAAAAGTCTTCATAATGTCAAATATCGATGTCTTATTCTATTTATTTTTGTATTCCAGAACCCACGTACATTATTACCAAAATTCTTCGGTTTATACTGCTACCAGTGCAACAGTAAGAACGTCAGACTGGTTGCCATGAATAATTTGCTGCCTTCGTCCATCAAACTGCATCAGAAATACGATCTGAAAGGCTCTACGTATAAGAGAAAGGTATGTAGCTTGAAGTTGTACTACAATACAGTATCATCAGTGCAAAAATGGTCCCTTTCCTAAGCATAGGCCTCTTCTCATACAGAGAAGTGAGTGATAATCACAAGGCGGATTAGCGAATTTAGACCTGAGTCCTTTCCTCGAGATGTTTTCCTTTACCTTTACTCAGTTAAGTGTGTTATTTTACTCATTAAATTCTTCGCGCTAAAGCGTCGCCAAAATGATGTGTTCGAGTGACGAGGAACGTTACTGGCTACTCTTTGGAACCCGCCCATTTTTTTAAAAACATAAAATGCTCGACAGATTTGTCAAATAACCCGTACGCCTGATCTGTCGGCTTTGGTGGTACCTCCGCTCAACTTTCCTTCCTCAGGCAACAAATGACTACAGCAATATAATAATTACCACATACATACTTTTTTCCTATTTCCCAGGCGAATAAAGGAGAACGTCAAAAGACATCGCCTACCTACAAAGACCTGGATTTCATGGAGCATCATCCCGAGGGTCTGTTCCTAGAAGCTGATACCTACAACGCGCTGATAAAGACCATGCAGCGAGACTGTCGGGTGCTTGAGAGTTTTAAGGTATGTACTTTATATTTTCTTCTGCGTTTTAATGGTCTTAGTGCAGGGTGTAAGTGTCTTCTCGTATAGAGAAGGTATAAGCGTTTATCACCGTGTATAGCAGTGTTTGTTAGTGAGGTTCGATAGCTAGTTGAAAAGCCGGTGTTGGTCTTTAGAAACTTTCATAAAGCAGCTTGGGTTCAGGAAGTTGCCATAGGAAATTATTTTGATATTTCGGCGTTTGTTTGATTTAACGAATCTCGGAAACGGCTGTACCGATTTTTACGTGACTTTCACGGGCTACTGATATAACGAGTAACATAGGCTACTATAAATCCGAGTGCAGGTGCAACCGGTGGTTAAAATGCCTGAAAGCGCTTAGCTCAGGAACAAGGTCCGATTCGAAGAAATATTTCAGTTTAAGATAGCCCATTGATCGAGGAAAGCTATGGGCTACTTTTTATCCGGCTGGACGATGTAGCACCCTTAATTAAAACCGCTTTCGAAATCTAGCTACACAATAAAATCATCTTCCAATCACCCTTACAGATCATGGACTACTCCCTCCTAGTCGGCATCCACAATCTTGACGAGGCTCAACGCGAGAAGACGGAAGCCAGGAAACGCACAGATTCAGGACAGAGCGACGGTGATGATGCTGAGGGCGAACCTAGGAAGGGTCTTAATAGGACGAGGTATGTTGTTAAGAGTATTTATTTTATATACGTTAAGGCCTTTTTAACGTCCCACTGCTGGGCATAGGCCTCCTCTCACCCGGAGAAGGATTGAGCATTAATTTGATTTAATTAATATATCAAAGATTTTATAGGGTGATACAAAAATTCCTGTGAGGTTAAAGAGGGTCAGATTAACCCTTTAAAAGAATACTTTTGTATACTCCATTTGAATAGGTACTTAACTAAAGATAAATAATCTTGATAGGACTTTTTAGACAAATACGTTCCAAACAAATAAACTACTGATTAAAATAATGATTAAATTGATTAAGTAATCACTATTTCTGCATTTTTTATATTGATTTTTATCCACATCTTATTTTTATACTGTTTTTGAATAAATAGTCATATCAAGGTGGTTTATCTTTAGATTAGTGTCAAATGGTGTATGTACCCGGCGGCACATCTGTTACAACCAATGTCTGTGTGTGCAATTGCACATACATATTGTCTTTTTATGCGTTAATTCGGGAGGGTTCAATTGTTTCCGAGACATACAAAGACAATGTGCATGTACATGCACACACAAGGATGGATCTCCCGCTTTCGAGACATAAAAGATGTATAGAAGTATAGCAATCATTTTACTCCGACCAATATTTAATTTTAGGATTTTCTATAATTTATATTTGCAACTTATTTTCAAACAGCAAACAAATCTTTTTTTAGCACTACACCAACCTTATTTGTACAAAATTTTCGCACATTTTTCTTCAATATCGGTGGCGGTATTTTATTTCTTTTAAAAAACAATATTTCAGATCCGAAGGCAAGGAGGATTTCACCGCGCAAGTCAAGAGGACACAGTAATATTCCGTTTTTATGTGTTTTTTGAATGTTAATTTTATTAATTTTCTAAAAAATCATTTTTATTTGTGTATTTTTTTGGTATTTTTTATCTGTGGTGGTTGATTGTCGGTGGTTATTTTATTGATTGTTTGTGGTTGGGTTTAGTGATTTGGGTTATGCTTGTGGGCTTGTAATTTCTCTGTATGAGATGCATGTAGCAATGAATTACATTATAAAGTACCTACTCAAAAAAGGGTAAATGTTTCAAAATGGTCGTCTGACTTTCAAAAATTGTACAGTGCTTGAGAATTTAAAAATGGGGTTCAAAATATTGTTGTCTTGTGTCTTTTTGCTATGAAATAAAAGAAAGGAAGCAACTACCTTAAATAATGGATTAGCTATGTCGCAGCCAGCTGGTTAAAATTGCCGTTCAATGAAAAGGCCAGTCCTTTGACGAAATAACGCCATTCGATCATACGTCTATAACTCGTTTAGATGACCAGTTGAACATTGGTATGTACAAAAAAATCCTGTATGAGAACCACCCCCTTTTGGGAAGTCGGTTAAAAATGATATTTAATTTTAATCAAACGTTGAATCAAATAACTGTATACTGATAATCAATTCACCACTCTACGTCTCGTGATCTAATAGTTAGGCATTTTAACTCGTAATAACAGATGACAGAACTATCTCTCTATTTAACTGTGTATCTATTTATTGGTAATTATTATGCATGTTCTAACATGGTTTGTTGAGGTTCCATAGTGATTTAATGTAGTAAAACTATATTTTATAGATACTAATATAATAAAAGGGGATTTTTTTTTTGTTTGTACCCCTAAGGCTCCGAAAATAACGAACCGATTTGAATTCTTTAATTGTTGGTAAGCCAGACTAAGTATGGGAAGAAGTTCCTCGTTCTTCTGTGATTAATAAAAAAGGTTATTGGCTACTTTTTATCCAGATGCTCGGAATAGTTCCCACGAGACGCTAATCAAAACCTTTATCGGTATCTCTCGTCCTATGGAATATAGTAATTTAATTTTTAAAAAGTTGCTTTTTCCACATGGATTTATCCACATGAGTAGTGTAAATTTTATTTGTCGCTATGGGGCCTCAAAAAAGTGAATGTGTATGAAATTTAAAAGCATGCATCTACTACATGTTACTGAATTACTGATTGGATTCATTCGTTCAATCGTTCATTCAAGGTTTGTATGGGAATGTTGGAAGGCAGTATTTCGGTTATGACTTAATTATGTTTTCTAATTAATTAATCCCTACATGTCCTTTATGTTCTACGTGCTAATTCCATGGCCGAAATATTGTATTTCATTAATATTTTAAAAGCCCTAATTCATTACAACAAATCTTAACATCCAAATGAAATTGTTTGTATGCACAAGTTCCTATATCCCCATCCTTTTAACTATTAAATTTAACGACGCCATAATGTGTGGGATTCCGCCTTTTTGCCATTTTCCCCTTCTACAGGATTTGAAAGTCTTTTAAATTACTTATCCTAATCCTATATCCTAAAAATCTTGTTATTTCTTCCGAACTATATTTTTTTTTAAATTTTGTAATGGCATGGCCTTCTAGCCTTTGTGCCAAATCTTCATTTTAAAACTATAATTTTGAATCTCAGTCTGCATTTTGATTGCATTTTGAATTGCATTCTGAATGTATGATCCGATTTAGTGTTCGATGTCTAATACAAATGTTATGAAGAACTGACTTCGTAGGGGACAATCTCTGGGTCTCTTGAAACAATTTTGCAAAATTCCTTTTCCCAGTAAAAACCTACATTATTTGAGACTGTCATAGCCTACATTTTTCTATCCTTGTATTTACTCCAATTTGTTCCCTGACTCAAACTCACCCACCATCCTCACCCCCACTTGTGCAAAACAAACACCCACTCCAGCCAGTATACCAACATAACGGTTCGTTGCAGGTCGATAAATCGACAGCGGCTGGTAGCGCACTCTACCGCGATGGAGAGCATCCAGGCCGAGAGCGAGCCTATTGATGAGGAAGAGGATGTGCCGTGAGTAGAGACTTGTTATAGAAGGAATGAGGGTAGTTAGAAGCTAGAAGGTCTGTTATGCTGATTATACTGGAATCTGACCCTGAATAGTTGGCAAACTGACTTTACACAGTGTCAGCCGAAGTATGGATTAAATTGAATATTCGAAATTGTTGTAAATTACGCAAAATTTTTGTCCGCGATTCAGAAGTTAAAAAGTCTTTAAATCCTGTCATCGAGGGAAACTTAGTAGCCATCTTAACATCACAAACTCCAAAATTTACTCAACATCCTAAACTTATACCGTCTTACCACAAAAACTTTTAAACGTCAGTTTATGCCTTGTCTAAAAAAATGTCAAATTATGACGTTGACATATGGTTCATTTTGCAGCCAAAATTTTATTAGACAAGTGTAAAACAGGGTTTAAAGTTTTTGTAGTAAGGCCCATAGTAGATAACTCACTCTCTACTCTGGTAAGCTATAATTGACGAGACGGATTTGTTCAGCTAGTTTTCAAGCGGACTGTATTCACCAAAGGCGATATTTGTGAGATCAAGTCGGATACAGAAAAAAAAAAATGGGATAAATATGTTATATAAATTGGGATAAGGGCAAGCAGATTAAGTGGTACATGATAAAATAATTATGATAGATCAAAAACATAACAGCACGTTGTGACTTCCAGTCCTGGCGGTATTCCGGCACGGAACGCCCGCGGCGAGCGACTCCTCCTGTTTCTTGGTATCATCGACATCCTGCAGTCGTATCGGCTGCGGAAGAAACTCGAGCATACCTGGAAGAGCATGATACATGATGGGGTAAGCATGACTACAGGTTCTTCTATATAGTCCATTTGAGTAGGCATTTAACTAAGAAATAGCAAAGGGGGATCGATCATAGGGCCAAGCAACCCTTGGCTCCGATCGTTTGTGGATGGGTGACCATCTATGTCATAATGAGTTCTTCTGTGTTTTGAAAGGCGCGTTTAATTTGTGGGTTGCATTTAAACATCTGAGACGAAAGCCAGAATGTCTGACAACCTTCAGACCACACTGGAGGCCACACTGGAGGCCGACTCCACTTCATTGGAAGTACCGCCTTCATTGGGAGTAAGGCTGGGCATATGATAAAGAAATCACTTGGGGTTTCTTAGATAGCCTACAAAAAAAGCACTATACTGTGATTTAGGTCATTTTTTAAATTCTAGATGGCGTTGCCGTCGCCATAATGAGTGTATCTACATATGTATGTTTCTGAAAATAAATTGTTTCTTTAATAATTTTAGGACACAGTTTCCGTACACAGACCGAGTTTCTACGCGCAGAGATTTTTAGATTTCATGGCTAAAACTGTCTTTAAGAAAATACCTTCGTGTGAGTATTACTCTTTGCTTTACATTAAAACCTTTTTTATAATCAAAAATATATCTCTATGGTATTTCAATGTTGCCATCTACAATTTAGGGTTACCAGTCTAAATAATTTCAAGTATTTGTCTTCTTTTAAATTCCTGTCATTAGTTAAGCTCAATTTCATGCTATTGTCTTTTAGAATTTTACCGAATAGACAGTCCTAATGTTTTAGATTATATGTTTTTTAGGTTTTTTTGGAGATTAGTGGGCGTAAACAATTTAATATTTAAGATAAGAATTTTAGTAATCGTTGGTAATTCGATCAATAAATGTAATAATAAAAAACTTTAAATGCTTTTTCTATTGTATAGTATTCAACAGATATTATAGTCAAAAAATGTTACTTCATAAAAACGAAATATTGATCGCCCACTCATCTTCAATCTAACCATTTTAATGAAAAAGATCCTTTTTAGATCCAAAGCTACCATAAAAATTTGGACACGAGTATCTATAACATATTGTTTTCTATGTATTTATTATCATGAGTTGGATTCCTGTACTCTATCTCGGCAAGAGATTATTTGATGATGAACTTTCGTCAAAACCTTTTTTCGTCGACTGTACAGAAATGTTGTTTGTTTTATTTTTCTATACTAATGATTCGTGTTCCAATTTTTATATTAGTTTCGATCTTATATATAGTTAAATGCTAACATTGTGTTTAACGTCTGTATGTTGCCTAATCCATAATATGGGGCGGTTAGAATTAACATACTTTTGAGACTCCTAATTTTAGGCAGATGATGAGATATAACGTGGCACGAAAATACTTTGTCAGAAAGCAGAAAGATAAACAACGCTTGACGCGGTTGATCCGTTTATGACGCCTGCCGGGGCTGCGGGACTGTTCGAAGGAGTTAACGCGGCCCTGGCACATAAAAGGCCTACGACGGAACACGACGGTTTATAGTCAGTAAGAGTCTGACACTCCCTCACCGCTGCTAACCCAAAGCGGGAGGGGTCATTTGATGATTATATATTGACGTCGTTAAAAAGTAATCCGTGTATGAGTGACCATATTGTCATGACGAGTTCTTCTGTGTTTCGGAAGGCACGTTAAATAAGAAGCCACCGTTTGTCATTTGAACATCTTTGGCGTAGTCAAATATAATGCAACTTGTCTAAGGAGTCTTGAAAGTATGTTAACATAATTACTAAAATTATTACAAAAACATGTGTTTTTAAAAACAGAGTAAAAATTAATCCCCTTTTCAAAATTCTTCTGTTTTTCTGCGACGCAGCCTTGAATTCGCTTTTAGGGAGTTGGTCTTGTCTTTTTAAACGTACATACAAACAAAATTTACATACTTTTCTTAATAACTATCCCTTGAAATATTGTCAATATTGAAAAAAAAAAAATATGATGGTATCAGGTACCACTAGAACGGTAGATACTGATTCAATTAAATTGAATTATTTTATCACATAAACTTATCAGTCCAAAACAGGAAAAAAATATTGACTGCATGCATGAAATAGATGTTTTTGTAGTTATCTAAATGAAATACATAATCACTTTTTGACATGAATTAATTTTCCCTGTATTTTTTACACCAATGAGATAAATAAACCGATTTCCGAAAGGGATTCTCATTTTGTATTAAAAAAATATATATATTGTTATTATTGCTTTACCAACAGCTTCTGTGTAGAAAAGGCTTAAAATACAGTTTTTGTTATTACTAGGACTTACACAGTTGCCAATTATAGGTTAACCAACATTCACAAAATAAATGACAATATATAAACTAAAACATAGCAAATATGATTTTTCTTCGCGTGCAATTTTGCAATTTATTGTAAAATTTTAATAAAATTGTATTTTTTTCTCTTAGTAGCTTATACTAAATTCTATGTATAGTATAAAAACACAAGACCAAATCCCCCACACTGCGTCCGTCCGTAACTAAAATAATAACATGACATTTAATATTGCTATCAGTGGACCTACCAGAGATCAAGGGGAATCACCGCAAGTTCAGAACTCTAGTCACCTCCTATATAGGTACCGTAGGGCTTACATATGTATTGTGTTTACTGTATAGTGTTATACTGTGTGTTTCAATGTGTTGGGGGGGTCGGTGTTGGTGTGAGAAAGGGGGGCCTTTTGAGGAGTATTGTAGTTTGCAGTGCCGGATTTGGCGTAAAATCAATTAACTTGGTACAAATTGTCGACACTAAACTACCGCAGTTCGGCTACGGCAGATACCTCTAGCAGGTCTCCTTATGAGCTTCTGTAGGCCTTATTTGCGAGCCCTTGTAGGCTCTACTTGCGGACTTTTGTAGGTCTTACTACAGGTGCCTGTGTGCTCCATTGGCAGGTCCTTGTAGGCCCTAATTACGGGCCCCTGTAGGGTCTAATTACAAACTCTCGTAGGCCCATTTAGTGCGATAGTTTTTGGGTCTCTATAAGCTCTACATGCAGACTATAGGTTCTTGGTTCTTATGAGTCGCCTGTATTGTAACTTATTACTAAAGAGACTAAAGTGGATATGTTACTTTTAGGCAAGCTCGTCGTTCACCATCTGGTAAAATTGGTTATTTTCCGTCGTAGAGTCTACTTGCAAGGCCTTTTTAGGCCTTAAATACTGGAGCCCACACCTACGTTACTAAGTTCTTATTCTTGCTACGTGGTCAATCCGGCACTGAATATTTATGGGGAAATATAACTTATGTAGTTGTTAAATGACTGAGCCAGTACTTTATGCCAAAAATTAGGTCTAGTGCCAAATGTTATATTCAAAAGATTTTCTTGCTTAACAGACTTGACAAGAAAATCTAAAGAGACAGAGTCTTTTTAGCCAAAAATTGAATTAGAAAATATGACATAAGTAGATTCAATGTGTGTTTTTGTAGATCAAAGCATGGTTTAAATAATTGGTGACTAAAATGTGTACTAGACAACACATCAGTCTTAATTATGTAAATTGGTTTTTGTATCTAGTTTTTGTATTGGAATTGAAGGAAAGCTTAAATTATTTAGGTATATTTTTTATGTAGTGATGTATTTTTATGAATAGTTAGGTAATTTGTTCTAGCAATTTGGGCATAAAACACCAACACCTAAACCTCTATTTAGTAGGAAATTAGCTGAATAACGTGGTTTTTATTTAAAACTAAATTATAATTTCGTTTTTATTTCGATTAATTTTCGTTCGAAGCAAATATAATCAGGCATGTATTTAGACACTTTACCCTATTATTTTAATATTATATATTTTTTATTTTAAAAATATGATTGGATTGCAATAGCATGATGATTTAATGGAGATCATGCACGCCCTTGAATAATGTTGCCAGCCGAAAATAATATCTGTGTTTTTTTCCATTTTCTTTCCCGACAATTGTCCGTTTTCGGATTCACGTGCGGGTCCGTGGAGGTCTGAGTAAGTCCCACTTGTTTTGGGGGTCCCGAAGCATGATGACGTGACCTTGTGACCCTGTTGACCCCGTTTCCCATTTCATGACCCTTCGATAACGATGTTTTTGGATTGTGTCCATATTTTTTGAGTGCGTGGTGTTGTTGTAAATATGATTTTTGGACAAAGAAAAAAAATTGTTTCAGGAGATTACTGAGTTTTATCAAGGTATCCCACAAAAACTATCGTTCCTAAATAAAAAAAAAAGGATTTTGGAAAAGCACAGCTGCCATGAGTTAAAAATAATAGTATTTATCGATACTCGATACCGACTACGGCATTTTTTTGTACTTTATACAGTTCCTCTAGCGGTCACTAACGGAACTAAAATTTGCCATAATAATAATTACGAGTATCGACAGATATTATTCCTTTAAACTCATATTAGAGGCAAAGTTTATTACATACTAATTTATTATATTTACAACAACTACCCCGCAAATGTGTTGTGGTACCTGTACAGTAGTCCCAGGCATCGCCAGTGGCTCCCTCTACCGAGCTCACATTCATTCATAACCCCTGACTGTAGTTAGACCCTTTTCTGTGGTTTCTATCGAGTTTTTACGTCTGAAAGCCGACGCATTATGGTGAAGTGTAGAACGTTTTTTACTGTCAAATTACTGTCGACTTTGTGCGTATTGGGATAGAGGCTAAAATCAATTGATATTACTGTATAGTGATGGATTAAGTCAGAAGGTTGTTAATTGATTTTAGGTTATATTCCAATGTACGGTGGATTTCTTTAAGCTGTCTATCTGTTGATTTGCGATTAAAGATTCAATTTTGACATAAGCTCCATGTAAAAAAATGACTATGTTTTCCCGCGGTTTCAGCCGCGGCCCGAAGGAATTTCTTCCGGTACTCGATATAAAAATATAGCCTATATACTCGGGAACATAGAGTAACAGTGACGGATTTTTTCAAATAGGTTCTATAGTCTTGGAGCCTTGCTTGGAAGCAAACAAACAAAGAAAATAATGTTTCATGTTTATAACATTAGGTATAATAGATATCAAATTTCAATCTCTAATCGGAAAACAGCGGATGGATAGCTTATAGAATTCTGCAAATATACAATGTTGATTATGGTTTGACTGTAAAAATGATCTATGATTCGCTTCGCCATATTAGTGTCGGCCATAAAGCACGTTTCTATGGTCTGTTTTTTAATTTTTCTCAACTTTTTTATTTTACATGTCTTTTTGCAGTTTTATTTTTCTATTGTTTTGGTCTGTTTTCATGAATGATGCGAAATGGTATCGCAATCGTTTTGTTTTTGTGGTTTTCGAAAATTCTCGGTTTTTCTTTGTATATTTTGTTTTTTTTTTTCTCTTCTTTTTTGGAGTTGTGACATCTGATGTGGAAAACGTTTTTAAGCATTTTTTTTTTCAAAATATTTTTTTTTTCTTAATTATTTCAAATTGTTTTTTCAGATGTTGTAACTCTTTCTAACAAAAGATATTCTCACAAAATTCTTCACTGTATTAGAATGCTTTTTGAGAACATTTTATGAATTATTTTGCGAAACTAAAGCGATCACGCTGTTGTTTATTTTTTTTTTTTTTAAACAAAAAGCTTTTCAATTAGTGAGCTGATGTTTTTATTTTGATTTGGAGTTTTATAAGTTATTTGGAATATTATTGTGGTGTATAATTTTTTCATATTTCAAAACGTCCATGTGCAATATTGAGTCCAAATATATTCACTTCAATTCATGGACGCATATGAATCTTGCACGGGACATTTAGTGCCAAAATAAATTACAGAGGCATTGGTTCACTGACAACGTAAACGTCCGTTTTTCTTAAAACAACCGTTTTTTTATGAATTCAAAGTAAACAATTGTTTTATGAAAAAACTGACATTTCTGTTGTTGATGAACATTGCCTAAGAACCATTTACAATTTTAAAATTGTACACTGAATTTTTACAATACATATGGACACAATAGATTTTCTATATATTACCACCGTTATTTCTCCACCACCCAATGGTAGACTGGGAGAACGCCTAACGCGTTAATTCCGCCATTGTACAAACTTATGCTAAGGATCAAATAAATAAATAAGTATAACCACAATAATATTCCACGTATACAATCCGTCAAGTTAATAAGCCTAATTGTTTTCTAATTGTTTCCCCAGCACTGAAACACTCGCCGTCAAAGAGAAAGAGCATCGCCAAGCCGGCTAGACCGCAGGAAGAGATTGAAACGCCAGGTAAACTTACTTATAAATTGTTTAGCCGTTTATATGGTGGTATTTTTTTTCTGGTTGAAGCGAGTTGACGTTTTTTTTTGGGGCTTTTTTTTGTAGTTTGGTAATTTTAATAGATAAAGGTATGGAAATAAATGTATTGTAATTTTTTAATTTCAATTAATGCTCAATCCTTCTCCGTGTGAGAGGAGGCCTGTGCCCAGCAGTGGGACGATAAAAAGGCTGTAACATAAAATAGTTAAATGTAATGTAAAATAGTTGCCCGGGTAACTGGGTTGAGGAGGTCAGACAGGCAGTCGCTTCTTGTAAAGCACTGGTACTCAGCTGCATTTGGTTAGACTGGAAGCCGACCCCAACATAGTTGGGAAAGGCCTTAGCAGATGGTTTTTCAAACGTCAACTCGCTTCATGGGAATGCTCGATGTTTTTTTTCTAAACTAATTTTAGTTTTACTATTAACCATAGATTTTATTTTTTTGAAAGTAGTTTAACCCCAACTTATCCTAACATTGAATGCGAATTATGTTGGTACCTATTATATTATTATACATTTCAGTTTATTTTACCCCCCCACCCCTTTTCCCTTCCGGTGTTTGTTATCCAAATTGTCGTTGTTTGTGGACCGTCCTTATTGCGTTTTACCTTATATTTGTAGATTATTTTTTATTGAAACCGCGTTTTTACGTTGTACAGACGAAAAATTGTGATGTGTTTTTTGTGCTAACGGTGTTGGTGCTCAAAATGTTCAAAGCATGGTTTGCCGACGGGGGACCGAAATAAACTGAAATGTACCAAAAATAAACGAAACGTCCGAGGTTAGAAATTTACTCAAAAAAAGCATTGACATGAAGTTTTTTATCCAGGACGTATCTACATCGGCAGACCGATTAAAGATTACAACCCTGACCTCTTGAGGCAGTCACGTCTATCGCCAAGGTCTTCTATAAGATCGAGTATGAGCGATTTTACTGACACCACTATCTCTACGTGGAATCAGAGGCATCCTAGCATCCAACCCCCTACCGAGTACCCGTCAGTCCTATCTGACAGGTTGAAAATCGACAGGGATCGATTAGGACCCTTCCCTAGACGAATTGAGTTTGATACCTCAAACTTGCCTAGAGACCCAGGCACTTCATACGGGAATAATGTGTACAGAACATCGATTCAAGATAGAATGGAATCACTATCTGATCAGCTGACGAAAGTTCTAAGCACGGGAGCCGGTAGTTCCCATATAAATGGGAGCTTAGCTGACAGTGGTATACAAACAGATAATACGAGTACCAGTGTCCCCCAAATATACGTAGAGGCTCACACTAATGCTCCAACGAAGAAAGATGCAGCCGTAGATACGAGAAATGAGAATAACCTACAAGATATACCCTTCATAGATGATGAAGACGATGAAAATAAATGGAAGAGACGATCGAACATTCTAGAGAAACACAAAAGCACTTCGAATATTCCAGCAAGAATTGACGAAGTAAGCTCCAAAGATGATTCGAATGAAAGACTGTCCCACAGCCTAAACAGAGCTAAATCACCGACCTTCGTAGAAAAATTCAAGAAATTCTTCGCCGATATAGGTCTAGTGAAAGCCGACAGCTCTATGAAAGCTGAGAATTCAAATACGTTACCTAAAAGCTTAAATTCTAGTTACCGAAGAAGTGCTACACCCAGTTTAGAAGCCAGAGAAACTGCTACTCTGCCTAAAGACATGAGATTTCGTAAAGTAAGATCTACCCAAACGGTTTATATAAAACCTGAATCTCCAGTCATGAAGGATAAGAATCTTCAAATTTCAGAACACGTTTCTGTAGTCCAACTTAACGGCGACGAACATATAAGGGATTCGAAGTCAGAACTTTTTATCAAAGAGGTAGTATATGTCAGAAGCATAGAAAAAGCAGAAATTTACTCTGGAAAGGATAGCGGAAGTACCATAATAGTAGTACCGCCGGCAGATTGAGCGAAATAAGTTTCGAATTTTCGGTTACACATAAAAATCGATAGTTTTGCTGACCTGACGTCAATAATCTATTGATTCGGTTATCGATATGTCGATAAATTTTTAGTGTATATTTTGAAAATTATCGATAGATTGACTGTCTTTAAGTTACTGTTAGGCGAGTTTTGAATCGATATTAAGAATGTTAGTCGATAATTGTAGTGAAGTGTATTGGTATCGATATTTCCGTATTGTAATAGTTCTGTTAAAAGACATATTAGCTTAGAACGTATCTAGCTTAATTATTATGCTTACATGTGACTATTATATTCATATAAACTTGGCTTATATAACTAGAAACAAAAACGTAATCAAAGTATCGATAAAACGCCTTAAAAACTTGAGTAATAAATATTGACAATAACTATTTTAATAATGTCAATGTTTAAAAAAATGTTTAAATATGGAAAAGGCTTGTCATTATTATATCGATAAAAATATGTATATCGATATGTTGAAATCCCTATTTATGCTTAAATGCTTATACTAGTCCAAGTAAAAAAAAAAATATTACACAATTTATAGTTCTATTCTAACTATGTATTAACATGATATAGAACTTATTTCATTATAATACACTTTATCAAAGCACTGAGCTACTATTTAGACTTATTATTATCGACAAATAAAATCGACTAACGGCTGTTCCCAAATTCGATCCATCCATTTTGCGAATAGAGATAGAATTTGAATATTAGCTTCATATAAATGATGTCAATTTCCAATCTCTTATCTCAAAACCACGGATAGTTCGATTGTATATTGAAGTAAGACTACACCAAAATAAAAGATAGTCGAATTACACCAATTTTCACGTGACAACATTATACGTCCGTTTTTCTTAAAACAACTGTTCACTTTGAAACTTGACCATGAAAACAATAACTACATAGTATGGTCTGTTTTTTGTACAATTGACAGTTATATCATTCAGTACATAAAACGCTATTTTCTCTTTGAAAATTGACAGCTGTCAACTTGGGAAAAGGCTCGGAGGATGAACTGCACAAAACATTCGGTACCAATACAAGGCGTTGATTTGCATCAGTGCAATATTTCAGGTGGTTGACATAGAATACGTAAATAGTCGATTGGAATTACGGTAGACGGGAAATATCTAATAATCGCTGCTTTTTTGTCATTGTAATTTCATATTATTTCAGAATTATTAACCCAATTTTATGAATGACCGTTGCGTATGCTTTGTGTTTGCATTTGTGTGAGACCAAAGTGCAGTTTTAAGGCCAGTAACACACGCGCCGAGTTTAAATACGGCTAGGTGAAACTGACGAATTTTTCGAAAAAATATTACTCGGATGCAAATCAACAGCTCGTAAACAGCTGTTTTAAGAAAACTGACTTTTATGTTTTCAGTGAAATTGGGCCCTAGTATTCTTTGTTACCTACACTTTCCAATGTTATGTTTAATTTTACAAGATGTAATATATTATGCAGTATTTTATTTAGAATCGATGTATGTACGTTTGGGTTCTTTTGTGAGATCAAAGCAGGTTCAGTTATCAAGTTTCTGACAGAAAAATACAAGAATTACTGTCAACATTTTGAAGTAAATGAATTTTATTCAAGACTGCACTTTTAAGGGTCGATTATTCAATCATCAGTTCACTACTATCTGAGGAATAAATATGGCGGTTTGACATTTCTATACTGTCAAAACGACAAACGTTTTCTTCAGATAGAAGTTATCTGGCGATTGAAAAATTGGTCCCTAGTGATTATTTATTTTGTTCCGAATACAATAAAATATGAAAAATGTTACTGCGACTTAAATACTGTATACCAAATATTAACGAAAGTATATTAATATTTTTGGTACAGTTGCAGTCAAAAGTGTAAAGATGTATTATTTGATTTTTTTTTTCGGAGAATTGACTTTTCCAAGTAATGGTATTTTTTTTTCACATCAATGTCATGAATTATGAAATGATAGAAAGAAACTGTGGTGCAGTCTGTCAATGAAAGTTTGTATGAATTGATTATATTATTATTATTTATTAGGAAAATATTATTTTTATTGATTTACGATAGTTTAATTGTGGTGTCTGTATTTTTATTATGTATATATTGATTGATTTGGTTTAGGATTTAAATTATTATTCAGTTTTTTTTTTAATTTATGCTGAGCTTTCGATTAACGAATAGCAATGCCAACAAATACATTTTATTAGTTTTTCGCCTTATAATACTGATTTTTCAAACAATTTCTGTTTTTTTTTTCATGTTTTTAATTGGTAATATTTATTACATGTCTTCCAATTTTTTTAGAATCATAACACTAGGAATACTCCCAATCTACTGAGTACCTTACTTACCGAACAATTAGAAAGAAAAAAAATATTTAATTAGTAACATTCCTCTTAAAAAGTATTGATCATGTCACAAGTTTAATTCGTTCTTAAATTATATTTTTTCACTGTATACAACCCATTATTTTTTATTTACCATTATTTTAATATTAAATAGCAATTTTTAAAATATTCCGTAGAATTTATTTAGACACCTTTCACAATATTATTGAGATTATGAATGAATGTAAGATAAACTTACATATATTAAGTTTCGTATAACAGAATAAAAAATATACTACATAAAATACGATAGGTCCAGAATAACACAATTGATTTTCTATGTTTTAAAATTAGCGACATACAAGCAGTTAATGCTTAATAAATATATTTTTCTTTTATACGGAACTTAAATATACACAAAACTTTTGTTTTTGATTGTACTACATATTATATTGTTTTGGTAAAAAGTTTAAAAAAAATTTTTGTTCATTTTTTTTTAAGAGTTTACCAAAAATATATTATGTTCTAAGTACGGTCAAGAACAAAAGTTCTGTCGTAAATTTGAGCAAAACCAGTGTAAGTAAAAGTTATACTTGTGTAGTAGAGTGTAAGTGTATTTGTAATGCGCTTGAGCAGTTCGACCAAAATTGTATGTATATATTATGGAAATAAATGTGAGGTTTTGTTGGCTGGAACGTTTTTCGTTTTATTTTTTATCTTCAAATCTGGAAAAAAATAATTTAGGGATGGATTAATTTCATTACTGGATCAATATGTATTTAATTTTAATGACGAAACTACACCTTTATGAGTAAATAATATAAATTTTCTGTTGGGTTTTTAAATTATTACTAAAAGGTTTTTCAACAAAATGACAAAAATATATCGCCACAAAAAATATTGAATGAATTGTTTACTCAAACCATGTTGTTTCGAAATTATTAAAATTGCCTTTCCTATATTTTGCTCACAAATACAACGTAATATTTTCACGCTATCTAACGGATAGGAGCTGGATCGAGTGGTGTCGCTAGCGTCAAAGCAGGTGAGACTGAATGTCGTTTTGTGTTTTATTATGTGACAGTTTTTTAGGATTCAAACGAAAAAAAAAATGAAAAAAATATTTTTTTCATAAAAACATAATATATTTTTGATATATTTTAAAGAATATACTATAATGTTGCCGTTAATAAGTAAACTATGATTAAAGTATTAAACAAAAAGTGTAGCAAGGATTACACTTTTAAAAGTTACATTAAAAAAATAATTAATTAAAAAATTCAGTTCCCATTAAATGCTTAATTCAATTATTCATTAAATTAATCAATTGGCTAAAAGTAGTTCCAAAATATTTGTTGCTTTATCATTGGTTACAAAATTATTTTGTTCATCATCAGTCAATGTTGCTTTTGCTTTGTCAAGTGATCGGATTTAACACAAAAAATTATTAAAAAATATATTTAATCGGCACTTATGCAAATTATATTCACACACAACACAAAGATTGGTATATTGTGAATACCTTGCTACGCTTTTTGCTTCGTAAATTGTAATAAAAAGATATATATAAAGAAACTTATGGTCATGTTATCTCTCCTTTTTTCATGCTGCTGTGGCCTTTATTGGAACTTTTTCTTATTGGGTATACCATCAATCTTGGCTTTTATTTTTATCTCCCTAAATCTGCATGCTGTAATTTATTTTTAATATTATCTAATATAAACTTGATGCACCAATAAAAAATACGTTATTTAAACGGTCAAGCTCCATCTAAAAAATATAAATTTAAACACGCCATTTTGGATATATAACATTACGTAAACCGTCTAACTGTAACTACGCTTCCACTGAAACACAAATCTTTTAACGTTTTTCTATTGTTATTATAATGTTATTTTTTCGAATGTGCCAAATTTTCCGTTTATACATTTTATTATTATTATTGTGTATTTTAATTGATATTGTATTTAATAAACCTATACAAAACTTTGAGCGTTTTTGTCGATCGCCAGTTTCTTTATCGGATGTGACAGCGCATATAACGCCGATATCAGTGACCTCACCTGTGTCTACGGCCGCTAAGGTCACCACGTCGTCGGCTAAGACGACTACCGCGTCCTCGGAGCCCGACATGGCCTTCCCCGCCGTCTTGAAAGGCTCCCAAAAGCAGAGAGTGCCCCCACCGGTCCCTCCGAGAGGCTCCCCCAAAGCTAAGCGGGGAGGTGCGACCTCTCAAGCGTCTAGCATCGACACGAAAGGTGATTATCCGAATCTAAACATCTCTGTGAATGATATTCCTCCGCAGACACCTATCACGAGCAGCGATGATGATTTCTGCTTCTATGGGCATGACTTTAAGTTTAAAGAACCCACTGCATGTCGCATCCCACCGTCCGTATCCAACAGTTCAGTTAAGATCACGAAATTAGTTGCATCCAACTCTTTCTTAGACTTCGTAGAAGAAGCTGATAGTATCACAGAGAGATCTCATCTTGGTAAAGATTTGATTGCTCAAACTTCGATGATGGCTAAGTTTAACATTGATAAAGTTTTGATAGAGCATTTGGACTCTGGAGATTATGATGACACTTCTCTCACTGAATCAAGTAGCGAAGAAAGGATTGTTGTTCATGAAATTCGCGATCCCGTTGAAGAAGTTAGAGCAAAACAGTCGAAAAGTCCTTCACAGTTTGTCAAAGAAGTCGTAACAACGATTGGGGATAAATTGACTGGGAAAACACCAACTGATTTAGGCTCTTCAACAGAAAAAGTTAGCGTTCATAACGTTAAATCATCAGATCTGATATTTGCGGCCCGATCTTTGAAGAAAGTAGCACCTGCAGAACAGATGAAGGTAGAGCAAGTTCAGAAACCAGAAACAGAAGTAAAAGCCGAAAAGAACGGCTCAAAACAAGGAATAATATCAGGCATATCAAAGAAATTAAACTTCAATCAATCTAAAAGAGACAAAAACCGTTCCCAAGATAAGAAACCAAAACCAAAAGTCGAAATAAGAACATACATGCAAGGAATGACAAAAGACGAAGTGGTATGCCAGAAAAAGGCAAAAGCTAAGATAGATTTGTTCCAAAAGCATATTATCAGAGCCCAGACTGACTCTGATAGTTCAAGAAGAAGTTCTATATCATCGTCACAAGAAAGCAAGCAATCGGACAAACAGACAGATAAGCAAAGATTGGTTAAAGAAACCAAGAAAATATTTGAACCAATAGAATATACCCACGGCAGTTTAACATCAATTGACAAGAAGAATTTCTCATTAACCACAACTGTTGTTAATCCAGTCGTTTCGAAATCAATAAGTGGAAATGTTCACGAGAAGATAAAGCAATTTTCAGTGACACCTTTGACGAAAACTCCGAATAAAATACCGAGGAAAAAGAAAAGCAGTTTTAAGAGGAAATCTGATAGAAAGAAAGTGTTAATTAAGATGAGAAAAGACATTGAAGAAATATTGTAGAAGTTAAATTTGAGGAGAAGCGAAAAAAGAAATTGGATTCAGATGGTCTAAAAAGAGATTGAGAATTTCAAAATTATGAGACAATAATTTCGAAAAATGGATTGATAATTATAAAGATATTTCCTATAGGCTCAAAGCCATTAAAAATACATTTAGTTAAGCATGTTAAACGTTTTAGATTGTGTTGTGAATCGTACTGACTGCCATTTTTTCTATTAATGAGTTTCACGTTATGCTCGGTCGTTGGATTTTCAAATTTTATTATATTTCCCTTCCTATCATGTCATGTATGTATGAGTGCATCCTTTTAGACTAACACATTTTGCGTATAAGTATTTAGTTGCTACATCAACCATCAGTATTTAGGTGCAGTTTTCTAAGAATGTGTTCAGTTTCGAGCTCATCCTTAGCATTGTGAATTGGCATAAGATTAGTTTTTCAAAAGGAGCGAAAAGTCGTAGAAATGACCACATTTTTGCCCAACTGTATTTTTGACTCATGTAGATCCCGTATCTATAATTTTCCATTTAATATAATAAATATATGCATCTATGTAGAAGAAGAAATATTTTGTTTTAAAGTAAATCAAGTATGTTATACAAGTTATGTTAGAGATTATTACTGCGTTACCAAAATGTCGTCCAAATAAACTTAAGTGTCCTTAATTTACTTTCTTAAGTGTTCTTTATATTTTTTACTTTAATAAAATAATATTATATTACTTTAATATTATTAATTGTCGATTTTATACTATACAAATGGTAGTATTTGGGATCGTATGAGCTATGGAAAGTTTTTTTTTTTTGCTACGGAGAATAGCAACACTGGAAGCTGGACGAAGCTTTAAATAATATCTAGACTAAAGATATTCTCACTTTTTAAAGTTTCGTTACTTGACAGAATATACCTCAGCTTACATCAATGCTTTTGTTCTTTTAAATATGTTTCATTACACAAAAGCGGATGACCCATACTTGTGTGTGTAAGTGTACGGTAGACTGCACATCAGTGGTAACTGTCCTGCACCTTAACTCAATAGTAATAAGTACGATTTTCCTATAAAACTGTTACCACTGACCTGAAGTTGACTGTACATGCACATTGTCGTTGTATGCGTAAGCTCGTTAGCGCTCAGTAGTGGTCGAGTCGCCGAGTCATACAAAGACATAGTGTATATACATACATTCACACACACTTATGTAGCTCAGACGCTTTCGTGGAATAAAACATCAAGGCATAGTTACTGGCTATATTCATTATTAAATCCCACATTTACACGCTAAGATAGTTTCATTTTTTTTTTTCACATATAGCTAGTATAGAAAATGCAGTCAGATTTACTTTACAAAGACCTAGAAATCACTTACGCCAAGATAAATATATAAAATCTGTTAGAGAATTTACGAAATGTTATAGTATACATTCTTAGACCTAGAAATCTCTTACGCCAAATAAAATATGTTAGAAAATTGGCAAAATTTTATAGTATACTTATACATTCTTGGTCCTTGTAAATTAAATCTAGAAATGTATAGTTCGTCTAAGTTGAAATGTTGCCCCCACTACCGTATTTACGGTGCACGACGTACTTAAAAATTCGGTTATGTGCATTTTACACGGACTATACCTAATGCCAGTATCTACACTGCTTGAAAATACAACCTTTATTTTACTTTACTATTACCATGGAATCATTACTGCAGTATTTATTTTGAATTGAGTTTCTGTTGATAAAAAATTTGCTACCTTACTGCAATTCATGTTCATTCCATAATCTCTATGCCTTTTATCCCTTTTCATAGATGAAGTAACAAATGAACGGCAAGATAAGACCATTTATCAAATTATGTAGGCTTACAATTTGTTTTATATACCTATCGCTGTCACACTAGCGGATTTTCCGCGCGTTTTTCACGCACTACAAAATCCGGGCGACTAAAAACCAGTCACGCGGATTCATGTATCATCAATTGAAATGGTAGTTATCGACTCCTAAAATCCTTTCAGAAAATGAACTAGTGTGAAAGCGCTGTGATGATTCTTTTGAGTCAGTCTTCTGTTCATTTGTCATACCTCCATATTACCCACCATTATCAAAACCCAAACCAGCTCACATCCTCAGCTAGCCAAAGTAGTAACGCTAGTTAAACCTCAGGCGGTGCTCCGCTGTCGTGTTGCTCAACGCCTCCGCCCCCCTTCGAAGAAGCCCCACCTCCTCGAACCAGTCGCACCAACTCTTCGTCAACTACGTCTTCGAGTGCGTCCGGGAGACGTCGTGGGGCGTCCAGTGCGGCCAGTGTAATGACTACTTCGTCGGCGTCTTCGCTCGCACTGACGCCTGCTGCGTTGAGCAGCGCGCGTAGTAATGAGGCCAGGTAACACTTTTCTTCTTTATTTTCATTTTCTTATGTGTACAGATGTTTAGGTGGTCGGGGAAGGTACTGGCTACATGCGTCGTTGCGTACATTCGTTTGCGGTTCCATTGTAATGATGGATGTTGCTGAGTTTCTGTATTTTACATGGAGCGATGGCCTATCTGACTTCTTCGACCCAGTTACCCGGGCAACCTGATGACCGTAAATAATACAGGTTGTCAGACTTCCTGGCTGCTGACTACCCGGAACGACGGCGCTAAAGATGTTCAAATAACAGCCAGGACTTACAAAAGCTTTATAACTTACAAGATGACCACCCAGCCATGGGGCGACCTCGCTTAACAAGCTTAATCTAATGATCGTGCGGCGGCCACTTTGCCATTTAGTTACTTAAATATAAAAATTAACCTACAGTCTAACAACAAAACTATATTTTCCCAGTGTATGCTGGACGCCGCCCGCGTCTGTGGAAGGTTCTACTCCAACTTGGACGGAGGGCACGCCTAGCTTCACTGAATCCAGTAGTAGTGAGCAAGGTAAGGTTTTCAGTTTCATAATCTAGGATTCTAGGCACATAATTAATAAAATAAAAGGCACGCAATAGTGGAAGAACTAATATGCCGAAATACTACATCCTGCAATACGAGTAATCCGCGAATTAAGATACAATAGAAGAAACTGTAAAACTTGTGGAGCAATAGCCTACCGGACGGATAGGTGTTGGTCTGGTCGATATATGCCCCCTTTATCATGGGTACTTGGTGACGAGCATATCTCAGTGTATCATACCCTAAAAGTATTAAAACCTCGATTTGCAGTAGGTTAAAGTTTATTGAAATAACTTTCAATTTGTAATTACCTCTAACACTTAATATTAGTACAACCTCGATAATTTCGCTTACAACAACCACCAGACAACATACGACTATTTTATTTAAACCTTATAATAATACAAATACATAGATACATAAAGTTTTGTTTATTCATCGAATTACTCAATTTATCTTCATCATCACCCTCCGAGCCTTTTTCCCAAACTATGTTCGGGGTCGGCTTCCAGTCCAACCGGATTCAGCTGAGTACCATTGCTTTACAAGAAGCGACTGCCTAAGTACTCAATTTATCTTCAAATACATAATAATTTCCAGGCTACCCAATAACTCCAGCTCGCGGCGCGACGCCGTGCGACGGGCGGCGCTCCCCCCGGCCCCCGCCGCCGCCCGCGCGAGCCCTCCCACCAACCACCATCAACTGTCTTACCAGTGAAGTGGTAAGTTTTATGAGCTGATTGATTCAGTATAGGGGCTGATTGATTCAGTATATGGCTTG
Source organism: Helicoverpa zea (assembly GCF_022581195.2). NCBI lineage: Eukaryota > Metazoa > Arthropoda > Insecta > Lepidoptera > Noctuidae > Helicoverpa > Helicoverpa zea. The sequence continues at coordinate 2,847,864 of NC_061478.1, forward strand.
ATTGATTCGGTATATGGGTTGATTGATTCGTTTAATGAGTTGATCGATTCATTTAGTGAGTCAAAAGTTGGGTTAATTGGTTTTATAATAGGGAAGACGGATTTTTTATTACAGATATGTTACAGCTTAATTTTTTCTTTTTATTTTGTCACTTATCACACTTTTAAAGATGTAATTTTTTGCTTATGTTTTTTATGTTTTATTAAATACTTTATCCGTCTTCCTCAAATTACATAGTAGTTTTGACTAATACACATTGAAAATGGTAAGTGTATGTAATAATCACGTGTATGGTAAAGGAATTTACTAACTACCCACACTTACAAGCATTTTACACGCTACAGCTTTTTGAAGAAGGTTAAAATGAACGGCTGAAAATTCGGACTTGTCTGTTCCAGATTATTAGATTATTCGTATATGACTCTTTGATTATATATATGTCTAGATGGAGTGTCACCATACAATCCCAACAAAGAAGCAGAGACAAAATTGTTATGCATGTGTGCGTGTAGGTGTCATTTTACACTGCGCGTTGACGTAAATAATGATACCAGCTTCTACGATTCTTCCATAAATAATGAAAAAAAATAGACTAATCAAATAAGTTTATATACATAGTGTTATTCGGTTTAGCTATAACTTTATAGAAAATTGAACCTTGCTTGGCACTGCTCGTTTCGTAAGTCTTCGGCGCCCTATCTTGTCGACAGTAGGTACTCATTAGGGCATGCAATTTCGGTAAAACAAAAATTACCGGTAAAAATTCGGTAATAAAAATATTTTTACCGGTAAACCGGTAAAACGGTAATTTTTGTAATTTTTTTTAAATGTGATATTATAACAATAAGATTGGGTAGTCTTAAAGCAAAAACTAAATAAATATGCAAAGTATAAGGTGGTAAACGTTTTTTGTGTCGTGGGCCGTAACAAAAAACATGTCAGTACCATCCGTACGCGATGTCGCCGACAAAATGCAAGAAAAACGGCTGCGATGGTACGGACATGTAAAAAGGAGTGACACCTGAGGACAACGGCAGGGTGAATGTGATACTCAATCTCAATATACCCGGTCAAAGGCGCAAAGGCAGGCCGAAACCGTGGTGGTTGAGTGTCGTAATGAATGACATGAAAATCTGCGAACTCGAAGAGGAAGATGTCTATTCAGGAGGATAGAGCGAAGTGGAAGAAGGAAGATACGGAAAGCCACAAGACGGGATAAACGCTAAGAATTATCGTAAAAAATATATTTTTCATTGAAGGGAAAGCCCTTTTTTATGGTAAATCATCAAATGACAGACTCTTTCTGTCTAAAACCCATGTTTTTTAGTAGGTGTTTTATGGACCATCGTAGCGGTAACTCTTTCGAACAATCCCGCGGCCCCGGCTGGCCTTGGCCCTGCTGGGCCCCACTGGGTTTGCTGACATCTCTCTGAGGAGCCTGTGGAACAACGCGCGCCGCTGACACGGGTCTGTTGTCTATGCAGACGGTGGAACGATGAGCCACCCGAACTCACCGCCCACAGACCGACGCCTACGGTGGCCGGGAGTCGTCTCTCGACCCTTGGCGCCCGTGGTGTCTTCCTGGTCCACTACAGCGGCCGGGATGAGAGGTGCTACTCGCAGTCGCTCCGCCGTCTCCTTCTCGAGCATGACTGCTTCGCAGAAGGGGCGACGGCTTCCCATTCCCTCTAGCTCCGGACCATGGCTTGAACCAGGGAAGGACGCGAAAGGTCGCCGCTGCCTATTGCCTCGACGACAACACCGCGGTACCCTTCCCAGGCAGTGCACACCTGGACTGTGTGCTCCACCGTGTCCTCAGAGCTGTCCGCATGGTGGTGAAGTAAAAGCCCTTGCTCAGTAAGGTCATAGAGTAGGTAAAATAAGCAATAAGCATTTGTACCTTGTATGAGCTGACAGCTATGAGGAAAAACAGAATAACCGAATGAATACAATTTGTTTAGATTTTATAAATTAAGATGAGAAAGAAGATTTGTATCTAACCTAGAGATAGTTAAGGACACACAAGTTTACTTTTCTAAAAACAGCAACTTTAACACTCTTACAATACGTAATGTATGCAACATTACATTATATTCAGGCTACATAACAAAGATTTGACGTTAAATGAACAATTGCTATATTTTATCAGAAAAACGTAAAAACCGGTAAATTACTGGTTTCATATTATTTTTACCGGTAATTTAAAACTCGCAAAAATGGGCGATTTACCGGTAAAAACGAAACCGGTTAACCGGTATTGCATGCCCTAGTACTCATGTCCTTGCTACGGAAGTGATCGGAACACACTACGGTATTTTTTGTTGGTGTCCACATCGCATCTCCACGGCTTTTTTTAATGCAGTCTATCCACTGACTCCTAACAATAGGATTACTTGGAATTCTATTAAAAAATGATGTTACGTTGATGACCATAATTTACTAATCAAATAATAGTAGATAATATTTTGGAGAATCAGAAAATGTCTATCCGAGCAATAAAAAATAGAAATTATACCTATTATTTTTTTGCGCAATGCTTAAAAAAATCTCCTTTATACATAACATATAAACGTGAAGTTGGGAAAATGAAAAACAGAAACTGGCAACACTTATACAATATGGCGTGATTTAGTAAACATAATTTCAAAAAACATATATTTATTTTCTGGGTCAGTTACCGATGATAGATGATGTTATTGGCACTTTTTAGCCTTCCTTTATAATTCCGGCAGACTTTAATTGCACATGTCGTCATTTTAACTCTGTTATTTGTATTTTAGTTAGCGCGCGTAATACGTTTTGACAGTTAAGCGGCACGATCTGTTCTGATTGACGGGAAAGCTCCTGTCGATGAACAGTACATGGACATTTTTTTCCACGCTTGCGCGCACTCGACGCTACATCTAGACATATATATAATCAAAGATATGACTATGTGACTTGGGCTTTTAGAATGATTTTTGGCCATTCATTTTAAATATGTCATTCTATGGCAGAAATTGTTATTTGGTGTTTTACTTTAACTTTTAATTTGAATTAATTAAAGGCATTTTATGAGAAATAACCGCCTGCAATTTATATATTTCTGACATTTTATACATTTTTCAAATGTTTCAAGATGTAAAATGCGTCTCATTCAATATTATAGTTCGGCCATTCAGAGAATGCGTTCCTGACACGTCGCGATTGAACTGACGACGTAATAACATTCATTGATTATTGATATAATAATGTTGTTTTAATGCTCCTCAATTGTTAAAACGGTAAACAACCAGCAAAAATATTTTTATCGTAACTGCAACGCCATTGCAAAGTTACGTCGTCAGTTCAATCGCGACGTGTCAGGAACGCATTCTCTGAATGGCCGAACTATAAGAATTCCTTTTTTTGTAATCTATTAGCAATTTCTGTCACATCAACCGCATACACGCCTACATATACTACCTACTTAATATTTTACTTATATTATTATACAGTGCATTTAATTTCTAGTGCATACGCAATATTAATGAATGCCTATTCCTCTTGGACGCTGCTAACGGTGGGTTCTAGATGCATCTAAAAGAACGAGTAGAAAAAGATTACAAATGATCATAAAAAAACAATATTTATAACGCTTATAACTCTGTTTTTACAACGCTAGCTTTTTAGGAAAGTTTTTTCGTCATGGCAATCTCTTTAAAAAGTATAGATAACAAAATTTGGGTGCTTCCATTTTGAGGAATGCGAAAATGAAAGCTTTTTTTTTTTTGGAAAAAATATGGCGCAGAAAAGGCGTGACGACAGGGTTCTAATTAGTCCGTCTTTTAGATTACCAAAAAATTTTGGACACTTTTTTTTTTTTTAACTTATCACTAACCGTCGTACCACAAAAACTTTTAAACGTCTGTTGTTGTCAGATTATGACGTTGAAATAAGGTCATTTTTGCAGCCCCACTTCGTTTAGACAAGTGTTCAACAGATGTTTAAGTTTTTATAGTAAGGCTGTAAAAAAATACTGAGATATATTATGGCATTCAAGTTTGGGTGTGAGAATTTGTGATGTCACGTTTATGTAAAAATTTATGTAACACAAAATTAAAACGTGTTGTATTTTCGTCGTTTTTGGTCTGAGAGAGGCAAGAAAAAATACGTGTCCATTATTTTAGGGTTATAAGAGACGGACTTATTACATTTTTTTATTCGTCATGCCTAATGTCTCATTTTTTTTTGTAATAAAATTCTCAGCAATAATAACTGTTTCGTGGTATTCTGCTGGTGTAACTTTTTAAAAATAAGTGTTGCAAATGTCTTGTTGATACTCATATCGTGAAATGGATCGCTAGTTGATGTATAAACGCAGTTTTTTGAAAATATTTAAAATTGCCAAAAGAACGGACCCATTTTTTTATTAACAAAAAAATGTTTTTTAGACTACGTAGCTATTGTAGTAAGTAATAATTTTAATTGTATTTTTTGTACTTTTGGGACTTATTTAGTAGTGTCTGAATATTATTTGCGTTAATTTAATTATCATTGTATGTGTTACTGTCACGTGAATAAAGGTGACCAGATACATTTATGGACCGAACGATTTTTAGTGCAGTTGACAATTTTGTCAGTTAGTACAAAAAATGCTATCAACCCTTGAAATTGACCGCTGTCAATTGCACAAAACTTTCGGTACCACGTTATTTTTTTGTACGGAAATAAGTTCCGTACAAACAAATACAAACAAAATTATTATAACATCTATCATTAAAATCTTATATCAAGTTTTTATGAACATTTTTTCAAATCCATTTTCTGTTTTTGTTTCAATTAAATAAACTAATAAATAAGTCCCAAAATAAAGGTCTCGACTGACTTCATCTAATCATATACAGCAATCGACTGATCTCGACACATATTAGCGAAGATAGGGACTTATATACAGGGTGTTATGATGAAAAAAGTATGTGTGAACTTGCGTATTCGAATATCTATATGGCACAACTTCGCACACCCTGTAAAAACCGGCTTGCTATCGCTCAACGTAAAAAAAAAATATTAATCGTCTGTCGTATTTGTCGTATAGAATATGACAAACGGTTAATCTTATTAAACGTCGAAATATGCACACAAGAATTCCTACCAAGCAACTTAGTGCTATACCAAAGAGATAAAGTAAAAGCATTCTACTCATTATAGCCGGTTTTGCCCGTAGTCATTTCAAGAACAGATATCATTAATTTGTATTTTTGAGTACTGCATATATTCGCGTCCAGTTGTACTTAAGGAATCATATCAAATGCGTTGTACAAAATAAAAGAAAAACAGTTGCAACCAGAACTTCCTTTTTTAAACTGCCACGAGATCCAGTGTTGCCAACACAAGTCGACCAAAATCTACCACTATCGTATTTATTACTTCCGTTTAATGTTTAATGTATTGCTAATAATAAAATGAAGGTTGTCAGTTAACAGAAGCAATTCGTTGTTCGCTTTTGAAATACATATAATCCGCTTTCATGTGAGTGTAATAATATTTATGAAACTGTATGAGATCTGTAAGTATTTTTACCTATAAATCAAGTTATAAAAATATTAATGTTTAATACATTTTTGACCTTACGCTTATTAGGCAAGGCTCTGGTCAAATGTATGCAATTATATTTAAAACAAATTCGCATAATAAATGTTTATTAATCGGAATTAAAAACAAGTACATAGTTATAACACAGACCATTTTAATACGTAGAATAGACTTGTTCGTTATGTCGGGACCAGACGTCTGTGACGTGTAATTTAATGTCAACAGTGTTTGCGACACGAACTTAATGCGAATCGGTTGAATTCAAAAACTTCGCGAGATTTTGTGTTCAGGACGAAACCGACTTCCGATGATGCGAGCGTTATAAGTAACGGTCTTAATGTCGTCTACTCGTATAATTCGTGTTACGTTACACGGCACATGCGTCTGGACTCCGCTTTATATTCAGATAATTGTAAAAGTGCTTACAGATCGTTGTCTAAATTTAAACCTTTTTGTAAGTGGTGACCATTCATTGGTATTCGATTATAAATAAATATTAAAATGTGTTCAACATAGGATCACTAGAACAGTACAAATTATAATATTTATTAGTGTAAAATCTCAATTTAATGTTGCATTAGTTAAAATTATTAACTGTTTTAATATCATGATGATAATTTGTAGTTTAATATGTGATATTCACATATTAGTAAGCGACTGTAATTCAAATATGCATTTGAAATCTTATTCAAAATCTATTCCAGTTCAAAGCTATAACAAAGTCAGGTAAATAAATTAAAATTCTATTTTAGATTAACCATGAGAGGTATTTTTAGTACCAATGCAAGCAGATTAAAACTGTCGTAATCTACTAAAAGTAAACATCAAGTCTAACACCACTATCAAATATAAAAAGGCCACTAAAGGGAAAAGGCTAGGCAGATGATAAAAAGGTCACTATGATTCGTATAAAAAAGTCAAGAAATTATATAACGATTTGGCATAGTTAATTAGTGCCATTTTTAGTACTATGCCAAACAAAGTAAAGGAATTGAACATCATAATTTATTCCTAGCGAAATCTATTAGATTAGTGAAATTGGTAGAAAATTATTTGTGTCCACTGGTCACCCTTACAAAAACGTAGTCTGGTGTGTATAAACTGTTACGTTTCTCGTCGTTGTTACTATATATCAATAATGTATATTTTGTTGTTGTTAACTATTTAAAACGACCGACATGTAGAATAAACATTTGAGAAAAAATATGAATACTTATTGATATGTTTTTGATCCTTTTTATGAGTTCGTTCAGTTACCGTCAAACGAATGCCGTCAATGTAGGTTTGTTCTGAACTTTTGTATAAAACTTCTCAGTAAAAACAGCTTTTCAGAAAGGTTTTAACCAAAATTCTTATTATTTCATAATAAGTTGATTAGAAACTTACCTTAGGGCTAACAGACCGTGTGTGAGAAGGTGTCCCGAGATTTATTTTTTCATCCATACACGTATCAAGTGCAAAATAACTTTATCATAATAACCATAGTACTGACACAATAACGAAGTTTGATTAATAATCCCTAGAATACTCATGTAGCAATGAAATAGTTGGTATGCATGAAATATTGACAACATTCATTATTTTACTAGTATTTAGTTTGTAAGAAGTACATCATACCATTTATTCTACTAATTTGAAGAAAGTAGAATAGACGCAAAATGTGGTAAGTTCCCCTAATATGAATTCCGTGGTCATTGGTAATTAATGAGTAGATAAACATACTAAAAATAGTGCCTACCGTAGATAATTGCCTGATTAGGAAACTAATGTCATTCATCCTATTAAAACCTACTAAATTGGTAGAAATCATGCTTAAAGCTTACCTATGGCTGGCTTAAAGCAAATAATAATAAAATTAGTTTTCTTTAACGGATAACCGCTTGCAAAGGTAAGATTTTAATTTTGTATCATATTATTTAATTATGGTTAAATCGTAGGAAAATATTAAAATCATAAATAACTCTATTCCAAAAAAAAAACACATTGGAAGTGGTAAATGGCAGTCGTTTTTGGAGGCTGCCTCATGTAATTTTGACATTCAAAAAGTGCTTTTTTCAGCCTAGTTTGTATAAATGTTTTGTATTCGAAATAAGTATATTGAACGTTAGATTAAATTTAAAAGAAATAATGATTCTACTATTTTCCTACGACATGGATAATAACATTGATAGAATACTTAGATTGTATGGTATTAGATAATTTAATATAGTATTCATAACGTACTAATTGAATTCGTTCTCCTTTCCACCAATGTAAACACTATATTATTAAAATGTTGAGATGATTAATTATTTCATGATACAATGGAACTATATTATTCTATACACACATTCAACTAACTAAATTCCTTCACTTCTCAGTCGCATGTATAAAAAATCTTCACAAACTGACCACAATTTTATTACAACAGGTGGAAATGACACACTTAAGATCTGAAACTTCAAGAATTACAATATCAAGTTATGAAATACACACCAGAGAAGATGAAGAGGAACCATGTTAGTTTTAAGTTAAGCCAAGCAATTAAGCAGCTATTTTTGTGGATTTATTGCAATATAATCGTTGAAAAGCTCAAGAGCCATTAAGACTAACTGCGGTTTACCGATCCGTCCCCCAGTTTTTTAGATTGAATTTTGAAACAAGCTATAACATTTTATGTCAAATTTCAATCTCTAATCGCAAAAAAAATATAGATTGATTATTGATATCCGCAGTAAAGCAGCTCGCGCGTCTTATAGTTAAAAATTTTGTTTGTTCAAAAGATGATATTGATTGATAACCGCCGAGTTTGAGTTCGAAAACAAGCACGAGTTAAAGGATATTAAGTATAGGGGGATGGGTTAACTTTTTTGGAATGAATTGGCATATATGGAAAATAGGTCAAATTATTAGTCAGTTTTACATAATGGGACAGCTGAAGGATTATACTGATGAAGAATTGGTAATGGCACATAAATTATACTAATTAGATCAAAGAAATCTCAAGAACAAAGACTAAGGCCTATTCAAACGGTCAAATAAATTAGTAAAATTATACACAACTTAATTAGAAAATTATACATTCTTTGATAAGAATTATATTGCAATAAATGAGCACAAATTATTATGTATCTGCTAAGTATATGTAACTGTTACGAAGCTTAAATGTGTAAACGTTGAAATCAGTATTGTATTCGGTGCTTTACTAAAGATGGCCACTGAACATCAAAAAATATTTGAAAGAGTCACTAGCGGGATTGTAGAGCAGGTCGGAAGATATTTGCGTCTTATTTGAATACCTTCAAAGTTCATATTTCATTGGCATGACTAGAAAAACGACACAACCCTAGATCACCTACTTTTACACAAGGAGAATCAATATGCTTGCAATTTGTAGCTATAATATAAGTAGCACATAGCTACAAATTCAAGTAGGGCAAAATCAGTCATATTGTAAGGAGTCCGTTTCATGGAATCTAATGCACTAAGGATTAGATCTAAGAGCATTCTTTTAGTTAACATGAAGAGGTAAAATTAATAAATAAACCAAAAACAAGAAAAACATGATTTGATAGTGTGCGGATAGAATGAGTATTTAAATATTAATGTACCCAAACAATATGAATATAACATTACCGTATCTATTGATCCCGTTGGTGACCTTGAATGTACTTAATTCTCTTGAATCTGCTTTAAAATCATATAGATTATTTATTTTTCTGAAACGTAGCCTGATAATCCATTTAATAAATGTTCAGGAATTTCAATTAAGTTTCTACAGTTATACGAAGTACGTAATCTGTTTATTTTTAAGGAATTTACATTTGAATCGTAATGGAAGTCTGAAAACCAATAGATACCTTAATCCGTTGTACGTCGAAGCTCAGATATAGGTACGCGAGACACAATTAATTTTCTATTGTTTTATAATGAGAGACATACAAGCAGTTACATTTTTTATTTGCCTTCTATGACATACCTACCTACTGTAAATGAGACTTATTTAAGTTTGAGCAAGGCCAAGTAAAATTGTCTCAAATCCCAACGTAGCCAAAACTTTGAAACAGCGTGTTGCCATCTTTAAAGTAATTGCATCATTAAAATTATATTACTCGATATATTATTATTAGAATAAGAATCTACCCACTGCCATTGTTGTTAATTTTAATATTATTAATGATATTTTGAATGGTATCTAATTCTAAAATTATAAAATTGCTGATTAATACGACAGTGCGTTAAATATGATGATGATATGACACTTAATTAATACTACAAATAAATTAAGTTTATGAAATAAAAGCAACAATAAGTTTTCAAATAAAATGTAGGTGCCATTCAATAATATCAATAAAATACGTTAGTTAGGAATAATATCGTGGAATCTATAATTTGAAAAAGGAAGGTGCAAAAAAGTTCGTCTTATTATAGTTTATTCTTTGTTTAATTATGTACTCCAAATCAGTATTTTTTAATCTTATATTGGGCTACTATATTTTCTTGCCTATTATACAAATATGTAACATTAGGTAACTAGACTTCATATTTCTGAACGCCTTTAAGCTATACAAAATACTGAGACCCAGATTTTCGACATTTAGGACATTATTCATCATTGTGTCGGATTGTCGTCCCATTTAATTAAAATTTTTACTTCTAACGGCTCAAGTTAAAACGTATGCAGTCTAGTTGCCTGTATGTTATTTTAGACGTAATTACTCTTAATCGGTGTTTGTCTTAAGGCGTTAAGTTATTACAATTTAAACATTTTTACTGTTGGAATCAGCTATTTTCCATTTGAGTTAATAAATAATCGAATTTTCTACTCATTTAGAGTCTATACGTATTACTCTATATTAAAGAGAACAGTTAAGTCTTTATAACTATGCTCTTAATCTATGCAGCCATTTTTCCTTAAAAATATACTTATTAAATTATTTTCAAAACAACAATACACATTTATTCTGTTTTGTAAAAGGGTAATTTAATATTTTATTTATAAAACTGTATAAATAGTTAATTTCAACTAGTATTCGAATATAAACTTATACTTAAATTTTATTTTTGTCATCTCTTATGTTACGTTTTACTTTTCATGTTTAGTTCTTTTGATAGACTGATTTTAACTATTTTAGATCTGATTTTTATTATATAATAAACTTACAAAAAGTAATTTATACAAAACATTTTGTAGTTTATGATACAGAACCAGTATCATTCTTTTAATTTTTAAGTAGACCAATCTTTTTTTCTATTATTTTAGTAAAATAATCATGCTCATTTTATTTCTTTATTACGTAATTTTCATCTTAATTATATTTTCATTTTAATTCACATAGTTAAGTTACTCAGGATATATTTTTACTAACTCAAATGTATGGTACAAAAATATTAAAATGTTGAAAAATGTATATCGTATTTTAAGCGCTTATAGCTAAAGTTATATACATGCAAGCAATTTAAAAATTAAGCAATCATCTGTCGAATTATACAAATTAAATTAGCCTTTTTATGTTCAATAACATAAAATAAATAAAAAATACATTCTATTAAAATCAAAAACTCACAAAAATGTTTTTTCTAGGCATTTTTTTTTAAATATGTGGCGTATTTTTTAAATTATTTTTTGTCGTATACGTAAAAAAAAACAACTGATCCTAAGGAAATCAATTTTTGAAATAAACTTAATATATTTTGAAGTATGTACACTTCCATAACGTTAATGTACTATGTAGAACACAAAACACATTTAATGTTATGTTTTCAAAACTGCAACTATTAATTACTCTACTTTGCTCAAAATTATGTCAACATTGAATTTCCCAACAATACAAATCTAAGTACCTTGGGCAGTCGCTCCATGTGGCACAGTGGTACTTGGCTGCATCCGACAAGACTGGAAGCCGACCCCAACATAGTGGGGAAAAGGCAAGACGGTTGATGACATCTTAGTACCGTGCTAAATGCATACTATTTGAAATTGTATAATGCGCATAGAATTTATGCACAGTCACACAATAGGCTTTCGTATCAACATTAATATATTTTATTAACTCAATGAAAGTTCTGCTTATATTTTATATTGTTATGTGAGTTCATGAGAATGCATAAGATAGTTTATGCAATGTGTAGTAAACTCACGTTTATATGACTTTCATTCTTACTTCATACAACATGATTGGAAGTCCCTATATGCAAGATATTGCAGTTCAAAACTTAATTTCCTATTCATAAATATGGATACATATTGTATGCAATATGTAAAATACGGTTATCCAGATTTACTTTCATAAACTGTGTGTGTTTTACAATTAAAACACAGGCAACAGTTTTACTGTGAACTTTAATATCCTAATTATCCGTAATTTTTCGAGATTTTCACATGAAGATATTGAGCAAATGTCAAAATTAAAACTGATCGAAAATCTTAGGATAGGTAGGTTATTAAATTAACCGTTAATTAACAGTGAATCCAATTAAATCAATAAAGTAATTTTATTTTATTTGTTTTTGTACCAATTTTCCATCGTGAAAATTGGTTAATCATTAAATAATTTTACGGCGTACGACAGTTGATTAAATTGTATTAATTAATGGTAGTAATTAAATCAGTATTTATTTTTTAATCATTATTGGTCCATTTGAAATATTCCACCGATATGTAATCAATGTTCTGTAGTTTTAGGAAATGGGGTATCAAGTTTTAGCTTATAGTAGAATTCTTTCAAATACTTTTAATAATACCAATTGGGATTCGTTTAGCTTACAAATCAATTATGCCAACATCATTTAATCATACTAGTCTGAAAATAATTACTTTTTGAACGTCAAAAAAATAGACAATGACAGCCCCCAAAACGCCCGCCCTTCACCACTTCCTATGTGTTTTTGCTGGGAAGAAGAAGTGGCGCAACAAACTCCCCAGCAACACATGTCTGTCTGTTTGGCGCATAATAGTAAGTGACATAGGCACATAAAGTAAATATGGATATTATAATTATATTTTATGTAAGATTTTATACTAAATGCAAAAGGGTGACAACAGCTTTTTTATAAAAGCAGTATTTTTTTCCTAAAATACTTAATTTTTGTTTAACTTTGTTTAATAAGTTTTTATGTGAGCTAGAACTTGATATCCCAATGATTGTTGTGTAATAATAATGTAATTGTACAAAACGTTTTGTAACTTGTTGAAACTTTGCTAGTGCTGTACCCTGTATATGTCGATAAATCAATGTATTTGTATCCTGTGTACTTATCTGTATATCGCGAGAAAATATTTGAATTAAATGCGTATTTCCAATGTTTTTCGTTTTATTGTATAACCCAGAAAGAGAAACATAAAGAATTTAATGACACACAAATCTGAATTTTACAAAGAGTTTTTTTTTCATCCGACTTAAAAACAGTAGGTTCCCCGTTTAACCTAAATATGTGTGTTTGTATTATATGTGTGTTTGTGTATATTGACAAAACCGATTGATGCGGTTTTCAGCATAGTAGGTATTTATCAGGCAGGAAAAGGTTGTAGTCATACTATTGAAGTTGGTTTTATTTTTTGGAATTATTTAATTTAAATATGACTGAAAGTAAAATACTGATAGTACTAAATGAATTTTCTGACAGAAAAAAATACTTCTTGACAATAATTTCTGATCTTAAATCTTTTTATAAATACTTTACTTAGGCACAAACTATACCTACATTCTACCTCAATCTACACATCTTCGGGAAAACACAGATTATTGGCACAAAAGTATATTTTGAAAGCTTGTTGAACAGCACTTGTGTCTTTTTGTGTTAATCACATGGTGACTGGTGTTTTGAAGTAAGTACGGGTCTTATATGTTGCATGCTTCGAGTTACACCATTTAACTATAACGATAACCGAACCATTTTCAGTTGTCAAATCGCCGATGTGGCCAATGGGCGGCAAGTATACGGCTGGTTATGATTTGGTTATCGTTATAGTTAAATGGTGCAATTCACCCTAAATGTTTATGTGACTATCTAAAATTCTGTATATTTTAGATACATGTGTATGTGCTAACTTAAATAAAAAAATATATTGTAATCTCCGAAGTTTTTTGTGTTTTTTACAATGTTTGTAATTTAATATTTTTTTAATAAGACGATATTACGCTTGCTAAAAATATTTAACAGATGTTACATAAATAAATAATTTACATTTTCAGACCCGGCTTTAAGAAGACTGAGGAAACAACGTCATGCCAAAGGAAATTATGATTATATTTATAAACATTTTATAATTCGCACGATTTTTTTAAAATTCGTATTAATACTTTTAGCTCAATTTAGTTTTTTATACACTATAATTGCATACCAAAAACGTGTTTTTTGTAAGCAAATTTTTACTTATTTTTGTACAAAGTACGTAATTATTTAGCCCAATTTTTTCTCTAATAAATATTATATCTTAACAATAAATGAATTTAGGAAATACTTTTATAATTATAAATTAGTTTTGTGCACCAAATTCGTAATTTTGTTCATATACAAAATAACGAAAATAAAAGTGTATAACGTCGTCTTAGAATGAAAACCTCGGAAATGCATTTTTTCTCAATATTTTTTTATTGCATTTCTTGGAAGATAATCGTAAAAAATATGGAATACTAATCCTTATGCTGAAAAATGCATTTTTTCTCAATATTTTTTATTGCATTTCTTGGAAGATAATCGTAAAAAATATCGAATACCAATCCTTATCCTGAAAAGTTATCTCTTGCACTTACGAGGTTTTCACTCTAAGGCGTCGATAATGAAATGCTACATGAATCGATATATTCCAGCGATATCGATTTTTTAATGTGCTTTTTTTAAGTTGAAAATCTCAAAATGGGTCTAGTGTGTGACATAGATTATGGTTGATATCAGACATTTTATAATTCCCTGTGTTTATAACAATTTGTTAGCATCGACATTATAAGATCTGTCTATTTTTAATGTTAATGCATAGCAACACTGATCAAGGCGGGATGTCAGAGAGCTGTAAAATGTAAAAAAGATTTCGGTTATTGAAAAAAAAATTTATAAGCAAATAAAACTTTATTTGTAAGTTTTAGTGGTAAATGGAAGAACTACATCAATAAATATTTTAGTTTTAGTCTGCAATGTGAGTACTCTAATGAATTAATTTGTGTACTGACATTTCATTTCGAGTGAAAGCTGACTAATTAAAGGCGAAAATTTACCCAAAATGAAGAGTCTGATATCATCTTTAAAAAAGGTGTGAAAATCAGCACATTTCGTATGTAGGTAAAGATCTCAATATATTTTTGCAGTCAGCAGCCTTTAGCTTATCTCATAAGTTTAAGAACGTTTAGTTAAAGGTACTTAACTACATAAGGTATTTATACGAATATGTATTTTAATTTAGAAAAATAGAACATCTTTTTTACACGAATGTCTTGATCTTTCGATTTGTAGTGGTTGTGTGTACTTTTTTAATTAATTGTATGGTGAATTATAATAAAAAAGTTTTGTATACATTGACATTATTTTTTCGAGTGAATTTTTGAGGTCAGGGAAGAATGTGAATATTTCACATCTAGACACACGGCAGTGTGTCCGCCAAGGTCGAGCAAAAAAAAGCGACACACCGGCCGTGGGTTATATTACACGAACCATTTCGGGCCAAATTCGACCCCCCTATAACTCAAAATCTATTTTATTTACGCATATCAAATTTCTAGTATCTGTTGAGACCCCCTCACTTATCTAAAATACAAAATTTCATTAATATACCTATCGTCGGTCTTGAGATATTGACGTCAGAAAATCGCTATTTTTACTATACACTCACTGACTGACTCACTCATCAAAAACCTAGACCACTTCCAATGGTCGTATTGACTTGAAATTTGGCATGGAGGTAGATCTTTACTTGGCAAGTTTTAATAGAAAATTATATACTTGATTCATTGCGTTTAGTAGGTTTATAACAAGGTGTGTGAAAACTTGCCAAGTAACATCATTAAAAAGTAACTATTTTTAACTGAGGTATGTGTATGGAACTTGGTACTTATTCAGATCTCACTTCTTTTATAGGCGAAGCATTCCCATATTATCGAACTTGGCAGCCTTTCACATTTTTGTTTTGGGTGGGATTATGGTATTCCCTGTTATTACCAATTTTATTAAAAACTAGCTTTCGCCCGCGGTTTCACACGCGTCCCGTAGCCGGATGGTGACAAAAACTATCCTAAAACCTTCTCCCGGGTCTAAGTTATCTCCCCTCTAATTTTGAGTTATTCCCGCTCGGTAACACCCTTTCGTCGACACTGGACGATCGGGAAAAAAAGTTTCGTTCGTTCACAGTGTCCATGAATGCTGGGTTTAAACCCTCGCGTTGAACAACGCGCACCGCCGAGACGGGTCCGTGTCTCCCAGGAGACGGAAGGACGATAAGCCACCCGAACTCACCGCACAGGCTCACGTCTACGGTGGCTGGGAGTCGTCTCTCGACCACACAGAAGGAGAGGCATCCCAGTACCCCTCGCCCCGGGCTTGAACCAGGGCCGGGCGCGAGAGGTCGCCGCTGCCGACTGCCTCGATGAAGACACGGCGGTGCCCTTCCCGGGCAGGGCACACTCCGGGCCGTCCATACAGTGGCCCGAGCCACACTTCAAAGAGGGGACTTTTCGCTACTATTATGGGGTGCACTGTGCTAACTAGCCTTTTTCGAATTATATTAAGGTCAGCTACCAGGCACTTTATTTAACATGAAATAATAATCTTTACCTACTTGTTTTATTATATTATCTAAGTCTATGGAGATATTATATAAAATTGCTAGTTAATGTGATTAATTCTGTGTCAATTATCACTTTATCCAAATTGAGTAGATATTATAAATAATAGCTAGATAATATGTGTAACATGCGGACTTATTACTTTGGATGTAACAAATATATATAGACTAGCTGTTTCTTCGCAGTTTCTTCCGGGTCCCGCGGGAAGTATAATTTCTTGGATAGTCTAACTTCTCAGCTGCTGGGAAGAAAAAGTTGTGCGAGCGAACATGGAATAAAACGGAGTCATAAAGAAACAAATACCGTATATTTATAAAAACAAATAATAATAAAAAAAAACCTAAACAGTCGACACAGATTTCCGTAAAAGACAAATAAACCCTCTAGATTTGCTACTATCTATTAATAGCCATCATTACAATATTCCTTTTACACACAGTTTTATAAGTATTCGACGCCATCGCCTCATAATTCGTTTGAATTTCATTCTCTCTGTCGTACACGAATTTCGGTAATTTAGCTACCAATCTTTCTCCGTCATCCGAAACTGTCTTTTCGGTATAAATCTCTAAAACTGCTTTCTTAGTTTCGTAAGACTGTAGTATGTCCGAAGCATGAATTATTGAAAGCCCTTGCGGCTCTTGCGTCGTGTCCGTAGCAGCTTTATCTTTTAATCTATAACTATCATTGAACATGGTGGAATTATCACTTACTAATACGATTTTATCTTCATCTGATATACTTAGTGTCGTGTTCCTGGTCATTTTTCTCGTTACGCATTCTTTAACATGAACCATACGACGCGACAACGTATTCCTAGAACTAAGCTGTCTGTCGTTCACATTTACAACTACAGAATTTGATTTGACATCTTCTTTCATGGAAATGCTCGCTGTAGTGCTAGTCTTCACATTTTTGTGTGCTGACAAATCAGCATTATTCATTTTGTTTGTCAATAACTGTGACTTTTGCGTTTCGGCGTCCACATAGTCGGGTATCATATCACATGGGCAGTAATCTGACTCCTTTTTCAGATTGCAAGTAACTTCTTCGCTTTTCTTAGCTGGTGGCTTTGGTCCACAGCAGCAACCTTCCCCTTCTATTCTAGAAGCTAGTTTTAATCTAGCAGCCACTGTACAACACATGCATCCACCTTCTGGATGTTCTTCATTGTCAGATGATAATTCATCGCTGTGGTTACTGTCAGTGCAATCGCTATTTTCTATAGTTGGATAAACAACTTGTTTGTTTATTTCTTCGTCTGTTAGTGCTTCATTGCTCTCTCTGTAATAATTGTTCATGCTGTCAGTATAATAATTTGGTTTTAACGCCGCATAAGCTACATCATTTGATACATCATTCGTTGGTCGGTTTGCTTCTTCGTGATCGCTGCTATCTGACGTTAGAATGACTCTCAGCATATCCCGCAGCTTCCTCATTCGGGTTTTAGTTTTGGCTGTTGTTTCTTGAGCTTTCTCAAACACCTGTTTCAACATTTCCTTCTTTTCTTCTTTAGTGTGAGGTTTAACGATGACCTCTATACTCTTCTTTTTTCCTGACAATGCATTGGGTTCATCTGTGTCTGTAGACATAAAATTATCGTACTTTGGTTCAACTTGTTTTTCCGTGTCAGTTTCTTCGGTGTCATATTTTATTTGTTTCTCAGTATCCGTTTCCTCTGTATATTCGTATTTGTGATCAGTTAGTTTTTCTGTATCAGTTTCATCTAGGGTCTCTTGAATATCTTTAGTCGTACTATACTTTTGACTTGTTGATTTAGCTTCCATATCTTCGCTTTTCCCTTCAGACATGTCCGTGACACATCTACAAACGGATTGTTCCGAAGATCCCATAACAGGTCCCCTCCCAAGCCCTATTAACGTTTCACTCATAATTTCTTCGCTGTACGTCCTGGACTTATTATCTACTGATGACGTAAGATCGATAGTAGCTCTGTGCACTGAGAAAACGTTATCATCATGTAATTCGTCACTGTAGCCAGTTGACACGCTATGGAATTTGGCAGAGATCTTTTCAGAAAAGTCTTTACTGTAATCACCGTTCTTTGAGCTTCCGGATTTCTTTTCATTTTTAGGTTTGAAGTTTTTTATCACGATACGTATATTCAGATCATTCTTTCGGTCCGAATGGTCTGCAAGTCTTTCGCCCTCGTTATTCATAACGAAAACTTCTTGAGGCATTTGTTTGATGCCTTCGCTACGCTCTATGTTGTCTTCTATTTCGTTTTCCCT
Organism: Helicoverpa zea; assembly: GCF_022581195.2. Classification (NCBI taxonomy): domain Eukaryota; kingdom Metazoa; phylum Arthropoda; class Insecta; order Lepidoptera; family Noctuidae; genus Helicoverpa; species Helicoverpa zea. The sequence continues at coordinate 2,866,423 of NC_061478.1, forward strand.
GTCACCATCATTCGCTATATTGATTTCGGTGGTCTTCTCACCTTGTGTGACTTTTAATTTGAACTGAATTTCTATAAGGTTTGCAATACTGGATTCGCTTTTAATTTCTGTCATTCCTTTAAAAGAGTTGTTATCTGCCACAAATGCTTGCACAGAGTTGTTAGTAGTTAGTCTTCGTACTTCTGAAGCCTTGAACATTTCACCTAGTAACGACGGCCGCTGAATAGTGCAATCGGCATGCTGTAGCCTGTAATCTTTTCTCTCAAATAAGGTCATTCCGTCTTCGTCTTGCACTTTTATATTCATACCTTCTCTAAGCTCAATGGTGCTAGGATTTTCTTTCTTTAATCTTATCGTTATTTTTTCTTCGGAATTGAGACTAATACAGCCGTCATCACCGGGTGTACTTTGCCAAGCTAGGCAATCTTTGGAACATGTTGGTTTTCTATAGGGCATCATTTTAAGAGACAGGCCACCTATTCTAGATCTGCATCTAGGATTTTCAGGTCCCAACGTGTGTGGTTTTTGAAGTACTGTGGGAGCTGGTGGTGGCCTGGGCTGGGGGCACTGCATTTCCGGTATAGAAGGAGGACATAGTGATCCCTGTCTATTTGGACAGCTTTTCTTGCATTCCTGTTTAGGTGAAGGTATCGTGCTACAAGACAATCTAGGCAACATCGGTGGTGATCCCTGTTTATTTGGACAGGTTTGCTGATTGCATTCCTTTTCAGGTGAAAGTATCGTGTTGCAAGACAATCGAGGCATCATTGGGCAGTCTTTCTTACATTGCCCGTAAACTAATGTTTCTGCGGGTTCATTCTTGGTACGAAACAGTGATGTGATTGACGACTGATTAGAAATCTGATTTTTCGTAGGCCAGGGAAAATCATCGCATTGCTGATTTTCACCGGTTCGTCGTCCCGATTTAATTGAGTTGGGATTCTTATATTCGTCACGTGAACGAGATTTATTTTTAGAATGTCTCTTATTGCAAGGAGATGAATCGCATGGCAGTGGTGCCTTCTTTGGTTTTTCAGGTTCAATGGGACATGGATGAATAGGAGAATAAACGAATGGTGCTTCAGGTGACCTAGAGATGGAGCCAAACGAACATGACGTAGCTGAATAGTTTCTGCAAGGGGATGGTACACATGTGTTGCATGGCGAATGCTGACATGTATTTTGACAGTCTTTAGTTCCTTTATGTTTGCGATGACCTGAACCTTTACTTGTTTTCCTTTTGAAGAACGGAGATATCTTTTTGCCCAAACCACTTGACGTTTTTTTACAGGATGGTGGTGGTTCGGGACATTGTGAGCTTACAGAGAAACATGACGGACGTGATGCTGGGCAGGATGGGGACGCAAAAGGGGATTTATCATCAGGACCGTCGCTCGGTGGTGAAGAGGATAGCTGCAGTGTCGTGCACGGTGGTGTGTGGGGACAGGCCGGTGGCCGCTGACACGGCGGCGCGGACGGTGACATCGCAGGACATGGTGGGGTTTTAGTACATGGTGGGGATTTGGGAACCTTTCGGCATTTGGGACACGGTGGCGGGTTAGGACACGGTGGTGTGTGGGGACAAGGTGAGCATTTTGGACACGGTGGCGTGTTAGCTGTTGCACATTTTGGACACGGTGGCGTATGAGGACACGTTGGGCATTTCGGACATGGTGGCGTTTGGCAATATGGACACGGTGGCGTGTGGGGACACGGTGGGCATTTTGGACACGGTGGCGGGTTAGGACACGTTGGGCATTTTGGACACGGTGGCGTGTTTGGACATGGCGGCGTGTTTGAACATATTGGGCATTTTGGAGGCGGTGGTACATGGGGACAAGTTGGGCAGTTTGGACACGGTGGTGTGTGGGGACACGGTGGCGGTTGAGGACAAGTTGGGCATTTTGGACATGGTGGCGAGTGGGGACACTTTGGACACGGTGGTACATGGGGACAAGTTGGGCATTTTGGACACGGTGGCGTGTGAGGACAAGTTGGGCATTTCTGACACGGTGGCGTGTGGGGACACGGTGGAGTTTGAGGACATGGCGGAGTTTGAGGACGTGGTGGGCATTTGGGACACGGCGGCGTGCCGGGACATGGTTGGGCTTTTGGACACGGTGGGGTGTGAGGACACTTAGGAGGAGCAGGATCCGGGGGTGGGGTACAAGGCGGGGGAGGGAAACACGGTGGAGGTTGAGGACACGGCGGGGCGTGGGGACATGGTAGTGAGTAGTCACACGGTGGCGCGAAGGGACAACGTGGAGCGTGAGGACAGGGCGCGGTGTGGGAATGAAGTGGTGCATGAGGACATGGTATGGGATTGGCAGCAGTTGGTGGCGGTTGCGAACACACCGACGGAGTGCAAGGACATGGTTGAACGTAGGGACATGGAGTGGGTGAGACAGGACACTTCGGTGTAGAAGGAGGGCACGAGTCGAGACAGATTTGCGGACATGATGGGGGCGATCGGGGCAGTTTTTGGGAGACAGGCGGCGTGGGTGGGCATGGCGGCGGTGGTTTTTTATCGCGCGGAGGGGACGGAGGTGGTGGAGGGGAACCAGGACAGGGCGGTGGCTTCTTTTTGCACGGAGGATCGTGGGGACATGATGGCTTCTTACACGGAGGAGGACTCGGGGGACATGATGGCTTCTTACACGGAGGAGGACTCGGGGGACAAGTGGGGGGCTTCTTACACGGAGGAGGACTTGGGGGACAACTGGGAGGCTTTTCACATGGAGGAGGAGGAGTTGGACATTTAGGTGGTTTTTTACATGGAGGAGGAGTGGGGGGACATTTTGGTGGTTTTTTACATGGAGGAGGAGTTGGGGGACAGCTTGGGGGTTTTTTACATGGAGGAGGAGGTGTTGGACATTTTGGTGGTTTTTTGCACGGAGGGGGAGTTGGGGGTTTTTTGCATGGAGGAGGAGTTGGGGGTTTTTTGCATGGAGGAGGAGTTGGGGGACATTTTGGAGGTTTTTTGCATGGGGGAGGAGTTGGGCAACTTGTAGGTTTTTTACATGGAGGAGGAGGAGTTGAACAACATGGAGGTTTCTTACATGACGGAGGAGTTGACGAACTCGCAGGTTTTTTACATAGCGGACGAGCTGATGGACAGCTTGGATTTTTCTTACACGGTGGAGGCGTTGACGGTTGGCAGGAATGCTTCTTACACGGGGTAGGAGTTGAAGGGCGGCTTGTCTTCTTCAGACACGATAGGGGTGACGTACATGAGTAACAAGGGGAAGGCTGGTTGTAACCGACAGGCGGGGATTGTGGATAACCTCCTCTTGTTTTACATGGAGGGTTCGGTGGACATGACGGTTGCGGTGAATTCTGATATCTAGGGGGAGATTGTCGACGGGGCGGAGGTGGTGATGGACGTGGTAACGGAGTCCTCTTACGATTTGGAGGGGTTGGGGGCCGGGACGGTGGCAGCGAAGGACAAGATGGTGCCGTTGAGGGATAAGACGGTGGCGATGAGGAACGAGGTGGCTGTCTCTTGTGAGGTTTTGGGGGATATGGAGGACTCTTCTTATATGTTGGAGGCGAAGAGGGAGAAGCAGGGCAAGACACCGTCGAAGGACAAGACGGCGGCGTTGAGGGATAATTCGGTTGCGGTTTCTTGCAAGGTTTTGGAGCATATTGGGGAGTTTCCTCATATGTTGGAGGAGAAAAAGGGCAAGACATCGTCGAAGTACAAGACGGTGGCGTTAAGGGACAAGACGGCGGCGATTGTGGATAAGGTTGTGGTCGTTTGCAAGGCTTTGGGGGACAATACTGTTGCCTTGGGGGACTAGGCGGTGGCGATTCGGTGTAAGGTTGTGATTCTTCGTAAGGCATTGGGGGACTATACGGTTGCCTTGGGGGACTAGACGGTGGCGATTGGGGATAAGGTTGTGATTGTTTGCAAGGCTTTGGGGGACAATACGGTTGCCTTGGGGGACTAGGCGGTGGCGGTGGGGCATAAGGTTGTGATTGTTTGCAAGGCTTTGGGGGACAATACGGTTGCCTTGGGGGACTAGGCGGTGGCGGTGGTGCATAAGGTTGTGATTGTTTGCAAGGCTTTGGGGGACAATACGGTTGCCTTGGGGGACTAGGCGGTGGCGGTGGGCGATAAGGTTGTGATTGTTTGCAAGGCTTTGGGGGACAATACGGTTGCCTTGGGGGACTAGGCGGTGGCGGTGGGACATAAGGTTGTGATTCTTTGCAAGGCTTTGGGGGACAATACGGTTGCCTTGGGGGACTAGGCGGTGGCGGTGGGACATAAGGTTGTGATTCTTTGCAAGGCTTTGGGGGACAATATGGTTGTCTTGGGGGACTAGGCGGTGGCTTTGGGGGACCTAGTTGGGGTTGTTGCCTACAAGGAGGAGGGGCTGGAGGGCATGGTGGGGACATCGTAAAACAAGGTGGAGGTGGCTTTGGAGGACAAGTTGTCGGTTTCCTGCAATATTTTGGGGGAGATAGGTGAGATCTGTTAAAAGGAGGAGTCGTTGGGCACGAAGAGACTTTAATGCAAAGCGGAGGGGTGGGTGGACACGACGGTGGGCGAGATGGAGGACAGGATGGTGGTCGAGATGCAGGACAGGATGGTGGACGAGATGTAGGACAGGACGGTGGGCGAGATGCAGGACAGGACGGTGGGCAAGATGCAGGACATGACGGTGGGCGAGATCCAGGACACGGCGGTGAGCCAGGACACGGCGGTGAGCTGGATCCAGGACATGGTGGTGGAAGAGATGAAGGACACGATTTTTTGCCAGGACACGGTGGTGGGCGAGATGCAGGACACGACGGTGGGCCAGCTGCAGGACACGGTGGTGTATCATCACAAGGTACGGTCGAATTTGCGCATGGAGGATTGTCCATCATCTCACAATCATCTCTGCACGGTTGTCGCGGTATCTCACAAGGAGGGTCTAGATTCACTTTCGCATGCTTCGGGCAAGGTGACTTCTTCTTACAGGTTTCGCAATTCGTGCCGCTTTTGAACGCTAGAATGCCTTCAGGCATCTCTGCAAGCTGCTTTGCTAACAATTCATTCATCGCGTCACAGTCAGGGAGGGAAACATGCTTCTTGCATGACTTTGGTCTCGGTTTTGGCTCTGTTACCTTACAACAAGGCTTCATCAGCTTCGGGCATTCACTCAAGGTGTTCTGAGCACTTTTGCTCTCATTACTTGGCGTTGAGTACGGTAGACAGATTTCTGGACAAGGTCCAGTCCATTTGGATTTATTGCTGTTAGCATATATCTTCCTCCTTTTAAACACTTCGACAGAGTCTTTGGGCAATACTGTTCGGATGATGTCTCTTCTACACGGTGGCAGCGACTCCTCTTTTTTATTATTTTGTACGTCTCGACTAGTTATCTTTTTATTATTGTGTACGTTTTGACTAGTGACCTTTTTATTATTATTATTAGCAGATTTTTTTAACAACTTTCCAAACCATGAAAATTTATCAGGGGGCTTATCATCTCCCTCGTGATTGTGGCATTGGCTACAAGACGAAGCTCCACAAGATGAAACGATGGTAGATGTTTGAAAGTCGTCATAAATGTTAGGACAGGATTTTGTTCCTACGCCTTGGTTATTGAAGCTTGTTTTTGAGCTTTCTGAGCAGCACCTCAAATGGGAGTCACTGACACACCACGAGTACAAATCCAAGCCCAGAGGAGTCCAGTTACGGTAATACTCTTGTAGGTAACTCTCAGCAAACTCGCATTTCTTCTGTTGTGGTTTGAGAACGTTATGTTCTGAATCTTCGTCGGTATAGTCATCTGCGATTTTCAAGCTGAAAAATAAATATTCATATGAATAAAAAAACATCATAATTGAACACAGAAACACACATTTATTCTGATCTACCAGCTCTGGAAAACAGTAACAAGTTGTATGTGAATTATGCTCTAGGATAACACGAAACGATTCAGCCGGTTTAGCATAACAACAGACCCACATGACTAGTGACACACAGGTTTAGGGAAATAAATTATGAATAAAATATTCTCTTACATTGGCTTGCGTATTTCCCTCATTTCCCTCTGCGTGATGATTCCTACACCAATCACGTCGCACCTCTTCGGTATATACACATTGCTGCCTTGTATCACCACGTCTCTGCTTACCGGCGGCTTTTCAGGATCCAAAATCTTCAAAGCACCATCTTTGCTTCCTTGCACGCTAACGGTTACTTTTATATTATTTTGTACATAATCTCCTGTGTCGAAAGAAGGAGCTTTCTGCTTTTTCAAGTCACTTGCAGTTTCATATTCAACAATTTTATACACTTCCTCATCGCTGGATTGGTTATTGGGATTTCTGTTATGTTCGTCACTACTAGAATCGACAAAGAAACCTTTAGGAATATCAATCCTTAAATAATCAGAACTTTCCGCCCTATTAAGTTTTCTAAAATTTTTCGAATGTAAAACCACTTCTATTTTATGGGAAAATGCTTTAGATTTGTCGATGAACCATTTTTGATCTGAAATTCTAACTTCCATATTATCATTTCTATCTTCGTTAGATTTACACTTCGATTTGCCTAAAATAAGCTTTGGCTTATCAGTTACAGTTTTTGGTATCATCCAAGCTTCAATGTTTTGTTGGACAAAGTTTACATGTTGTTTTGTATAAGACTTATATGATGGCTTAGCGTTCACTTGGCTTTTTGATCTAAAAACGACTCCAGTGTCTTTGTAAACATTATCCATCAATTCAAAGACCGTACTACTGCTTCGGCGGTAGGTTTTGTTATTCCAACGTACTTTGACACTATTCCGTGACTCAATATTACTCGAAAGGAATTTCTTAAGCCATGCTCTTCTCGCCATTTCCTCGTAAGCTTCAGGTGCGGGTGCTGGTTCCTCTACTTTTTCTGGTTTATCCGCAGCTTCCTCTCGAACAAGATTGTTGCCTGCTATCTTAATCACCAAGCCTTCTCTTACCTCACAACGACCAGTAGTAAGGCCTTTCTTCGTTTTTTGAGACTTGTCTTTATTTTTCTTTTTAAAGAAGAAGAACTTTCGGCCCTCTTTCTTCTCTGCCGCATTTTTTTTAGGGGCATCTGCTTTCATGTCTCCTTTAGATTCTTGAATCTTCTTTGTTGTTCCTGTGGGTTTCTTTGGGGTGTTAAAAGATGGTATGGGGGTGCATGGTCTCTTGTAATGCTCTTCTTCCAAGTTGAATTTTTTGCCCCATATTTTGAACATGCCTTTCACTCCTTGGCATTCGCTGTCATCGTCATCTGGTCTTAATGACCACTGATCACTACCTCTCTCTTTTTTGGGGCCAGTAACTGATCTTCTATAATGTGAAGTCCTGGGATGGAAGACCGGTTTTTCGCGACTACATGATGGAGATACTGGGGTATACGTTCTCGTATTTGAATACGATCTTCCTTCAAGAGATGGTGGATCTGAATTTATTGACACATCCTTATGGCTCGCTGCACTATTTTGGCTAGGCACTTTATTCACAATAATAGAATTCTTCTTAGAATCTTCCTTCTTCGTCAAACCTCGCCTCAGAGCTTCGAATCTTTGTCTTAATGTGGTTGAAGCGCTTTTAAAATCTGGAATGGGTCCCTCAGCAGTTGGTTTAGTATCTCTAGACTTAGATTTGGCTGCAAATATTCTCCTGTATTCTCTCTCGAGCTTGTTCTCCATAGGGTCCTCAGTATCTACGGAGAAACGGCTCAGTTTATCATCACTTGGATTTTCAAGGTCATGTACATGTTGTTCTAAAGAATCTGAAGAATATACTTGGTTTGGAGGCAATTCGTTCCTTTCCAAAGGTTTGTATGAAAACACTTTTTTATTTTGCATGTCCTCTGGTTCTTCCTGAAAAATTATGGATTGTAATATATCTTCAATGTTGTTTTCAGGTTTTGTTTCAGTATCCTTTTCTATAGTTTCTTCGACTTGTGTTGTTGTGTTTGTTAGACTTTTAACGACAGTGTTGCTTCCTATTTCAATGTTCCTGTTGAATCTCGAATGTCTGGGGCTAGTGGCTCCCGATATAGTCTGCACTATAGGGGACAACTTCTCGCTCAAGACACTATTAGTCTTAAAGTCTATAAAACCGCCCACACACTTTGACGATGTTCTTTTACTTTCATAATAACAATTTTGACTGTGTTGTCTATTTCTTCCTAGAAAGCAAAACATAGATATCAGATTTTACCAAATCTCGAGCATTTAAAATGTAAAAGCGTAATTTTATCATGATAGGATTCATAAGCGTTTTAGGTCCTTGGTACCACTTTATCTCTGTTTTCATGAGTTGTCTGTTAATAAGCAAAGGCACGTTTATCCACAACACTAGGCAATAGAACTTTATGAGAACACTTACGTAACAAAAACGAACAAAGGTCAGAACTGCCAACACCAATATCGTCAGTTTCAGGCAAGTAGATTTTCTTAACTTTCTTTCTTTGTAGCGCCTTGACGCTGCCTACTCCTATCTCAGTATAACTCTTAGAACCTTGGTAAGCGTACGTTTGATTTGGTAATCCAAAGTATCGGACTTCTTGTCTCTTTTTAAGTATACCAAGGTTTTTACATGTGCATATCACGTTATCCCGCTTAGAATTATATTGGCAACCCACTTCATGAGTTTTCTGTTCACATCTTGTAGACACGGGCGAAAAATCCCTGTCTTTTGCGTTGCTGTTGGCGCAAAATCTATATTCTCTATTTAGTTCTAGTTTAATATCACGTTTAGTTACATAAATAGCTTTACTCTCTTTCATTTCTTCTTATTTATCATCATTTGTTTTGTCGTCTTGCATTTTTTACTTTTGATTCTTTTTTGCCTTATTTTGTAGTTTGGGATTTTATCTGAAAGAAGTGTTTTTGGTATTAAAGAAGTTGGCTAATCTGACAAATGATTTATTGGAGAGCTTACGTTAATGTATCGAAATTAAGTAAACATACGCACATTTTGAACTAAATCCTTTTGTACACAAGTAATTTTTTTAACACTTTTTATTTATTGCACCTTTTAAATTGGTTTGAATAAAACTGTGAATTTAGTTTTTTTGCTAAGATTTTTTCGAATCTGTCAGTTATTTTACTGACAGAAGCCTTATTGTTTTCAACTTGACTGCTTTTCAAGCATCCTATGGTTCGAAAAAGAAGAACTAATCCATAGATGATAGATGTATAAGCTTTGATTCCCTTCCATTTTTTACTTCATTTTTTTTGGATTCTGATACAGTCAGTGGGCTGCGAGTTTAATAATGTCAGAGTTTTCTTAATTATTGATCCTAACGATTCGGTAATTTTTGAAATTCTAAGAACAGTTGCCATCAAAGTAAGTCCAGGACGGTGGCTTAAAGAAGTGGTCAAGTCTGAAATACCACCAACTACGTGACTCCAGACTCTGGAGTCCAGAGATATCACATTGAACTGGATTAATGGGGTCAAAACCTAGTCAAAGCAGATTATTTTGCCATAGAACCTTTTTTAATAGAATATAGACAAGATAAAAATATTCTTCTGTCAAATTCAAATGCATTTTTGACGTTAACCCAAATACAATTTTATTTCATGCGTTTTGTATCACATTTTCTTTTGAACTTTCTTTATGGATTTTTATTGAACCCCTGATGAAAATATGAAAAGGGATACTTTCATTCTGATTGTCAGAGTAAGATTTATTACTTTAAGTTATCTCTAGGTTTGATATCATCATCATATCAGCCTATTGCCGTTCACCACTGAACGGCCTTCAGTGTGCGCCAACCATCCCTTGTCTAATGGTCTTTTCAGAATTAATTATTCCAAACCTAACCTAACCTAACCTTTATGTGTGTATCACCATGAAATTAGAGTCACTATTAACAGAAAATTGTATCTATCTTGATCTGTATAACTTTTGACAGAATAGTAGTACACCGCTTAATCAGCTTGATGGTATTACTTTAAGCTATTCGATACAGAACATTTTGCAAAAACTCTTCTTAATGTAAAGTTACAAGCCAATATTTAAATTTCAGAGCTTCATATGAGATCAGAAGCCAGCCGGAAAATCATTTGCATACATATTACTACTTACAGACCACGTTACGAAGAAATGGATGAGAAAGTTAAAAATTGTTTTAAAGGCCACAACAAGTACGTATGCTCCATATGCCTAAACAAAGGCGGAGAAAAAAATGGCGAATGCTGTAAGAAAGCACCCAAAAACTGTCCCATTTGTCAAAAGAACCGAGAATGTACCACTAGAGATTGTTCCGCTGGTAAAAAAGATAAACCTACTGCTACTGAAAAAGCAGGTATTTTAAAAGATCCAAATGTTAAAACTGTTCAGACTTCCGATACAAATGTCTCTCAAGGTCTGACCCTTCTGAACGAAGTTCTAACAGTATTTCAAAATAAGAAAGTTGATGGTACCAAAGAGAAGGTGAAGCCTGGCCGTTTTAAGGACGCAGCTGTGTCTACGGATGACAAAACCGATGAAAGAAGTGTAAAAGAAAGAGACAGGCCGAGGTTAACCGTCAGCACCTTCCAATACTCTATCGATGAAAACAAAAAGTATGCTTACGAAAATGGTCATTGTGTAATAGTAAATTGCTGCCAACCAGAGTTCGTTCGAAAGCAGAACTCCATCGATTTGATCAAGCATAAATCAAGTTCCATACCTCAAATGAAATTAGAAGAATTGAAATACTCTTTGAAAGAAAAGACCAAATCTAAAGATGCCATTGAAGAAGTAAATAGATTATTTGCAACAGTGAAAAGGCCTGGTAAAATGTCAGAAAATTCCAACAGACCAATGGTCAGGAATGGTCCAAGAGTGTTGCCAGTCGTCAATAGTAATTACCACGATGTGGTTAAGAAAAAGAATTTTGGCGTTGAATGTAACGTGCACAGTTGTAAATGTTGCCATACCTGCATGTCTAGTGGAGATGCTTTCCCTAAAAATGAGTGTTGCCATGATGAGAATGAGAAATGCGAAAAGTGCGTTTATATGTTGTGTTGCCATTATGAAAGTGTACGTAAAAGGCAGAAGCAGAATGGAGTGCTGATTTGCGAACATTGCAGAGATATGCACGAGGGTCACTTTTTTCAACATAACTACGTAGACGACAGTACGTAAATTTCTCCACGAAACTATGGACATTGCAGTTGGTAGATTTTTTATATGTTCTATCTTTTTACAGTTTATTTTTTAATAAATATAGTATGTTTTTATACTGCGTGTTTTTGCTTTTCTTTGCAATAAAAGATAAAATACAATTAATGAATCGTTTATTATTAAAGTAACTTAAAATTGTTCACAAATTATTATAAGTAAATTAGAAGTAAAAACTCTCCGATGTAAACTTCTTGTCGCTTCTGAAACAGTACAAGAAATTCAACTTTAGTGGCCGATTTGTATAATCAATCCATTCTTAATTTGCGATTAGAAAGAGTGACCATTTATATGGAGCTAATGCCAAAACTCACTAATGACAAATCAGTGAAGAGATACATTATAGAAATCCAATAAATTATACAAATTCCTTCCCGGATGAACAAAGAAAAGAAATGGACGTATATGATGAGACTAGACGAGGAGGGGGACGACTAAAGAATCCATGGGTGGATTGTGTGAAAGACGATGTGGCTAAAAAGAATGTGTCGTGTGAGATGATGTCAAATCAAGGAATATGGGACTGTCAAAAAATATAATCGAGACATTAGGCATGGGAAAAGATGATGATATAAAGTGTGAATCTAGTGTACAAACCTATTATTGTCACCATACTTGCTTCTGCCTCTCTCCATCTGTTCGCTGTGAGCTCGCTCCCACACCCGAGATGTATTTCTACTGCTTGATAAAAATATTTACAATCAGGCCCATGTATTAGCTTAATTAGAATAATTTATTCTAATATAATTTTATGTTTCTTTGCATGCTGAAGGCTCCGAAACTACTGAGCCGATTTGAAAAATCTTTCACTGTTGAAAAGCTACACTATTCCCGAGTAACACAGACTACATTTTGACTGGGTACGGGAAGAAGTTCCTCCATTACGCGGCGACAACTAGTAACTGATAGGAGTGCACGACGCACGTCTCTTTCTAGAGGTTTCTATGTGCTACCTACCGTTATTTATCACATAGATTAAGATACTATGTATATGCACAAAAGAAAACAGAAAAAACTTACTCTCCCAAACAGAGATCAAAAAACGGCTGCTCCAAGTTCAAATGCTCGCGAACGGAGTGCTTTGAATCAAACTCCTTAGTCAAAACTTTCTTCAAAGTATTAGAAGAATCCACGAACTTACACATACATTCGTTAAGCGTCTGCATTTTGACCAAAAACTCATCTTTGTCACATTTCTCTAAAGGATACTTTATTAATTTCTCTAACTCCTTTGTAATCATACGGCAGTTGTCTTTCAAATCTGGGATATCCGTCCATTGGATGTCAGTGTTCGTTGAAGCATGTTTCAAAATCTTAATTTTCGGCGTCACAGTTTCTATAACAAACTCCCCTTCTTCGATTATTTCATCTGGGGGTTTATAATAAGGTTGTCTGATGCCATAGATCGATGTATTTGGATTGTCTTCTGAGAGACCGTCCTTTGTTTTGGCCATGACTAGTTTGAGTAAATTCTCGAGACCTATCTTGTGGTCGTTCAGAAGATGCCTGTCTAAAACTGTTATTCTGAAAAAAATATTAAGAGTTAGAACCTCATTTTGCAGCAATACTTTAATACTAAAAACTAAATTGTAAAAAAGACACACATGTACATATTAAATGTATTTTTTTCTCAATTTTACATGTCTCATGTAAAATACGTTGCATACATAGTAAAAATATATAGGAAGTGGCAAAGGGCGTTTTAGGGGCTGTCTTCTGTAAATATTTTGCAGCATAGGTTGAATAAATGTTTTTGAGTATTGAGTCTATTTTTTATTATGTCATCATGTCGTGGTGGCCTAGTGGGTAAAGGACCAACCTCTCAAGTATGAGGGCGCGGGTTCGATCCCAGGTCAGGCAAGTACCAATGCAACTTTTCTAAGTTTGTATGTACTTTCTTAGACACCATTGACTGTGTTTCGGATGGCACGTTAAACTGTAGGTCCCGGCTGTCATTGAACATCCTTGGCAGTCGTTACGGGTAGTCAGTAGCCAGTAAGTCTGACACCAGTCTAACCAAGGGGTATCGGGTTGCCCGGGTAACTGGGTTGAGGAGGTCAGATAGGCAGTCGCTTCTTGTAAAGCACTGGTACTCAGCTGAATCCGGTTAGACTGGAAACCGACCCCAACATGATTGAGAAAAAGGCTCGGAGGATGAGTCTATTTTTTATTATGCCCCCTGTTTTATTCGTTCTAAGACCAAAGATATAAAAATTGGTGTACCTAATAGTTACCTTTCTTAAAGAGAAAGAGAAACAAATAAAGTATCTTGACTTAGCGCACGAGGTTGTCGCCATGTGGGATGTCGACACGGCTGTCGTTGTGCATACGTGTTGTCGTTACGGCCAATGGTCTAATAGCCAAGAGCCTTGACCAAGCTCTCGTTGGGCGGCTGGATCAAGGGACTGATTCAGAAGGCAGTACTCCTTGATACGGCGCGTATTGTGAGGTTTCTGTCTCTGGGACCCTAACCACCGGTACCTTAGGCCCTGTGCCCGATATCGGTGGCAACCTATTTTTTATATTTTTAAATGTTTTTTATTTTTATATTTCATCATCATCAGCCTATAGCAGTCCACTGCTGGACATAGGCCTCTCCAAGTGCACGCCACTGAGATCGATTTTCGGCTGCTCGCATCCAGCTCCTGCCAGCCGTCTTGCGCAAGTCATCACTCCACCGTGCCTGAGGACGTCCTACACTACGTTTGCCGAGGCGTGGTCTCCACTCTAGAACTCGTTTACCCCAACGGTTATCGGTTCTTCGGCTAATATGGCCAGCCCACTGCCACTTCAGCTTGCTGATTCGGTGGGCTATGTCGATGACTTTGGTTCTCTGACGGATTACCTCATTTCTGATGCGATCCCTCAGAGAAATGCCAAGCATAGCTCTTTCCATAGCCCGCTGAGCGACTTTAAACTTGTGGACCAGCCGTACCGACAGTGTCCACGTTTCGGCTCCGTAAGTCATGACAGGTAGGACGCACTGATTGAAGACTTTTGTCTTTAGGCACTGTGGGATCGACGATGTTAGGACTCGACGTAGCTTCCCAAATGCAGCCCAACCCAACTGAATTTTTATATTTAATACTAGCTGTTGCCCGCAACTTCGTCTGCGTGGGCAATATAGAATAGTCAAAATACTACTTATCCCGTAGGTGCATTCTTTCACGTGACAGTATAATTACGATTAGCACTGAGCAGTCGCATAGATTCATTGATCAAGGTTGTGTTGTGGATGTGACCATTTATCTAAACAAAAGAAGTAAAGTTTGTGACGTTGTGAATATCTCTGGATCTAGTCAGCCAATTTGGAAAATTATTACGTATGGTGTAAGTAATTTTCACAGGAAACAGCTATAATCTATGTCTATATGCTTTGAGTCTGACAAAGCTGTCATTTGTACATTTTCTGCAGCTGCTGCGACTAATCAGAAGCCAGAAAGTCTGTCAGTCTTACCATGGATATCGTCTTGTGTAGTTGACTGGATTGAAGATAGGTAGATAGGTAGTCGCTCCAAGCAAAATATTGGTACTCAAACAGATTCGGTGACTGGAAGCCAGCACCAACATAGTTGGGGAATAGCTGGATGGATGATAAAATGAGTCATCATCATCAGCAGGCGCATAGGGTAGGATAGTTTCACTACTGGGGAGAAACACTTGTATGACGGGGATTTTCTGTGCACTTACTCACTATGGTAAGGCTGACCCCACATTAGGCGTGCGTGATCCTCGGGCGTGTGAGTAGCGCGGGCGTCGCGAGCGCGCTGCGTGAACGTCGTGTTTTGCTGCCCTGCGGCATGTGTGAAGAGTGCAAGCGACGCGCTCGCGGCGAGCACGCGGCGCTCGAGTTGCGTTCTTACCCCTTCGCCCGCTATTCCCGCCGCGCCGCCCGCTAAACGCCTTAGCAGTTAAACGTCAAGGAGAGCGGCGCGTGCGCGCCGCGAGCGCGCTGCAAGTGCCGCAGGGCAGCAAAACGCGACGCTCACGCAACGCGCTCGCGACGCACGCGCGGCGCCCGCGCTACTCACACGTGTGGTGGCCTAAGCCGGGACTCCACCGAAATGTTTGCATTAGTTCACGAATAGGCAAAATGTACGTATCTGTGCGAGTCCACTTCATGTGTTCGTACTTGAAACCTGCAGTTTTGCCAAGATTTTCAAAATGTACGCTCGCAATTTGCCATTTCTTGGTGGAGCCAGCAAATCAAAAGAAACATAAGTGTTGTATACTGTGCGTCACTACCGCACACCGGGAAAATTTCGCTCTTGCGGAGGACGTTTATATACCATATTTTGTGTCACACGTAAACAGGACGACAGTAAGTATCCACCGAAACACTTTCAAAGATCTGATGAACAAACAAATCAGACCTGACTTAGTCACCTGGGGCCAATCAGAGCTCTATGAAGCGATCATACGCTTTGGCTCCTACTGTTATTGTGGTTTCTGAAAATTTAATCACCTCATTCAACGATGAATGTAATTCTGATGGTACTATTAAGAACACTTGCTTAGCGCAGAAGCTGACGTTAGCAGGTCAAGTCTTTTGACTTCTCGAATAGGATACGATTGGTTTTTGTGCAATGCACACCTGCAATGCATTCTGGATTAGGATAGGATATAGGTGGATAGGATTTGCAACAGAGAACAATACTGTCTTTGTGATTAAATGACATCAAACGTAGTTTTATATAAAAGGTGTTTTTTAGGGTTTTTAGACTTGGCTCGGGTCTTACTGAGACTGTTCGTAATCGTGAACAGTGTATTTGCGATCAGAAGTTGAAAGTAAACATGTCTTTGGTATGCGGCGCGTAATTTGTAAGTTTTCAGACGCATAAAGCATTTTACGTGTGTATGGTATTAAATCGAGAAAGCTGCCATTTCTTATCTGCACTTTGTATCTGGGCTTGTTTTTAAAGCTACAGAATCCTACATTACCTACCTCACGCTTAGCAGCGCTTGCGAGAGATAGATCCTCATTTCTTCTAGGATTAAGTTTACATATTTTGCATCAGAAAAAATAATTAAGGTCTACTTAATACAACCCCAGCGGGGCCCAGCAGGGCCAAGGCCTGCCGGGGATGCGGGTTGTTCGAAAGAGATACCGCGGCCCTGGTACACAAAAGGCCTATGACGGAACACGACGGTTTTTAGTCAGTAAGAGTCTGACACTCCCTCACCGCTGCTAACCCACAGCCGGAGGGGTCATTTGATGATTTTTGACGTCGGAAAAAAAAGGTCTACTTAATACTACTCACTCAAAGTAATTTGTTTTAAGGCCACCACATTAGTGGAATAATAAAGCCACATAAGCTAAACTATGTTTATGAAAAAATCCTGATATGAACTCCATCTGTAACTTTAAATGATAATTATACTTCGGCCGTTCAGAGAATGCGTTCCTGACACCTATCAGTTAGTCACGACTATATAGTGATGGGCACAACATAACACTGAGTTCGTTACCGTTCCTTCAAAATGAACCGCCGCATTATTTTAAGATTATTTTCGTTTTAAATTGGCGGAATCATTTGTTTTATATTTTAGTTATTTAAGTGGAAACCAAAAAAAGGTAATATTCATATAATAAAATTGTTTTATTTATTCTTTGTTACAAGTACATTGAATTGAATGTGCGAACAGAATATTAATCAGACTCCGATTTGCTTGAGGAGGTGGTGTCTTCATCATCATCTTCGCCTACATGTATAATTATATTATTATCAATAACAGAATCAATCCTGATATCTCGGTCTAACAAAAGCCGGGTAATCAAATAAAAACAGATCGAAAACACTTGAAAAACGTGGTCTATGCGCACGAAACGACAACGGACGACTGTTCTAGCGTCACAAAATGGCGGCCCATAACGCCATTTGGGGTTATCATTTTTAATCTAAGTATAAAAATGCGGTTTGGTCATAGTTTTATTTTTATATTTCATAAAAGTTATAATTAAGTCTTATAGTCCATTATTTTCCAATTCTTAAAAAGAAAATCAAAACGTATTATTTTATATTATAACTGTATAAGAACAGATTACGATACTTGCCTGTTATTTTTAGCACAGCACTACAAAATATAAACCGCTGACATAACCTTGTAATAGCGCAGTATAGATTTAGAAAAATATTGTTTACCAAGTTATTTGACACTCAGTTTGGCACAAAATTATAACATTCATTGATTATTGATATAATAATGTTGTTTTAATGCTCCTCAATTGTTAAAACGGTAAACAACCAGCAAAAATATTTTTATCGTAACTGCAACGCCATTGCAAAGTTACGTCGTCAGTTCAATCGCGACGTGTCAGGAACGCATTCTCTGAATGGCCGAACTATAATTGTTCCACTAAAGTCATCATTTTTGACATTATGTTCAAAAAAGAATTTAGATGGCACCGTTGTAAAGGACATTGTTCCGGCTCCATACATGTTCTGCCTAAGAACCGTTCGAATGGAAAGTGACTTCTATAAACTCTTAAAATTATATGGAATCCTATGAAATAAGTTTTCACGAACGGACACTTCAGGAAACTAAAATAATTACGAAAAAAGTTAATATTTTGAGGTTATAAATAAAAAATAACCAAGCTTGCGTGAAATATCAGAGTAGTATTATCAAACTACACTATACAAAAAATCAACAATACTATGTACAGCTCTATATGTTCTCTTCTAGATCTAGGAAAAGACTACTCTACTAGATACTAGGAAAAGAGATAGTAAATAGTCAAGTTTAAGATAATTCTTTGACAATGATCATTTTATAAAGTTGCATTTTCTGTCTGTCCCTTTGAATGCTTTAGATCTTTAAAACTACGCAATGGATTTGGGTGCGATTTTTTTTAATAGATAGAGTAGGTCAAGAGGAAGGTTTACACCAAGGTTTTACATTGCCACCGTGCGAAGACGGGGCGTGTGACTAGTTTTCATAAATGCTTAGAATTTTTATGAAAAACAACTACCTAAACGCTTTTGCTTTCAACGTTACGTTTCTTAATATATAGTGAATCCACTTTGGATTTGTGATAAAACGCATAAGTTTCCAAAATGGAAGAGTTCCATTCACCACAATTCATAAATTATCGATATTATTACGATGGAGAATTATTTATTTAAATGATTGTTACTACTTTTATATTAGACAGTTACCTAGCTATCTACATGCCATAAGGCGGGAATCGAACCCGCGGTCTATTACCAAGAAGGCACAGACCATACTAAAAATGTCATTACCACACAAAATAATTTAACAGTTAAAGTAAGGTTTACCAATAACAATGAAAGAGGTTTTCGAGGATGTGCAATAAAAACAATATTTATATTCAATTAAAGGTTTTTAATCATCAATATTTCTCAATAATATATCTAAGAACTGAGCTTTGGTATCTCGCCCAGCTTAAATACCAGATAATAGTCATTATGTGGGCACAACAGCCCACTGTTCTACGCCCAACGATACAATTGCAACAGTATGCCTGATGGTAGGAGCTTCTTACAAAGTACACAATTGCGTCCAACAGTGCATTGCATCTTATTATGCTCGACTGCTTCAGACCAACACGTCGTACATATAAGGTCATGAGCTTCAACCTGTAATAATAAATACAAAAAATCATTAGTAAATATCAAGTAACTTGCAATTGTGGCAATTGATTTGAAAACCGAGAAATTGTGTGCTTATGAAAACATAAGTAGGTAGTAACATTCTTATCAAAATTAGAAAAACACTTTCGTAGACCACTTACCATACGGGGAACAGTCCATTGTTGTATGCAACGAAGTATATCTTCGTTTTCTAATACCAAAGAACCTCCAGCAGATCCACAATTTATACAATATACTATATTCTGCATCCATTGTTGTAATTATAATATAACTAAATTCGATCACAGACAGAGCAATATCCGAAAATGCTAGTAAAATCCAGTTCTTTACACAAAGCCGAGTCTACCAAGTACGCAATCTAATCGGAGTCCGTAATCAAGCCAAAGTTGTTAGAATAAAACCATGAAACCCATAGAAAATCACAAAAGAAACGATAGTCGCAAAGCAATCAAACCAATCAAACTGACTTCTAGCAAACTGACTGAAGTACACCAGTGTTGCCAATTACGAAAACTATAATCCTACTCGAATGCCAAGCTAGAAATTCGCGATTCGCTCAAAACCATCTTAAAACATTATACAGAATACTAGCTTTTTTCTAGCTAGTCAGTTTAGGTATTTAAATGAATAAAGTGTTACCAACTAATTTTAATAACCGACTTCGGAAAGTAGGTTCTCAATTCGATCCGTATTTACCGAAATCCCGAAAACTTCCGAAACTGGCAGCACTGGCTGACGGAAACATTTTATAAGGCATCAATAATTGTGACCCTACTTTTTATTTGGAATTTATTTATTTGAAGTGTCCGTGGAATACTAAAATATGTTTCAAACAATATAAAAATAAATAAAAATTATAGTATAATTTATATTCACATCGGTTCTTAGGCCAAAATTGAACAATGTCCTTTGGCCGAGAACTATTAATTTTCCTTTCATCAAGGTAATAATATAGTTGGATTTTGATGTGGCACGGCAAACTGACAAACACTATTGAAATGTCTATCGAAAAATTACACTTCGTGTTAAAATATGGTGAATTACGGAAAATACACAACTCCATCTGTTGAAATAATAATCCTCTATAAATAATGTATTGTCATTTACCACCTCGCTCCTTTGACAAATTGATGGTGTATTTTATTTACCACAGATGGAGCTACTTTAACCTTGGCTAAACAAAATTTTCATATTTTTTTTTCTTCCGAAGTTACTCATAAAGGTGTGATTTTCTGTGTAAAGATTAATAATAGGCCGATCAACTAATATAAGTACAACATTCAAATGTACAGTTTTGACAAATAGATTGCGTGTCGTAATATTTTACATCTTGAATTCACAAAATTAATCATATCTTTTGATAGAGTGAATCGATTTCGATGAAACAAAAACTAAGTAATACCCCAAGTTACGTAGAATTTTTGTATATAAGCATTGTCTGCATTTAATTCGTAGATTTTACGTGAATCCCGAACAAACAAGCAGATAAACAGACAAACAGACAAAAATGATGGAAATGGGTTCTGTTAGTTATCCTTTAACATGCTGGCTATTTTTTTTGTCAATTTCTTCAATGTACAAAAATTACTTTTCTACAGATTTATTATATGTATAGATTTAACAAATGTAATTTATATGTTGAAAAATAAATAAATGATAATAAAAATCTTTCTTACCTGTCAGCATCAAAAGAACATAAATGACATCCAAACGTTTCCTTCACTTCTCTGATGGCTGTTATACCGGTTGAATGGGACACTGAGGGCTCGGCCTTAAGACCTTTGGAGGTACACTCACTGGCTATAGAAGTATCCTAAAAAAAATATGATAACTGTTACCTACACACCTAGAATTTACATAAGACTCTTGGATGTATCTTTCATGAACATCCTTGGCAGTTGTTACGGGTAGAAGCCAGAAAGTCTAACAACCAGTTTTACCTAGGGGTTGCACGGGTAACTAACTGGGTTAAGGAGGATGTAAAACACTGGTACTCAGAAGCATTCCGGTTAGACTGGAAGTTGACTCCAACGTAGGTGAGAAATGATGACATAAGAATCTTGGATCCACCAAAGTTGGCATGTCAATAGGAAGTTTAAAAAAATTTTCAAACTCATCATCAGCCGTTCCTACTAGTAGTCCCACTGCAGAGTTACGGACTCTTCTCAGACAGAAAAGAAATGAGCATAAATCAACAGGTGTGCTCAATGTGACCGATAATGTATATGTTGTTAGGTATATGTTGACTAAAAGCTTCTTATAATATTATCTAACTAGCTTCTGCCAGCGACTTCGTCCGCGTTAGATTTGGACTTTGTACAAAGAGAGGCTATCGAGAGTTAAACGTGTTATTGTGAGCCAACCATAAAAGATAGACATACACTGTCAAGGTATATTTTTTTTTACATAATTTTAAGGAGAACATTTCCGTCATACATTGTTTCTGTGTAGCTTTAACCATTAAGGCTGCACACGCGACGGAAGCATAAAAAATGGAGTAACTTCTCCCGTTTTCCCAACATTTACTTTCACTGCTCTGCTTCTATTGATCGTAGCGTGATGAAAAGTATCCTTTAACCTGCCCAGGAGTACAAAGAATCATTGTACTAAGTTTCATTGAAATCCGTCAAGTAGTTTTCGTTTCCATAACGAACATACAGACAGACAAAAATTTTACTGATTGCATTTTTGGCTGAAAAAAACTATCAGGTCATTAGTAATCACCCCCTGATAGTTTTTTTTGGAAATATATTCAATGTACAGGATTGACCTCTCTACAGATTTACTATAAGTATAGATAGACCAGGGGCCCGATTCTCCTAATTTTACTTAAGCGGCATACGATTCACGTTCGACTCGATTCGACTGAGATCCAATCCCGACTCTACGATTGAAGCGTATGTGGCATTCCGCTATTTTTTCTTTGAAATAAACGTTTTTATCCTTTTCTGTCATTCAATAATGAATCATTTTGTCTGCAAATGATTTACGATTGCAAAATGATTGTACAGCAAACTACCGTATAGACCAAAATCACCAAAATAGCAGACCAATCGCACAACAATCGAATGTCAATCGAATACGATTGGTCTTTTATTAGTAGCAGAATGCCCGATATGGCTAAAACTGCTATTGCGATCATATTGCGATTCGATTTTGACATTATTAACTTAGGAGAATCGGGCCCCAGGTAAGAAGTAACTGGGTGAGTTATTTCGGACACACTACACATTATTACTGTTCTCTTACCATGTTCATACTCACAATACCACTGCCTTCATTCAAGTTCGCGTCAAAGTTCTCCTCAGGGTGAGAGAACAGCGTCCTACTGCGACATATGCGCGCGCGCAGCTTGTCTAGCAGCCGCGTCGCTGATGATGTTCGACCTATCACTGTGGATTATAGTTTTATTACAATGTAAGTTTGTGTGAATTAAGAGTATTTTCTTAGTTCTTTAACTACGTCGCCTTTTAATGAGTTGTCTAATAATATATTTAAAGTGTTATTTATATGCAGGACCTTGAGACATCTGTCAAAGATTGGTCTTGATTAATTGTTGCTTAGTGCTTGGGCTTAAAAAAATGGCCGGATTAAAACGAACTGAACGAAATGGCGAACGAGAGCGTAACTTTCCTCGTCTCACGAGTAAGTAAAGTAGGTATTCACGGGGAACACATGTTAATGTCGGCCTGACCCCTGATCTCTCTCCGGTGGTGTCGGTTTGCCATCGGGCTATGAGAGTGAAGGAATAGTGAGTGCACTTGTGTCTACGCAAATGCTTGTGCACTGTATTAATTATTTTCTGCGCAGCTGGCTGATCTCCTTATATGAGAACAGCGTGGACGATAATCAGCACTTTGCACCTACCAATGCTATCTCCCTGCCACCCAAAAGTACACTGGTAGAGAATGCCTAAGGCGTTAAGTCCGCCATTGTACTGTATGTGCAAGAACTATTAAAAAAATCGGCTGGGACGCCATTACTAACACTTAGTTCCTTTATTCTTGTTGGAGTAAGTGGAGCCCAGTGTAGAACCTCTGGGTACTGTGTTACATTTCTCCTGAAAGTAATCATAGAAATTATAAGTGAAGCTAATTAAAATTAATGTTAAAATAAAATTCGCTCCAATTAACAGCATTTTTGAAGTAACTTATTTAAGAGGACGAATTGGAATTTTTGGCGCCAAGGATCTCAATTTTTCTCAGTAAATACAAAACGGATCAAAATACAACTTGGTTACCTGAAAGTTCATGATATAAACCTTATTTTGTTAGACGTCAAAACATGATTAGGTAACTTTTATAACAGAGAAAAATATATCAAACATACCTCTTTTTAAAAAGAGATTCACATATTATGGGCAAACGGGACCGATTTAAGCCTCTTAACTTTTATAGTAGTTGAGTATATACATACTCTTTAAAATTGTAGAAGGAATTTTTATCAAATTATCATTTCTAAATAATAAAATTACAAAACCATTTTGTCGCTTACGACTTTTAGTTATAAGCTAGCGCGCGTATTGTTATCCTCGCCCCGCTCAGACACTCCGACCCCTTTTGGCGCCTTAGATGCGCGTGCCGGTTATGGAATTATTGTTGACCAATTCGTCGCCTTAATCAGCACACCCAGAAGGGCTCTTTAGAGCCCAAACATGTCGCAGCTGCAAGATTGTTGGCGTGCTAGCGCGGCCATAGCGCGGTACAGTGTGGGCTCCAGAAGGAACAAGATGGGCTTTAGTCGGTAACAGTCTGTCACTCCCTCACGCTCTGCACCCACATGATGGCCCAACAAAAAAATTTTGCTTCTTGAATCCTTGCGCATTTATTCCTACAGATCTTGTCTAGAAGATTTACATGACAGAGTGTAGCTAGTTACATATTGAATACAATTCTAAAGTTATTTAATGGATTAATGGACGGATGCATAAATGTAGGTATTGTCTGGCCAATAAAAAAAGCTACATTATTTTGAGAGTGTGTCACAAGCTGCAAGTACTAGGTAAACCGCTGGAAGTATCTACTCAGCAGAAAGTTATTATTAAAATGTCACTAACCATGACCAGCCTAGCCGCCTTGTTGATATCAGAACTGTCTTTAGTCTCATGATGCAGTTGCCGGTGCATCATCAGCGCACTCTCGAACTGCGCCGTGAAAGTGCATTGCGAGC
Organism: Helicoverpa zea; assembly: GCF_022581195.2. Classification (NCBI taxonomy): domain Eukaryota; kingdom Metazoa; phylum Arthropoda; class Insecta; order Lepidoptera; family Noctuidae; genus Helicoverpa; species Helicoverpa zea. Next base: position 2,890,350 of record NC_061478.1, read on the forward strand.
AGCTGTAAATAAACGTACATAAAGTTACATATAGATATTTATATATAGGCTACTTTACGCCCGCGTCCCGGGGAAACTTCTTTCCGTAGCCGGATAGTGACAAAAACTACCCCGGGCTTAAGCTATCTCCCCTCTAATTTTCAGCTTAAACGGTATACCCATTCTTGAGTTATAAAATGTGTGAAACTACCACGACTTTGTTATACATATTATATACCTATACATACATATATAATAAATAACTCTCAGACATAAAATGTTGACCGTACCGGGTATCGAACCCTGGACCATCAGTTGGGTGACCATTGCGCCCACGAGGTCTTCATTTCGAACTTTTACTCGATTAAGATTAGCTCCTCATAAAATGTTCATAGTTTTATTCGTATTAATTAGACTAATTAACGCTTAGAAACATATTTTGGGCAGGCGCTCTTTTATGCTCTTATTTTTAAAATGCATCTTTATGAAAGAAGCGAATTTGTTAACCGACTTCCCAAAAAGAAGGAGGTTCTTTTATGTTATGTTTCTGAGGGCTTGATAAACTGAAGGGCCCGGCTGTCATTGAACATCTTTGGCAGTCGTTACGGGTAGACAGAAAAAGCCAGTAAGTCTGACAACCAGTCTTACCTAAGGGTATTGGGTTGCCCGAGTAAGTGTGTTGAGGAGGTCAGATAGGCAGTCGCTCCTTGTAAAACACTGGTACTCAGCTGCATCCGGTTAGACTGGAAGACGACCCCAATGTAGTTGGGAAACGGCTATGCAAATGATGAATATAGTAGGGAAGAAAGTTGCTCTCAACTGAAATTGTTTTAATTTCTTACCAATGCGTCATTTCTATAAATTAAATAGTTAAAAATTATTTTTGTAAACCTTCAAAATAACGTTTTCACTATGACAGAAATAGGTACTGAAAGTGACATTTAGTAAGTCCATAATAGATATCAAGATGTGTGAGAATAAACAATATTATATTCTATGACGATCTCGTTGGTCACCATACTGCCGAACTGATAGTTCCAAGTTCGATCCCGGTTCAGTCTACATTTGTGTGATGAGTATGCTTGTTGGCTGTGGTTTGAGTGTCGTAATATTTATTCATAAGTATAAATATGATGCGGGTGAAACCTCTTCCGAAGACACACTTAGCCTGAGCAAGAACTAGGGATTCTTATAAAAATGCGAAAGTAACTGTCTGTCTGTTACTCATTCACGTCTAAACCACTGATAATAAAGTTTGGTACAGCGATAGAGTTGACCTTGAGAAAGGACATAGGACATAGTTTTTATTCCGGACTTTTCAAGAGTTCTCTTAGAAACGCGATATCACCGAACTCGACGTGGGCGAAACTGCGGGCGGAAGCTAGTTAGCCTATAAAGCCTAAACATTGATATAAGTACTTTGTACAATATCTATGAGCCTAACTAAACGAAACTAGTACTCATAGTTATTTCATTCAAAAAATCGTTTCTGAAGTTTTTGACAACAACAGGCTGATACTGTAATGCTTTAAATTATCGTATCAAGTATTCAAGTCTCCTTTCTTTGTGGTTCACCGTGACATTTTACCTTCCGCGTGTTAAGAATGTGCTTACAACAATATAGTGTCATATTGAGCAACTGTGGGGTCCGTATCTAAATTATAACGAGGCCCCTTAAACCTCAAAAAGGAAATAAAGTAGTTGTCTGCTAAAAAGAAGTCAATTAGCGAAAAATAACTATTTTGGTAGCATATTTGAATCCTTTAGTTAGAACTATCTGCTTTTTAATGGTTTCACGCGCGTCCTAGGACAATCACTCACTGCCTGTACCGGGATAAAATATAGCCTCTGTTACTCGGGAAGAGTGTAGCGCCCCAACAGTGGAATACATTTTCAAAACGGTTCATTCAGCAGTTTTTACGGTACCGCACCCGGATTATAAGGCCTTCTTGATAAGTAGGCTACCCTATGTAGTCGGAAATGGACCAGTAAATGCTCGCCAATGGATCCTGAGATTAGCGTGTTCAAACAAATAGCTTTACTTCAGCTTTATAATATCAGTATAGATTTAAGTTCGAAGAAACCTGGACTATAAAGTCTGAAATCACCAACCCGCATTGAGCAAGCGTGGCGATTAACGCTCAATCCTTCTCCGTGTGAGAGGAGGCCGCAGCCCAGCAGTGGGACGAAAAAAAACTAAATAATTTAAGTCCATAGGCAGTTAGGTAGCATTGTTTCTTAAAAACCAGTGAGTTTTGTCCAGTAGGCCAAGGCGTGTTTCACACGCTTTCAAACCTTTTGCATTGTGTTAGAGCTAACAGTAAATTACTCTTGATTGCTTAAATCTAGCTTCAAAATCTTGTAGTTATTTAGTACTAGCCGTTTTCCCGCGGTTTCACCCGCGTCCCGTGGTAATTTCTGCCGGTATTCGGATAGAATATAGCCTATGTTACTCAGGAAGAGTGTAGCTTACTGACAGTGAAATCTTTTTTTTAATGGATTCTGCAATTTTACAGCATTTAGGATACAACAAACAGAAAAATGTTTGATCTATAATACAGACACTATTAATATAGACTGATAAAGGAATTTTTGTATTGCCTGAACGGCGAACGCTCTGATATGAAAAAAGTAAGACTTTTTACCGAGGAAAATCATACATAGACCAGCGGGGCCCACCAGGGCCGAGGCCTACCGGAACTGCGGGATTATTCGCACGCGTTACCACAGGAACATGGTGGGTTTCAGTGAGCAGTAAGTCTGTCACTCCCTCACGCTTCTAACGCACAGCTGGAAGGGTCACTTGATGATTATTTTCAATCAAAAAAAAAGTAAGTCTGCGAAGTAGTTCCCGCGGTACACGGGTAAAACTGCTGGCGGAAGCTAATACCTACCTACATTACAACATTGAGAACAAGATGTCAATGCACTCTATTGTTGATACAGAACTTAGAAGCTTAACTTACATCTACAAACTATGTTAATATCTTAAGTAGTTTCTTAGTAAAAGATAAGATAAAACTATACAATCCTGTGAAGTTAGCTTTGTGATAAGAGGCTTAAAGGACCCCGTGACTAATGTATGCTTAATTACATCTGTTACTGTTACAGCCTTTTTTATCGTCCCACTGCTGGGCTGCGGCCTCCTCTCACACGGAGAAGGATTGAGCATTCATCACCACGCTTGCTCGATGCGGGTTGCTGATTTCAGACTGTAATTTGTTTTTTGTTTTGTGTGTGTTTGTTTGAGACTGTAATTTGACTGTGTGTATTTGTAATTACATCTATTTACACTAATATTTGTAAAGAGGAAACGTTTTTTTGTTTGCACCCTAAAGGCTCGGAAACTACTGAACCGCTTTGAAAAGTTCTGTCACTGTTGGAAAGCTACACTCTTCCCGAGTAACATAGGCTATATTTTATCCTGGTATGGACAGTAGTTGCCACGGGATGCAGGTTAGGGTGCGTCCACATCTGGCGAATGTGCCGCGAATGTGCAGCTCGCGAGCCGTTTGCGACCTGCCCGCGAGCTGCGCGCGTGCATTTTTGTTCGTGCGCCGCTTCTGCGCCGCCCGCGCGCAGTTCGCGCGCGACCTAAGCGCCGTACGCGATCAGCGCGCAGGCGGCGCGCGACGTCTGACATCTTCGATAGTACTGAGCCAGTATACGGAACTGTAAGGGCGAGAACTGAGTGCGCGCAGATCGCGCGCTCTATACGAGCCTTGCATGAGTTGCGCTAAAGAGGCACACCAAACTATTGCAGTGACTGCACGCGCGCAGCTCGCAGACAGCTCGCAATCGGCCCGCGTGCTGCGCATTCGCGGCACATTCGCCAGATGTGGACGCACCCTTACACTTCGGGTTAAAGGCTAGTGTTTTCTAAGTAGGATGCACGGATGGTACATGATTATCTAAATGAACGTTTTACAATGAACAATAATTTTTGTTTCTGTTAATAAGTTTTCATTGACAGATGATTGAAATAATTGCTTTAAAATGAAACTTTGTTACCAAAAAATTAAACCTATTTCAATAATTAAATATACCTACCTAAACCCTTCTCTTATGTCTGACAAATACTATGCTGAAAACCGCATCAAAATCGGTGCAAACAGCCAAACTTGAGATATACCTAATACGTACGGTCACACAGAGAACCTTTTTTTTAAGTCGGCTAAAAACAGACGTTTATTGTTTTTATTAGTTTTCTCCCTAGTGATCTGAATATAAAGTTAATCATTGAACTAGTATTGAAGTTTCTGCATATAAAATGCATATAACTAGTAGCATATAACGTGTAACGTACATATATTTGTATCCGTTACAAACCTTTGCAGTTTATGCAACGCTAGGACGAAGCTACCTGCATGCCACACCGTTTGCCACCTGTCAGTGTTGCCAAGTTAGAGCGTCACCCCTGTTTGTGGGTGAAGTTGTGATTAATGGGAATGTTTTGTGTAAATAAGTTTGCATTGATAGACGATTGAAATTATTTTTAATTTAATAAAGTTTCCAATTTCCTAATTTAAGGTGTATAATTTACTATTCAGTCCTGCTTACAAGTATCATTATAAGTTTATAAGTACATCTAGGTATCTGGATACTATACTAAGTTGAGTTCCTATAACCTATTATTGCAATAGATAAAACGCCCTTATCATTTGCTTATCTTTTTCCCAACTATGTTGGGGTGGACTTCCAGTCTAACTGGATGCAGATGAGGACCAGTGTGCTACATGGAGCGACTTCCTATCTGACCTCCTCAGCCCAGTTACCCGGGTAGTTTTTCATACGTTTAATAAATTATTTTTCATAAGTTCACTCATCTTACTTCGATTATTTATGGAAGCTAATATTTAATAACTGACCGTCTGGACAAAGATTTGATTCAGACACTAATAAAACTTGTTCTTTAGTACTAGACAAATTTGCGACAAACTGCCAGCTATTTGCTCATTAACTAGTGTAGGTAAATGCCCGATGAAATGGCTGCAAAAACATGTTATTTATTACAGAATCAAAGATAAGTTAACTATGTTGCATCTAAATCATAACAAAATATACATTATCAATCTTAGTTCACCTATTACTGATAACTATTTGTTTTCCGTGGCTTCACCCGTGTCCCGTGGGAACTACTGCCCGTACCCAGATAAAATATAACCCATGTTACTCGGGGATAGTGTAGCATTTCAGAAGTTTGCAAATCGGACAATTTTGGGTCCAATGGGACCTCCAGGCAAATAAACAAATAAAAAATGTTTCCTCATTATTATAGGTATTAGTTCAGACAATTATCGATTCTCAGTAAATTAATCAACATTATAACCAATAATTAACTTATCAACACATAGGAACATAAACGTGTGAAATCTTCATATTTTTTTCTCCCTTTAATGTCATTCAATTATGTATTTTTTATTCGTTTTCAAAACGATAAAATAGTCTTTGTACGAGTTCTATCACGATTATGATTAAATACAAAAATCTATTTTCTCTCAATAAACAGAAGAGCACACGATTTTGCACCTTACAGTTACTACATAAGGGAGTCTGTCATTTTTCTTATCTGCATTCTTACGTTGGTTTACAAGCAAAACCTTCTTCGTGGGCTGGTAACACCGCATTGAATGTGAAGTCAGTTGTGTGCGGGGGGTCGCAAGCTACGCCCGTCGAGTGCCTTACTATACCTCAATTTCGACACGCCAACAATATTTTTCATTGTAAAACAAATAAATAATACTGACACACTAATTGTAGTTACTAAACAAACTTACCTGTGAGTTGCTCGAGCTAATTTCTATAAAATAAACTCGTAAAAACTGGTTCAAACTATAGGAAGTTTATAACAGTTATATAAAAGTTGGTTTTCTTTTACAAGTTTTAAATAAGGTAGACACTGAGTTTTTTTGTGTGATTTCTGTAAAAGTTCTTTACTTTATTGTTGTTTTCAAGTGGTTTTTTGACGTGAAATCAACGACAATTGATACAGGTGAGTGTTTTTTTTTTTAATCTAGAGCGGTTTCGTCAGCTTTCTCTCTTGTAGGTTGGATATTTATGTCTTACTTTTTACTAGTTAACTACTTATACACCGTCGATGCAAACTTAACTAAAGTCTGTTTACTTAACTGACTTCTGCATATAAATATTGAGTAATCATTTGTATAATCAACCGGTTTTTTGTATAACTAAACATGCGTGTTTTCGACGAGAGATTGGCGTGCAAAAGTCTATGTAGATAGGTAGGTGGGTAATTATTTTTAGAAGGCTTCGCTTCCGGCAAGGGGCCCACGGCAGTAAAAACACATAAAAACAACAACGATTTATCATGACACAAAAAACAGCCATTGGAAATACAAGTCGTTACTCATTCGCCAAGTTGTACTAACTTAAGAAAAAAGTTTGGAAGGTGATTGAAACTCCGCCCCTAAGACGACCCACTGACCAAAACCTTTTTGAATACTGGCCAGAAATTCGAAATGTCACTAACTTTCTTGTCATAGACAAAAAAAAAACAAAATCGTTAATGGCTGCATATTAAATCGGTTAAAATCAAATAAATCTTAAAATATAAAACAGCTTTGTTAGTAACCGGTCAAATCTAGATGTCCTAACTGTAATTTACAGTTATTCTAAAGAAAATTAATGAGAATTCACAACTTCGAAATATTTGTTGTTCGTCTGATGACCAAGCATTAAAAAATATGCCGACAGTTTTAGAATTTCGAATAGGTACTGTCTTCTAAAAAACGCTTGCCTGGGTAACTGGGTTGAGGAGGTTAGATAGGCAGTCGCTCCTTGTAAAACACCGATACTCAGCTGCATCCGATTAGACTGGAAGCCGACCCCAACATAGTTGAGAAAAGTCTAGCCGAATGATGACTTCTAAAAACCTTACCAGCCATTATAATAGTACAAAAGAATTCTAGAAAACACTATTCTTTTTTCAAATTACGCGCCGTTCTAATGTTTTTGTTTTCATCGCCGCCATTTTATGAGTCACATTTACTGTGACTGTCAATTTGTGGTGAAAACTTAAATAGGTAGTTAGGTATTGCAATATAATGGTAGGTTGCCAACCCATCGGTTGCCTACCGGCTTTGCGGTTACTTTTCCCTGCGTATTTATGATTGACTTGGAATTATAAATAGCTGGGTAGGTCATTGCAGAAACTGAGAATCTTGAGACTACCTAGTAACTCTCTCTGTTTGGGTTTCATGCCAGAGATTTGGTAAGTACACAGATAGTAAGGAGCCCAAGAAAGGACATAGACTACCTACTTTTTATCCGAGTACCTACTGGAAGTACTTGCCTGGGGACTGAACTGGGGGAAAGCTAGCTCAATACAATGCTTACAACCTACTTAAAGTTTTTTTTTCTGTTTAATTACGTTTCTTTGCTGCTGATTCGTTCCTAAAACCCTAAGGCCGTCAGGCGGATTTGAGAAAACTCTGACACTAGGGCTTCTTACGTAAGGAAACATTAGTCACATAATAACATAAATGTAGCCTATACAGTTACCATGGCAACAAGTCATTAATCAAACGACCAAAATACCAATATGGCTTCTACAATCAAAGAACGCAACAAAGAAATGATTCCCTACATAACAAAAGCGAAACCAGAAGAGCCACTGCCAATGTGAATAATTGAATAAATCATAAAGTAAATGCATTTATTTACATGCTGTTATAGTCAGTAGTTAATGCTTTTCATCGCTTCCTGGTTATACATCTTTAATACTCTTTATTACCTGATTCTTAATCTGGCTTTCATCATCATCATTATCAGCCCCACTGCAGGACACTGTTACTGTCACAGCCTTTTTATCGTCCCACTGCTGGGCACAGGCCTCCTCTCGCATAGAAAATCTGCAACCACGCTTGCTCAATGCAGGTTGGTGATTTCAGACTATAAGTCCAGGTTTCCTCAAGATGTTTTCCTTCATCTTTTATCAGTCATTGGTGTCTAAGATATACTTAGAAAGTACATACAAACTAAGAAAAGTCGCATTGGTACTACTCAGATGACACAGGATATTATTTATCGAGGCTCAATTTTATATTATAAACAATTGGATTCCCGTTCGTCATACTTAGACCCTTGAACTAAAGAATGAGCATATAATTATAAGCATTATTAGGTTTTATTTACTTATTTGATTAGCCTCATCCATTTTCTTATTTATTTCGTATTGTTCATGAAAAACAATGCCTGCTTAGGTCAAAGGTTTATAGAAAGGTATTTCAGAGTAGAATATAACATTTCTATTGATATTCCTGAAATAATAATATAGATGGATTCTTTCATGTAAGTATTTCATCATTTCATTCATCTGCGTAGCCTTTTCTCAACCATGTTGGGGTCGGCTTTCAGTCTAACTAGATCTAGTTGCGTGCCAGTTTTACACAGAGCGACTGCTATCTTACCTCAACCAAGTTTTTAAGCAACCCCTTGAACTAGTCTTACTGGTTCTAAGACTTTTTTGTGGCTTCCGACTACCAAAGATATGCAACAAAGCCGGGGTCCACCAGTTTAATGTCCCTTCCGAAACTTTTCTAAGCAAGATGGTCACTCATGGACTTATTTTTGGATTGCTTAACTTACTAGATAATAGATTTATAGACTCGTACAGCTTATACTCACGAGTTCCTAATATCCAATTTTACAGACTTTTACCATTTCAAAGGTCCCCCGTTTTTCCCAAACAAATTCTCATCAAATACTGCAACTAAATTGAACATATTTGTGTCCCCTATAATTCTAAACTCTTACCTCTAAAGAACATAATATACTCATCACTGGCTGACATCTTAAATTACAATCAGCTGGCCACAACAACAAAATAGCTAGAACCCACTTAACGGTAAACTGGAATTACTGCGAACGTGCGCAAGAGACGGACATATAACTTAACCACGGGAGGGAAAGAGACGACGAATTGCCGCCATGGAGTCGAGTTGAAACTGTCATCTCCGGTTGTTTCACTGATGTCATGATCTTAGTTATAGAGGGACAGGATCTATTCATTTTTGTGGCCAATTTACTAGATGTTGAAGGATTTTTTGGTCTATATTTGGATGATTCTAGAAAGGTATGCACAGGATTTAAGTAAGAAGATTTAACTTGTTAAGTTTAAAGCCTGAATAATCGTCATGACGTAGGTTCCAAATCAAAGCAAATCGTTTATTTGTGAGACACAGGTATAAGTCTTAAATAAAAATATGTTCATGCCGTGATCCGCTATAGAAGGCATACCATTCCAATATGATATGATGATCCATCACTGTTTTTCGATGAGAGATTGAAATACCTAATTAATATGAATCTAAGTCTTTCAATTTGCAATAGCAAAACCACTATTGGATCCGTTATTGAACTCTGCAGAAAATAACTATCCAATAAATAAAAGATTTATTAACAGCTAATCGTTGCCAATATTAAGGCGACGAATTGGTCAACAATAATTCCATAACCGGCACGCGCATCTAAGGCGCCAAAAGGGGTCGGAGTGTCTGAGCGGGGTGAGGATAACAATACGCGCGCTAGCTTATAACTAAAAGTCGTAAGCGACAAAATGGTTTTGTAATTTTATTATTTAGAAATGATAATTTGATAAAAATTCCTTCTACAATTTTAAAGAGTATGTATATACTCAACTACTATAAAAGTTAAGAGGCTTAAATCGGTCCCGTTTGCCCATAATATGTGAATCTCTTTTTAAAAAGAGGTATGTTTTATATATTTTTCTCTGTTATAAAAGTTACCTAATCATGGTTTGACGTCTAACAAAATAAGGTTTATATCATGAACTTTCAGGTAACCAAGTTGTATTTTGATCCGTTTTGTATTTACTGAGAAAAGTTGAGATCCTTGGCGCCAAAAATTCCAATTCGTCCTCTTAATATCTTTTGCCGTCAATACAAACATAATTTTCCATGTTTATTATACTCTAATCATAAAACATATTTTATCTTTAGATTATTTTGACCTACTTGACCTAAACTATGAAAGGTATGGACAGCTATCGATGGTGTAACATACTCTTGTAAAAGGGTAGGCAATTTTAGCAGAGTTCTGGGACCAAAAGCCGATGATAGTTTTTAATAAACAGTTCTAAAATTAATGCTATTTAAATAAGTATCAAAGGCTAAGATGATCATAATCTTTTGAAAAACTCACACTAGAAACTCTGGGTCTCCAATATCCAAGAATTTTGAAGTGGGGAAGATATAATCTACTCATTGAAGTGTTAATGGACTCAACTGTCAAAAAAGAATCAAGATCCAAAACAGTTTAAGTTATGGGCAATGTTGGAGATCGTGAAGATTTCAGTAATCTAATCGTAATACCTAAGCGGAGTTAGCATATATTTATATAGCATACATTGTTCGAAAGAGTTACCGCAGCTCTGGTACACAAAGGACAGAAGAAGGAACATGATGAATTTTAGTCAGTAAGAGTATAACAAAAAAAATTGAAGTTAGCAAAAATCTGTATGTAGGTACATATTAATCTAATTCAGACGTGGAAACGCAACAAGCTTAGGTACGGTAGACTGCACATCAGTGGTAACTGTCATGCACCTTAACTCAATAGTAAAAATAAGTACAATTTTCCTATAAAACTATTACCACTGACCTGAAGTTGACTGTATTTACTTTCGCATTTACAAAGTCAATAAATATAGTAAGGTTAACATAACACTAAAATCAGCTAAACTCAAACTAACGAAAAGCCCAAAGCAACAAAGTTAAAAGCCAATTGAGTGCAATACTCAATGACGTGACTCTCACCGCGAGTCCTGCATACACATACTTTAACTATGAGTCATCACTAGCTTTGTGTACAAAGGTTTAAGTTAAAGCTTAAAGCTTTTGCTTCTTGAAATTTGTTGTTATTTTGTAAGGATGTTTGTTTGTTTCGAACGTGTTTTTAGATGCCCCATTTATCGAGAGGATGTAGGCTACTTTTTGTATGGGCACAAGAAGTCCATCCTTACACGAACATCGGTATATAGCTGGTATTGAAATAAGATGTATTTCAACGTTTGTAGTATGTTCAACGACTGGAGATCTATCTAAAAGGTAAACGAAGTACATCTTTTATGAAATTCCATCATTATAGTTCGGCCATTCAGAGAATGCGTTCCTGACACGTCGCGATTGAACTGACGACGTAACTACATTCATTGATTATTGATATAATAATGTTGTTTTAATGCTCCTCAATTGTTAAAACGGTAAACAACCAGCAAAAATATTTTTATCGTAACTGCAACGCCATTGCAAAGTTACGTCGTCAGTTCAATCGCGACGTGTCAGGAACGCATTCTCTGAATGGCCGAACTATAGAATGGAATTCTCGTCTATGACATACATTATCATCTGCTTTGCCTTTTGCCAAACTATTCTTAATTTCAGCTGAGTAGGTGTTTTACATAAATAGACTGCCTACCTGACCTCCTCAACCCAAAACCCGGGAAAACCGATACCCCTTGTAAGACTGGTTATCCGACTTTCTGGCGTCTGACTACCCGTAGCAACTGCCAAAGATGCTCAAATGACAGCCAGGACCAGGACAACTCATTATGATTGATATGATGGACACAGGCCTCAAACCGACCATGACAAACTCATATACTTCAAACAAAGCGAGTTGATTAATCGATCAAATCATTCATAAGCAAACCAATGATGATATTCAGTCAATAATTACCAAGATTATATTGCTTGCATGCAATTGAGCTGTGTATTTAGAGTTTTGACCTCTATGATAACCATTTATTTCTAGGCAAGGTCGGTATAGCCCAGATTGTGGTGTGATGCGTTAAAACATTGACCTGAGTATATTATTGTTTCTGTTTTACATGACTTCATTTGCGAGCATATATTGTCTGTACTTCTATGTCAATACAAAATAATAATGAGAAAAAAATGTATTTGTTTGTACTGAAATGATTGGACCGATTTAAAATTATTTCACTGTTGGAAACCTACATTATTCTTCTTCAATTTAAGAGCCCAGCCCAGCATTTACGCCTATCTAGCACCAACTCCTGAACTTCCTTATACGTCACAACCTTCACCTTCTATTCAATTTGCTTGATGTAGCTGTACCTTGGACGACCCCTTCCCCTCTTTAATTCGACTTTCCCTTCCACGATGTTTTTGATAAAATCGTCGTGACGTATAAGGTGTCCTATCATTTTTCCTCTCCTGTTCTCTATGTTATGGACTAGTAATTGTATTTTATACCTACATTATACCCGTGTAATATAGGGCTATGTTTCCCCAGGGGTAGCGAGTGAAGCCACGAAAAACTAGGATTTTATATGTTAGTGTTAAGACACCAATGACTGACCAAAGGTGAAGGAAAACATCTTGAAGAAAACTGGACTTTACAGTCTTAAATCGCCAATCCACCTTGAGTGCACGTGATGATTAACGCTCATTCCTTCTCTGTATGAGAAGAGGCCGCAGCCCAGCAGTGGGACAGTAATAAGGCTGATGATGTATCGTAATTAATTTGAGTGTAAGCGCCTATTGTAAACTACATATTTTTCTTGATAACGTTGCATTTCAGTGAAATATAATTATTTTAGTAGGAGTTATCTAATAGCAGAAACTCCAACAAACTGTTTACAAATTAACGCTTACATAATAAAAGTAATATAAGATTCAGAATAGCAATTATACATCTCGAAATCTATAAGTAACGTATAACAACTTGTCTTAATCTGTCAACTATAAAAATTATGCAAAACTCGTATTAAATTAATAAAATACTATATACAAAATATATATAAACATAAAACAGATATAAAAGAGCATCGATCAGGCGTCGAAGTATTCCTCCGCATCACTGTCCTCCGGAAACGTGCCCAGAAGACTGGTTGCATTGCCACGTTGAATGGCAATGCTATTTTTATTAATCCTATATTAAAGAGGATTTTTTTTTGTTTGAAAATGCTCCGAAACTGCTGTACCGAATTTAAAAATTCTTTCACTGTTGAAAAGCTACACACTTCCCGAGTAACATAGGCTATATTTTATCCCGGTACGGGCAGTAGTTCCCACGGGACGCAAGTGAAACCGCGGGCAGAAGCTAGTTTAAAATAAATTCATAGCTATACAATTAGCAAGAAGACCAAGGACTATTTGAATACAGCAACCTTTTAATTTAAAACCAAACGCATTGAATAAATCATGCAGATTACTTCAAATGCTATGCACGACCTACTCAAAACTGCATTTAATGTACCCTAGTACTTAAGAGAATGCATATTGTTCAGCAATTGCATAATATTTGACTAATTTTGACTCAGAAACTAGGTCATGTCTTTACAATTTGGTATAACAGTCATCATCAGCCTTTTTAATGTCCCACTGCTGGGCTGCGGCCTCCTCTCACACAGAGAAGGATTGAGCGTTAATCACCACGCTTGCTCAATGCAGGTTGGTGATTTCAGACTTTATAGTCCAGGTTATTTCGAGATGTTTTCCTACGCCTTTAGTCAGTCATTGGTGTCTTAGATATTCTTAGAAAGTAGATACAAACTTAGAATTATATTGGTGCTTGCCTGACCTGGAATCAGACCAACATTCATACATTACCTTTGCTTTATTTACCCACTAGGCCAGCACGACTTTTTCAATTTTGTCTAACAGCAGTAAAAAGAAAAATGGACGACCTAACACAAACAGCGAAAGTCATAGACAATCAGAGAAAGCGCAATTGTCGTACGCCATTACGCTTTTGAGACTGACCAATTACGGGTCACGGTTAGTTTGTTAAACCAATCACGTGCGTCGAAAGTGAGTAGCGCTAAATTTGGCGGCACCCGATTGGTTGCGTTTCAAATTTGAATTTCTATTCTTTCTTTTTTGTAGTTTTTAATTGTGGGAACGTTGTTTTAGGCAGCCTTAATAGGACCACCAGTGAATTATGAATGCATGCTACTTTTGTCGTTACGGGTAGTCAGAAGCCAGTAAGTCAGACAACCAGACTTATCAAAGGGTATTGGGTTGCCCGGGTAACTAGGTTAAGGAGGACAGATAAACAGACGCGCCTTGTAAAACACTGGTACTCAGCTGCATCCGATTACACTGGAAGCCGACCCCAACGTAGTTGTGAAAAGGCTCGAGAGATGATGCTACAAAGAGTGTGTTAAGTATGAATGTAAATGGATGGAGAGGCAGAGGTAGACCAAAGAAGAGATGGATTGATTGCCTGAAAGGTGGTATAAATAAGAAGGGAATGGATATCTACGGCTGACAGAGAGGAATGGAAGCGAAAAACATATTGCGCCGACCACAAATAACTTGCGAATAGGGCAAGAAGAAGTAAATATAGTTATAAATTCTGTCTACAGTTTAAATTTCAACCTAACTTTAAACTTGAGACTTGAGTTGTTTTGTTCTTCTGAAGAATGCAGTTTATGTCAATGACAATGCAAAAATATGAGATCGAGACGTTAGATAGCTGGCAAGGCTAGCTGTGAATATGTTTAGGTACAACAAGTTATGGGAATATTTTTATCATTACAACAAGTTATAATATTTTTAGCATGTACCTATATGTTTCTTTTGCTTTGTTAGTTTCAATTCGGTGTATTGTATAATTAATTTTATTTTACATAAAGGTTGATGTTAGTACACTATTTAACTATAACGATAACCAAAACAAAAACAGCAGTAAAATTTTCAAATTGCATCAATTTCGGCTGGTTACGGTTTTGTCATCGTTGTAATTAAATAGTGCAATCCACGCTTCGTATGCATATCAGAAGGCAGTGTCTCTAGTCTCCTTGTAGAATATTGGTACTTAACTATACCCGGCTAGACTGGAAGCCGAATTTTAGATTTAAAAAAATGGGAAAAGGCTAGGCAGGCAGATGATATGGATAGAAGAAATCCCTCAAGGTACTTATTAAGTACTAAGAAAAGGTGTTTATTTTGCACGTAGCAACGATTTCTATACACGATTACTGTAACTCAATTTCTATATTTCTATCGATAAAGCAATGACCAAGAAAGTGGCGATACATAATACCATAGATTATACACTTTCATTCATAGAGATATCAAGTGTCAATCATAGACGAAGCTTGATAGTCTGTGCACGTACCATAGATATAGCTCTATGACACATGCAAGTTTCACTACTCTATATCCGTTCTCATTAGATTATTTACTTTCAATTAAATAATGTGATTGCTTTTATGAGTCACAAACTTAATCTTATTTTTCTAGACTCTATTTTCAGCGTAGGTAATAATGATGACATCCGGTGTGATTATTTTCTGTAAGGAAGAAGGTCGGAGTTTGGGGGAACGCTACTAGTTCCACTCACATACGCCTTCTTTAGAACTTGCCCATTTTTAAATAAATTCACCAATCGATCACAGACAATCTTTGACAATACAAGTTGATTTTAATTTGGCAAAGAACCCGATGGCGATGCAAAGATTCTAACTAGCGCCTCTAGTGTCAAAATTGTGAAGCTGTCTAAGAACGACACATATCCATACAATTTGTGTCAAAATACCTCGCGAAAATATTAAAAAGAAAAAATGACAATTTTTATCGTGACATAAATTGTATAGAAAAGGCTGTCAGTGTAGTTCTTAGACAGCTTCTTAATGTCGTCACTAGAGGCGTGCGCGTAATCTTTGCATCGCCAAAAATATGCCATGTTTTCCTTCCCCTGTGTCTAACCAACTAACTTAGTTGAACTAAGCTACCTTCTATCTAACTACGAAGAAATCCAGCATACTTCATGATGAATTCTAGACAGAATACTATAACGTCTTATATTTCTGCCTTGAACCCTGGTTGCAATGACGATAAGTACTACTCGTTCAGATAGGTCAATACGTTATCGAAATTCCCGACAATTTCTAGACTTTTACTAGGTCTGTTACGATGTATAATTTGTCGGAACTGATTGTAAATATTATAAATAGGAAACAATTCTAAAGGTGCCGAAACTACTGGATAGATTTAAAAAATATTTCAATGTTAGGAAGCTACACTATCCCTAGGTGGCATAGGCTAAATTTTACCCGGGTACGGGAAGTGAAACGCTTGGAAAAACTACAAGTTTGAAGTACAATAATTAGGTATGCAAATAAAAATAAATAAACAGCAATTCATGTGTGAGAGGTGTGGAGACAAAATAGGGAGGCTTTTGCCCAGCAGTGGGACAGTACGGCCTAAAATTAATGTGTAACTTATTATATGTCACTATTTAATAATAACATTACTCATCTCTAACGTACAAAGTTCAAACATACTGCAATGATAAGGATTTCCGAAAAAATAACGCGATTAAAATTAGTTGCAAACAAAAACACGGCGCAATTCCCAGCAAAAATACGCCTCTTCCCCGGTTATCTACAGACTGGGGAAATAGTTTAAAAATGATATTGTTATTTATATTTAGTATGCCCGGGTAAATATCAAGTTATAAAAAACTTAAGTGGTAGGAGCTAAGTAAACGCCAATCTTGTTACGGTTTATTTTGAACAGTTTTAGCTGTTGTTGTGGGTAGTCAGAAGCCAGTAAGTTTGACAACCAGTACCGGGTAACTGGGTTGAGGAGGTCAGACAAGCAGTCGCTCCTTGTAAAACACTGGTACTCAGCTGCCTCCGGTTAGACTGTAAGCCGTCACCAACATAATTGGGAAAAGGCTCGGGAGATGATGATACTGGTAAAAACACGTTGAATAGGCAAATTGATCTAAATATCTTGTTCCGGTTTTGTGGGAATTTGCGTATAAATACACGTTGAGTAATTAAAAGGATTACTGGATACGATACGCCCCTGTTTTGCACGGTTTTACCCGAAATCGTGGATGATACGGCTTGGTACTGCACGATCACTGATGAATACGTCATCAGTAATGCGCCGTGGGCCGGTTTATGCGGAAAGTAGTCAAGAATATTAATATAGATTTATTTTTTTCCTAGAACAGTTCTTTGAATTAATCGAATATATGTTTTAAAAAATAATACAAATGGTACAGTCATTTTTATTTCTATTTACTCGATTTAATTAAGAGACTGGTATAAGGCGTGTTTTTTTTGTAAAAAATGAAAATAACTTTTATTCCTATGAAGAAATATGTAAAAATATTCCTTACATCAGTTTTTTCTTTACATGCTTTAATATAATTGTTACAATAGTAGGAAAATATCAAATCTTAATTAAAGTTATTGTTACAGGATAATTAATCAATCCGTCGTTACTTGCTTAGCCAGATATATTTTACCTAGCTTCCAGGATAAAATACAACATATTTACCAATTAATAAGTAATTAAAATCTTGTTCAAAACGTAGCAGGCATGTTTTTAATTTTTTAATGTTTTCCGTAACTGGGTTGAGGAGATCAGATAGGCAGTCGCTTCTTGTGAAACACTGGTACTCAGCTGCATCCAGTTAGACTGGAAGCCGACCCCAACATAGTTGGGGAAAGGCTCGGGAGGTGATGATGATGTTGGGGTCGGCTTCCAGTCTGACATTGGCGATATTTTATACCGGATACTGAAAGTTGGTTCAATGGGATGCGGGTGTAGCCACGAGAAATAGTTAGTCAACAGTAATTCTATAATGAGACAATTGGATCTACTTGTCAACAATTTCATTGTTATACAAAAGAAGCTTATATTTATAAGTCTCGCTTTCATATTGTTGCGTATTTTATAAACAGTAGCTCACAGGTTAGTAGATCATTGAGGATATGATACTTAGAGCTCTTGTACACGGCACGTTTTTGCCGTGAAAATCTACGGGTAATTCGCCTTGTGTAGGCAGAGGCTCGGCGGTCACTTTCGTGTGAGTTACAACTTATACTATACAAACCGTGCTCTGAACAAGAATATTAAGCAAAAATACAAGGAAAATACTTTTAGAATCGTAGTAATTTCATTTATAAATCGTAAGTAAAAAGTATGATAGGTAAAACCCAAATATAAAAATCGATGACGAATTAACCACTTTTTGGTCATTGAGCCACGCACATAAGGATAATAATTATAAGTAATCTATATTTAAGAGGAAAACGGCTTACATTTTATTTATTACTGTTTGTACGAGTAGGCATCTGTAATAACTTGGTAGATTTCCGAGTACTGTCTTAACGAGGCATAAAAAATAATTAAAAAGAAAAACAGAAATTTTATTAGCCCTTTTAACTATATAATCAGTAAAAAAATAAGGTTCTTCTGTGATGTTAGTTCCTATCATCGGCTTCCAGTTTTACCGGATGAAGCTGAGTACTAGTTTTACAAGGAGCGACTGCCTATCTGACCACTTCAACCCAGTTACCCGGACAACCCAATACCCAATATTCCCGAGTAACATCAGCCTATATTTTGTCCCGGTACAGTAGTTGTCAAGCAAGAATCAACGGGAAAGAGTGAATGAAACAGATGACGCTGAATTTATTTGGTCATATAAAGAGAAACACCCTTTCAAGTCGGTAATTTCTTCACGCATTGCTGATATGAATGTGTGAGTACATATACATACGGTTATAGCTTACAATTGTAGGTTTCCAAGTACCGCCGAGGTATCGCCAAGCGATATCACCGACATGTTTTGTTTTGTTTGACAAATCGTCGCGCGTTTTTGATGACGTATATCAGGTGCTCTTGTTAACCTTTCGTGGAGAGAATAATGCTTTAAGAATGGTGGTTAGTGGTCTGTTTGAGGGTGGATTAAGTAATAAGGTAACTACTGTATATTTATAAGGGTTGTTTCCAATATTTTAACTATCTGTAGCTTACTAAAGATAGGACTTTGAGATTACTTGCATGGGACTAATGTAAAAAATCTGTCTCTAGTCAGCGATTCATCAGACACCTTCTCAGTAGAATATTGGGAATAGCTGTTAAATGGTAGTCTATGGTGGTAATGGTATCCATTATGTAAATGCTTTTTGCCTGCCTCGTTGGTCTAGCTGTCGCAAGTGCGGCTGCTGAGCACGAGGTCTCGGGTTCGATTCCCGAGTCGGGCCGAAATCGCTTTGTGGGTTTTAGAAGACTTTCACAAAGCAGCCCGGAGCCTGGAAGCTGGTGATTGATACACCCGTGCATCGGAGAGCACGTAAATGTCGGTCCTGCGCCTGATCTCTTACCGGTCGTGTCGGATTGCCGTCCCATCGGGTTATGAGAGTGAAGGAATAGTGAGTGCACCTGTGTCTGCGCAAATGCTCGTGCACTTTAATATGTCCTGCGTAGTTGGCTAATCTTTTTACATGAGAACAGCCGCCGTAGCCGATAATCGGCTAGGAGGACATCATCATCATGTAAATGCTTAAAAGTAAATAAAATTCTGCAGATGTCAAGGTCCTGTAAGTATTCAAGGCCTAAATATGTTAAAAAAAAGACCTTAAAAGAAACTTTGATTGACAGATTAATAGACACGTAATCAACAACTTTTTCTTAATACAAGTTGAACATAAATTAACTTGCCGTGCCCATCCGTCGTCTGATTGGCTGTGAATCAGCTGTCTAGTAAATTTTCTACACACTACTCATGTTGAATACTAACTCTGACTTCTTACGGTAACCCTAACTGTGTTTGTCCAACGTTTGCACCAAGAAATTAGCTTTGGTCTTAGTCCTGACACGTGCATCAATGTTTATAGTTGGCGATAAATGTTGGTTTCAAAGTCCAAAGGTTGGTACCAACATTTGAAGTTGCCCTCCTTTCATCAGAAAATTAGCATACCTAAGTCCTGCCACGTGTATTGGATATTGGTTACAAGTTCCAAAGGTTGGTTCAAAACGTTGAAGTCGCCCTTCTTTCCTTCTTTCGTCAGGATATTAGCATAAGTCCTGCTACCACGTGCATCAACATCATAGGTTGGGCATTGGATGTTGGTTTCACGGTTCAAAAGTTGGTTCCAACATTTGGACGCCCTAAGAACCAGCTGCTTAACTCTCTTCAATGTTTTCTTTTTGTAATGTAATATCAATCCGGAAACACGCATAATATGTTTGTCTGTATGTGTTACGTGAACACTTCAAATAGTTATGTATTTGTGTTTGTATGTATACGCCCAACGTTTGGTCAACTTATTAAGTAATATGTTAAGTCGGTCGAAGTAGTGGGAGGGCGAACGATTGTTTTTTTTTGACAATCTCATTTGCACCTGCTACGGCTAGTTTTAGGTACCTAGTTATGGCTATTTATAGGACAGATGAATATCGTGTGTTATGCTTTGGTGGAAGCGAGATGGGGAGGCCTTTGCCCAGCAGTGGGACACTACAGGCTAGATATATATATATATATATATATATATATATATATGCTTTGGTAATGTTTTCTTCAAGATGCTAGAGAAATCTAAAAAAAACTGTAAAAAATTATTTCAATAATACACCTAAAACCTTCTCCTGAGTCTGTCAAATAACTACTGGTGAAAATCGTGCCAGCCAAAAGTGAGTTAATTACACACAAACACATACCTATACATAAATACATATCAGACTGAGAGAGAACCCCCTTTTTTAAAGTCAGTTAAAATGTCCTATCCCTATAGAAAAGGTACAACCTTATGAATGTGAGCATTTTTCCTAAGACATGTTGCTTTGTTAATAAAATCTGACGTCATATTATGATCAGCTGAATCAATTATAACAACTGCTAACAAAGAAGCGAATTAATTACCAAGTCTACAATAACAATATTACCTACATACATAATATGAGAAAAAGGTATCTAGGTAATAAAAATATGACTTATTGTTCGTAGCATCACTTTATTGTAAAGACTACACCAAAATTTTAAAAAGCAAAAACGATAAAAGAAAGTATTTTTTAAGTTTTTTTTCTAATTAAATTATGAGTAAATAAAAACAATACTTTTGAAAAAATAATGAATAATTATTTTTATATAAAATAATAAAAAAGTTTTTTTTTTTAGTTTTTTTACGAATAATTATGTTTATATTTACACAATTTAATATCTCCAAACAACGCAAGCTTCTATCTTAAAATACCATATTTGAAAACCTTATTTGTGCGTCACAATATTTCGCATAACCCCGTCCAATTATCACAAGCACCGTCCACTGCCCATCACATGTTATCTGTACGAACGTCCATCTTTATATTAACATCAATAATATAATCTACGTAGAGAAACTACAGACTCAGTGTTACATCGGACGCCGAACCGACCAGACGCGCGCGCTAAAAAAACAGTATTTACATTTAAAATAAAAGTAAATTCGAGTTTAAACAGTGTTTATTTAGAGTTTAGAAATTTGAAATTCAATATGGCGGAAGGCGACATGCCTTTAGTTACTAGTTATGGCGGCAGTGAAATCGAATTTGGCGCGAACGGATCCAAAGTGACAAGGACGAATTCCAGGTTCGTTTTTTTTTAGTTAATGACATTTCGTTTCAACTGTCATTGTTTTGTTTGTAGAAAAAGTTTTTAATTCGATGGGTTTTTCCTAATTATGTTTGTGTGGTGTTGAAATTGATGAAATAATAATTGTTTTGTAAAGGTTGTATGCTTACTAAAATGACAACGCAAACAAAAACCTTGAATGCTAATCATGTGTTGACTTAGCGAAACTTTGTGTTTAATGTGGATTCTTTGTCTGTTACTTTTTCATCTTTAAAAACAATAGAAATAGAGATTGCATTTAATATTTACACGTATTCTCATGGCGAGTTTAGTAAATAGATGAATGTGGACGTGCACAATCATTCAGAAATAAAGGACAATGTAGTTATATCAAAACAAAGATCGTATAATGAGACTAGCGTCAGTAAATAAACAGAATGCAGACTGCCAACTCATTTTATTATTAATAATGATCGCGTGTATTATTTTGTCTTCTATACTGTGAATAATACTTATCATTTTTCATTAATACCGTACTGTCCAGTTAGGGCGCGTTTTTTTTAGGTCAATATTTTTACGAAGTCATCAAACCTCTTTTCAAAATCCACAATTATATAAAGTGAGTTAAATAGACAAGACAACTTTTTTATTTTCTGATTTTCGAAATATGAAATGGATTAATGGCGTCAAATATGTCAATTTTTTCGATCTCTCTGTTTATGAGATAGAATTTCGAAATAAGCACCATGCAAGCAACGTCAAATTCCTCAAGAAATAAAAACAACAGATTAATAATTAGCAAAATAATTACGCATCTATGTTATGCCCTATTTAGATTTTAATGAAACTTTAGCTTTAATTAATAAAGTTCTCCTATCAGCTGATCGGTTTGACGGGAAACCGCTATCATATCAGCGACAAATTGTGGCTACGGCATTTGCGTAATAAAACTGCAATATTGCGTACTTATTATTTATTTAAACATGTGTTTTTTTCTGCATAATAAATTGTACTTTGTCCTGATGCAATAATAATAAGACACTATGGCAAACGTTCTATTACTTAATCCTTAGAACTTCGGTATTCAGAACCCAGTAAATTTGAGGGGTATTGGGTTGCCCGGGTAACTGGGTTGAGGAGGTCAGATAGGCAGCCGCTCCTTGTAAAACACTGGTACTCAGCTGCGTCTGGTTAGACTGGAAGCAGACCCCAACATAGTTGGGAAAAAGGCTCGGGAGATGACTTATGGGTCATTATCATTTATCATTAATTTACAGTATGGTTAGACAGTTTTTTGGCGCCGCACAGTATACGATTTGACTAATCTAGGGAGACAATAGGTATTTAAATGAAATATTTAAAACTACATTTTTTTTAATCTTGTTACGCTGTCGAATACATCTTTTAGCTGATAACACAAGGCAAATAATCTCTTGTCACGCAAAACTGGTTTTAACAATGGTCGAAGTTACTTGACCCTATTCAGGTAGTCGCTCGACCGCTCAGTGTGACCGTTAACGCTAACGTGTATACATGTTCTTTGGTGTATTGAGTGCTTGTAAGTGTTTTTTTGTGATGGAGTCATCAAATAGAGGTAATTATCCATATATTAAAGTCCTTAAATAAAACCAAATTGTATGCTTTCGAACTGTAACACTCACTGAAAAAACACATCAATAAAAATGTATTTCTATTTTAAATTAATTTTTGTTTGGAGATCTACCATGTAGTCAAATGTAGTCAAGCTGTAAGTGTAGT
The DNA here is from genome assembly GCF_022581195.2 of Helicoverpa zea. Lineage (NCBI taxonomy): Eukaryota > Metazoa > Arthropoda > Insecta > Lepidoptera > Noctuidae > Helicoverpa > Helicoverpa zea. The sequence continues at coordinate 2,913,453 of NC_061478.1, forward strand.
CTTAAAAAAATCTCTGTGTTATATACTTTGAAGCTATAATAATTGTATTTTGCGATTTTTTGCGATTATATTTTTTTTTCGTTTTTTCTTTATAGATGCCAGAATGCAGCGAAAATCAATATTTGATTTTTGGCGTTCTATTCCGCCCAAAGGTCGATTAAATAAAGTAATCGACTTTGTGAAAGTGAGCTTTGGTAATTTGGTTGTTACCGAACACCAAGACGAACAGTTAAAAGCATTTTTGAAAAAAGAATGCGAAAAAATACGTGTGAAATGGGATCGCAAGCAAAGACGATTAGACTTGTTTTTAAAAGACTATGAACAGTGGCTCAGCGAAGATTTAACTTTCGCCATGCTTGTGGTATCAGAAAATGTTTCAATACCAAGTACTAGTGGTGGCAGGCCGCAGAAAAGTTTTGTGGAAAGTTCAAAAAAAACGAAGAAGAGGAAAGTTCAGCACTTATTAAATGACTACAGTAAAGATGAATTGATTTTCGCCGCGCAATTAAGTGTTAGAGCTAGTGGCAAACGTGATGCTGCTACATTGATTGAAGAATTATCTACAGCCTCGCCAAAACGAGCCACCACATATAAGAAAGCTCGAAGAATTATTAATACTGGAAAAGAACAAAGGCCTTATACTCCTGACGAAGCTTTGGCGTTGTTCATATCAAATAATTTCACTGTCCAGACATACAAAAATGTTCAACAAGAAGCCAAAGAAAGGGGATTCAATATATACCCTTGCTATGATCACGTGGCACAGGTTAAAAAGCAGTGCTATCCTCCAGTTGAAAATATAACAGTAACCGATATATCGGCTGAAGTAAGACTGGATTCTCTTTTGAACCATACTGCATTGAGAATATGTAAAAATATTCTTGGAGAAATATTAGATACAAGTGTGTTAAATTACACTTTGATATACAAATGGGGATGCGATGGGTCTTCGGGTCATAGCTTATACAAGCAACCATTTGAAGATACCGGTAGCACAGACGAATATATGTTTATCATGTCTTTAGTTCCAATAAGACTTGTAAACAATGCACAGAAGGTCATATGGGAAAATCCTCGGCCATCCTCACCAAGATTCTGCAGAGTTATCAAATTCATATATAAGAAAGAGTGCGAAGCATTGATCAAAGAAGAATGCCAAGGTATGGAAAATCAAATACGGGCGTTAATGCCAACTCTATTGGAAATCAGAGGCGTAACCATCTCAATCACGCACAAGATGATTCTTTCAATGATTGATGGTAAAGTTTGTAACGTTTTAGCTGAAAATAAATCGACTCAAAGATGTTTTATCTGCAAGGCAACATCAAAGGAAATGAATTCGGCATCAATGGTTAGAGAGCCTGATGAGAATATGTACCAATTTGGAATCTCTAGTTTACATGCGTACATTCGTACAATGGAATGTCTCTTAAATATTAGTTATCGCATGAACATTTGTGAGTGGCAAATCAGAGGAGACAAAAATAAAGAGACATTCAAAAAAACTAAAGAAGAAATAAAGGCAAAGTTTAAAGAAATTGGTCTAATAATCGACAAAGTTAAACCAGGATTCGGTACAAGCAATGACGGAAATACCGCACGAGCATTTTTTTATAATTATGCCACAACAGCGCGGATTACTGGTCTCAATGAAAACCTCATTCATCGTTTTGGGACAATTCTTGCAGCCATAGCTTCAGGCTATGAAATCGACACAGAAAAATTTAATGACTACTGTGTGGCGACCAGGGAGATGTATTTAAGTTTATACCCATGGTATAATATGCCGGCAACAGTGCATAAAATTTTGGTACATGGAGCAAATATAATAAAAAAATCGGTGATACCGATAGGACAAATGTCCGAAGAGGCTTCCGAGGCCAAAAATAAAGAAATTAGAAAAGCCAGATTGGGGCATACATTGAAAACATCAAGACACAGAAGTAATTATGATTTAATTAAACATTTGTTAACATCTTCAGATCCCTATATAACATTATTAAGAAAACTTCATCAAAAAAAAATATCTAAGCGTGATATAGATATAAGAATCTTATTAAAAGATTAAAAAAAATGTTATACGTTCAGTTTTGCCTTTTATTTACTACAACATTCACAACAAATGTAATAATAATATAATAGTTAGGTTCCCGAGTTTTGTCCCCCTAGATTAGTCAAATCGTATACTGTGCGCCGTTGACAACACTGGCAGTCAGTACAAATAATCGATCATCCCTTTTTTTATGGCCTTTTTTTGTTTTTTTTTTTTTTTTTATCAAATGACCCCTTCGCTGTGGGTTAGCAGCGCGAGGGAGTGTCAGACTCTTACTGACTAAAACCCATCATGTTCCTTCTGAAGCCCTTTCTGTCCCAGGGTCGCGGTAACTCTTTTGATCAATCCCACAACCTCGGCAGGAATTGGCCCCTCAGAAAGTCGGTACCCCTATAAATCGAATTTTGATTTAAGAGGATTTTTTTGCTAGCTCTGTCCAGTATGCAAAAGTTTTGATAAAAAAAATAGTTAGGTATATTATTGTTATCAGGTTAACAACCGACAGTGGAAGTCAACAACCCGTTCCGAGCTATTTTTATGAACTTGCAAATAATTATAAAGTATCTGATATTGATTTCCTTTCGAAGTTTTGTGTGTGTGGGTAGATGAAAGTTTGTTCAATCAAATTACTTGAAAATTAAAATTGAAGGACTATACTCAAAGTTAGGAAATGTATGAAAAGAATTGAATAGTTCTGAAAATTCTTTTACCAATAAAAAGCCACGAAAATTTTCTTTCTCATAAACTTTATCCTGGCACTGGAAGTACTTGGTTTTCTTGAGATATCGCGTTTAGATTTTAGAATTTAATTTTCGATAGTTATTTACAGCTGTTTCCCAATATCTGTTTTGTGTTTATTTGTTTACTTTAAATGTTGACATCAACACCATACAAGTTACGTCAATTTCCTTTACCTAGTGCAAAATAAAAGATCGAAAAAAAAAGATGGATCGAATATTGGGATAGGCCGTTATTAGTCTAGTCTGTATTAGTACTAATGCTTAAGGTTGAAGGCTATTGTTATTATTCACAGCTTATTTTAAAGATTTTTTCCTTAGACCATCCTTGCATTACAAATGCAACAGCCTTATGTTAGCTGTTTTCTCGCGGTTTCACCCGCATCCCGTTTGAATTACTTCCCGTACCGGGATAAAGTATAGCCTGTGTTACTCGGGAATCGTGTATCTTTCAATCAGTGAAAGAATTTTTCAGATCGGTTCTGGTGTTTCGGAGCCTTTAGGGCAAACAAAAAAAAATGATTTGTCTTTTTATAGATTCTAAGAATTTTCCCCTTTTTATTTCAAGAAGAAGACATAAGTCACTAGTAGTTTTTTGTAAATATATTTTTTGAGTTGTAAAATCAATATACTAAAGGAGTGTCCATGGAGCTTGCCGGTTTTTCTCCATAAGACCAACTCTTTGGAAACTCTTTGCAGCAAGCCTGACGTTTCGAAATAGCTTTCAGAGGCATATTTGCAACAAAAAAAAATTGACTTTGACTTTGAATAGTAACCATCTTCTATCAAGCTTTCTTCTAACTTTCGGGGTTATTCACGGCCACTCCAAAGTTTAACAGTACACGAAACGACAACTACAAATTGGAAAATTGCTCCGTACACAAAGTAGGTCATCAATGCTTGAGCCGATTGACAACGGTCCATAGCCCTTGGCTTACTGGCTAGTTCGAAATGATTACCGACCTACTTGCTTACTTTGGTCAAATTAAGACGAAAAAAAAAATGTACTAGTCTGTCGGCAAGTTTGTATGTATGAAAGCGAAACTGGGTTGAGGAGGTCAGATAGGCAGTCGCTCCTTGTAAAATACTCGGCTGCATTCGGTTAGACTGGAAGCCGACCCTAATATGGTTGGGAAAAGGCTAGGCAGATGATGATGAAGATGACGCATGTATGGATGCGTTTATTCCTGTTTCGTGTAAAAAATACTGAAAGGATTTTGAAGAAACTTGGCAGTAATGTAGGACACATCAGAATCCATGGTTCCTTGCCGGCTTTACTGTATAGAACCTACTTTTTGGAACCGTGCAACTTGTATGTCGTTTCATAGGAGCCTGCAAAAGCCTATGATTTTGAAAATAATACAGACTGCTGTCAACCATATCTAAAACCATTCTCAATAGCTATCTAACAGAAATAATTAGTACATGGCTTTTAAATTCGGTCTAGCTGAAATATGTTTTAAATTCGTACCACAGTAGTTCCAGAGATGAAAACAAAGAAACATACTCTTCATTTTTATAACATTACATCTATACTATACTAAACATACTACAACTACTTGATACCGGTTGAAATTAGCATATTATTGTGTCTGTGAGGTCGCGGACTTTGACGTAACGAATCGGCCATATGTTAGAAGATTTCAATGTGTTTGTTATCTTTTTAATATTTGTTTGCGGATTTTACGTGTTTTTTCGATATTATGAATACTTTGTTTGTTTTTTGGGGTTCAATTTTGGGTCATCATCATCTCCCGAGCCTTTTTCCCAACTATGTCGGGGTCGGCTTCCAGTTTAACAGTGAGTACCAGTACTTTACAAGGAGCGACAGCCCTATATGACCTCCTCAACCTAGTTACCCGGGCAACCCAGTACCCCTTGGTTAGACTGGTGGTTGAATTTTTGGTGTATTTATGAATTTTCTAATATATTTGGGAAGCCCGTGATAAAAAGGTTCGCTAACGTAAAGTTGCCAGCCTCTTGGGCACGCTCCCAGTCGACAGCGATGGGGAGGCATCTTTGCAAGTTTTTAATCTTGATTTAAATACCTCTTTTATAATCTTGTAAAGAAGTCTGAATACATGTAGGTAATTTTGTTGCAAAATGACTTGAATTTGGAAAAACCGTGCCTTATATTTTTCAAGTTTTACAACCATCTTCTTAAATGCACATACCTACTTTTAATATTGTTGTTTTTGAACCAAAACCCATTAAGATTTTTGTTCAAACTTTTAAGTAAAGCAAAGTATTGACCTCTCACTGAAATAATTCATACATACATACATGGTCATATGAATGTATATTTACTTGTCACAAAAAAACAAAAAACCTTTTCATTTGAGTATGTGTTCTAGATTCTGTGAGTTGTCTGTGGTTTTAGTTTCCCGCCAAATGTGTGTGTGATAAAAAAAAATGTTTAGGCATAGATGTTCGGCTGTCTCTGGTTTGTGCGTTCCTAGTATGAGGTAAGATTTCCATGGAGTATTTATTGAATAAATCATCAGCTTCCGAGCCTTTTCCCAACTATGTTGGGGTCGGCTTCCAGTCTGACTGATGCAGCTGAGTACCAGTGTTTTACAAGGAGCGACTGCCTATCTGACCTCCTCAACCCAGTTACCCGGGTAACTCAATACCCCTTGGTAAGACTGTTTTTTTATGATAATTGTTTATGGCAAGTTTATTTACAAAAAAATATATAATATTGCTTACCGAATTTAGAGTGGCAATAGTATTAATCTATTTCTGTTGTTTAAATATGAATTATTTAGATTTTAGAATGAAATAGTTTTTTTATGTTTTATTTATTAATTTACACAATGCTTACGAATCTTTTAAATATCAACATTTTATTAAAATGTTATGTTATCATAACAAAAATCTCAGGTTTATTATGATTTTAGCGAGTTGCTTAATTTTGTTTATTTCATGTAGATTTTTATGATGCATATTTTTTTATATATTTATAAGATATTTCGTAAACATTCGTGTAAAATTAATATTTAGTTGTTTATTGACTAATTTCAGTTCGTGAAGTAGGTAAAGATATTATGTTATTTGTTTCTGAGCCTAGTGGGTAAAGAACAAAACTCTCAATTATGAGTGTGGGTTCGATTTCAGGTCGGGCAAGTACCAATGCAACTTTTCTTAGATATATTTCGTACTTTCTAAGTATATCTTGAACACCAATGACTGTGTTTCGGACGGCACGTTAAACTGTAGGTCCCGGCTGTCATTTGAACATCTTTACCTGTAGTCAGAAGCCGGTAAGTCTGATAACCAGTCTTAACAAGGATTATTAGATTGCCCGGGCCCGGGTAACTGGGTTGAGGAGATCAGAGAGGGCAGTCGCTCCTTGTAAAACACTGGTACTCAGCTGCATCTGTTTAGACTGGAAACCGACCCCAACATAGTTGGGAAAAGGCTCGGTAGATGATGAAATACAGTGGATTTTTAACCTAATTTCATTACATAAGTAGATAATTTAAGATATCGTGTATACAGTAATGTTATAAAACATTGGCTATTCACTAAATATAGCGTGTAACACACAACGTGATACACACGAAGGTTATATTATGAAGTTTATAAACTAATACATTGATCAAGGATTCCGTACGTTTTTATTTATTTATTTATTTAGGCTTACCAACCAAGACACATACAGACAATCTTAAAAATAAATGAAACAACAGTTAGTGTATGCTCTTAAATTAAAGGTAGGCTCAACATTATTTTTAGGTTGTTCAAGTAAAAGAGTTAAAAATTAAAAGTAATTAAAAATAAAAGAAATTAATAAATTGGGTAAAACATAATAAAACTTTAAAAATTAGGCAAACTCTTAATGGCTCTTTTAAATACACTTATTTTACTTGCAAATATATCCAAGTCATGTTTTTTATAAATGTCATTACACTTTCTGAGAGTATAAGTGAGAGGTGCGTTGCTGCCATACTTATTTCGGGTATGTTTCGTGACGAATGGGGTATAATTTACTAGCCTAGCTGAAGACCTTGGTACTTTTATTTGAATTTGGGACAACAAAGATGGACATTCTGTTCTACTGTTTAAAATTTTATATAAAAATATCAACCCACAATAGTCTCTGCGCCAAAGTAAGGATTTCATTTTAAAATGCTCAAGTCTATCATTATATTCTTTCACACTATGCCGTATACCACAGATAATAGATAGTCTTCTTAAGAATTTTTTCTGTACTTTTTCAATTCGTTGAATGTTATTTTGATACATAGGATAGGATTTTTTGAGGTTATGAAAAATCATTATTGATTAGAAGGTCGGTATTACATATTTTGAGTTATAACTGAAGTTGGTCCTCAGTATTTAAGTTTATGAAAAGACAATCATGTAAATCTATGTTTGAAATTTTTTTTAAGATAAAATAATTTCCTAGCTAGAAAGAAGAGAAGAAAAGCTAAAGGAATGAAACAGGTCTTAGAAATAAATTATTTTATTTGGTTTTTTAGGTAAAATAGCTGCATTGTTTGACATGAAAATATTCTGAAACGAGAATATGTGACATAATAATTTTCATTCCAAGTGTGAAGTTCTTACCTAGTTTCCTCCAAGAATATTGCAAACAGAGACCCCAAAAATTAACTTAGAGATATAATTTATTTATAACAATTAACATGTTTGCATATATTTCCAATATAATTGTGCACGAGAACATTGAATTGTTTTCATTAGCAATATTTTAAGGTTATTCGCACAACAAGGTTATTTTAATTCAGTGCGGGTCAAATGTTTTAGATTTATCGGTTTTATCACGAACAATTTTATATAGATACTAGCTCGTGCCGGCGGTTTCACCCGCATCTCGTGGGAACCTCGGCACGAACCCGGATAAAAAGTAGCCTATAGCCTTCCTCGATAAATGGGCTATCTAATACTGAAAGAATTTTTCAAATCGGACCAGTAGTTCCTGAGATTAGCGCGTTCAAGCAAACAAACAAACAAACTCTTCAGCTTTATAATATTAGTATAGATTTACAGGATAATTAACGTGAAAAAATAAACAAAGAAACAGAACTTTAGAAATAAGCTTTTAGCTAAAAATTAATGCATACAAATTGGTTCATCGTTGGAGCAACAGTAAAATGTGAAAGCAAGTATTTTCAGGAAACCTGGATCCTCATCATCATCATCTCCCGAGCCTTTTCCCAACTATGTAGGCGTCGGCTTCCAGTCTTATCGGATTCAGCCGAGTACCAGTGCTTTACAAGAAGCGACTGCCTATCTTACCTCCTTAACCCAGTTACCCGGACAACCCTTGGTTAGGAAACCTGGACTATAGAGTCTGAAATTGTCAATCCGCCTCTCGCGCGCGTGGTGATTAACGCTCATTCCTTCTCTGTATGAGAAGAGGCCGCAGCCCTGCAGTGGGACACTAAAAGTCTTATAATGATGACTATAGAACGACTAAAATTTTGCAGTTTATTGATCTTTCTGATAAGGAAGTACTTCTAAGAATAGATTTAAAAGAAACTGCAGATCATAGTGGTCAGACAAATGTGGTTATTTTAATGATCTTGAACTTTGGCTGCATCGCGACCCGGTGTTTCAAGTACGTACAAAACTTGTTTGTAAAACATTACATCATTGACTGTGTGTGTTTATTTATTTATTAACACCTATATCTATGCTTGATTGTGCGTACCACAAGCTGTCAAACTTCTTCAATGGATTTTCAACATTATTACAATAGTCGAAGGTTAATGTTTGATTGGTCAAATTTGACAGATTCAGTTAGGGTTTGTCCTGTGGTCAGATATATAAAGACTTTTTGCTGGTAGTTCTAGCTGGGTTAGAGGACAGACTAAAACCCACCATGTTCTTTCTGGAGTCCTTTGTGTATCAGGGCCGCGGTAACTCGCGCGAACAATCCCGCAGTCCCGTCAGGATTGGTACTTGGTACATGCCTGACCTAGAACCAAATCCACTCATACTTGAGAGAATGTTGCCTTTATCTTTGGGCCACAAGACACAGGAATCACGTAGACGTAGTATTTTTTATATAGTGAGATATTTACATCTGCCATTAGACATCTTTGGCAGTCGTTAAGGGTATTCACAAGGCAGAAAGTCTGATCACCAATCTAACATAGGGGTATTGGGTTGCCCGGATAACTGGGTTGAGGAGGACGCTCCTTCTAAAACAATAGTACTCAGCAGCATCCGGTTGGACTGGAAGCCGACCTCAACATAGTTGGTAAAGGCTCGCCAGATTATGATATTTTTTATATTTTTCATCAGTTTTAATTGCCTAACTTTTAAATTAAAGCCAGTCTATGAAATCTGTAACACTTTTAGCTGAACATAATTAAGTTATATTTAAAGTAACTAAATATTCGGAAGGTCAATGCAAGCGAAAGTACATCCTATGACGTCATTCAATGTCGAAAGTCTAAGCTGAACTTATTGTTGTAACTTGTACATGGAAATATGGACCTTATTGTCTGAGTGTTAGAGTTGAAAGTGTAATGAGAGTGTCTAGCAGTATCCAGCTTTAATCATTGTTGTAAGTAGTTAGGGAAATTTGAGTCTTATTCTGTGAATGTTAGAGTTGAAAGTCTATTGAGAGAGTGTAGGATGGAATGGTTGAGATAGACTTTACATTGTAAAATGGTGTATTTTGTAGGTTTGCAATTTAAACTTTAAACAGTTTGCAGTTAGTTAATTTATGTTAAGTATTCAGTTCCATATTAATAAACTATTCTTTTTAATGATTTTCCAATTTTCCAAAGAGATAACTGTGGATTGGTTGAGATTCTATACTATAGATCCTACAGTATTTGTACAAAACTGATCCGAAGTTTGTTCAGTTTAAGTGATTTGGCTTTGATCAAAGCGCTGCCGCGCATGCGTGAGGTGTCAAATGGCTGACCTTAGAGGGGCAAAGTTATTTGACGAGAACTGCAAACAATAAAACAGTCAGTCAAAACTGTTTATTGAAAAGGGATTATAGTTATCGGCACGAATCTTGAGCTCTGACCTACATCTGCGCAGAAGTGATTTATTAGCAAAGAACCAATCCCGAGTGACGGCTATGACGCGATGCGCTGCGGGCCAATCACCGCTTCAGCCCGCCCCCGCGCCTCACTTCGTACCACAAAAGGGACCCAATAAATTACTTCTGAGCAGGTGAAGGTCAGAGCTTAAGATTCGTGCCGATAACTATACTTAGCTATAATTTTTCGATGTCAAAAAATTATTAAACTTTTTACCACTTCTAGAGTTCCTAGTGTTATCCAATTTGAAAATCTCCTCCTTTTTGAGAAGTCGGTTAAAAAGCTAGAAGTCTTATGTAAAGCAGGAAAATTAACGATCTGGATCACTGAAACTTCTAAAACAGTAAAGGAAAATACCGATATTTTAAATGTACTTACAAGTTTATGTAAATACAGATAAATAAATGCAAAGGAAACCACTGAACCACATTAGTATTTTATTTGCGTAAACACAACCATCATTAAATTATTATTTATTTACTAAAACACATAAAAAACTTTATTACATTACTGCTTCTGCAAACGAAAATCAACCTTATGATCATTGGGTCTTAGAAGACAATTCGTACGGTAGACTGCACATCAGTGGTTACTGTCATGCACCCTAACTCAATAGTAATAAGTACGATTTTCCTATAAAACTGTTACCACTGACCTGAAGTTGAGTGTACAAGTTTTGCTTAGATTTCAATAGACAGAATGTCATAAATGCTTATGGTAATAAGGTAGGTTTTCCCATGACAGGTCACAATTTATTCAGTTTTGATTGAAAACTGGCGCCAAGGGGTTCAAAATGTTAAATTCTGGCTTGCATACAAAATGCGTAGCTATGTAATACATCTATGTATGTTTGTCTCGCTTTCACGGTAAAGCTGTAGAACTGAGTTTCGTTTACTTGAAGTCTTGAACATGCCGATCTCAGGAAATACTAGAACGATTTGCAAAATTCTTACAGTATTAGGCGGCCCATTTATCAAGAAAGGCTATAGGTAATATCTTAGCCGGGTGCGTGGAGTAGTTCCTACAGAAAGCGGGTGGAACCGCTGACGGAAGCTTGTGGGTAATACTTTCTCACACTGCATAAATTGAAATAGTTTTTCATACATTTTTTGCCAATAAATACATAGAGAGAATTGTAACAATAATAATTGTGTGTTTAATAACGGCAAAATATGAAGGATCTTACTTATTGTATCTCTAACATCTTGTATACTCATATTTTACAAATAAATTATGTTTATCTTTAGCACCTATACCATATATGAGGACTTGTAGGTTCCTAATTTAGTCAAAGTCAAATAATTTATTTCATTTGGGCCTTTACAAGCACTTATGAACGTCAAAAATATAACTAAGTTTGATTCTAGTTGCCCATTCCATATAAGCTTCCTATGGAGAAGAACGGGCAAGAAACTCCATGGTTACTCTTTGAATCCGGGAGAACCCAAGGTACATAGTTGGTAATACCAAGCAGCACAACAATACTATTTTGCACACAATCTGTGGTTTAAACTGTTGTGCAACAACTTTCCACTATATTATCATAATTAGGTATTCTGCCTACCACAACCCAACGCTTATTTGCATATTAGTTATTTAAACATTACTTTGTTAATATTCATTTAAGTAGTAATGCAGGGAAAACTTCGTAAAAAATAACAATTACTATATTTACAATACACATATAAAAAACTTTCCTAGTAAAACAAAAAAAAAAACACTATAAAACGCGTCAAAAAATTCATTCCCATCGCTGTCGACTGGGAGCGTACCCAAGAGGCTGGCAGCATTACCTCGTTGGATCGCCATGCTGATCCTTTGTCCGAGGTAATAGCCAGGCTTTTGGTCACGAGAAGCGTCCACCAGCCGCCTGGAGAGATCTTTACTTATTAAGTAGGTATATCATTATCACCTCCCTAGCCTTTTCCCAATTACGTTGGGGTCGGCTTCCAGTCTAACCGGATGCAGCTGAGTACCAGTGCTTTACAAGGAGCAACTGTCTATCTGGCCTCCTCAACCCAGTTACCCGGACAACCCAATACCCCTAGGTAAGACTGGTTGTCAGACTTACTGGCTTCTGACTACCCGTAACGACTGCCAAAGATGTTCAGTGACAGCAAAGATTTATTATTGTTTATTTTACTGTCTCAATTAATTCGCTGACTGCATAAAACATCCAATTCCTTTGTGTAAAATACATTCACTATTTGCAGAGATAACCTATAAGGTCAAATTGCGACTGTCGTGTTTATAAAATAGTCTAGGTACTAATTATCACCCGATTTAATGTTACCTAAACTACAATTTTCACAAAGATTTTTGGATATTTTTTCATGGCGAAATTTTTTTTAAGTCATTTTTTTTATATTTTAATTTGATAAATAATAATATCATACGGCTTAAAGAAAACCATTTTTAACTGTAGTTCTGGCATACTGAACTCTTAAGTAGGTAACCAACGAATTAAAAAATGCTGAATTCTGCTCATCTTCAGAAAGTTAATCAAGAAAATATTCTACTTTAACTCACTAAAAATCCTTTTTGGTTTTTGTGAGTAGATGCTTCTGGTTAAAAAGTATCGGAAAACCTTCTCCAGGATACAAGCTATCTCTATTTTAAATTACAATAAAATCGGTTCCGTCAATTATCCGTGGAATCGTGATAAGCCTAATCGTGAATAATATTGCCTTGTTCTAATTTTAGACTCCTAACTAAAGCTGCCCATTCACGCCCCTTTTATTTCCTGTCACGATTAAATAGGCTTAAAAATACGTAGTACTCATTTAAACATATACCTATGAAATTGATCATTTTCATAGATTATTTTTATTAGCAAAATATTTTCTCTCATTAAAAAAAAAAAATAATATTTAAGATAAGCTGTTTTCCCTCAGTGAAACAATTTTTGAAATTGGTTCAGTAGTTTCGAAGTCTTAAGGGTACACAAGCAAAACAAAAAATATACATTAATACTGATTAACCCAGTACAACGTCAAATAAACATTGCCTTTTGTTTTCGTATTTTCGTAAAAATCAAGGTAACAAACAAAAAAAAAATACTCACCTACTTAAATTATTTTACAGCCCAAATTTAAAATGTCTGAAACCGTCGCACTCGGCTAATAATACCCTTGAAAGTCTATCAAAAAATATTTAGGCAGGTACCGACCGCTCACTTTTGGCAGTTTTGAAAGTATGTACCTACTACTGTTGTAAATCTACACTTTGATACTTGATACCTAAGTTTTTAATTTAAATTTAGGTCTAGAAAGGCTGGCTATTACCTCGGACAAAGGATCAGCATGGCGATCCAACGGTAATCCTGCTATCCTTTGGGGCACGCTCCCAGCCGACAGCGATGGGGGACGAATTTTTGATGCTTTTTTGGTTTTCGTTTTTCTTTTTTGTTTTTTTTTTTTAGGATAATTTTGTATATTTATTGTAAATATGTAAAGTATAATATAGTTGTAAAAGATTTTTATATGTAATAAGCTTAAAAACAGTAGAACTCAAGTATACATAGTGAAAGAGTTTTTGGAATCAGTCCAATAGTTCCTGAGGTTACGCCCTACATACAAATTCACGAATAAATCCTACTAAATATCACCTACTAGAGTTTGTGTGTATGAATGGTTGTATGTCCCTATGTTTGTTCCTATTTCCCGTAAACCCAATAGATGGATTTTGATTAAACTTGTCAGTAATATAGCTCATAAGAACATTTAGGCTAGTTTTTAGCCAGGGGTGGCAGTAGTTCCCTAAGAAAGCTTGCAGAAGCTAGTCATTCTATATGCACAAGATATTTGTGACTCATGGTCCAATTGGCTTATATGCTTAGCGTCCGACAAACAACCTTTTGGTTTAATTTTCGTAATTAGACAAATATTAGACTAATAATGATGTTTGCTAGTCTGTTAACCAGTCGTTCTGAGGGTCATTGTTTTTGCGAGATTGTTCGAAAGAGTTACCGCGGCCCTGGTCCATAAAAGACCTACGAAGGAACACGACGGTTTTTAGTCAGTAAGAGTCTGACACTCTCTCACCGCTGCTTACCCACAAAGGGAGGGGACATTTGATGATTTTTGACGTCGTTAAAAAAAGGGTCATTCTTTTGGATAGTAACTGGGTTAAGAAGATCAGAGAGGCAGACTTTTTTTAATAACACACTGGTCGGGTCTTCCTAATTAGACCGTAAGCAGATCCCCTAATAGTTAGTAAAAGGCTAGGCAAATGAAGACTTAAGAGTCAAATATCATTCAGTCTTCAGATCCTATTACACGAAGCTAAGTGCATTCCATATTATTTAACTCGCCCACGGTATAGGATATCCTTGTAATGTATTTAATAATGATAAATCGTTTATTAAATGACTGATTGTAATCTGAAGGATATATGACAGTCTACTATTTATTTGATGGAATACTATATGGTACATAGGTAGTCATATGTAAAGCTTTTTATGGCGTATTCGCCATAAAAAAGCTATGTGGATGGATGACCATATCTCGTCACACTGAGTTCTTCCTTGTTTCGGAAGGCACGATAAACTGTAGGTCCTGGCTGTTATTTGAACATCTTTGACAGTCGTTACGGGTAGTTAGAAGCCAGCACGTTTGACACCAGTCTTAGGATTATTGGGTGGCCCGGGTAACTGGGTTGAGGAGGTCAGATCGGTTGCCGCTCCTAGTAAAACTCTGGTACTCTGCTGCAATCGGTTAGACTGGAAGCCGACCCCGACATAGTTGGGAAAAGGCTCTGGAGATGATCCTCTATTTACAAAACAGTTCTGGCCGAGTTGTTCACCAAAGTTTTAACAAGTTCCCAAAAGTCATGCTGGTAATTATTACTTTGTATTTTCTCTGAGCACCATTAAACCGTTATTTTGAAAGTTAACGGTGACTTTGACATTGCATTGTTCACAAAACACTGACTTTACCGAGGTCATTTTTTGTGGGTCTTGCCGCCATATTGAGAACATTAATATTTGCATTCTCTGTACTAATTGTTACGAGTCACTTATGCAATGCGAATATACAACCCTAAAGAGAGTGTTTGTTTGAGCATTCTTTTCTGTGGAAGTGCTAATCTATTTTCTTTTACGTTTTCTATTTTTGAGTAGCAAATAAAATCAACTTTTGGCTCTTAGAAGTTGATCAAGAGTAAAAAAGAGTAGGTAGAGCTAAAATTCACATCTCATTAAATTAAATCATAAACCTAAAAATTGAGATACGAGAATGTTTGTTACTTATGGCATTATACCGGATTATATCTATACTAATATTATAAAGCTGATGAGTTTGTTTGTTTGTTTGTTTGAACGCGCTAATCTCAGGAATTTCTGGTCCGATTTGAACATTTCTTTCAGTGTTAGATAGCCCATTTATCGAGGAAGGCTATAGGCTACTTTTTATCCCGGTACGTGAAGTACTTCCCACGGGATGCGGGTGAAACCGCTGGCAGAAGCTAGTCAGTTATATAGCGAAATTTCATCGCAATATAAGTAGACTATTTCTTACACGGCTGCGGGATGTCCCCATGACGCAAGTGAAACTACTGAAAAAGCTACATACACACTAAAATTGCAAGACCAAAAATATTTACCATACAAAGAAGTTTACTCTATTTATTTAATAATTCCATTCTATGCGACAATTTGCATAACACTGACTTCGTAAATGATTTTCACGTATTTAAATAAACGCAGTTTTTAGACCATGACGTCAATCAACCGCCAACAGTACAAACATTATGATTAAACTTGTTATTATTGTGCATTAAACTTGTTAAAGCTGTTTCTAAGATTGTGCGTAGTATTTGGATAGATTAGTGACAAAAACATGGTGAATTGAACTTTGTTCTGAAGTAGATGTTTCCCGCGGTTTTACCCAATTTCCGTGGAAGTGACTTTTTGTATCCGGATAAAATATAGCTAGGTCAACCAGGAATATTGTAGCTTTTCAACAATGAAAGAATTTTTCAAATCGATTATTTAGTTTCGGAGCTTTTATGGCAAAAAATAATCAAAATATTCCTCCTTATGAAAAAAAATGTAAAATTACCTCTTTCGGGTCTTTATCTACATTGATACCAAAATCTATCTAAATTGATTCACTCATTTTACCATAAAACCGTCGCAAACAGACAGACATAATATATTCAAATTTACAACATGAGTCACCCTTTTCTCTCATTTTCCTTTTATCTGTGCTTTTATCTAAAATCACCACACAATAAAAGATTAACAATATAATTGTAATTCTACCACATAAAGAATCGCATACATTACGCGAAAGACGAAAACAAAAGCCAAAGAAGCAAGACAAATCGTCTTTATCGTACCCCCTTTGTTCGGCGTTACGCGGAAATCGTCGTGTTCCGGAATCGTACGTGAATGGAGCGCTTTATGTGACAATTTGAATTGACGTTCTATTAGTTTTGTAACAATGGCGCTAGTGTCGATCGTGACCTAGTTATGGAGTTGTTTCCTGCGGTTAGGCTTGTATCCTGAGGGAACTAGTTCTTGTAATAGGATCCACAGAATAATGATGTACAGTTGTGAAGCTACTTACTAATGTTCGTAAAAATGTCGCTCACACACGCATGTGTATCGACGAGCTTTTACCGGCGCTATCGGTGCTGTTAGTACTGAGTGTCGTGCATCGAGCACTTGCGTGTGTCGTTATGGGTAGTCAGAAGCCAGAAAGTCTGACAACTAGTCTTACTCAGGGGTATTGGAGTTGCCCGGGTAACGGGGTTGAGGATGTCAGATAGGTAGTTGCTCCTTGTAAAA
This sequence comes from Helicoverpa zea, assembly GCF_022581195.2. Classification (NCBI taxonomy): domain Eukaryota; kingdom Metazoa; phylum Arthropoda; class Insecta; order Lepidoptera; family Noctuidae; genus Helicoverpa; species Helicoverpa zea. The sequence goes on from NC_061478.1 coordinate 2,930,061, forward strand.
CACTGGTACTCAGCTGCATCCGGTTAGACTGAAAGCTGACCCCAACACTTAGTTTTGAAAAGTCTAGGCAAATGATGAAGGAAAATAACCTATTTCCTGATATGATCTTCCACACAATAGTAGTTTCAAATTACCCCTGAAAATATCATGATTTAGTTATAAATAACTCTATCCGTCCACCAAATGTCATCTAAGTGAATTCGTTCAACCGTTTAGCGTGAAAGCATGACATCACGGCGACACTTTCTTATTTATAATATTAGAAAGGGAGAAATAGGCTTTACCTACTTCAGCAGCTGTTATATATCTATTATAGCTGTATTTTGTACGTCTAGAATTGGTATAAAAAGAGCTAGATTTAATATAACCAAGCCTGTAGTCAGTATACTCTTTCTTGAAGTGTAAAACTATATCGTTAGGATATTGCTTAAATTATTAAGTGTGTATATTCAGAATTATTCCCAATAGTCTACCTATGTTTAGATTTGTTACTAAAGTCAAAGTCCAATCATTTATTGCATTTAGGCCTTTACAAGCACTTATAGACGTCAAAAATTATAAATAGGTCTGATTCTAGTTGCCCATTCCAAAACTAGCTTCTTCAGGAAAAAAACGGGCAAGAAACTCCATGGTTTGAGATAGAATTTCGACTTTTGCCCCATACAAGCAACGTCAATGTCCTATCCCTAGTAAGAAAAACCAGCCATAGGCAGCATATTGAAAACGGCAGTTAGAGGTTATGTTTATTTTCGCGCGCAATTTTAATGGCGTCGCTAGAAATGTCACCGGCACGAAAGGATTCGTTGCGAGTCGGTCAGCGACCCGCTTTTTAATGCTCTTAATTATTGTGAACACTGAACTGAGAACTATTTTATACTTAACTGGCGATCCGATTCGGTTTCGCACGGGGTCAAATTATATATGTAATTAGATAAACTTTATCTATTTGAAAGACTAGATGAAAATCCATTCAGTGAGTATTTTTTTTATTGTCGCGATGGAGCACAGAGAAAGACTCCAATGTTAGCGTTGAAAAGAAGGTATGTTTAAAGAAATCGGTGCTCAAAATGCATAAAAAAGCACACCTACTTCTAGAGATATGTTTCAGCAGGAATCTGTGATAACTGTCCTTTGTCTTGTTTCCTTTAACAATTAAGCCTAGATAAAGCCTTGTAAGTTGTCTAAGTTTGTATGTACTTTCTAAGATCTTGGACACCAATGGCTGATGAAAAGGTGAAGAAACCTGAACTGATGGATGCTCAATCCTTCTCTGTGTGAGACGAGGCCGCAGCCCAGTGGGACGATAAAAAGGCTGTAACAGTAACAAAGCCATGAAAAGGGGTATACCTACTGCATATTTTCATACAATACAAGACGAAAGCAATCTAAATTTTTACCAAGATTATTTCAACGTACGTTTTGATAACGTTTAATTAAAATTTTCTACTCTCTTGAATAATTTTGCGGCGTTACAGCATGGCTTTCGCGAGGTCAATAGATAAAAAAGTACTTATAATATTTTAGCTCATACTTTTGGTCTCTTTCTTAAAATAAGAGAACGAATTACGAATTGAAAACCCTCCTCTCCGAAAATCCTCCTTTTGGGAAGTCGATTAAAAAGATTTTCTGATTCTGATATTTTCCACAGTCACACTTTTCGTGGAAATAGTTTAATCTTCTATTTTTTCTTATTTATAATATGTATAGAGTGAGCTGCATATTAAGTCAGTGTTAGTTTTCTCATCGATGTGGCGCAAAAATATCGCATTGAAATTAAAATCTCTGTTTGATATACAAAATCAGCCCAACCCAACCGAGAAAAAAAATTGGCAACGACATACCTATTATTTATCGTCATCGTTTTCATAATAAATGTGTACAAGAAATTAGTTTAACGAAGTATGTACGCATTAATAAATAATTCGGTCAATTTCGAATGCGACTGCAGCTTATCACGCACAACACAATGAATAGGAAGCTTTATCTACAGCTAGTGTGAATTTTCCCGCGAAATAAAAGGTTTCTCTATACTAATAGCACAGTTTAAATATCTTTGTTCTGTGCTTATAGTGCATTATTAATATTATCTCTGACTTAATGACCCATCGTTTGCTCTCGTTTGTTTAAAATTAGACCAATGTTGATAGCTTAGTGACCCAGTGTGAAACGGAACGTTTTCATCAATGACCTTTGTATGTAATTAGGTTATTGTTATTAAATTACGTATATTTTCAATAATTATGAAATGAAATTGTCGAACCAAGGGGTATTGGGTTGCCCGGGTAACCGGGTTGAGATCAGATAGGCAGTCGCTCCTTGTAAAGCGCTGGTACTCAGCTACGTCCGGCTAGACTGGAAGCCGACCCCAACATAGTTGGGAAAAGGCTCGGGAGATGATGATGATTAAGTGAAATGGTGAAGACATATTTAATCGGATTTTTAACACGCTTTTTTAGGTTCAACTTAAATAACTACAAGTAATAGAATCTAAAGTTACCAATCTAACCATCTTCCAAGGATCGTAGCGTCATGAAAATTGGCATCCGTATGTAGTTCTGATGAAAATACAATAATATGGTACTGTCGAACTAATCTGATGATGTAGCCGGAAGATATGAACTGGAACTTCATGATGGAACATCGTATCATAGCTGTGTTTATTTTTTTAGAAAAGTCTTATATTCATTTAACGTGTATTTAAAACAGCGTATTTTTCTACTCTTTTTGAAGCTATTCATTTTTCGTATTCGATTTTAAAATTTCAAAAAAAGAACAAAACATTTGCACGTTTGAAAATAGAACCACCTGTGTGACCTATAATGGCTACCCGTTAGAACAAGCAAGCTCGCGTATTTGCGTTTGAATTAAATACGGCCAGCTATTGTACTGTCAAGAGGCCATTGACCCTTGCAACTCCGTGTAAACAGCTGTGTTTGAAAATCGAACGTTGTGACATCTCTATTTAATTTTAAATCAATTGACCTTCTTTACTTTACCTATTTCGTATCTCTTTCTGTCAAATGTCATTATCGTTCGTGCGAGTTACCTCAGCTCTGGTACCCAAACGGCTCCAGAAGGAACATGGTGGATTTTAGTCAGTAATAGTCTGACACTCCCTCTATTTTATGTGAAATCACCAATTTACCCCTCCCGCTGTGGGTGCAGCGTGAGTGTCAGACTTACTGACTAAAACCCACCATGTTCCTTCTGAAGCGCTTTATGTACCAGGGCCGCGATAACTCTTTCGAACAATCCCGCAGCTCCGGTTTACTCTAATCCTAGTACATATTAGTTTAGCTCCAATTGCATGCTCGTATATTCTAATCCTAAAACAAATTAGTTCAGCTTAAATATAGTGGGTTGTGCCAAGTTGATTCAACGTGAATGTTTACGTAAACTGGTATTATGGGATATTGCGAAATTATTATGGTGGAATTTGGACAATATTTATCTAGCTTCCATTCGCGGTGTCTCCGTTTCCAAAAGGAGCTACTTCAAGGTCTTAGAGAAAAAGAAGCCAAGTTACTTCTTCTCGTAGTGGCATCAAAAATTTTGATGCACACACAAATGACTAGACCGATTTTGATTCAAAATCGGTCTAGTCATTTCAGAGATCAATCGGAACAAACAGAAAAAATGTTTTAACAGCTAGTCTACGCAGTCCACCGAAAACACAGGCTATATTTTATCCCGGTACGGGCAGTATTTCCCACGGGGTTTTATTTTTAAACAAAAGATATACTTACCCAACTTACCTTAAGCCGTGTGACGTCAAAATCAATGCCATCATCATCATTTATATATCTTTTATTTTACTATTAATAATGCATTTTCTAACAACGAAGTAATAAATGGAATTTATAGCATTAACATAAGCTTATTCGTAATATCTTACGCACAACGCAAGACTTATGAAACAGGAAGAAAATACTTAATTTGTGCGTGTGTCTGTTTGTTAAATCGGTAATTTATCGAGTATTATAGCTTCTTTATTGTTGTGTGAGAATATTAGAATGTAATGGCCATTGTTAAATAATATAATAGTTAATAATAGGTGTTAACAATGACGTAAGTCAACATCATCATGCTGTTGTTGACAAAACTGCTTATAACTTTAAAACGGCTGGGCCGATTTTCATAAAACTATTTCAATAATGACCACTGAAAAACCAGCTTTCATCTAAAAAAAGCTGCATCCAAATCGGTTCAGCCGTTTAAGAGTTGCGAAGCCACATACACAGCGGTCAGACTTGCTTGTTTTTGAGTCGGGGATTAATAATTTTATAGAATAATTGACTAACTATTCAAGGTGTACTTTAAAACGATTTTTGAATAATCTATAGGTACAAACATACAGTATAGGTACTTGAAATAAACGACCTTTAGCTCAGCTGTGTTTATTTTTGAATAAGTAACTCCATAATCGGTTTTTTGTCGAACAATATTTTAATGTGTCAATTTGTTTATTTACAGGTAATTTCTTAGTCTACGCCATGGAGAATAAAATGACGAGCGGAGATGTCATAACGCAAAATCTCCTAAGAAAGTAGCGCGACAACATGCGGGTGTTCGGGGGACGAGGAACGATACTAGCTTCTTACACGCCTTCTATGGAACCTGCCCATTATTTTCAAATTAAAATCACCAATCAATCATCACCAATCTTTGATAGATGTCCCAAAGAATCCGAACGCCTCGTTAATTTACTAGTAACTGATGATTTTCATCACGTTTACCGTACGATGCTTGACCGCGCGGACCATAAGGCGCCGGATAAAATTACCAACAATACCAATATTTGATAGATGTCTCAAGGGACCCGAACGCTTCGTTAGTTTACCAGTAACTGATCGTTTTGATCACGTCCACCGTACGTATTTGACCTACAAGAAGGCGCCCGACCTACCAGCCTTATTACATCTCTGCTCATCTTTCCTTCCTCAGTCTACGCTGACCAATTACCAAGGAGGTTTGAAGGTAACTTCTATAACTTTTAGATTATAACCTTATTTTAACTTTTGTGGTTTAAGTTATTTTTTCGTCTTTTTGGTTTTGATTGTGGCTTGTCTGTTCATGTGGAAACTGTGTTTTTTTTTGTATTTTAGTAATTAAAAGCAAAACTATGTAATATTTTTAAATATTGACGTTTGTTGACTGCTCTAATGCCCGGTTCAAAAAGAAACGACTGGTATCATTTTGACTTTTAATAAGTCTCATCACCAAGAAAGATGATCTTTTCAATAAGAACTTGCATAAGTGATTTGAAACACAATAAACTACCAAAATACTCTTATAATTTAATTTTACATTTTAGAGTCGTTGAGGCCGAAGTTCAGCGAAAACATATAAGTAGGTACGCCGTTTCTGTTAAATAAAACCACTGTTTAAATCGAAAATTTAAAATTCGTTGTTTGCTGACGCTTACCTTGGGCTTATGTATGGTCTGACCGTTTTTTGGTGCAGTTGACAGTTGCTGTCAGTTAAATCATGCGAGTTTTGTCTTGAAAATTGACAGCTGTCAACGGCACAAAACATTCGGTACCGCTATATGTCATAACACGCAATATAAACAAAAGTTACGTAAACTTTTTAAAAATCGACCGCTACATTTTCAACGGTCAACGCGTGACACATTGATTCAGCCTACAATCGAATCGTGTTTCGATATTGTTCATCGAAATGACTAATCAATGCCTTTCATTGTATGTCAAGTATTCGCATTGGTCAAAGAATAATATTTTTGTGTTTGTTTGTTATACAATGTGACGCGAAATGTCATCCAAACTAATATTATAAATGCGAAAGTAACTCTGTCTGTCTGTCTGTTAGTTACACGGGCGAAGCCGCGGTCGAAAGCTAGAACTGATATATATTGGGAATTTAAATGTTCATATCACATATTTTTTTAAACAATCACTTTGTTTCGGATGGCACGTTAAACTACATAGGTCCCGGCTGTCATTTTATATCCTTGGCAGTCGTTACGGGTAGTCGGGTAGTCGGTAGTCTTACCAAGAGGTATTGGGTTGCCCGGATAACTAGGTTGAGGAGGTCAGATAGGCAGTAGCTCCTTGTAAAACACTCGGAAGCCGACCCCAACATAGTTAGGAAAAGGCTCGGCAGATGATGACGAAGAAATCTACTAAGTCTGCCAATGTTCTCGATTTTCTCAAAAACGGCTAAACAAATTAAAACACCTGATAGCTTACGCCACATAGTTACGTATATATTTGCACGTGACCCACTTGTCTGTCTGTCCCTGTAAAGAAAGTTGGGTATTACGTTAAAGTGTAATTTCTATTCTAGTTTCGTGGTTGCGTTTAGGCTAAACTAGTTGTGAATATATAAGAGGTTTTATTCTTGACAGTAGATAAAAATCTTCAGAATGGAGGACTTAGAACTCTGCCTCATTAAGACATGGCGACGTCAAAAGCAGCGCAGGCCTGGCTACTTCTATGTGGAAACCGGCGCTCATGGTATGGGCATGTCATGCGCAGGAATGAAGACCATGTTGTGAGGAAGGTACTAACTAAGCATGAATGTGGATAGATATAGTGCAAGAACGACCAAAGAAACGATGGATGGATTGTGTGAAAGTAGATATGGTAAGAAAGAATGTTACTTGCGAGATGACGGCAGATAAAAGAGTATGGAAGGAGAAAACTGCTGCGCCGACCCCAAATAAAATTGGGATAAGGGCAGGAGGATGATGATGACCAGAAGTTCCTGCAACAAACTTCAGCTTTACAATACGTATTAGTATAGAAATATTGCGGCCAATCTAAATTAATAGCATGCACTCAATTGCTAGTACTTTTTGTACAATTAAAAGTACCATAAACAGACGTACGTTGGTATTTACAGATGTATATCTACTTTCTGACGTAGTTCGGGAAAACCTAGTCGTTTGCTGAAATAAAACATAGTCAGGTATAGTTTATCGCGATGAGAACAAAAAATATAGTAAGAACATGCACTTGGTTTATTAATAACTAGCCGTTTTCCCGCGGTTTTACCCTCGTATTGTATGAACTACTGCCCATGTTACTAGGGAAGAGTGTATATTTCCAACAGTGAAAGAATTTTAAAAATCGGTTTTTGAGTCCTGCTTGCTGGGGAGTTTGTTGCGCCACTTCTTCTTCCCAGCAAAAACACATAGGATGTGGTGAAGGGTGGGCGTTTTGGGGGCTGTCTATTGTAAATTTCTGACGTTCGAAAAGTGCTGTTTAACAGCCAAGTTTGAATGTACGATTTTTGATTTATATTTTGATCCATTACGGACAATCAAGGATATAAAAAATCCTCGTTATTATTAGTATAGATTAAACAACTTTGCGAATTGTTCTCCTAGGTCAGTCCGATGATGGGTGACCGGAACACTGATTCAGAGTAAGAGATAAACGTAGTGCATTTGTAAACACCATTTCCTGAAAGGAAAATCCGGTGTTCCGATGTTTGACTGAAATATTTTTACCAAAACATCACATTTCATTGCGTAGGAGTCGAATGATTCATGTAAAACGGAAAATTACTATCAATATATGTACTAAGAATTTTATTGATAAAACTAGCCTCTGCCAGCAGTTTCAGTCGCGCCCCGTTGGAACTACACCGCGCATTTGGATAAAAAGTAGCCAATAGCCTAACTCGATAAATGGGCTATTTAACTCTAAATGAATTGTCAAAGCGGTCCTGTAGTTCCTAAGATTAGCGCGTTTTAACAAAAAAGTTTACAGATTAATATTATTAGTTGATATACTTGACAGGTTTACCCATTGATTTATAATAGGTTCGCGCTCTGGTTTACCCGAAAATAATACAAGATAACATTTTTAAAATGTATATTAGTAATTTTTACCTGTATTTTATTATTATATTATTTTGTGATACGGTATCCTTAAATGGTTTCTGAGTAGGGTTTCTCGCGATGTCAGACGCCAAAAACTTTGGTGAGAACCATAATACGAGCAGAAATAATGCATTCACGCTACAATGAACTTAAACCGAGCTTAAAGTAATTCAATACTAAACAGATTATCTGCAAAAAATTATTGAATTTACTGAATCAACAGTTTTAATACAATTTAATTTGTACCCTATTTTCTACGTCATACAGTTCAAATTCCATTGAAGATTTTCTAATCGTTTCACGGAAATTTACATTGGAATTTGGACTGTATTTCTAGAAGGAATAAAGGTGAAAGTTGCTTGTATAGGAAACTTGCGGAGTTGAGATATTGGACACGAGACATTAATACTAACTTTGCTACGTTTTAAGTATTCCATTACTTTCATTAAAGGTAATACGATAGGAATATTAAGTTTTCTATGGAAAATTGCAATTGTAAACTCCATCATAGCGTTAAGACCCGCGTAGGTACAAATAGTTCCGTACTATGAAAACTTTATCTAAACTTTTTGGGCACGGAACCCTAAAACTGATTTATAAATTATTATTAAATTACGGCTAAATACCATATGATACGCTGATCCATGTCTTCGTACTGTTATATAAAATGAATGAATTATTAGCTATTGATAAAAACCGCATGAAAATCCCTTCATGTCTCATTTTTGACTGCCGGGGCTGCGGGTTGTTCGAAAAAGTTACCGCGGCATAAAAGGCCCACGACGGAACACGACGGTTTTTAGTCAGTAAGAGTCTGACACTCCCTCACCGCTGCTAACCCACAGCGGGAGGGGTCATTTGGTGATTTTTGACATCGTTAAAAAAAAGTCTAATTTTTGAGCTAGAGAGGAGGACTTAGTTTCTTAAAAACATTGATACTAACTAGAGCATATATAATAGCTTATAAAATATTTTAATATACATATCAAAGGAGGAATTAGATCATAATTTAGATAATAAACAACAATATAAAGGAACGCAGCAAAAGGTCATGTTTAACATGGCGGATTGGCGCCAAATGGCAGGCGTTTGAGGTTAAAAGAGAAAGATATACCGCCCGCCATCGTTAAATTGAAAATTGTCTATGGGACATTCTTGTATTGTATTGTAAAAGAGGTTTTATAGCTACTATGAAATAATGTCTGCCTAGTCTTTTCCCAACTATGTTGGGATCGGTTTCCAGTCTAATGGAATGCAGCTGTGTACCAGTGTTTTACAAGAAGTTTTGTCAGATTTCCTGGCTTCTTACTACCCGTAACGACTGCCAAAGATGTTCGAATGACAGCCGGGACCCACCAATTTAAAGTGCCCTTGAAACACGGAAGAAGTATCCACAGATAATCTATGCTTTTTCATTGCACAAAACTAAAAAAAAAAAATCTTAAACTTCATTCACAAAATCACACTGATGATTTAAGTGCTGGTAATTAATCAAAATAATGATAGTAAATTGCATAGGAATTCACTAATGACTACTTTTTGCCGCCTAAAGTTGGTAAAAAATGATTCTAAATTTAAACTTCGCGCGGTTTTTGCTGTCATGTCGTCGTCATTTTTTTTTTCATGTTCATTGTCACTGCGTTCAGCCTTAACGCATAGCTAAAATTAACTAATTGATTTAGAACTTGGGTTTTATTAGCAAATATATGATTTTACCTATGTAAGAGTTATCTTAAAATACAGACACAAGATAAACTTTTTCAAAAACTTTGATGAGATACACAATTTTTTGGTGGTAAATCACCCGGGTCCCTATGTGGTTGCAGAGTGAGGGAGTGTCAGACTCTTACTGATTAAAACCCATCATATTCCTTCTGCAGTTAATTCTGATGGTCATTTATTTTGTGTGCCATGTAGCCGGACCTTTAGATCGAAGTTCGGTTTCGCTAGCCATATTAGAGCCTGTCATAACAACAACCCAGGTTAGACATTTAGGAGTCGCCGTCGCCGGATACGGCTTGGACGACACGACGACGACGATTCCTTCTGCAGCCGTTTATGTACCTTTGCCGCGGTAACTCGCGCCAACAATCTCGCAATCCCAGTAGGAATAGATTCTTCAAAATCAGAGTTAAGCTTAAAAAAATCCTCGTAACAACATATAAGCTTTATTTTTCTCAAGCGGTCAGTAGCATTGACATATGCGTTTAACGCACTAAGTATAAGAGTTAATACCTACATAAAGTGGGTCTAGGTCATACGCTATTCGCTAAAAGAAGACGCGAGGCGTTAAATACAATATGTATATTGAGGTCATTTATACATCGTTATATAATACTGTTGTCGTTTATCGAATTTGAACTGTTAGCTCACACTTTAGACTAAACTGTTGGCCGATAGTTTGTGCGATGGTTGGCAGTATTTTGAGGGTAATAATCGTGAATGCCAGTGGAGTTACGGTCACGGTACGGCCTGCCGGGGCTGCGGGATAGTTCGCTCGAGCTACCGCTGTCCTGGTACATAAAGGGCTTAAGAAGGAACATGGTGGGCTTTAGTCAGTAAGAGTCTGACACTCCCTCACTCCCGCACCCACAGCGGGAAAGGTCATTTCATGAGTTAAAAAAAGGGTTGTCTTGAATTACATCATCATCAACTCTTTATCGTCCTACTGTAAATTATCGGGTTGATAATTTCAGATCTTCAAGTCCAGGTTTCCACGAGATATTTTCCTTCATCTTTAATCTGTTCAAATTAAAAATCCCTACTGCGAGAATCGCTGCGCATATATAACAATTTTAAGTATCAGCATTGGGTGACGGGGGTTTGGGAGCCAATGTTCTAGAATTTTCTCGTACAAAAAAAAAGGTTAAACTAATTAATGGTATATAACAAGTACTTAAACCCATGGCATGTATTTGTTGCAAAAAAACGAAATAACAAAGTATTAACATTTGACAATGGTACAGCGCTGAATGGGCGTATCAAGGCCACTTTAAAATGCCGGTATTGACAGTCTGTGTATCACAACAAAAACAAACTGTGTTGTACAGAGTTACCATTATACATGTACTAGTTGTTCCATGTTGTTCCACTCGCGTCCTGAGAGAACTACTTCCCGTATCTGGATAAAAAAGTAGCCTGTCTTTTGTCAGGCTCTTAGATTAATTATCTTTGTAGCTTGCTCGAAATTTTCTCGCTAGTCCATAGAGCGATTTCGAAACTATATCCAGGTTTTCTTTTCTGACGTTTGTTTTAGTGGCTTCCACGGCTTCCACCCGTATCTCGAAGGTACTATATATCCCGAACAGGGCTAAAAAGTAATCTATATTTTATCCTGATGTATATCTATACTAATATTATAAAGCTGAAGAGTTTGTTAGTTTGTTTGTTTGAACGCGCTAATCTCAGGAACTACTGGTCCGATTTGAAAATTTCTTTCAGTGTTAGATAGCCCATTTATCGAGGAAGGTTATAGGCTTTATCCCGGTACGGGAAGTAGTTCCCACGGGATGCGGGTGAAACCGCTGGCAGAAGCTAGTATGTTATATTATATGTAGTCGAGTTTCAGCAAAATGCATTCTGTCGATTTTGCGTGAAAGAAAAACATACATCCATCCACTATATATACAGACTTTCGCGTTTATATCATTGGTAGGATATCGTAGAAAACTGTGAATATATGCATCATATTCCCACAAATAAACATCTTTTCTATCTCATCCTTTACCATTACTCAGTAGCCACACCAGTACACTAGGACTTCATCATCATCATCTCAGCCATAGGACGTCCACTGCTGAACATAGGCCTCCCCCTTTGATCTCCACAGATACCTGTTGGAAGCGACCTGCATCCAGCGTCTTCCGGCGACCTTTATAAGGTCGTCTGTCCAGTCCACTAGGACTTCACTTACCTATAAATAACTCTTTAACCAACTCGTGCCTTCAAAATTTCATCACCCCGGCACCGCCTTGTACGGAATTGAACTTTAGACATAACGACCAGTAAATTGTCCTAATAATATTTGGACAAGTAACCGGGGTGACCCTAATAGACCACAGTTCGTAACTAAATTGGATTAGCCGTTCACACGAGTGGACCCGGTTTGAACTGATGGTATAGTTTATGTTAGGAAAGCGGGTGATATATGCTGTGTGTGTAAAGGTAAATGGACATTGTTTTTGTATGTGTAAGCTCAATAGCGCTCATTTGCAGCTCAGACAATGTGCATGTAAGTACATTTCCAGGCTGTCATTTGAACGTCTTTGGCAATCGTTATGGGTAGTCAGAAGCCAGCAAGTCTGATACCAGTCCTACCTAGGGGTATTGGGTTGTCCGGGTAACTGAGTAGAGGAGATCAGATAGGCAGTCGCTCCTTGTAAAACACTGGTACTTAGCTGCATCCTATAAGACTGGAAGCCGTCCCCAACATAGTCAGGAAGAGGCTAAGTAGTTATTAAAGGGTATCGGGTTGTTTCAAATCAGATAGGCAATCGCTCCTTGTAGAAAACTGGTATTCAGCTGCATCCAGTTACACTGAAAGTCGATCCCAACATAGTTCAGAAAAGGCTAGGCTATGACCATCATTCCGTTCGTCCAAGAAACTGTCAGTAGTTCACTGACGAATCCTAGTAATACAGTGACGTACATAGTGACTAAAAATAGCTGTAGTCAACTTCAGGTCAGTGGTAACAGTTTTATAGGAAAATCGTACTTATTACTATTGAGTTAAGGTGCATGACAGTTACCGCTGATGTGTAGTCTACCGCAGCCGTTCCCAAATGGGGTTCCGCGGAACCCTGAGGTTCCGTGACAGGCCCTAAGGGGTTCCGTGGAAAATTCAAGATTTCCATATGGTAAATCGTTTCACTTTTGACAATATTAAATTATTATTCATTTTCAATTAAATTGTTTTAAATATTTCATTCCAAAATTCCATTTAGGCACCATGTAGGTGGGTACCACTCGGGAGTGTAAGTCTCGTACTTTCGCGACAAGTGGCGAGGAAATTGTGGATTAACTTAATACCTCCAGGTCTTCGGCGATCGGCAAAAGCAGGTAGCGAGTCGGCCAAAAATCACCGCATTTTTTGGGCTTATTTCATCGCCAGGATTATACGTTTTCATTCATTTGACAGAACGTGAAATGACACGGCATACGAGTATTTCCAGTGGCTATATTTACCATGAATCAAAGTGTGACATTATTTTCAATTTTTGCACCTCCGCGAATCCGAAAATTTCGCGCTCGCTTCGCTCGCGACGATGTTACGTGTGATGCTTCTATGTTCGTTTAATTGCTCAAGTATCCAACACCGAAAACATTTCGCGCTCTTCCGTCGAGGTTTCCTTTGATGTTTATTCTTTATTCCTCTGGTTCAGAAAAAGCAATAGCGCTTTTTTCGCTAGCTGCTTAGGTATTCATTTGCATTTGCTTTTTTGAGTGGATATTGTACTTTTTGAGACCTTATTAATTTACAGTGGTTTTGTTTATTTTGTGTAGGTACTTAAACTAAAAAAAAATCGCGCTCGCTTCGCTCGCGATACCGGCTACCGCTGAATGTCTTTCAATGCTAGCGGGTGCTTGGAACTTCTTCTTTTAGTTCAAAAAAATCGCGTTCGCTCGCCCCAAACCCAATCTATTTCTTTTTGCGTTTACTTTGTCACTTTGTCAGTAGTCAAACTGAAAACTATTCACATAATACACAAAGTCAAGGGCGGCTAAGTTGTTTTCTGGCCCGTGTGGCAGATAGCCATGCTACGCCTGAGTATAATGAATATGTCTCTAACCATATAACCATTTGGTGCGCTACCACGCGCGCCACGAACCGTACCTAAGTGTATTTACGTCTTTAGTTTACTTCTTACTTAAGCTAAGGTTCCGCCGAAAAATCGTGAAACGAAAAGGGTTCCGAAGCCAAAAGAATTCGGGAACCGCTGGTCTACCGTACCTTTACGATAGACCGTCACAATGGCTTGCTAGTCGTCTATAGCCCATTCATAGATTCTTTCTAGTAATATGCAATGAAACAAATGAATATATCGTTGATATTGTAGGCGTATTTATGACAAGTTATCAATAAACTATGTCATGCCAGTTGCCTTGATTAATTCTATTGTAATTTGGGGTCAAAATCAAAAATCGTTTGTTCAACTTGGCTGCAAGAGAGCACTGTTTGAACGTCAGATATTTACAAAAGACAGCCCCCAAAACACCCACCCTTCACCAGTCACCACTTCCCTTCATTTCTGCTGGGAAGAAGAAGTGGCGCAACAAACTCCCCAGCAACACATGTCGGTTTTCAGCCTGAGGTCTGGAAGTTAGTGGTCTCAAACCCTATAGGGGCTACATCCCTCACAATATCAAGTAGAAAATAAAGGACTTAGAAGGAACATGGCGGATTTTAGTCAGTAAGAGTCGGACACTCCCTCACGCTGCACCCACAGCGGGTGTCATTTGATGATTACCCATAAAAAATTGGTGCTTCTCTAAATACAAATTTTACAAAGTAAAGAAACAAGGCGGTTTCGCAAATACCTATATTTTTTCGCCACACCAATGAGAACCATTGTCTCTGGTACAGACACAGAGTAGCTAACCGTGGGAATACTATTTATAATCTGTGCATTTTAATTGGACGTAGTTATGCAGAAACGTTCCAACCCACAAGTCACCCGAAATCGAGTTAAGTTGAACAGCCTAAAATTTAGCATATGGTTATCTAAACTCAATATAATTCAACAATAAAACCTCTAGTACCTTTACTAGTTAGAATAAAAAAGAATACAACTGAAACGCGTAAATGCTTATATCTCAAATTCAAGTTTAATTTGAAATATAAGCATTTACGCGTACAGTGGGTTGGAACGTTTCTGCATAACTACGTCCAATTGATCTCAACACTATTGTTTTCGAGAAAATGTTTGCACTTTTGCAAGATTTTTTGAGTTAGGGACTTAGGTATTAGACATTTTAGTAACTTCAGAACTCTGAACTTCAAACACATCTTGTGGGTGCAGCGTGAGGGAGTATCAGACTCTTACTCCCAAAAACCCATCATGTTCCTTCTCAAGCACTTTATGTACCAGGGCCGCGGTAACTCTTTCAAACAATCCCGCAACCCATACCCTCAGTTCTAGATATATTTTATCCTATCTACGCGCTAGTTACAATATAGACTAGACTAATATCATTCAGACTGGCAACTCCTTTCACTTTTGCATTGTCTTTCGACTTCATTTCGTCAGAGGCACTCAATTGAATTAAAAGTGAATGCTAGAAACTTATATTTAAAGGCTCCTTGATAATATTGTAAGAGAATATGTTCTATAGTTTGTATATAGACCATCGGCTGTCACTGAACATCTTTGGCAGTCGTTACGAGTAGTCAGGAGCCAGTAAGTCTGACAACCAGTCTTAACAACAGGTATTGGGTTGCCCGGGTAACTGGGTTGAGGAGGTCAGATAGGTAGTTGCTCCGTGTAAAAAACACTGGTACTCAGCTGCATCCGCTTAGACTGGAAACCGACCCCAAGACGCGGTCAGGGAAGGAAGCATTAAAACAATACAAATCAAAAATTGACCTCAACCAGCAAGTTTCCACAAGGAAGAACTATCTTAAAAATACAATCGTCACGAACCAAGCAATTCCCAAGATGAATCTACACAAACGAACAGCAATCAGCTGACCATACTGCGCAATAGTGATGTACTCATTATCGATATCGTAATATGAATATTTATCGACAACACGAGTTGAATATTAAAGAGAATCGATAAATATAATTATTTATGTATCAACCTGTCTTTTTACTACCTTTGTTGTAAATACCTGTGTAATAATTATAATGATTTTAGTCGATAATCATGTGGAAAGATTGTGTGTGGATCTTAGGGTTGTCTCATTTATTAAGTTAATAAAAATATGAAGGGGACGTGACCTGTTTTCTCTAAAACATTTTTAGGTGCAACTTCCAAACCATGTTAGTATGTTAGTATGTACTACTGCTTTTATGAGTTCTTGAGAAATTCTTGAGGGAGATGTTTACTGAGCAAAAGCTCGAAATAACTGAGCTGTTTGACGAAATAACAAACATACACTCACAGAAATGTTCGACTTTATTAAATTACTAGCCCTTCGATTCTGAAGGGAACTGCTTTCTGCAGCCAGATATTTGTCAATCGGATCAGCATTTTTGCGTAAAAGCGCGATAGACAGATACAGAAGTTACGTGCACATTTATATTTTTTTAAGGACTTTAATGGAGACAACCCTATTTCTAAGAATGGAACGCATTCAATAAATGTCTACTAATTGCTATGGTTTTCCCCCACATATGATTAAATACCTATTCGAGAATATATTGCTACTAAATTATTACTTAGCTCTGTGCGTATTTCTTAGATGCGCAAAAAAATAAATAAAGCAAAAATGCATTTCCCAAACAACTTTCGGCGAAATTACTTTAACTTTCAACGAAGCAATTTTGCAGTTGCACCATGTTACTATAACGATAACCGAACCATTTTCAGTTGTCAAATCACCGTTTTGCCCAATGGGCGGCAAGTATACGGCTGGTTATGATTTGGTTATCGTTATAGTTAAATGATGCAACCCACCCTTATTATTGCAAAGAATAGCGAAAATTGACATAATATTAGACCTACTAATGTACTTCTCAGTATCTCATGTGCAAACTATACTTTAACCAAGATATCTGGCCAAATTAGACCACTAATTTAGCTTTTGACGAAATTCAATTCAAAACAACTGCACATTGCATTTTCAGCTTTGTATGATACGTATAAGATCGGTTTTTCAATGACTGGTCTAAATAAGTCAGTGATTTCTGTTTCACAAGGTATTTTCGCGGTTTCTCGTAATTTTAAAATAGAATAAGTAGGATTTCTTAACTTGAAATGAGGTTTCTATCATAAGGTAAAGGATGACATCATCTGTCTAGCCTTTTTGTAACTTTGGGATCGGCTTCCAGTCTAATCGGATGCAGCTGAGTTCCAGTGCTTTACAAGGAGCGACTGTCTATCTAAACTCTTCAACCCAATACCCCTTGGTTAGACTGGTATTTGACTTCCCGTAACGACTGCCAAGGATGTTCAATGACGGCCGGGAGCTATAGTTTAACGTGCCATCCGAAACACAGTCATTGGTGTCCAGGATATACTTAGAAAGTACATACAAACTTAGGAAAGTTGCATTGGTACTTGCCTGACCTGGAATCGAACCCACACAAGAGAGGTTTGTGCTTTACCCACTAGGCCACCACGGCTTTTTTTTAAATTAGACCAATAGATAAAAATACACATGTCGTGTAAAAGAAAATGGGTTATCATATCAAATATTAAGTTCATGCTAATTTTTTAATCAATATTATTGATAACCTTTGGATAATTAATATGGGTTCTATTACGCCGTCGTAATATTTACTCATATCTCGTGTCTTTTCTGACATAAATTAAGAGCACCGGCACACATCAAACATTTGGAAGATTAAAAAAAAAGAATGGCAATATTTTTTCAGGAAAATCTTGATTCCAATTAAGGTTTCCAGTGAGTCTGATACCGGCTAAATACCTGATCCTTGTTATTTGGTTACTACCCATTCATCTTTATATGAGCCCAAACAATATATCGGCCGACTAAAAGTTTGCAGTGTGCTCGTAAACCATTAAAACAAAGGAGTGTGACTACTCTAATTAATATTACAAACGTCAAAGATTGTATGTATGTATGGATGGATTTTTCTTCCTCTTTCACCCAAAAAACTACCGCATAAATTTTGATAAAACTTAGCAATGATGTAACTTATTAGGCGTCGTCCTAATTGGCAGCGATCGTACGATGGCGCGATGCGTTTTTCATCTCACGATCTCACGATCTCACTTGCGAGGTTCAAATAGGACACTCTGATGAAATCTGTATGTTTAAACTCATCGCACGACGAGAACGCATCGTGTCATCGTACGATCGCTGTCAATGAGGGTTTTTGAAATTTTTTCTGCCACCGGGTGGCGCCACGTATGCGTCTGGTCCAAACAGCTGTCAAATAGTATGGAATTGTAGGTGCCGAACTTATTGTTTATTGAAATTCTGTTATATTGGAAGTGTTATTGATTTTATTATGGACTACGGTCAGAATAAGGTTTCCGAACTAAAAATTGAGCTAAGAGAGAGGGTGCAAAAGTCACTGGTAGTTGAAAAATTTGTTAACACAATATGATTTAGTTTTTTTTATTTACTCAACCTCAATAGTAAAACAATAATGCAGTGCTTTAATTATAAAATAAAAAAACCACTAAAATCGTTCACTATTCATAGTAAAGATAAGCACTTTGACAGTTACCTGGACCTGACGACTCAGTGCGCCACCTGGTGGACGCCATTTTAGAAAACCCTCATTAGGACGACGCCTTAATCAGAATGACATATAGGCTACTACTTATTTAACTTGATGCGAGAAACAGTTCCCTAAGGAAGTGGGTGAAACCGCTGGCAGAAGCTAGTATTTAAATATATTCAAGATACTTTTACCTTATTTCTATTCAAAACAGCGGAACTATAAACTAGTCTAACTGTAGTTATGTAAAAAAACTAAAACTATATAAACGTAACTAAGTTACGGATTATATAAGTACACGTAACCGATGTAGTTAAAGTTAACTGCTTCGGAATACGTGTTGGTATGACTCATCGGTTTATTTCGTAGTTCGAATGATAATAAACATATAAGAAAGAACATAGAAGTGGGAAGTCATAAAATGACCCCTCCCGCAGTGTGTGCAGCGTGAGGGAGTGTCAGACTCTTACTGACTAAAACCCACCGTGTTCCTTCTGGAGCCCTTTATGTACCAGGGCCGCGGTAACTCGCGTGAACAATCTCGCAGCCTTTGATGGGAACTTGGTAGGGTCTAGAAGGATAAGCTGGAAGAAAAGTGAAAACGTTTTCTAATGCGAAAGTTACTCAACCTTTCAAATCAAAACTACTGAACTGCTTTAAATAAAACTTGGTTCACATATAATCTAGAGCCTATGACAGGACATGGGCTACTTTTTACCCTAATGCGAAAGTAGTTACGTCAGGACTCGGCTGCTACAGCAAGGGAACAGCTAGTCTCACATACAGCCACATGACATTAGACTGTAATCCAACAATCTACATCATTCTCCGAGCCTTTTTCCCAAATGTTGGGGTCGGATTCCAGTCTAACCGGATGTAGCTGAGTACCAGTGCTTTACAAGGAGCGACTGCCCTATCTGACCTCCTCAACTCAGTTACCTGGGCAACCCAATAAAGTACAACCTACAAGGCTAGCAAATTCCCAGGTCTGGTTTATCTACTGACCTATTTCCCTACTGATTTAAAACAAGCCACCTCTTCTTACAAGTAGGTATATCAGATAACAACCATAGAATTCCCACGATATTTATATCGCTGAACTAATTAACAATTGTAGAAACGTGATCTAATAAAATTGCTTTTGTCACTATACGAGGATATCGCGATAAGCGAAGTCTGGCATGAACTTTAAGCTAGATACTAAGGGCCTTACTACAAAAACTTTAAACCCTGTTTTACCCTTGTCTAATAAAATTTTGGCTGCAAAATGAACCATATGTCAACGTCATAATTTGACATTTTTTTAGACAAGGCATAAACTGACGTTTAAAAGTTTTTGTGGTAAGACGGTAAATATTTTATTATGATGGACTAGCTTGCGCACGAGGTTTCGCCCGCGTTCCCCAGAAAATACTTGGGGCACCAGAAAAAACCAATAGGCCTTTCGCGATAAATAGGCTATCAGAACAGTATGCTTGTTTAGTAGGCTTCTCGAAAACGCCTGGACTTATTCCCCCTTACCTACTACAAAAACTTAAACATCTATTAAACACTTGTCTAAAAAAAAAACAAAAGTAATAGTGTGGCTGCAAAACGGACCTTATTTCAACGTCACCATTTGTCATTTTTTTAGAAAAGTGTTCAACAGACGTTTAAAAGTTCTTGTACTAAGGCTGATTTTGTTTATAACACAATCGTCTGTTGTGACTGTCACTTTGCACCCAATTTCATAGTTAACGCAAAGTTATTCGCTGAGCTATCAGCTAGTAAGAAATCACAGGAAAATAGCTCGTGCAAAATACAATAAGACCACTTCGTCTGTACGAAATGTTGCAATATAAAAAAAAAACTGCAATTGGTTACCTAATACTCTTATTCTACACTTGAGAAGAACACGCGAAACACATTACCCTCCTTTTCTATGTAGGTAAAGAGGGAAAAAATGCTCTTAATATGTTTTAGAACAACTTTGTTCCCATACAAGTAAGAATTCGCTTTTGTTTTTAATCTGTGAAGCGTAGAGAATTAACAGTTCAAACTAGATTTTTCTTGGTATCTATGCTTGCTTAATTTTATCAAAGGCATATGTTTTTTACAAGTCTGTGTTTATTGGAACTTTTTAAGTCATCATCAGCCTTTTTGTCGTCCCACTGCTGGGCTGCGGCCTCCTCTCACACGGAGAAGGATTGAGCGTTAATCACCACGCTTGCTCAATGCTGGTTGGTGATTTCAGACTTTACAGTCCTCGAGATTTTTCCTTTTTTCCTTTAATCAGTCATTGGTGTCCAAGAATTACAAACTTAGAAAGTACATGCACTCTTAAAATTGTTGTATTATTACTTGCCTGAAATCTTGAATGAAATCGAACCTAACACTCATACATACTTGAGAGGTTGGTTCCTTACAAAGGCGACCTGAAAACATAAAATATAGTCATAGATAGAGATCTATAGAGATAGTCAATTTTAGAATTTCCAGGTACCAAATAAAGGTATCTAAAGTAAAAAGTCTTAAAATGACTCGTGACCACTAAAAACCTAGCCTATCCGGTTCTATGGTTCTATTCATAGACAACTTGATGTTTTTAGACTTAGTGTACCTATAGATAGTCATGTTTTTTTGCTTTCGTGGTTAGACACCGGTTTTATTCAAAGTTAATAGGTTTTACAACAATTAAAATCTCAGGTAATATCTCTACTTATTCATATGTATTTTAAAGTTAAATCTTTCGCCGCTTTTGTTTTTCTTACTGTGACTGTGTGTTTAAGCAAATAACTCAAAAACTAATGAATGTATTTTTCTGCGGTTTTCACTGTTACATAGTGTGATTAATGAGAAATGTTTTTGTGTATAACTTATAGTCGTACGTTGCCTAGTACCTACGTATGTTATACATGTAACTAGGAAGGTTTTATATCTCATGTACGATTCAAATGTATTTATTAACCTGATTTCAACTAATCAACTAATATTAAAATAGAAGCTTTTCACACCAGTATCATTCAAAAACTATTAATACAAGTTTAAAATGAAGTGAATAATATAAATATTTACTTCTATGATTAAAAAAAACATGTTTTTCTATCATATGCGGAATTGTGACTCATGTAAACAAAGTACGGTTATATTACAAACAAGTTTATCAGCAATTAAAAATTGATATAACAACAGTGTTTTGTAGCAAATAACTTAAATACTTGGATTGTTTCCAGGCGGAATTAATAAGCTTTGGATTAATTAAATAAATAATTGGCCTGCATCTTTAATGGATGCACGTAAAAAACATGACAAGACTTTCTTAACATGTCCAAACTCAGCTATGATACAATGTTCCATCATGACGTTTCAGTTCATATCTTTCGGCTCCATCATCAGATCAGTTCAACAGTACCATATTATTGTATTGTCATCAGAACTACATAGGCACTGCTGCCAATTTCCACGACGCTATGATCCTTGAAAGATGCTTAAATTACGTACCTTAGATTCCATTACATATTTACATACAGGTCGACTTATTTTAATTTAATTTACAATTAAAACAATATGGCGCCGAAAATGTCAGATTGACAGTTCAATTCCCGCCCATTTGAAACATATAGCCATGTTTTTTTTTTTTTTTTTAACTTGGCTAGTCGCTATATGCGCATTGCCACCGACAAAAACGGGGAAACTTGGTAGGAAAGAAATAAAATTTAGGTAACGGAATTTGGATAGGTATTGGATAGGATTATTCGAAAACTAGGATATTAAATACATTAAATAGGTATATTATTCAGAGAGATAAATGCTACTAAATACATATATATATTAGGATCATTAGTTGCTAGCAAGACAGGGATAGAGGTAGGAAAAGGAATCTTATAGGATAAAAGACTTGATATAAAGGTTCGTGATCGAGAAGAGGACAGGAAAAAAACATGTGGTTTAAATCGCCAATCTCACCACATTCGCAAAGGGCACTATCAACGATCTGCAGTCGGGCAAGGTGAAGCTTGGAACAATTATGACCTATTCTCATACGAATTAGGCAACTGGTAGCAGCTTTACCTATTGAAATTTAATTTAGCGAACCACGGTTTTTTTGGAATGCATGATTGGATACGAGCGTAATAGTTACCTTTATTGATACTGCTATAGCCATGTTGCAACCTAAACCCAGCTCATGTATTATCTCACGATTGTAAGCGTTCCTGCATATTTATGAGTTGACTCACTATGGCAACACCTGTTGTTGTTTTACAATGCAGTTTTAGGAAGAAAACTGTAAAGGATCTCCTGAGCCTTTTCCCAGCTATATTGGGGTCGGCTTCCAGTCTAACCGGATGCAGCTGAGTACCAGTGTTGTACAAGGAGCGACTGCCTAACTGACCTCCTCAACCCAGTTACCCGGGCAACCCAATACTAGTCGTCAGACTTACTGGCTTCTGACTACCCGTAGCGACTGCAAAAAATAAACTCAAGTTTTTCTAAAGAGTATATGTTGGATTTTATATTTTATAAATTGCAACATTAAGTTAATTTTAATTATATTTTTGTACCGTGGCAACATCGCTCTCTCTCTTGCTCTGCGACACGGACCGAATACACGTAATTATTTGCAATCGCCGTTTTATTTCCTGAATCTCCTGCATCAGCAGCCCACCAGCCCTATCGACACACTACACCGCTGCACAGTATATTTTTAGGGAATCCCTTGATAATTTAAAACAAGACTTACCACATAAATTACTTGTTATGTTTCGATTAAAACTCAAAATAATTGCTTAAGGATATTTTTTTTTTTTTTACATATTTCAGAGTGAATAATATATGAATCACCTTTAAGGATATTTATATCTATTAAAAATAAGTACCTAAAAAAACAAATCTTATGGGTATGTCCAAGCAATAATATTGAGTATTTCTCCTTATAGATTCCTTGAAATGACAGTGGGAAAAATAAAGTTACCAATTAGAATATTTTTGTGAGCAACAAAAAAACTTTTCAATATTATTTTCCTTGTTCAAAAATCTTTGGTCTAGTGGTTGTAAACAACTGCTAAAATGTGCTTGGGTTCGATTCTTGCTTGCGTCTTTTTTCCTGTTTGACTATCGTCATTTGCTTGTCCTACCAATCAGTCTTCCCAAGGGGTATTGGGTTGCCCGGGTAACTGGGTCGAGGAGGTCAGATAGGCAGTCGCTCCTTGTAAAACACTAGTACTCAGCTGCATGCGGTCAGACTGGAAGCCGACCCCATAGTTGGGAAAAGGCTAGGCACAGAATGCTGATGAAGGCAGGAAGAAGAAGATTTTTCTCAAGAACCATGAACTACCAAGGAAAACAGTTAAAAACAAAGTTATCCCTGCACCGAAGTCACCGGTTATCTTCACAGAAACTGATCAATTATGAGGAAGGCATGACTCATGTTTGACGTCACGGGCTGTCGGACAATAGGTCATCCTGGTCCTAGAATAGTCAGTAGTGGGACAAATCACTACATGTTATAGAGGTAAATCTATCTACCAAACAAAAGTCTTCTATTGCTTCTATATGCCTATTGGAACGACTCAAAAATTGGATATAGAGTAGACTTTTTAAAGTCAGGTAGAAGATTGTCTAGCCTTTTCCTAACTCAGATAGAGGTCAAAAAGGTGGAAGATTCAAAACTCGTATTAGAGGGCTCGGTTTTGTAACTCGAATAGGGTCAGATAGGCAGTTGTTCCATATCAAGCGCTGACTCTCAGCTGCATCTAGTTGGACTGGAAGCCGATCTAAACATGTTATAAATAATAAACTTATAAAAAATTGACATAAATAGTCGTCATCCATATTAATATTATAAACGCGAAAATAGCTCTGTCTATCAGTCACCCTTTCACGCCAAAACTACTGATCCAATTTAAATTAAAGGAACACAGATAGTAACTAAGAAAGGACATAGTCTACTTTTTATACATATAGCTATCCTATATAGAATAGTTAGTCTGTTTAAATTAATGTCACTTTTCATTCTAATTTTATAACTCAAATTCAGGCTCACCTATCTAAACCAAATGTTTAGGCTTTGTTCGGACTATTTAGTAGATGGTTTATGTGAAGTTTGCACAAAATCGGTCCAGCGATCTTTCATTTATACTAAGCGAAGATCACTACATAGTAGGTATAAAACAAAGTCGCTTTTTCTGTCCCTATGTCCCTTTGTACGCTTTAATCTTCAAAACTACGCAACCGATTTTCATGCGGTTTTTTTTAATAGATAGAGTGAATAAAGAGGAAGGTATATATGTATAGTAACATACATTAAATAGTGGGGAAACACTGTTATTCCGTGCGAAGCTAGGGCGGGTCGCTAGTTTAAGTATGAATGCAACCCAATTATAATTTACCCCACATTTACATGCAAAAACAATGCTTGACTAAAATAACAAAGATCTGCTTATCTCCAGTATATTCTTAACTAAAGGATAGTTCGCAATAACCCAGTCTACTCGGCGTCCGGTGTCTGTGTGTGTGTCGTGTTATGCAAGCTCTAGTGATGGGCGCAGTCGATAATCGTGACTATGGACACGAGTGTATTACAGATGATAAAAAAAAATCATAATAGAATTATGTTGCACAGTCTGCTTGCTTATTAGTATGACTAGGTGATATTTTTGTATAATTGTGTTACATGATTTGGTTGCTTATTAATAATATGACTAGCAGTTACTGCCACTATCCGTATATAATTTCATATATATGTCATATCATATATATGCCTATGTCATCCAGTGACAATGTATACATATTTCGGTGCTCTTGGGATAAAAAAAAATTCAATTTTCCTTGATATTTCCTTAATATTTATACAATTTCCTTCGTATATTTTTAATTTGAGACCACTTGAGACCACAATTATTGTTTTTAAGAAAAAAAGACTTAGATCTAAGTTGCCATAGCAACTGAATAAACATACACATAGTAAACAATGGGTTATAATATAATAAATCAAGTAAACGTCTACAAAACACAATAAATGTGACTGCGGTATCTTTCAACACACAATAAAACAATGATAATGGCATATTTTATTTAATTATAAAACATTATTTTGATTTAATGCTGCTATGTTTATTGTCAATATTATTAATTTTTATTCGCTTAATTAGTATGAGAGTTTGATTTTTATTGTTTTATCGTTTACATATAGATTTTATTAAAATAAAGGGAAAAGTTTAGGGTTTTCTTATTTTTGTTTCTTGTTAGTTATTGTTGTTGTCAGTGTAATTAACAAAAATAATAAAAACCTAAACTTTTGAGGAAAACTTTACATGAACTACACAAAATGTACAATAATTTTGAACAAAAAATATAAAAAACACAGATAAAACCACACATTTGAATAATTACAAACTAACATATTTAAAGTTTGAGAAAATCCGACTATCACGTGTAACTAAATTGTTAATCAATATCAAGACAGTAGTTAACAAAAAAACTAAGCTTAGATTTTCCGCGGTTACACCCGCGTCCCGTGTGAAATACTGCTCGTACCGGGATAAAATATAGCCTATGTTACTCGGGAATGAAGAACTTTCCAATAGGGTAACAATTTTTCAAATCGGTTTAATAGTTTCAGAGCCTTTGAGTACAAACAAACGACAAATAAATATTTCCCCTTTGTATTATATCAGACATAGAAAACTAAAAATAAATAATAAAAGAAATACAACAGAGTTCATTGAACGTTACTCATAATATTGAATAATAACTTTATAAAACCTCTTGAAAGGTTATTGTTAGCATAAATCGAGGCAGTCCAGGTTTTTTCTAACTTGTTGAGTCATACCTCGTTTTGCCTCTATTTAGAATCGGTATTGGAAAGTCCGATACAGATTTCTGAGAATTGAAGTATACAAATTGTAACAAAATAATTCATTGCTGTTTTCCGTTCACTTAAATGTCTCATTTTTATTTTTTTATAACCAAGTATACTATCTTACTTTGTGATAAGTTCTTTCTCCCCAAATCCTAAAATATTGATTTATGTTGCAGACTCTACATTTTTTTTTATAACTTTCAAAGAGGTTCCTCAACAAGTAATGCCTAATTAATACAAGAAATTAAAAAAAAGTTGCTCTTATAAATTCACTTCAACCAATTCTATCGACAATACCACTGTCTCCTATCGTAGCAACTATCGAGCATCGCCCATCCCTACGCATGACAAGTGTGAATGAACGGCCACTTGCGCCTGTGTGCGTAACCGCCGTATCACCCCGTACTTAGTACGGAACTTCGACGCCATCCGCATTGCTATAACGTAACAACCGCCGTTCTATCAACCGTACAAATATCAACCTTATTCTTTAGGTCACAAAGTCGTTTTTTGTTTTAACAGTCTAAAGAAACAATGACTGACATTCTTTGGTCGGACGCAACTTTAATGCTCACGAAATAAGGTTGATAGTCGCTTGTGTTTTTAAGTTGCAGACTAGGGATAGGTTTACAAAGGAATTTGTGATCTATTTTTGTGAAGTTAAGGTAGAGTTTGGTTTGGGATGGTCTCGTTAAAACCAGATCCTTTAAGATGAACAGATGAACTGAGTTTAAAGGTATCTTTGATAGTTCTTTATGTTGTTTTTTGGTTATTGTAATGTTTATTTAGAATATCATCATTATCAGCCTTTTTACTGTACCACTGCTGGGCTGCGACCTCTTCTCATACAGAGAAGGAATGAGCGTTAATCACCACCAAGACGAATTGCAAATTTCAGTCTTTTAAGTCCGGGTTTCCTCAAGATGTTTTCCTTCACCTTTACTCAGTCATTGGTGTCCAAGATATTCTTGGAAAGATATCTACTTCTACATATTATACTGTCTATGCTAATATAAAAAACCGGCCAAGTGCGAGTCGGACTCGCTCACGAAGGGTTCCGTACCAGAGCAAAAATTAGCAAAAAAAAATCCAAAATATTTATTTTATTCTAGTTTTCAGTATTTGTTGTTATAGTTTTCAGTATTTGTTGTAATACATCATCTGTGAAAATTTCAGCTCTCTAACTATCACGGTTAATGAGATACAGCCTGGTGACAGACGGACGGACGGACGGACGGACAGAGGAGCGAAAACCATAGGGTCCCGTTTTACCCTTTGGGTACGGAACCCTAAAAAGAGGAAACATTTAGCCGAATTTACAGAACTGATTTGATAAATTCTTTTACTGTTGGTAGCTAGTGTAGCTCACACTATCCCCGGGTAACATAGGCTATTTTTATCCGGGTGCGGGAAAAAGGTCCCCTGGGACACAGATGAACCCGCGAGAAACAGCTAAAGACATATAACCCAATAAAAAAATGCGATATAAATCCTCTTAATTATTGTCACCCACATAGATAACATCAAAAAAAATCTTTCCCAACATTTAAGCAACATACTAATTAACTACATCCACTAATTACACAAAATAATTTATTAATTGGTCATGTGTTCCGCCATTTTGGTATTATCTCGACAATCTTTTTATTCTCAGTATTGGCATCATGGTAATTAAATGTAATTTTATCTGGCAGCCCCGATTAGCGTAGGACACACGGAAATCGTTGCATAATTGTGTTATGTGAATATGATCATGCTAAGTTTGCATGCATGCATATTATTTGGGACCAAAAAGTTATTTTTAAGCTTTCTACGTATATTGATATTTTAAATAATTGGCTAGCCTTTTCTTCATCATCCTGGGGTCGTGGTTGGCTTTGTGTCAAATGGAATGCAGCTGAGTACTTTTGGTTTACAGTGAGCGACTGTCTATCTGACCTTCTCAACTTATATTTTGGTAAGCCTCTACCAGCGGTTTCAATACAATACCAAGGAAAATAGTCCGCGAACTCGGATAAAAACTAGCCTATAGCCTTCCCTGATAAATAGGCTATCTTACACTGTAATATTTTTTTCAAATCTAATACCTAATTCTTGAGGTTAACGTGTCCAAACAAACAGTGAAACAAACTGTAGACTTATAAATGGCGTATGGTCACCTTTTTTCAGCGTCAAAGTTATGTAACGAGGTCTATAACTGTAACAATATCTGAAAACATTTTATGCAAATGTAATTGTTCTGAAATCTGAGTCACCTAAATGTAAGGCACATTCATAATATCTACTTAAATACTTACAAGCACATACTCACAAGCATTTTCCTGACAGTCGTTCTGACATAAGCTTCCTCTACATTTCGTCACTATCCGTTCTTAAGAACAGATTGAGAAATTGATTTATCTTGAACTAGTAATCCGATCCGGATTCGCTGATTTCAATATTCTATCGGTTGTTTTCCTTACTTACTAGAGATTTGAATTATTGTCGTCCATGGCGACTGTTCTTCGTAAGATCAGCCAACTGCGCAGGACATATTATAGGGGAACAAATATAATGACCACCATAAAATGCTTTGATACCCTAAGTTTTGTAACCAAAAATATCTACTGAACACCAGAAAAATAAAGTCTAAAAATGTAATAGTACCAGCTATTTTAGTCACGACTCCACTTTAAATTGTATTCGACCACCAAATTTAGTAAATGATCACCAACTCTTGACGACCAAATTAATGTATTATTTTTGCCTAAATAAGTCACTGTGATCGCCATAAAATGTAGGCTTATTACCAAACAAAGTATTATGATGCCATATTAAGTTATGTGTCCGGCTTGCAATGCATGCGCTATCAAAATATGCACCCCTCCCACCGCACCGCGAACGCCGCGCTGTGCCCGCCCGGACACGATCCCCAGTCAGTCAGTCTAAGAAAAGATGGATGGATTTCCTGAAAGATGATGTGAATAGGAAGGGAGTGAGTGTCAGTATGACGAGTGACAGGGGAAAATGGAAGAAAATGACATATTGCGCCGACCCCAAGTAAAATTGGGAACAGGGCAGGAGAAAGAAGAAGAAGAATGTGTTTCTCAATACACTCTCTCGAAAACACACTCTTATCGCACTGTTTAGAGGCATGCATCCTCATCCTCCGAGCCTTTTCCCAAACTATGTTGGGGTCGGCTTCCAGTCTAACCGGATTCAGCTGAGTACCAGTGCTTTACAAGAAGCGACTGCCTATCTGACCTCCTCAACCCAGTTACCCGGGCAACCCGATACCCCTTGGTTAGACTGGTGTCAGACTTACTGGCTTCTGACTACCCGTAACGACTGCCAAGGATGTTCAATGACAGCCGGGACCTACAGTTTAACGTGCCATCCGAAACACAGTCATTGGTGTCTAAGATATACTTAGAAAGTACATACAAACTTAGAAAAGTTGCATTGGTACTTGCCTGACCTGGAATCGAACCCGCGCCCTCATACTCGAGAGGTTGGTTCTTTGCCCACTAGGCCACCACGACTTAAAGGAGGTTCATCCTGTTTAGAGGCATGCAATAGACAATTTTCCACCCTAGTGCAGGAAAAGGGTCCCCATAATGTTATCACATTTATTGTATCAGGCCGAACTGATTTTTTTGGAGTCAGTTTACTTAAACAGGATAGCAAGATGTAAAAACTTTGATTATCATATTATATTAAAACGCTGGTATAATTTTAATGATCATTTACTACTTTTGGGATAACAATCATTTTGCTTAAATAGGATAGCAGAATTTAAAAACTTTGGTTATAATCTTACTTTAAAATGGTGGTTTAATTTTGGTGATCATTTACTATTTTTGGCTTACGCATGATTTATTTTGGAGTAATTTCATTTAAATAGGATAGCAAAGTGTTAAAACTTTGGTTATAATTTTACATTAAAATGCGAGTTTCATTTTGGTGATCATTTACTATTTTTGTCTGCTATTTGTTACTCAGTGATCAGTTAAACATAAGCCATATTATAGTGCACAAGCATTTGCGCAGACACAGGTGCACTCACTATTCCTTCACTCTCATAGCGCGATGGGACGGTAATCCGACACCACCCGAGAGAGATCAGAGAGATCAGAGAGACTTTTGAACCCAATTCAAACATAGATGAAAACCGCATTAAAACTAATGCAGCAGTATTAGTTTTCGAGTTTATCATAGACAGACTTTTTACATTTTAAATGTACTGAATTACTGTATACAGATAACTCTAGATTCTACTGCAAAACATATTTATGACCGCTATATAAAGTTAACTGACTACTATATACAAGATAATATCATTTATACATAGGTGTATTTTACCTTCACATATCTGATGAACCGATGTATCAAGTACGTATGTAGTTGTGTATAAATAACTATCAATTAATATATATTATACGAAAAACAATCGTGGGCTAGAATCACGAGTTTTATTATGTAATACGTATGTAAATAATAAATAATAGAAGTTAAGTATAAGGTGCTTAAATTAGAAGAAGCTTTGCTAAGAACATCCTTCGTGATTTATTTATAGAAACCGACATAAGACGTAGTATAAAAGCGAATGAATGAATATATTGACTGTATCATCATCTGCCTAGCCTTTGCCCAACTATGTTGGGGTCGGCTTCCAGTCTAACCGCATGCAGCTGAGTACCAGTGTTTTCAAGGAGCTGCCTGTCTGACCTCTTAAACCCAGTTAGTACCCGGGCAACCCTTGGTAAGATTGATTGTCAGACTTACTGGCTTCTGACTGCCAGAGATGTTCGGGACACACAGTCGGGACCTACAGATTATCGTGCTTTCCGCAACACGCAAGAACTTGTTACTTATAACAAGTTGGTCACCCATCCACGGACCGACCGCGCCAAGCGTTGTGAATTTATAAAATTGAAATAAACTCATTCGACCAAGAGAATGATGATTTTACTATCAATATTACATGAAAATTTATTTGATTAAAAATTGTTTCTAGAAATGCACACATACTCTAAAAATATTTTCGGACAGCTAATAATTAATTCATAGCCTGTAAATTGTCTAGTGTAAATTAATGTAACAAACCCATAATAATATCATTACAACCCATAGCTTCCGTATTTGATATCACACATACAAACAAACATGCACATTTTTTCTACAATAATATGCAATTCCTACAACGCAGGAATTATTAATGGCCATACATCATCGTATTATATGGTGCATAGTTCCAACATACACGATCTTATTAAAATATTATATAAGTAAATAATTCTGTTTTTATGTAAAACTAGTTGTGGCTTTCGGTTTTACCTGCGTTTCTGAGGTAGCTACTTTTTTAGTACATCTCTAGGATTTTGAGTGATCTCTGTTTTATTCGTGAAATTAAAAAAACGGATTCCATATCGTATTATTTATTTAAATAGTGCATATAGCCTGTAATTTTTAAGCTTAGCGTGTATAAACGATTTTTCCGTGAAAAAAGTAAGTATTTTCTTCTTCATCAAATTCAGTTCAGCAGTTTTCTCGATAAAGTGTGACAGACTGACAGTCACATTTTTAACATTCATAGGTTCTATTACATAAGGAATATTCACACGATCTTATTACAATAATACCGAGTAAATTATTATTATTAAACATTGCTATATAAGTAAATAATTAAGTGTTTGCGTTTGTGCACGTGCAGTAAAAATTATATTAATTTTCCATGTTATTGAGAAGATGGTATACTGTTTTTATGTACATTCCTAGTTAGCTTGTAATATTAGTCAAGCCATATAAATATAATAGGTAGGTACGTACAACATACTATAATTAGTTCAAAACATAAAAATGTCTTAGATCTAGATACTTATTCCTTTTTTTTAAAAGTAACTCTTGAAAAGTAACTAACTGTAAGTTTCAAATAATCTAAAGTAAGTATTTGAAGAAAAGTAAAATATGTGTTCAAATTTTCGCGCCTGAATTGAAAAAAAAAAAAATCTTAAAAAACGTCGCAGAAAAAAAATACAAATACATTTAATAACTACATATTTCACACACCATGTATAATGTCATCGATAAATTCCATTCAATAAAACACCATGTATAACTGACATTATATAATTTACGACACATTTAGCTTAAGTTATGTTTTAAACGTGTTTCGTGTGTTAACAATAGAGGTAGAAATTATTAGTAGTAAGTATTGGAGCTGGTAGTAGTAAGTATTTGTCCTGAATGTAAATTGTCAATCAATGTCAATGAATGAAATGATAGTTCCTGTTTAGCGATTCGAATTTCGATGATTTATTTATGGGTCCCTATATGTTTCTAAACTTTGGTTTTGTGGTTATTTTTAGATCCTCAGTTCTTTGATCTGAGTTTAGATCAATGTTTATTTATTTTCGTGCTATCAATTATTAAAAAAAGAAACAATAATCAATTCATTATTAGCATTTCATATGTTTTACAGCTAGTACATTATGATTAGAAATAATAAGGACTCTAATATGAACCCTGTAGGGCACAGGCACAGCGTAAAGAAGTGGAAACGGATGTCTCTTTTCAAGCATATGCTAAGGGTGTTTTTTACGGAATATTTTTATAAATACATACTTAATAATCTCTTTTGGTAGTGTATTTACTATTTCACTAGGACACTAGGTCCTCAAAAACTTCTCGCTTGGAAGGGCATGTTAAGCCCTCGAATGCTATTTAGTAGCAAGAACTCGTTGTTATAATTCCACGTCAGAGGCCGTCAGGCGGATTTGAGCAAAACTGACACTAGGACTTGTTAGGTGATTAAACCTGCAGCTCACTCGATAAGAAGACCTCAAAATCTTCGTAACAGTTTTTGCTTCGGTTTCACCAATCGATCGAAAATGAGAGATGAAGAAAGTTTTAATTCTGGACTTTATTTTATAATATCTCTTTCTGTTTGTTTCAGGATGTCAACCCTGTTATTCTGGCAGGGTAAGGGCAAACAAAATGGTGCCCCCAATGGCAGGACTTGGATACACGCGCCCGACGCCCTTGTCAAAGGTCACGTGGCATACCTTGTTAAGGTATGTAAACAGATTCATAAAAACCACTAAAACTCCTCATAGATTCAATAGAAAACTTTAAGTAAAAGAAATACGTGAGTATCCATTATCATGGAGAACAAAATGACTAGCAGAGATGTCTTAACGGACAATCTCCTAAAAAGTCATCAACATCTGGGTAGCCTATTCCCAACTATGTTGGAGTCGGCTACCAGTCCAACCCCATGCAGCTGAGTATCAGTTTTTTACAAGGAGCGACTGCCTATCTGATCTCCTCAACGCAGTTACTCAGATAACTCAATACCTCTAGGTAAGACTGGTTGCCAAACTTACTGGCTTCTGACTACCCGTAGCGACTGCTAAAAATGTTCAATCCTCATAAATCCTCATAGATTAACGGAGTAATACTGAAACACCACTCAATTTAAAGGGAGGCTCAAGCACCACTCGGCATACTTACGTTTTCTACGACAGAAGTACTTTTAAGTAGGACTTGAAGTTAAGTGACGTTTGAGTATTTCGAGATGGTGAAATGGTGATTGAATAACAAAAGACGATATGGCTGGAAATAATGTTAGGTACCTACTTGTGAGATAATGTTAGATAGAAGAGTATGGACAGTACAAAATTGGGATGGCAGGAGAATGATGATGATAAGCATTTCATAGGCATAAAGATATCGATTTCAACCTTTTTTGGATGCAACTGAGAACAACTACATATGAGACGTAATCGACCCAGATACCTGAGCAACAAGATGTTACTTGGCAAGTTTTAATAGAAAATTATATACTTGATTCATTGCGTTTAGTAGGTTTATAACAAGGTGTGTGAAAACTTGCCAAGTAACATTATTAAAAAGTAACTATTTTTAACTGAGGTATGTATATGAAACTTGGTACTTATTCAGATCTCGCTTCTTTTATAGGCGAAGCATTCCCATATTATCGAACTTGGCAGCCTTTCACATTTTTGTTTTGGGTGGGATTGTTATTTACAAAATCAGTTATACCAATTCTTGGAGAACTTTTTGGTCATACTACTACGCACGCAAATATCGCGCCGCGCGCCGCTCGACTCGACACTACATAACGAAACTACGGAAAAAGCCGACAATACACGAAGTCTTATTACTTTGAGTTACGGTCTATTTGAATTTGTTTTGACTGTACAGGGTTAATATGACAATAATTTCCGTAGTTTTAATTATTTTTGGGATAAAAAATTACCTATATAAAAAATGATATAAATCGATTCAGTAAACGATTCTGAACAAACTAATTTCAGGATGTGCGTTAATTAAGTTACATGTTGTATATATGAATAGGAGAAAGCTCTGGTACTCAGCTGCATCCGATTAGACTGGAAGCCAAACCCAACATAGTTGGGAAAAGGCTCGGAAGAAGAAGAAGACATGTATAGGAGAAATAGCAGTGGTTTGGTGGGTGGTCGCAATTTAAAGATATTCCAAAACAAAATAAACAATAGCAGTTTCTAATATCAAAACAATGAAGTAGATAAGTTTATCTCGCACGTGGCGGCCACAGATGGTTCGTATCTAAGGTATGTAGGGGGCGTAGCGATACGTCACTGATATCTGGACTCCGGTTTCAGCTAA
Source organism: Helicoverpa zea (assembly GCF_022581195.2). Taxonomy (NCBI): domain Eukaryota; kingdom Metazoa; phylum Arthropoda; class Insecta; order Lepidoptera; family Noctuidae; genus Helicoverpa; species Helicoverpa zea. Next base: position 2,964,754 of record NC_061478.1, read on the forward strand.
TTGTTAGGGAATCTAATTATTAATTTGTCTGGCTAAATATATTAGGCTTGAATTTTACCAACAATCCGCCTATTTATTGTCTCATTGTAATTGTAAGGCACAGGCCTCTTCTCATACAGAGAAGGAATGAGCGTTAATTACCACGCGCGCTCAAAGTGGATTGGCGATTTCAGTCTAGCTTTTCCTTAGAGGTTTCCTTGCTATTTATATACTACGTTAAATGTGTCCAGGTTATACTTAGAAAGTAGGTACATATATGTAAAACAGAGAAATAACATTGGTACCTACTAGCTTGACCGGGAATCGAACCCTCATAGCTTTGAGCATGAACGGTGGATGGATACAGAGGCGACGACCATGGATTAAGTGCTTTGCAATTTTTTTATAAAAAAATTCTATGAGGATTCAAGATTCTAATAAGTTTATTTGCCAATCATCAAGCTCAATTGACTAGGCGCTTTTTGTGATCTTTAGGTTTTGCTAGTGGTAGTGGTTCGATATAAAATGGCTGACTCAAGGACTAATCCCTATGGCGTATGGCCTATAGGAACGATAAAATCATAAATTCAAAAAGTATTGATAGAAAAAAATTCTCACGGCCTCTCCATGACCCGTTGCGTTTGTTATTTCAATAATTAAACAAAATGGCTGCCATTTATTATTTATTGTAGTTTTATAGTTATAAACTATTGTTTTTATTATGATTGACATGAAGGTATAAACATTAATATAAATACTTCCTTTTTAAAAATAGTTTTTGCTCTCGTTAACATGCACTCTTAGATCGTTTTAAAAGCTCGCCTGTTTTTCAAAACACTTACGTTATTTTGAATAAAGTTTAGCATTACATCATCGATCAACAATACATCGAAGGGTTTCATAGTCTTTAGAAGGAATAGGTCGTGGTGGCTTAGTGGGTAAAGGACCAACCTCTCGAGTATGAGGGTGTGGGTTCGATTCCAGGTCAGGCAAGTACCAATGCAACTTTTCTAAGTTTGCATGTACTTTCTAAGTATATCTTGGAGATCAATAGCTGATAAAAAAGGTGAAGGAAAACATCTTGAGGAAACCTGGACTATATAGTCTGAAATCACCAACCCGCATTGAGCAAGCGTGGTGATTAATGCTCAATCCTTCTCCGTGTGAGAGGAGGCCTGTGCCCAGCAGTGGGACGATAAAAAAAAAGGCTGTAACAGGAACAGGAACAGAAGGAATAGAAAGACAAACCTACTGCCAACAAAATATTTTGAAACAGCCTTCTCAAAAAGTCGTCAAATAAGTATGCCCCGTTCGAAACCTTTTGACGAATCACTCAAGCCTAGTATTGTTTCGTTCATTAATAAATAAGTACAAATGAAATAAGAAAAGAAAAAGTAAAAGTGTCTTGGCCAACTCTAGGGCATGAAAATTATTTGAAGATTTTTTTATTATTATTATAAATGTATGTCTCTTCCAGACCTCGGGACTATAGAGTCCTGGATTTTTGGGAGGCGAACGTGGGGCCGAAGCCAACACGCTGAAGCCCTTTTGAGACAACTTTAATGAAATGGTGACACAAACCGACGATTATCCCTGTATACACTATAGAAATGTACCCAAGGACAATCCCCGGTTCTGTGCTAAACTATTGCTAACTATGGATGAAAACTACTTAGGCTATTGTGATGGGATGCTAATGGACTAGGAATGGGGAAACTACGGGAACTATGGCACCTGCCGATGACAATGTATTAAATACATGTTAAAATGGCAGGTGGAGACTCGCCAATTCACTTACTGGGCCCCCGGGAATCAGTCACTGAAAAGCAACAAGAGGGCAACAGGGATTTTATTTATTATTATTTTGGTTTTACAAGTCGTTTTCTCAGATTTTACTTTAAACATGGTCTTTTTAGTATCTTACGAGCGAAACCAAAGTGAGATCCTAATACATACCTATTTATATTTTCGCCGAATATTAACCAACTCCTTATTCTCTTTTCAGTTTCTCGGCTGCACACAAGTAGACCAGCCGAAAGGCATCGAAGTAGTGAAGGACGCGATAAAGAAGCTTCAGTTCACACAACAGCTGAAGAAATCCGAAGCTAAGGATGGCGCCAAGTGTAAAAAGGTCGAAATTACCATCTCTGTCGATGGAGTTGCTATACAGGTAACTTTTAATTATTATTCTTAACTAGCTTTTGCGCGCAACTTCGTTCGCGTGGAATAGTGACTAACAGCAGATTTTTGATTTGACCAATCGATGGCGCTATATGTCCGGAATATTTTTTTTTTTTTTTTTGTAATAAAAACTATCCTATGTCCTTTCTCAAGTTTCAAACTATGTCTGTACCAAATTTCACACAAATCGGTTCAGTAGTTTAGGCGTGAAGAAAAGACAGACAGACAGACAGACAGACAGACAGACAGACAGACAGAGTTACTTTCGCATTTATAATATTAGTTTGGATTATTTATTGCATGATGTACGCAGTTATAACATTCTTTATGACCATCTTTCTGTTAGGGTATAGCTAGACTGGCGTTCGTAAGCAGTTTCATCGGCATCTCTAGGGAACTTCTCGTACCTACCTGGAGGCCCTATACATAATATATTTCACATAAAGCCTATGTGAACCGAGGATAGTTTAACTTCACAACTGTTAAGTATGTTTCTGATAGATACCCGTGCCACGTGGATGCTAATCCGCGCACTCGGATAAAACGTAGCCTATAAGTGCCGTTTTCGATAAATGGGCTATCTAACATTGAAAGAATTGTTCAAATTGGAACAGATGAACCGGTTTGGATGCGATTTTTACTTCAAAGCTGGTTTATGTTGCACTTACTTGCTATTTCCATCAAAACTAGGGCTGCCATCCGTCCGGGTTTCCCCGGATTTGTCCTCGTTTCGAGACCGTCCGGGGGCCGTCCGGGCGGGGTTTCAAAAAGTGTCCGGGGAAAACCCGGACACTTTCCATGTAAGGAAGCACCTCATTGAATTTAAGTATAAATTAATAGTAAATGGATTACAAATAAGGTATTATTTTGTTTAAAAAAATCGCACTCTTTCGTGAAAAAAATGCGATTTACGCCAAATGTCCGGGTTTTTTTAATGTTTGTCCGGGTTTGGCGAAATTCGAGATGGCAGCCCTAATCAAAACCCATCACAACTAGACATTTTACCATATAAACGTTTAAAACCCGAGACAAACTCAACGTACATACAGGCAAAATTCCCATCCCACACACGCCAAACACTGCAAAATCAATTATTACTTAATACACATTATCACTTTTACTCACATTCGTTCTCAACGACTTTATATTACTTACGATATTCTCACGCAAACTCTTAGTCTGTAGTGATAGCAAAAGAATTTATAGACTTACTTTCTTTGTATTAAATAAACAAATAAATAAAATATACTAGCTGTTTCTAGTTTCACCCGCTCCCGTCACGGGGGAATCGCTACCCATACCGGGATAAAATATAGCCTATGTTACTCGGGAAGAGTGTAGCGCCCCAACAGTGTAAAAGTTTCTCAAATCGGTTCTGTAGTTTCGGAGCGTTTAGCATAGAAATGAACGAACGAGAACATTTTCATAGTGCTAATCTGGTCCTATTTGAAAAAAACTGTGTTACATATACATAAAATGATTGCGGTTCCTTGTTCAGTTCCAAAAATCACGTTCAAGCAAACAATTAAATTCTTTAGATATTTAAATTAGTTCTATCTAAGTACTTGGAGCATTTCCTTCCTAAAAACAGCTGTTTGAAGACACATTTTTGCTGTTTGTACAGATGATTTCACTTTTAACCGCTTATGTGTGAAGGTATGAGTAATCATTGTTTACATACACCACTATACATACATACGTAAATGTTACGTTTATTGACAAAAAAACAATAAACAAAGAACTAACTTCAGAGACCCAATTTGATTATTTCATAATCTACACTAATATAATAAAAAGGTTTTTGTTTGTATTGTAAAGGCTCCGAAACTAAAGAACCGATTCGAAAATTCTTTCACAGTTGGAAAGCTAAAATCTTTCCAATTAACATATGCTATATTTTATCCCGGTACGGGCAGTGGTTCCCACGGGACGCGAATAAAACTGCGGTAAAATAGATAGTTATTAAGGCGCTGAATGCCGAAATTAGCTTGTCTCAAACAATTTTTTTGCCAAATGTATAGTTTTTGCCGGCGAAAAAAATATATATTAATCTTGACAATACGTATTTCTGAGAACCATGTTAATTTAAAAAAAAAAAATCGAAAAGTTTTCTCGATACAAAAAAATTGTAAACTTACCTCTTAAAATGATCTTCCAACAAAAATATCTGTATTACTTATCAACGTAGGTACATTGATAAGTAACATTAACGAGTCCATATGTAAATACAGAACTTGGTTAATTTATATTTTTGATTAATCAACTCATTTTTAAGCTATTAATTTATAAGTGTATTACGAACATTACGATCGTCGCGTCAACAGCCTTCTCTCTATTTCTGAGAAAGAAAGAGTGTTTTGGGTACATTCAGCCTCTTAATAAAAACGTTAGTTTTTCACCAGCCAGATTGAATACGAATATAGAAAAAGGCTAGGCAGATAGTATACCAGTATTCATTCATTATTATCTAAAAACGACCATGTTAGATATCGTGCAAGTTAACAAAGTAAATAACTGGCATTATAAACTCAACACGTTCATAATTCGCCGTCTAACTACTATAAATTGTTTCCTGCGATCAACTGTTAACCGACTTCACAGAAAAAGGAGAGTTAGGATCTGTATGTATTGTGCTTAGTAGTTATTAGTCCGTTGAGATGTATTTTCTCACGAATTCATAGTCCTGGATGGAAAAAAGCCTGTCGGGGCTGCGGAATTGTTCGAAAAAGTTGCCGTAGCCCGGTGGCCCTGGTTCGTAAAGGATTTCAAAATTAATATGGCGGGTTTAGGGACCTTTCTTTCAGCACCCTTATATCACTCTCTTAGAGGGACTAGCTAGTGCAGTTTTCTACTCTATAATCCCCCAAATTATTGTCGCAGAGATAAAAAAAAATCGAAAAAACCTTTCATGTCCCCTACGCTAAAGGCTTAAGGCTAAGTCAAATGTTTTTATCTTAAATTGGCTTTTGTCACACCAGTTCTACGGTTCCAGGTTTCCATAGAAAAGAACCTTCAAAAAAACTCCATAGACAATCTTTTCAAGAAAATCTTTCCCCGTTATCTTCTCATAGCACTAATGGACACACTCAGAATCATTTAATGGTTACTTAAGCCGTTCCTTAGTGCAGAATTTCTATGAGAATCTGTCACTAAGGAGTGACTTAAGTAATCATTTAATGTCTCTGAGTGCGGGGGTAAGACCTCGTCATAGCTTTTCGTCAAAACTCAAACATCATCCTCCGAGCCTTTTCCCAACTATGTTGGGGTCAGCTTCTAGTCTAACCGGAGTCAGCTGAGTACCAATGCTTTACAAGAAGCGACTGCCTATCTGACCTCCTCAACCCAGTTACCTACCTGGGCAACCCAATACCCCTTGGTTAGACTGGTGTCAGACTTACTAGCTTCGTCAAAACTCAAACAAAACTATTATTCACTCACAAAACACAAGCAATTAGAAAGGATAACTACAGTACACAATAGGCCGCCTATAATCAATGGTGGTTGCGTTCGGGCGCATTCGGGCACAGTCGGGCGTTTCCGTCGCTTTCACGTCACGGTGCTCGCGCGCAAGGTCATAAGAAATGAGCTCTCTATATTGTGGTTGGTCAGACACTTTTGATTGGTTATGGAATTTCGTTTGACGGATGTCAGCTGTTTTTTTGTTTATGATGGTTTTAGTCAATGGCCTGTTCACCAAGGCGAGTTTGCCGACACTATGTATAAACTGTTTACCTACTATCCAAAATACACAGCCGTTTTAAGAAAAGCGTTATGGTGACAGTGAAAATGAATCCTATCATTTCATGGAACTCACGTGGATCTCACGTTTTTACCATTGATCAATGTCATCTTCATCAGCAGCCTTCCTACTGTCAGGCACAAAGAGGGTTGGCAATTTCTGACTTGACTAGTCCAGGTCTCTTTAAGATTTTTTTCTTCACCTTTTACTCAGTCATTAGTGTCCAAGATATACTTAGTAGAGAGTAGGTACTTATAACTTAGAAAAGTTAGAGCACACTCGTACTGACGAAAACTGATGATTTGTTTGGCTGTCGATTTTGTCATCTGTCTAGCCATGTTCCAACAGCTTTCCAGTCTAATCTATCTACTATCATTAATTGTTCATTTTTCTAATTCCAGGAACCGCGATCAAACAACATAATGTACCAATTCCCTCTGCACCGGATATCCTACTGCGCTGACGACAAGGGTGCCAAGAAATACTTCTCCTTCATAGCGAAAGGTGGCAGCACAGTCAACGCCGTCAATGGCCACGACGGACCAATGGAGAAACACGAGTGTTTCGTGTTTATATCTACTAAATTGGCGTCGGAGATCACGCTTACTATTGGCCAGGCGTTTGATTTGGCCTACAGGTTCGTACTTTTATACGATACTAGCTTTTGCCCGCGACTTCGTTCGCGTGGAATACTGACTTCCGGCAGATTTTTGGTTTGACCAATAGATGGCGAATATTTATTTTTTTTTTGTAATAAAAACTATCCTATGCCCTTTCTCAAGTTCCAAACTGTGTCTGTACCAAATTTCACACAAATCGGTTCAGTAGTTTAGACGTGAAGAAAACACAGACAGACAGAGTTACTTTCACATTTATAATATTAGTTAGGATTTCAAATCAGCCTCTTTATCGTCCTACTGGGCTACGGCCTCCTCTCGCACCGAGAAGGATTGAGCTCTAATCAGGTACTCTGACCCCAACATAGTTAGGAAAAGGCTAGGCAGATGATCTATGTATCTCTTTCTCAAAATACGACTAAGCACAATAGTTACATACGTATGTTATGATGAGGCAAACCTTTTGACATCAACTTTAAATGCTGGCTAAAATTGGTTACAGAGAAACCCAAAATATTACACAAAAACACCAACATTATCAAAGCTAAGACAGGTCAAAAAACAGACAAATAAACATAAGATATTAGTTGGTCAAAAAACTTGTTTCACAGAAATAAACAAAATCGCCCCAGCAATTATAAGATATCTCCCTAAAGCATTTAAAAACTTTGACACAAGGTTTAAGGGTCCCTTACCCAAAGGACAAAACGGGTCCCTATTACCATAGTAATCTGTGCTATTACTAAGACTACACTGTTCATTTGTCACCAGGCTGTATCTCATGAATCGTCTCATAGACCGATGAAATATTCACAGATTATGTAGATATTACTAGCCGTTTTCCCGCGGTTTCACCCGCGTCCCGTGGGAGCTACTGCCCGAACTGGGATAAAATATAGCCTATGTTACTCGCAGATAATATAGCTTTCTAATGGTGAAAGAATATTTGAAATCGGTCAAGTAGTTTTTGAGTTTATCCATTACAACCAAACAAACAAAGTTTTCCTCTTTATAATATTAGTATAGATAGATTATGGCCACTACAACAACAAATACTAAAAACTAGAACAAAATAAGCAGCTCCTATACACCAAACATTTTCTTGCCGGTACGGAACTCTTAAAACGCGAGTCCGACTCACACTTGGCCGATGTTAATCAGTTCACAAGAAAAGTCAAGAAATGGCTTCGTTTTAAAAATATTTTTTTCCTCGAAATAATCACCTTTGCCTTTTAGTAAATAAGTGCATTCCTACTCAGAAACATTTAAATGACTCATCACCCATAAAAACCATTACTGTACCTTGAAAAGAGGTTGAATGTTTCTTTTTTTTTTAATATAATGACAATGGTTATAATACATCATTGTTGTTGTAACCTTGAAGGGCATCCCTTTCGGAATCAAGCTTTCGTTAATGTAGTTGACAATGTTCTAAAAATAGATGGAAATGTAGGTACCCACTTACTTTACTTTACGGTAGGTTAATTTCCACAGTCACACTACATATTGTGCATCTTAACTTTGTTAGACTAATATTATCCTGTGTTGTTCTGTATGTTATATTCTCTTTTCATACATTAAGGAACTATACTATATTTACCGAAGTATACTAAATCATTTTAGTTTTATACGGACAACACTACCTCTACTGTGAGGACAACACTAAAAAGAGATTTTGACAGATAGAGCGCGCGCTTCCCATGCGCTTCCTTCGTGGACTGATAAACTATGTTTTCTTACGATTGATATTAAATTGTGTTTTAAAAGTGAATACAAGAAGTTATTGTGATGCGAGTTGACGTTTTATTTCTGATTAAGGCTAGGGGATCATACCTTAGCTTATAACTTGTAGGTACTGATTATGATATCTGCTTCTGCGGAACAGTGTGTATAAACCTTTTTATATGTAAAATTTTTTATATGCCTATGTTGTCCCACTGCTGGGCAAAGGCCTCCCCCATAGCCTTCCATCTTTCGGTCGCCATTTGTGGCCAGTCCTTGTGGAAGTTGTCTAGGTCCTCTCTCCAGCGTTTTCTTCTTCAAAAATATATGAGTAGGAGGCTTCGGATTAGTATAGGCTTCTAAATAATACCGAGTCTTGCTTTCCCTAAAAGGGAACAAAATACTACAACAACAAACAACAAAATACTCTAATACCTAAGTATTATAGTTGAATGATGTTAAAGTATTGTTTTTTTTTTCTACGTTTCAGACGGTTCTTGAACGACAACGGCAAATACATAGAGATGCAGAAGATGCAGCTACAAAACAAGAAGCTAGAACTACAGATGAACGCATACAAAAATCGCTTACAGGTAATTAATAGCACCCTTTATATAATTCTGGCGCCCTTTATATAATTCTGGCGCCCTTTATATAATTCTGGCGCCATATATTCCCTATATTCTGGCGTACTTTATTTAATTCTGGAGTCCTACCTATATATAATTCTGGCGTTTTAACCGCGTCGTGGGGTCGTACTTCTTTAAAAAGTAGCCTAGATATATTATTTTGATGTATAAGCTATATTACTGCAAAATTTCCTCAAAATCCATTCAGCAATGTATGCGTCCAGCGTCAGTCCCAGCGGCCTATTTTTAAAAGTTTGTACTTCCTGGCGCCCTTGCTAAACTTAGCGCCCCACTAATGGCTTCTTGGGTAGCCTTAAAGAGCGACCAAAATAAGTCTAACCAACCTTTACCTGCAAAGAAGATACCTAATATTAACTTCGTTATGTATTTATTGTTTCGCAGCCTATTCATCAAGAAACAATTCATTTTGCTTACGAATATTTTTCACTTTTCATTCCAACAGCTTTAACTGACCTCTGTAAGCAAACAAAACATTTATTTAAATGTGTCTTTCTCAATTTTCCAGGAGTTATCAAAGATCACATACAAGGACGACCTCTCGTCGTACCTGTCGCGCAACAAGTTGTCGGACATCACGGAGTTCAAGCCTCCCCCCGAGCTGGAGAAGCAGATCGCGTCGCTGACTCTCGCCAACGGGTTCGCTAACAGCAATGGCAGTAACAACAATAATAATACTGAGACTGGTGAGTTTTTGAGAACTTGTTATAAGTGATATTAAGCTATGTGGATGTAAGGAGAGACATATAGAGAGTAGTGGAGAAGTAGGTCCTAAATTCTTGATAAAGTAGGCCCTTTAAATATGTTGATGGTATGAAAGAGTAACCTTCGACCCTGGAACACGGAGAGTTTCGTAAAAAGGAGAGATGGGTTTGGGTTGGGGTTGATAGTCAAAATGTAAGCACAAAACATTACAGTTGACTACAGAGCGTCAAAGTTACTTGAGGAAAACTGTACAGCGCATGCTATAACCACGTAAAACCAACCAAATAATTATAAAATATATAGCTTCATTTTGGACTCCGCTAAATTATGGTGACAAATACAGTTCTCATAAGATAGCAGAAATGCCGAAATCTAAACCTTTCTTCTAGTCTTGCTTAAGTTATTACTTAGCACTACCTTCTAAATAACTAGATACTGTACTAAGTACTAAACTACTACTAAAAATGTATAACTTAAAACCGACACCCTAACTAATAGAAAATCTTACTTATTTCAGGCACAGACGCGTTGTCAAACAACTCGACAGACACGTTCAACTCGAGCAACGACAACAATCTGCTGCTGTCCACGCCGCCGCCGCAACATAACGGCAAACATAGCTTTGGCACTGGGTAAGTTATTTACTTATTTATTTGCAGCGACATTAATACATACTTAACGGAAATATTGGAAACAGTATCAATATCAGTTATGTATGCCCTTAAAAGGTGCACAAAGTAAGGAGTTAATAAAGTAAATAACTAAAACATTTAATGTCTATCAAAGAAGTTACGTGAATCATCATTTAGGAGCGCTAGGGTATGTTTCGGCGCCAGATCTAGGAGAAAAGCCCTACATTGTGCCAAATAATCTGTCGAGCCTTTACTAAACTACCCAACCCCATTGGGGTCAGCTTCCAATCTAATCGGATGCAGCTGAGCACATGTGTGCCACATGGGGCGACTGCCCATCTGACCCCCTCAACCTGTTACCGTGCAACTCTATACCTAACCCTTTGTAAAACTGGTTATCAGACTTTCTGGCTACCAAATGACAGCCGATATTTCAAGTTATACCACAATATTTACTAAGTTTTACATATATCCGACAACCGGGAATGTCCGATCTTTGTATTTCTTATTTGTCTACATAGTAAGCCTTATATTAATAATGTTTCTTGTTTTCCAGCAAACTCCTGGGTGATTTGTCATCCAACAAGAACCCCTCTGTAGGCACCAAGCTTGAAGGTTTGCTGCTCAACTCCGATTCAGACAGTGGTACGTTTATTTTTATTATACTTTTATTTGTTTTGTAGCTCGCTGTGGCCTAGTGATTAAGCACCAACCTTTCATGTATGAGGTTCGAATTCAGGTACCAGTGAAACTGTTCTTAGTTTGTATGTACTTCTCAAGGAAACCAGGGGCCCGATTCTCCTAAGTTAATAATGTCAAAATTGAATAGAAATCGAATCGAAATCGAATCGCAATAGCAGTTTTAACCATATCGGGCATTACTACTAATATAAGACCAATCGTATTCCAACGACATTCGATTGGTTTGCGATTGGTCTGCCATTTTGGTGATTTTGGTCCATACGGTAGTTTACTCTACAATCATATTGCAATCGTAAATCATTTGCAGACAAAATGATTCATTATTAAATGACAGAAAAGGCTAAAAACAAGGATAAAGAAAAAATAGCGGAATGCCACATTCGCTTCAATCGTAATCGAGTCGTGATTGAATCTCAGTCGAATCGAATCGTATGTCGCTTAAGTAAAATTAGGAGAATCGGGCCCCTGGATTGTAAAGTCTGAAATCACCAACCCGCATTGAGCAAGCGTGGTGATTAACGCTCAATCCTTCTCCGTATGAGAGGAGGATCCCGCAGCCCAGCGGGAAGGCATTAAAAAGGCTGATGATGACGATACTTGAAGTTGATGCTGAATATCTTATATATATTTTTTTCTTGTAATTGCAGACTTCGACCCTCGTGCATTCGAGTCGGAGCCGATGTCCCGGTTCTCTGCGCCGCCGCACGACAATGCTCTCACCACCACGCCACCACTTTGTAAGTGACACATTTTACGTACAAGTCGTAATCGTATCGTTGCTAGCCTGGGGTCGCCAGGAGTTACTCTTTAGTGGCGCTAGGAGTTACTCTCTCAGAGTGTGTTAAAGGACATTTCATAGGGGTGCTAAGGGATATTTCTTAGAAGTGCTCGAGGATGCTTCCTAGGTGCCAGATCTGGGGAATGCTTCGTAGAAGCTCTTGGGGATGTTTTCTATGGGCGTTAGGAGACATTTCTATGGGGCTAGATCTAGGCAAAACGACTGTACGGGAAGTCATTAAAATAAAGTGGAGCTATTTTATAGGAATATAGTTCCTTTGCTTTATTTAATTATCTCTCTACACAAGAAAGAATGTTTATAAGTGCATTTTATACCAATGATGTACTTAATTAACAATACAATTTTTGTCAACAGTGGCGCCCCCACCAAAAGCATCGAAACGCCACACACCACAACAGCAACCCGCCATCAACGGCAGCGACTTATTCGGTTCCACCCCCTTTTCCCTTCCCAGCCAACAACCGACCCCAGCTCCTCCCCAACCCTTCCCGTCAACCAACAAACCGAATTACGACATTGCAGATTTCAACCTACAAACATCGGTTTTTAACACAACCTCTTTTACGAACGGTCTCAGTGGTTTCGACCCGTTTGACACGCAGAAATCTGGCAACATTTTCGGCAATGGCTTCAATTCGACTTTCAATGGTTTTGGCAACCTTAGCGAGAAGCCTGCCGTTGAGTTGGACAGCAATTTCAATGGGTTCCTAGATAAAACTATTTCGGAAATGAAGGTGTGTATTAAATTCTATATTTTTTATACTTTGTTTGAATAATCTGTTTTTTATCTGTGAAGTATTGGGCAGAACGAATGGTAGAAATTAAGAGATGGTCAGCTAAGCAAAGTAGGTACCTATATTTTACTAATTCAGGCGTCTTTCTAAATACATCATAGGTAACAAAACTTATAAGAACTTTCTTTGATCTGAGATAAGAACTAAACAATGTATCACAATTTGTGATTATTCTGCCAATATTAAATGTTGCCATTACACAAAATTATTGGTAATTCTACTAAAATAAACATCGACAATATTTTAAAATTATTTTTATTTAATTTTGACAGCTAGATGATCGGTAAGTTCAAGAAATAAATAAAATAGCGAGTGTGATCGTCAATGGTTATTGTCAATAAATGTGTTTTATATTGTTTTACGCGAATAATAATCACGAATTAGTGCCTAGTATAATTTGTAAATACGTTATTATGTGGGTAAATACATTACTACATTATATTTTTTACTACACAGAGTCATCTCAGTTCAATAAACTAAAAGAAATAACCAAACAGTATGATTTTTGTGAACCATCAATTTATACTGGGCACTAATCTAGCAAGCTAATATAGCTAAGGGGTAAATGAAATATTCAAAAACTTATGCTTGCGTTTTATTATGTTTGTTTTTCAAGCTTGAATATCATTCTGACCTTACAATCATTGAATGGGACAAAGAAATCATTTTGTAAACCGTGCCAGTCGTATCTCGTAAAGACCACCAAAATACAAGGTTCATGTCATGATTAGGTACTTTGAAACTTGTAAATCTGAAAAACAATATACAGTCGGCCATAAAAAAATCTTGTGGCATTCATTATTTCCATCTGCATTCCATTGTCGTTGTTTTATACATATCATAGCTATTTTTTTTTAATGTGTCTGTGTATTTATATCAATTTATTTTTCTTTCCAGGATGGATTCAGTCGAGGTATCACCTTTGGAAACGATGATTTTTCAATAGACAACCTCGATCCTTTGAAGAAAAATTAAACAAAAAACATCATTTTTCATAAAGTAAAAATTGAATAGTTAAAAAATTAGGTAAATTAAAACTTTTTGTTTTCGTTCATACAGCTTAATTTTAGACAAATGCAATAAAATTTATGATTTTTTTTTCGAAAAAATGTATTTGTGGATTAATGAAATGTAGTTTTAAGTGCTGTTTGAACTGAAATAAGGTTTTTTATACACATGTGCTGCCATGTTATTGGTTACAAAATATTTTTGATTTTTACGTGATAATAGACTAGCAATTTAAATATTCTGTCACCATTTTCCTAACTGCGTCTTGAAGGTCAAAATAATAACCAGTAATATGACAAAACATTTTTATAGTAATGAAAAAAAAAAAAAACTAAAAATTTTTACGGTGATATATTTAAGATTATGCGCGAAAACGCTCAATGTCATTCCAAAAGTGCCTTTATTGGAAAATTATACAATTTTTGAAACATTATTTGTAATGAAAAAAAAACATTTCTCCAATAGATTTTTAGGACTAAAAATGTATTTCGGTAGAGACAAACTTTGACTAAAACATATTTTAAGTAGGAGCAAAATTTTTACAAAACGATTTTTTTTTAATTTGAAGATGGCCTCATAATATTCTGTGATAATTCTTTTCAAGTTGAGGTTCTTCAAATTGTTATTTTAAAATGAAATGTCCAAAATTCGACTGAATCGAAAATGATAAGAATCGTCTAACAGGGTGTAAATAAACTAACCTATTGTTAAAAATTAACGTCATTAATGTTAAGTTGTAACTGGCAACTTTGAAAAGTACAGAATAAAATGCATAAGTCTTTGCATGGGAAAACAGCTATATATTTAGTACTTTTTGGAAATTAAGATAGAATCTATAAGAAGCTGAAACCCCCATAATACATAAATAATCTTTTGTAATATAAAAGCTACGCAATTTTCTAACGTAAAAACAAAATGGCCGCTTCCCAAATGTTGCCAGTTACAACAAAAAAATCGTAGAATATACGAATGACATTGAAGCACTTAGGGCCAACATTCCAAGAACATACCTTTTTATAAAAAATAACTATTTTTACTCCTGATTATTATAAATAAATAAAATTAATGTTTTATTTTTAAACGTGTATGATAGTGGTCATAGAACTGTTGTATTGAATATTGTGTCATTAGTGTTATTTTTTTGTTTTAGTATTGTGTACACTAATGTTACTTTAAGGCCAAAAGATATACATAATTGTGTATTTTCAATAATAAATTTATATTTATAATAGTTTTTTGTTTTATTTCTATGTTGGTACTTTGATAGATAGTTCTTTTCCCAAGGCATTCCTACACTAAGAAAAGTCTTAAATTTTTTATGAGTCATGAACAGAATCTTGTGTTCAAGTATCTGACACTTATTTCCAGTCTCCCTATAATATAATGAAGTACAAGTATAAGGGAGTACTGAGTACACAATAACAGTAAATAACACTCCATCTGATGCTGCACCGGTTGGTCCAATTAAATGCTCTAACTGCCGTTCCCTATATTTGTTTATATGTTGATTTGCTTACTAAAGATAGATATGACATAATCCTCATATAACCAATGTTGAACTGGTAGCGACATACAGTAAGCAAATATTGCAGAATATTGTCGACCCTTTTTTACTCTGCTCAAAAGACTAGTTCTCCGAACCAACAAACATTAAAAACTTGTTTTGTCGACTCGTCTAAAGTCGTCTGCCCGTATTTTTCTGGTCAAAGATTTTGATAAATCTAATAGAAAATCTTATTTAGTTTTAGTAAAATGGCATTTTTCATGATCTGAATTAGTTAAGTGATCTGGTTTTCTCAGTATTACGAGGAAGAAGCATCTCAGTATTACACAATGGTGGATCTTAGCGGTGGGTCGGAAGGCCCGTTAGAACATGCATTTTCTAACAGTGTTTTTATCATTCCTGGGATTATTGTCATCAGTTTATCAGGTAAGATGGACAATTAAGTATTACTGTATAAGAACTTTGTCCTAGTGATGAGGGAAACTCATTTTTTTTCAGTTTTGATGTGAAATTGTTCAGTACGTTTTTCAATAATTTCTTACGATATTTTCGCGCATTTTGTCACGTCAAATTTTATTCCGCTTAAATATTTTATGCTATTTGAATTTGTAAATAGGATACAATAAGTTAAGTAGTTAAGTAGTACCTATACAAGTAGTGTCATAAGATTTAAAAGATAAGAAAATGTCTGTTGTATGGGAGATTCCAACATTATTTTTTAATTTAAGTTTTGAGTATTTGTTGATATAGCGGCAAAAGAAATGCTTCATCTGAAAAATGAAATGTACCACTATCACAGTTAGAAATAAGATACATCCTGGTTACACAGCAGACACACAGCAAAGTCTTAGTAATAGGACCCGTCTTTACCCTTTAGGTTCAGAACTTTAACAAACTTATCGATACATATATAAAAAACTAAAAATATTGCACCGATGAGAATCAAGACTATTTCCTTGTAACATAGGCTATATTTTATCCTGGCATAGGCAGTCGCTCCCATGGGGAAACTGCACGGAAATAGCTTGTACATCATTCTTATTAAAATGCTAATAAACCAGCTAAGGCGATCTGTCTTTACTGTGTAAATACTCCAATATTACTATGGGAAACATAGTGTATTTATTAATAGTTGTAGAAACCATGCATTAACTGTTATGGCCCTGTGCCTATTTAAATGTCATAGTCAGAGTGTATAATCTGCCATAGTACATTATGGCTATATTCATTATCATAACAGGTTCAGTTATATAAAACCGTCAAAATGTTTAGCTACCCAGTTCAAAACTGCCCCATTTTATATCTAAGCATCAATTAAATATTTAATTCTGCTTAATAAGCAATTGTGGGACTATAACCACTGGTAGCTAAAAAGGATTGGTTCTTGACAGACATACACCCGTAGAGCTTGGTATGAGAATTATTTATTTATTTATTTTCCTCTCTTACAACTATCCTTACAGATTACATCTAATTCGATAGTATAACTTAATGCTATATAAACATAATATAACTACTGCAAAACAATTCCACTTAATAATACTACTGTTTTATAACTAACTAGCTTCCGCCAGCGGCTTCGCCCGCGTGGAGTGTTGATAAAAAGTAGCCTATGTGTTAATCCAGAGTATCAACTATCTACATACCAAATTTCAATCAAATCGGTCCAGCCATTTTTGCGTGATTGAATAACAAACATACATCCATACATTCTCACAAACTTTCACATTTATAATATAAGTAGGATAATACATACTGCGGCTCTCTCAAACTTGCTCAGTGAGCGTTTATTATTATTATGTGAGCTGCAGGTGTAACTGCTTGTATGCTGCTAATTATAAACCGATAGAAAATCAATACACACCAGAGGAGGACACCAGATTTAAATACCTTCTTAGACATGCGGTTGTATCTATCAAGTTCTACACTTCAGGATGGACTCCATCCTAAGGTTGTGCGGTAGATATAGCTCTTAGCAATAAGACTGCTCATGTCACCTACTTTAATTACTTCTAGTTTCAAGTATGTAAAAATTGCTGTACCAAATACAGTATATTGTATCTATTTTTTTAATAAGACATATTTTTACTTTACAATTTTGATGCTTGTGCATAGAACAATCATTTAAATAAATTAATCCTGAATTTGACATAACTACACATATAGATTATAAGTTAATATCTTATATTTCCTTAAATAATGTATCTATTATTAATTGTTCACTTGAATTAACAGTCTTAACACAGTACCCAGTAACATTGGAAATAATAATAAAACACTTGTGTACTCAATACTATATATTAAGTCATTCTTAATAATGATTAAAAGGCTCAATTCTTAAGCGGTAGCGAGAGTGATAGACATTTAAAGAGTTATTTTTTTTTTGCATATTCTGGAAATATTTTGAACCACTAATCCTAGGTTCTAGTTTGACAATTCTACTGATGTTATAACCGCGAAAGTTAACACTTTTAAGCTATGATTCTGAACGGATTTTAGAAAAACTTGGCAGTAATATGCATAGCTTACCTATTTATCAGAATAATATATACGGGCACTTTTTAGCCAGGCGCGGGACTTATTTCCTCGGGACGCGGTGATAACGCGTGCAGAAGCTAGGCTTTCAATTATTGTGCAAAATCACTGTACCTACACGAAGGCTGAATTACACGATTTAAGTAACTATAACGATAAATTTAAACCAAAGCAACCAGCTTATTATTTGCTGCCCATTGGTCAAAATTCAGCGATTTGAAATCTGAAAATGGTGCAATTCACCCCACCGTGAGTTACTACAGTCAACTGTGTCTCATCATTTAAATAAATCTCACAGCACAGCGTACCACGAAAAACAGCACGAACTTCTATTAAAATCGCAAAAAAAAAACTACAAAAACAGTTACAACCGAACAAAATACAGTATTTTACAAAAAAGTTATTAACAAAACAACGACTGAAAACCTTGTACGAAACGTAATAGCGAACAAAATTATTTATAATTATCACATCAAGCCGACCGTATCTGACACCGCTTATCGCAACGCCGATATCTCATAACTTACTTATAGATCGAGAGCTAGAGCACGCCAGACCTACGTTATTTTATAAAGGCTAAAAAACTTTGTGTGTGCATCTTTACGTTACGTAGACAAGACACAGCACAAGATGACAAGAGGCAGACAAGAAGAAGAACATCCTAGTGTGTTTAAAGGTTGGCTCATATCTTTTCTTCCGTGTAGGATGAATAATTGCTGTAATAGAAAAAGTGATCATTATTTATATAATCCCTACTATACCTGTCTGTCTGTCTGTTACGCTTTCACGTCTAAACCACTGAACTGATTTTAATAAAATTTGGTACAGAGATAGAGTTCACCTTGAAAAAGAGCATAGGATAGTTTTTATCCTGGACAGTAGAATTCTAAAAAAAAAAATCGAAAGGAGGATACAACTGTTAAAAAAAAAATTGTTAGGTAAAGTGTTTATTTTTATATTTTCGAAACCCACTGTCAGTCAAACTTCGTAATAGTCTATCGTTCATACATACACACAAAGTCTCAGCCTTTATAAAATAACCTACGTCTCGCGGCCGCTGGCTCTCGATCATGACATTTACAACGTGGAACCCACGTTGCGGTAGACATTTTTACGAAAATACTCTTCAAGAATGGACGGTTTTGACAAGGAAACCCTGGATAAACTCCAGCAATTAATGGACCAGACCACAGAACCTGGGAAAGGTCCGAATAGAAAGGCGATTATTGATATGCTGGATTCAGTGGAATTAGCTGATGATGTTAAGGAGAATTTGAAAGCAATGTTGACTGGGGATGTTCCAAAAGTGTTCGGTAGTTACGGAGGTGGCACTTTCCTGGCTATACTGTTTATTTTACTCGTTTTCGCTATGCTGAGTAAGTTTTTCTTTTTTTCATTTTTTTTTTGACGTTAAATTCAGTTTTTTTTTTCTTTAGTTGAGTGTCGATTTTATTTTTTTTGTTGTGATTTTCTAGGGAGGGACATAGTGTTAGAGAGATCCTATGTTAAAAATATTATTTTTTACTAATATTGATTTTATGATACTCGTGTTTCGTATTCCGGTTTTAATAATTACTTCTTAATTGACTTGTTCGTTACGACATTTCTGTATGTTTTGATCCGCCGGTGTGTGAACCAATCAAGTTAGTTAGAAATTCTGTCGCAAAACTGTAATTTATATATCCTGGTGGATATTCGTGGTAGTCAGAAGCCAAAAACTCTGATAAATAGTCATACTAAGAGGTATCTTGTTATCCAGTACCCCAGTTATTTGCTAATATAGGTCTTTGTCGGTTTTCGCCGTATCCCCAGTTAACTACTTTCTGCACATGGATAAAAAGTAGCCTGTATACCTATTATTATGATGATAAGCTATATTATTGCCAAGTTTTATCAAAATCCAAACTGTAGTGTTTGCTTGAAAGAGCAACAAACATGCACTCATTGGGCATATGTTATCTCCATAATGAACTATCCCAAAGATCATCATCATCATCAGCCTATCGCAGTCCACTGCTGGACATAGGCCTCTCCAAGTGCACGCCACTGAGATCGATTTTCCCAAAGATATTAATAATTTATTTAAAATTCCCAAAATACCTATATGTATAAAAAAATGGGACAATTATTTTGCTTAGTTTGTAACGTAAATATTTTTATTCCCAAGGAAATGATTTCGTAATTTTAAAGTAAAGTCGGCTTCACAACCACCTATTTTATAGATTCTTATCAGTTGTCGTCGGTATTATTAAATTCATATATGTAATTAGTTCTGAGTAAAATGGACTATGTATAACGTACATTTTAATTAAACTTTTACGTTTATATTATGAGTTATTTCTAGGTATTAAGCGAAGTTTAAGGCCACTAGGCCTATTTTCACCGATAACATACATAAAGATCGGTTTATGACGTTTTTGTGGTCGGTAAACTTGGGCTTTTGACTAGCTTCTCCTGAGATACGCACAACTTGTTTACCGTGAAAACTACTGTCTGCATTCGAAATAAAACTTATTACCATCTCCACCACAGAAATCTTATATTAGTCTCCTATCTCCATAATATTTTTTAAAGTGTTACAATCAGACTTGTGGTCTTATATTACTCCTAATTATATTACGCTAGCTAGACTGATTCCCATGGTTTAATATTTTCAGTAGCTTACATAATTTTAATCTCTTTTAAAATATTAATCATCACTTATATGTAAAAACAACTACCTACATGCATAGTTTCATTCGTTACCTCGACTAATACAAGTCAATATTTTATGTTTCAGTTAGTACCTACATAGTAATACATTTAGTAATTACATAAATACATTATATTAGGTACGTTTAAATATTATCATTTATATATCCACCGACTAAGTGTATCAAGTAAATAAGATAGCAATTGATAGTAAGCCGGTATTACGTATGTGATTGTTAACGATAGCCACTGTAAAAGGGGCTCGTGGCTCGTGTGAGTCTACGTTAAGTACTTAACGAGGTTGTTTTTTGGATGGGTGACCATTACGTAAAGATACTATGATCTTGGGCAGGTAGGAAGAGTAAAATGGTTCTGTTGCTATTCTCAAAAACCTATATTATTTCTAAGTGTATCTTGGACACCAATGACTGAGTGAAGGTGAAAGAAAGCATCTTGAGGAAATCTGGAGCTAACGTGTTGATTAACAATCATTCCTGAGAAGAGGCCGCAGCCCTGCAGTGGGACAGTAAAAAGCCTGATGATTAAGATGTCTGATATCAAGAAACTCCCATCAAATATCAGTTACAGTTACAGCTTTTTTATCGTCCCACTGCTGGGCACAGGCCTCCTCTCACACAGAGAAGGATTGAGCATTAATCACCACGCTTGCTCGATGCGGGTTGGTGATTTCAGACTAATAGTCCAGGTTTCCTCAAGATGTTTTCCTTCACCTTTTTATCAGCCATTGGTGTCTAAGATATACTTAGAAAGTACATACAAACTTAGAAAAGTTGCATTGGTACTTGCCTGACCTGAATTCGAACCCGCGCCCTCAAACTCGGAGGTTGGTTCTTTGCCCACTAGGCCGCCACGGCTGCCATCAAATATCATTAACTATTATAAATTATGAAAGTACACAAGCCATAATTATTTAATAACTATACAGATCTTTCGCCGCACATTCAATTAATAAACCAACAAATGATTTAACTCAATTGTTTGTTCCTAACTTACAATAGTTAACCAAAGGAAAAAAAACATTTGGGACTTATGATCCGCATTGGTTTAAAAAAAACATCGAGAATGAAATGACTAGCGGAGTTGTCATAACGGATTATCGCCTTAGAAAGCAGCGTGCCAAAATGCGGGTGTGCAGGGGACGAGGAACGATACTATTTTCATCCCTATACGCCTTATTTGGACCCGATTTTTTGTGATGCCAAGAACCAGAAATGCACTGAAAGCTGAAACTAAATGTTTAATCGGATGGCTTTCTCCAGTGGACGTCTTTCGGCGGAAATTATGACGACAGAACCACTGGTCAACAGTTTTTTTTTGCCAGGGACACGTAACGCATCTTTACTTGAAGATCAGTTGAGCCTGAATCGAAGTCCAGAACCAACGATGGCTTTGAATGGATTTATTGTCAAGAAGATTTTGTTGACGAGATGACTATCGTAGGACCCCGAGAAGGTGGCGTGGATGCTACGGAATCAAAGTGGCCAGTGTGTGTTGACCTATAGAAAAGTACGATGTCATTTCGTCTCAGTGTGCGTAGGCACGGCAAGTTCAGCCACTCGTTCAAGACTTCAAGTTAAAAAAAAAAACTGTTGTTTTAAGAAAAAACAGACGTTTAAATTGTTGATGAACGTGGCCTACCTCGTTTGGCAGATTACCGCCAATAAAAATAAAAAATCAAACAATATTTCCTTTAGCCACTTTTGAAATTCTGATAGCACATTATCTGCGCGAGATAAATAATTTTCCAATTACAAATCCACACGTATTTGGACTCCTGATAAGGCAGTCCTACCGATATGTTTACTAGTTTATCACTAGGTGCCAAGCGAAGTGGTAAGTTTAAATGCCTAAGCTATATTTTGTTACTCTGTGGCCCCCGTTTGTTTGGATAAGAAAAGATAAAAATAAGAGAAAAAAACTTTAAAAAATATCTGTTGATTGATATAGTTGAATTTAAAAAAGCGGTCTTTTTTACCGCTAGTCAGTAAACTAGATTGGCAAATTAATAAGATTTTAATTCAGAAAAAAAAACCAGGTGGGTGGTGACAAGCGCAGGTATAAAATAATGTTACTATAACAATAAATAAATCAACCATTATTTTTGTAAATATCTGTTAATGAATACCTAATTGAAATATTTCCTATTAAAAATTAAAAAGTTCTCTGGTAACAAAAGCAATAAAAAATTCGTCCCCATCTTTACTCAAAACCTTCCAAACCAAACCTTCAAAACCTTCTTTATTTATTTTGAGTGTTTGCCGATTTGTACTTATTTAGTTTTCAATAAAATATCACTGTATGAAATGAAGTGCGTTGGCATCAGATGATATCTGTTCAAATCTAGGTTGATTGCAACATAGCGATAGACATATTGTATAATACTGGTACCTATTCAGTTTAATTTGTACTATTTTGAAATACGTTTAATTCTCTTAATTAAAGGGTAATTACTTAATTAAGAGAAGTACTTGTACTTATCTACCCCTGCAGGTCCTGTAGTTATTTTATGTTCCCTTTTTATTTTGCACTAACGATTTTCACTCGCGTTCCGTAGAAACTATCTACTACCGGCACCAGGATAAAATATATAGCCTATTTTACTCGGGCATAGTCGAGTTCCCCAAAAGTGAAAGAATTTTTCAAATCGATTCAGCAATTTCAAGAAAAAAAGTCACTATAATATTAGCTAACATTATACATGCAAATGACCTAGATAAAGAAATCACTCAAAATACTAGATTTAATTGAATAATTTCGTTTTTGTTTTACTAGGGTAGTTTTGATGTGTATTGTAAAATCTATATGTAAATAAAGAGTTATATAACTATGAAAAATAAATCGAATGAAACCATATTATCTCGTCACGACTCGAACCTCAAACCTAGCGCTTCTCACCACCAGGCCGCATCGAATTCTCAAAATAAATACAACGACAGTATTTTTGGATGACATACATTATTAGGGCGCCACTGCACTCACGATGCATTTTCAATTCATACTCTCCCCACTGCACCTGCGAAAATAATCAGAGAAACTTCAAAAATCTATTCTTGCAAAACAGAAAATGGCTGACCAAGAACACTTAGATTTCCCGACAGAAGATGGACCATCTTTGGGCACGGTGATCAGCGAAAAGTTAACCGAGTCCATAGCAAATATGGATCTATTGAATACGCTACAAAAAATGGTAGCAGTAGAACCGGGTGATGAAGAATCGGAGGTCATAAGGGATAAGTTAAGAGGAGTTTTAGCTCAGTTCAAGGATATGACTGACGATGATAAGGCAGAGTTTGCTAAGAAGATTAAAGAAGGTCTTGCTAGTAAATTGAGTATGAGGCTCAAGAATAATGAGATGTTGGCTGGAGTTGAGGATGCGATCAGAGAAGCTGTGATGACTAAGCTTTATATGGTGGCTGCGGCTGCGTTCGTCATTCTAGTTTTAATTGGTATGTTTTTGGATTTTAAGAATTCTGTGTTTGATATTTGTAGTACTTTTTTGTACCTTTTACAACCTAGTATTTGGGCCCAAGTTTACCTACGACATAAACTACGTCTGTTTTCTTAAAGCCATGTATTCACTGAGAAACAATTGTTTATAAACACTGTTTCAGAAACAATATCTACACTAGAAACAAATAAGTTTGTTTCAGAAACATATAATTTTGTTTCTGTGAACGATGTGGTCGGCAGAGTTTCCGAAACATTGTTACTGTAAACATCTACGTGATGTTTCAGAAACTGTGTATCTGAAATATTGTTTCCCAGTGAATACATGGCTTTAAAACAGCTGTTTACTTTGAAAAATCATATTTCAGAGTTGTTTGAAGTAAACTGTTGTAGGGTATTTTTATTGTGTCTGTTTTGACAAAAAAAATACTCTTTTTGATTTTAAAAACTAATGGATCCTTTAATTTTTGGTTTTAGCTTCTGACTATGTTAAATATGTATCCTAATTCAATTCAATAGGAACTTTTACTTATATCTACCGACAGGCCTCAATGTGTATGGTCACTCGTCTAAAAGCATAGATTAACGTCTAATATCTATATTATTATTAATACACAGTAAGCGGAATATTATTTTGGAATAACCTATTTAGCACCTGTTTACAACTAGCGCACGGACTATCTTTATCTTTGATAAAAATCTTAATTAAGGTATTCATTAATATTTATTATCTATATAATATTAATTACGAAACTGATTTAATTTAAGTACGAATGAGGTTGGTTGTGTAAACAATAATTTGTTTCTAATCTTAAGAAGCTTAATTATTGTTGTGATCAATTTTATATTACTAGGTAGCCAGATTTTTAAGCCTAATATACACCTAACATGAACCTAAATGGCCTTACTATAAAAACTTAAACATCCTTTGAACACTTGTCTAAAAAAATGTGTCTGCAAAGGACCTTATTTCAACGTCATAATTTGTCATTTTTAGACAAGTGTTCAACAGCCGTTTAAGTTTTTGTGGTACGACGAAGGTTAGTCTTACATAAAAAAAAACGTTTTTTATACATAGGTACCTACCTTAAACTGTATTATAACACTGGATTAGTAGACATGGTACCTAAAACTTCCTATAGTATCACTAACTATTGGTGAAAACCGTATGAAAATCCGTTCTTGGGTCTATCGTGAACAGCAATAAGTCGATTTTTATTTCATTATTCAATTTACTTTCTTAATTTTATGTACTGAACAATTTCACGTCCAATATCAGAATGAATACAACTCGGAATTCATACCTATTACTTTGTGAATATTAAAATTACAAATCATTATAGCGGTACCCCAACCGCCTCGTTGCCGCTGCAAGTTCTAAGTCTGGAACTTAGAAGCTTCTCATAGTATCCCACTAATCTGAATCTTAAGCTATCTTCCATATCAAACGTTCAACCGCTAAAATATAGTCTTCCCCCATTGATGCCGAATAAGACTGGTTAGAAACAGCGACTCCCCGCAACCTCATTAAAAAATTATCTCTATCTCTATAATAATCTTCTTTTTTCTCATCTTTCTAGTATTCTTCGGCTACAAACTTTACAAATCGATAAAGGAAAAGGAAAAGAAACGCGAGGAAAAGAAAAAAGCTAAGCAGATGAAGAAAAAGAAATGATTTGACCCTAAGGAAAACTGGAGCGAGGCAACACTGAGTTGTGTATGGGGAATTATGTAAATATTTAGTAAATATTTTTTTTTGAAAATTCTTGCCAAATCGGTCTAATAATGAAGGAAATTTTATTTATTTTATGTAAGTACGGTAAAAATTTGCTCTTTTAGCTGTGCGTAGTACATTTTTTAATAAAAAAATCTATTAATAATTAATACCAATATCCAATGGTGTAAATTACAGTTTTTATCATTAGTATTTAATGATATATACTCTAAATTAAAAAAAAAATATGTTTAGTTAAATATTACTAAATAAACATTTTTTTTAAATAAGCCAAAAATTGAATTTAAGTACTTGAAATCAAAATACGTAATTTTCCAAACACAACTTTAAATCGACTGATTAAAAACTATTTAAGATTAAACTTTTTTTTATTTATTCCTGTTGTATTAGTGTTGACATAGATATTTTTTTGACTTTCTAATATTGTTTGCTGGCAACCCGGAGTACGCACAACAAATGAAAAATGTAATTTTACAAAAGTTGCTCAAAAATTGCACAATGTCTGACAACTACGGGTTTTAAGCAAAATACATTTGCATACATTTTTAAAGGAGATGGCCAAAAAAAAACCCAGAGTCGACAGGAACTTCATATGTATGATTGGATTCAGTATAATTTGTGGATTTTAAAAAGTATTTCAAAACATCTAAAAACCATGGGGTTCTCTTTTTATAACGTTTTTTCGATCAAGATTTTAGTTCACAAAAAAGTTTACTTTTACTGTTTGATGTTCGTTAGAAGTTGAATGCAGACTCGTGATTGGACCGTTTTACATTGCTAAGTCATTTGTTATATTTGACAATGTCACATGGCGCGATTTTCAAAGACAATTTCTCCAAAAACATTTCATAGCCAGTTGTGAAGGTTGCATGTAACTGCGAAACCTCTCCAAGTAGGTAAGGTCGGTGCTTAATCGTATCTGGAGTGGTTAAATACAAGACCTTTTAATCACCAGGCCAACTCTGAAACTATGGGGTTGTTACTAGTGGCTTGTATAATGTTAGTTTACTTTGCTTTTTTATGTCCCTTGATGTTAATAATCTTTAAATTCAACATAACCTATTTTTGCGATAATATGAAATAGCTCCTATACCCCATGGATTTCAGTCTGGATTTTTTGGCACCATCAAAGGTCTATCATAAAGAACCTATTGGTAACCATTTCATTGCTGTCGATTCTGGGTTTTTTTTCTATGAAAATTTGGCCATCTCCTTTATAAACGATAACTTGGTTTATAAAATAACTGAATAAATTACAATGTTACTATCAACTTTAGCGATATTGAAAAATTATGTAACAGTGAAATTAAATAATGTAATTTTTATTAAAAATGCATTTAAATATTGTTAACTTTAATAAATATAACTTTTACATTCCTAAACATTGAAATTCCTGTAGAAGTCGTTGTATTAAGTTTTACAACTTTGTTATATGAATGATTTGATTTTTTTATAATTTTATGTGTGCCGATTTTCTGTTGACAATACAGTTTATTTTTACATGACAAGCTTGTTTTATTATTACTTCTAAATAGAGCAAACATCCCAGTTATGTAGTCGCTCTGATCCAGAATTTACAATGTATGTAGCAACAATATATTGTGTGCAACTAAATTGCGTAGCAAGTGTAGTACTTGCTGACAGACGGACGGACGGACAGAGGAGCGAAAACAATAAGGTTATATCATATCATATCATTTATTGCATTCCGTAATGTACATTTGGTGGAAAATATAAAATAATAGAGGTAGGCACAATTTTATGGACCCTGATGGGCACAGCAAAATAGTTAGAAGAGAGGAAGGCGTGTAATGTAATATAGTAGTATGTAGTATATTATTTGAGTATTTATTTATATTATAATATTACGTATATTTTTGTGTAGTATAACTTCGTTTTATAGTTAATTTTCTTTATTATGTTGCTTTTTTATTTAATTTTAGGTTATTTCTTTATCGGTAATATCGTCACCTTTATGGTAAACTTACGAAACTGCAAAAAACAAATTTTACAGGGGAGCGTTTTGAAACTTTAGATTGATGATATTTATTTTGAAGAAAGGGATGTGATAAATTCTTCGATAAATTTCAGTTTCAACATCCGCCTGTTTTTCTTTACCATGAACAGATTATACATATATAACAGGCATCACAAATAAATGCACATTCGTTACTTTACACCTTCATACACGAGAGTTCAAAGGTATTATATTACGCTTTAGCAAACTTACGAAAGTGGTAGTTTCGTAATTTCATAAGAAAACTATGGAATAAATATTTTGGTAAACTTACGAAAGTGCCACTTTCGTGAGTTTTCTAAAGCGTAATATAATACATTTGAACTTTAATGTATGAAGGTGTAAAGTAATGAAAATGCATTTATTTGTTGTTCTTGTAGTACTTATAAGAATAATATATTCCCGATATTATAATTATACTTATTATTCTTTAAAAGACGTGATTTATCTCATAAGATAAAATAATAGTAATAACACGTTTCAGGAACGTTTTTTTTTTTTGGGGAAATCATCAAATGGGGGCCGCTGTAGGTTAGCAGCGTGAGGGAGTGTCAAACTCTTAAGCTTTGGTTTCCTAGGAAAGCGGTGCCGTCATATAGCGGCCGTAATACAGCGGTGAATGACGTCACTAGAACGTTGTCTATGTAAACGAAATGGGGCGGTTTCATAGAGAGCGGTAACGTACACCGTAACTTCAAAAAGCGGTGCCGCCATTTGCATGACGGCCGTCTTGACGGTGTCAGATTGTTTGGTGAACGTTTTATTGAAAGCGGTGAAGCCTTTTTAATCCGTATTTGTGTTTTTTTTTTCGGAACAACGTAAAAAATGAGTTCCAACTCTTGGAGCAGCGAGGACGACGAAATTTTAATAGATTTCGTTCGTAACCACGAAGCAATAAATAATATAAAAAGTAAAGATTATAGAAAAAGTCAATTAAAACAAAATTGGTGTGAAATTTGAGAAATATTAAATAAAACAGGTTAGTAAGTATAATACAACTAAAAAAAAGTTTATGACGGTGTGTTAAAACGGCCGTGGAACTTTCCACATGTCATCACCGTAAAGACGACCGTCTATTTGCGCCCGTAATATTACGGCCGCTATATGACGGCACCGCTTTCCTAGGAAACCCAAGCTTTACTGACTAAAACCCATAATGTTCCTTCTTAAGCCCTTTACATACCAGGGCCGCGGTAACTCTTTCGAACAATCCCCGGCAGGCCTTGGCTCTAGTGGGCACCGCTGGGGTTTTGCTGACGCCAGAGTAACATTATCGCAGATTCTCGACGAGAATAATACCCTGAAGATTATTTACTATTAGGTTTAAGGAGTCTTCGGTTAACCCTAGACTGACTGATTCGAGTTTAAAGTATGAGTACCGTGAATAAAAAATCTATACTGGAATGTTACGAGAAATAACGTCTATAGTATTTTTTGAACTGACCGTCTACGATCACCCCCCTACCGCCCCCTGCTACACCGTGGAGACTTACTGATTGAAACCCATTATGTTCCTTCTAATTGTGAATCAGGGCCGCAGTAACTTTTTCGGACAATCCCGCAGCTCCGGCAGGGTTTGGCAATGGTTGGCCCAAGGTGGTTGTCTCCAAGGAGACAGAGGGAAGATGAGCCACCCAAAACTATAGGGCCGTGTGGGAATGGTATGCTATCGTCTCCTTCTGCGAATCATTTATGCTAGAGGCGGTGGAACAACTAGTAGCTCGCGCCTCTCATCCCAGCCGCTGTGGTGGACGTGGAAGATACCACGGGAGTCGGATTTTGAGACGACCCCTGGCCACCGTAAGCGTGGGTCTGTAGGTGGTGAGTTTCGAGTCGCTCATCGTCCCTCAGCCTCCTTGGAGACAACAGGCCCTTGTCGGCGGCGAGCGTTGTTCATTGCCCTCCTCAGAGAGTCAGCAAAACCAGGAGTGGGGCCAACCATAGCCAAAACCTGCCGAGGTATGGGATTGTCCGAAAGAGTAACCGCTGGTTTGGGTATACGGGCTTAAATCAGTAAGAGCTTCACGGTGTAGCAGGGGTGGTAATCGCAGATGTTCGGTCAGTTAAAAAAAAACCGTCGACATTATTTCCCGTAACATTCACTTCGATTCGATTACTAGAATTTCTTAAATTTCGATTTTTATTCACGGCACTCACACTTTAACCTCAAATTTCAGTCTGGGGGTTAAATGAAGACGTTCCTTATAATAGTAAAAAATCTTCAGGATATTATTCTCGTCGAGAATCTGCGATATTTTTACTCTGAAATAAAATAGTTTTAATGCAAAATGATTGTAGGTACTTTTTTAGCTATAGGATTTTAGAACTTAAGATATTTGCATGACTAAATTATAAGTCGAATATAGTGAGACCATATTTTTTTATTGTATCGACCATCATATTGTACCTATATTCTGGCAAATAAATACATTTCATTTCATTTCTGGCGTCAGCAAAACCCCAGCGGGGCCCTCCAGGGCCAAGGCCTGCCGGGGCTGCGAGATTGTTCGAAAGAGTTACCGCGGCCCTTGGATATAAAGGGCTTAAGAAGGAACATGATGGGTCTTAGTCAGTAAGAGTCTGATACTGGATCACGCTGCTAACCTACAGCGGGGAAATGAACCCCTCATTTGATGATTTCCCATCAAAGAAAAAAAAGGAAAGCGTTTTTGCCCCTCAGGTCGGGCAGGAGTTACTTGAAGGCAGCGCCTGCCTTCTCCAGTTTAGGGCCGTAATGTGCTGTTCAAATATTTGTATTGATTTTTTTGTATTTTCAAAGTCCAATAGCAACCTGGGGGTTAACTGTTAGACGATTCTTCGAGAATCTACTATTTTTTTACTCTGGCCGGCACTTTTATTTTTGGGTACAAAATGTTCGAGACTTGAATGATCTCCTTTACGAAAATGCCCAATTCGTAAGTTTGCTATGGGATATTATAGACTCTTTTAAAAAAACTCTCAATGCGGACTTACGAAAGTGCCCGATTTAGAAGTTTACTATGGAATATTTGACAATCTTTGTCAAACAAGGTACCAATGTAAATTAACGAAACTGCTCGATTCGTAAGTTTGCTATGGGTCGCTAGATCAATTCAATATGTGTGCTATGATCTCAATTCACGAATATGACAGATTCGTAGGTTGACCGTGGTGCATTTTTTGGACATCACGTTTTCAACTACGCCAAAACAACTGATATAAGTTTCATAAGTTTAATATGGGTGTATCAACAAAAAAGTTAGATTCGCACTCATGGGCGTAGCCAGCTTTGGGCTCAGGGTGGGGCAGCAGTCAACCTATCCCCCAGGGGAGGGCGGGGGCCCTCCTATTTTTTGTATCTTGAGCCGCAAACTTGTTAATCTCTTAATTTGAGAGGTTTATATTTTCAGGTACAGAAAATAAACAATCACACAGAGGACAAAGCCAAAAGTAGGGGCACATAGTTTCTAAATACGCGAGCGAAGCGAGCGCGAAATTTTTATCGGACTTAAACCAAATATTACGTAAAATTTAGCCCAAACGTACTTAACTTTTTGTTTGTTGACAAATGCAAAAATAAGGGCATATAGTTTCTGAATACGCGAGCGTAGCGAGCGTGAAATTTTTATCGGACTTAAACCAAATAAATATTACGTAAAATTTTGCCCAAACGTACTTAACTTTTTGTTTCTTGACAAATACAAAAATAATATGGTTTCTGAATACGCGAGCGAAGCGAGCGCGAAATTTTAATTATTTTTGTAGTAGTTTTTGGTTCCAAAACCAAACCAAAAACCAAAAACTACGTAAAATGTCGCCCAAATATACATTTTCATGAATGGGGGGACTAGGTACGACACACCCGATTTACGTCCATATGAAAACCTCGCTCGCATAGATAAGTCGATAAAAATAAAGTTAGATAACGTATACTTAGCTACGTCGCGCAGCTAAGCTTCGCGGACCACTTGGAATGCCTCCAGGGACCACCGGTTAAGAACCACTGTGCTAAACGATCGTTCTATTGTACAGGTCGTACATGGCTGGGCAAGCAAAATAGCGAGCGCGGTTTTTACATCTCCATCAATGCGTTATTTTTTGGATTAGATGGACGGCTCGGCTCGCTACGCCACATAGCAACTATTCTTTTAGGGAATACGGCTCGCTTTCAAATGACGCGCGCACCGCACACGTTCTGGAACTCGAGCGTGCATTTTAGTTAGTTAGAGTTAGTAAAAAAAACATTGTTTAATCAGACACCTTATAGGTCAGAGCCAGGGCCCAGGGTGGGGCAAGTGCCCCAGCTTGCCCCAGTGTGGCTACGCCCATGTTCGCACTATAACATTTCTGTAACCGTTAGAGATATGTAGGACAACATAATGGTGGTGTTTTTTATTAAATGTCAAATTTACAAAAACTGCAGATTCGTAAGTTTGCCATAGAGGTGACGGTATCCTCGTTGATTGAATAGTATGTTTTTTTTATTAAAATTTGTTTTAGGATGTTCATGAACTTTGTGTCACATGTTGTTGGGCAATTTATTATATATTTTGATGCACATCACGTAGGGGCTGTTGGAGTGTAGTGTCATGTTGGAGGTAGGTAGCATCAGCATATTTTTGTGTTGTGTCTCAGTGATCTATTGGTGTTTGTCTCCGCGTTTGGTAAAGAAGGGTCACGTTTTACCCTTCGGGTACGGAACCCTAAAAAATCGTAGCGAAATTGCCAATAATTGAAGAACAATATGAAATTTTCAAATAGGTCTATTACAAAAAAAAATGTATCCTCTATTTATATTATGTAAGCATGAACGGACAGTCCTAAAGTCGTCCTAGGAGACAGGGAAAGAAATAAACTTCAAAAATATGTACTGGAATTATTTTTATTTGGAACATTTAGATTGACAAAGTATAATACAATGTGTTCAGTTAGGTTTCTTACTTAAATTATTACATTGGTACATTTGCAGACTAGAACATAAGATTCAGAAAAAGGTGGGTACCTATAGTTTAGTTTTAAGTTTTACAACATTTATGAAAGAGATTATTGGATTTGGATACTTTTCTATATTATAAATTGCATATAAGTTATAGTACTTATGGTGAGAGGCACCATTTAACTATAACTGCATAATTTTCAGTTGTCAAATAGATATGCCCAATGGGCGACAATTTTTCAACTAATATTACAACAATACAGTTTTATGTCACAAATGTCATACATATATATTTCTTCATATACCATACAATTTTTAAGCTATTAAGCGAATTCCAAAGTCGATTTCTCACAATAACAAATCAATTTAGTTCTTTTATTTATCACAATGTTCTGATTCAAGGCAAAAATTATCTTTCACATCACAATACCACATTAGTCAAGTGTAGTCATATTTCTCATTAATTATTATCACCAAGTTTAATTAGTTGCATAAGCTGGGTACTCACTTAGCAGTGTAGCACGTAACGTATCAGATACGGTATCAAGTGAGTACGTAGGCACGAGCCCGCTGCGAGCCGCTCGCGCGTGGAGCGCTGTAAGCTCGCAGTGACCCGCCGAGTGGCGGTTTCACTGCGAACGCAAAGGCGGCTCGCAGTGTGCTCGTGAGGACCGTGGACGAGCCGTCCCCACTTGCAGGTTGATACCGTATCTGATACGTTACGTGCTACACTTCTAAGTGAGTACCCAGCTTTATATTATGCCTAGCCATTTCCCATTAACGTTAGGAATTTTAGTCAATCTCAAAAACACAGTTAATGGTTTACACAATAGTCATAGGTAACAGTTGTTTCAAAAATTTGATAAAGGTACAGTTTATCACAAAAGGTCATGATTGGAAAAGTTGTATTCACACTTTGTAAAATAACTGGTTTTGGTATTTAATTGTCACTTATAAATGCACTTTTAATACTGATCTTGCCGTTTTTTATGCGTTTATTGTTTTAAACGAGATTCATGTCACATTCTCTTATCTTTTTAACACAAAAATGGTCACTTTGGTCTAAAATCACAATTTAATGTTTATTTTTAGCGCACATTTTCAAAGAATTAAGTCATTAATCAAGATATTCGAAGATTGTGTCTGCATTTTCGTCTTTTTTTAATCACATTTTATTATACCACTTTTTTTAATATCCACATCGTCCACATCATACTAATTACCCTCACAAAAGTAAATTAAATCTTTACGTTTATACACCAATCATGTTATTATGCAACATGGTCTGAAATCATCATCATCATCATTGGTAAAGCATTTTCCCAACTATGTTGGGGTCAGCTTCCAGATTTCTTAATAAGACAGTTATAGTCCCATCACATTAAAACCTCTTAATCATTCACTTTATCATAAAAGTTCTTTATCAACCAAACAAGCCCTAATATCAGTTCCATCATATCATAATACACTTTTCAGAGAACATTTCTTGTTCCACTGTCCCACACATTTTAATGTCCAGCATTCACATCGCAGACTTCAAAATCATTGTACATCTGGTAAACCAGATCAGCTATTTGTCATTCCTCCGTCATATCCTGGCTGTATGCGACTTCCAACTCTTGGACTTCCACTCTGTCTTCTTGGACCTCGGTTAGAGACTCTGTGAGGTCAGGGAGGGTCTCTGAAGGGGGGTCTAACAGTTCATCAGCGTGGGAGTCATCTGATGTTGAAGGTTGTTCCGATTCTGTGTCTGACCCGTGTTTCTGTAAGGAGAGAGTTTATTTGTGAGTTTTTGAAAGGTGAATGTCTTTTTTGGAACAAGATTGAAGTAGAAATGTGTATCTATAAAAGAACATTTTGGAAGCGAGTGGCCGATTGCAACTACATTACTGGATTGTATGTATTCTATTTACATGATACTATTTTGTATAGAAGCAGCTACAGCACGTGCAGACGCTCTCATAACAACCGATTTCATGCAGTCGTTTCACATGTGGTCGGCATTTGCAGTCTAGCAGCTACCTCCCATAACGTACCTTAATGCTGGGTAGCATGAAAATTGCATAAATTGTTGCGATTATGGACGTTCAAAGTAGGTGTAGCAGTTCTCATACTCCCTTTATACAGGCATTCCGCATACAGGTTTCCCTAGATATCATCATCCTCTGAGCTTTTTTCCCAACTATGTTGTGGTCGGCTTTCAGTCTAACGGAATGTAGCTGAGTACCAGTGCTTTACAAGGAGCGGCTGCCCTATCTGACCCCCTCAACCCAGTTACACGGGCAATCCGATACCCCTTGGTTAGATTGGAAGAATGGAGTAGATTTATATTTACCTCTAAAGTAAAGACAGTATAGACGGGCGGGTCGGTATGGTAGCGGCAGGCGGCGGACGGTAGCGGCAGCTTGGCGACCGGCTCCCGGCATGAGGTTACACCTCGAATGTCGCCGCAAGCATTGAAAAGTACCTGTATAAAATATTACGTATTATTAAAATATACTGAAAATTATGTGAATGCTTTAACTGATAGGAGGAAATGCAAATATAAAATGGTTTCAGACCTGATCTTATTGTTCGCGGCTATAACATACCTACCCTAAAGTCATTTTTGATATACCCTTGGTTAACTCTGAAAATTCTTACAATAGGCATGATGACAAATTTTTAAATTCCTTTGTATGATGTAGGTATACGTCTATTTTATATGAAAAATTATTAATTTTAAGAAAATGCGAAGTTTTTTTATCAAATAATTGCATTTTTCTCTGTCCACTTTGAATCCGGCGCGAAAACGCTTGTCAGTGTCATGTCGTCACTTGTGACGTCACGACTGAAATTACAAGACGCAAGTAAACAACGCTCGTGTAATAATTAAGTTTTTTGTGTTATTAAATATGAATTCGAAAGGGCATAGGTGTTGTGGGGTCCCCCAGTGTAAGAACACATCCAAAACAACTCCTGATAAGTTATTTGTGTACGTTCCTCACAATAAAAAAATACGAATCAAGTGGCTTAAACTTGCAAGGCGAGATTCAAAAGCAATATTGCCCAGAGTACAACTTTATTTTTGTGAAGATCACTTTGATGTAAGTTATTACATTAGTTCTCTAGATTCTAGCATAGTTTATAATGTAAATAACTATTTCGAGGTTAGGTTTCATCTCTCATTGTTTTTTAATTAAACTAGTATACTTACATGGAAGTTTTAACATTTCTAAATTCAGCTGAACAAAAATCTTTATTTGATGCCAAAAACTTTCCCAGCATTATGATATCAATTCTAGGCAAATAAGCGCTGTTTGCCTTGATAAATCCGGGCTCCATAACTCGTGTTATAAACAATTAATTAATTAAAAACAAAGATCGCAGTGGAAGTTCACAATAACGAAATGTGACGTTCGCGCGCTTTCGCGCGAGTTGTTTTGAGAGATGACGTCACGAGCTCTGATTGGTGTTCAAGATATCATGGCGGATTGCCTTATTTCGTAATTTTATTTTATAAAAATACATATTAATCACATTATTAATAAAGAAAACAATGCGCGTTTTATATTCCAAGCTTCAAGTTTAATTTAATAAATATATTATTTTAATGATTTTTGATTACTGTCATCATGCCTATTCAAATACAATCCAATACATTGCCATATTTAGCATTAAAAAGTTTATCTAATTACATTTGAAGACCTTAAAAGTTAAAGAAAGATGCCAAAAATTACTTTATTTGTGAAATTAATTTTAATGATGTAATTCTTCCTTATTCATATTACAATAATTCCAAAAATTATAGAAATGGGTTCTGTTGGTTATCCTTTAACATGCTGGCAATTTTTTTTTCAAGATGTACAAAAAATTACTTCTTTCCAGATTTATTATATTATTATGTATACAGATTAGTTCTCACCTGCTGCCTATCATGCAATATATGCTTCAAACAATGTTTAGCCGCAGGTAGCACGTGGGTAGGACATCTGACTCCGCCCTCAGTGAACGTACACCGACCTTGCGACGGTATGGGACGATTGGGACACGGGTCGTTTAGCTGAAAACATTTAATAATTCATTTTTAATATGTACAAACTTTTCTATTACTATAAAATTAAATTTAAAAAAGCTGTACAATTCAAAAGGTCTTCTATTTTATATACTTATTTATTATTTATCGATTATAGTAATATAATGAAAACATTTCAATGGTTGTACCCTAAAAGCTCCGAAAATATCGAAAAATTTTCTTCACTGTCCCCAAGTAAAATAGGCCTTATTTTGTCCGGAGACAGGAAGTTCTCCCGGGACTTGTATTGAAAATCTTGTGTAAAAAGACTGAGCTTTACTGCTGTTCTTAAAGTAGGACAGGAAATCAGACCGATTTTTTGTGACTTTTTTGAGCATGTATGCTTTGCACCATTGCTATCAGTATGTTCTATTTTTCTTCCACAGAAAATTGCCTGTTACTGAAAGCCGACCCCAACATAGTTTGGGAAATAACTATGCAGATAATAATGTTATGTAAAAGTACATACCTTAGCTCTCTTATGGTGCATCTTCCTGGCTAACACAGCATCGTTGCCGTGTTTCCTATGGTAGCTAGCATAGGCCTTCAGTTTACGTAGTTGTCGCCTTTCACGAACCGTGAGGGGACCGCTCCGAGATTGAGAGTTTATACTGCCTGTAAGGAAGAAATCGGTAGCATAAGAATATTGTTTTAGATTTTGAAATTAATAAAAATTGGACATAAAAACATGGATAACTTTAAAATAAATATTTATATTTGCTCTGGAATTCGATGTCTTAATGTTTCTGCTGTAAAGAGCCTATGTCCAGGGCCTATACTTGTCAGATTGTCTAATGGACAATGATGATGAATTGTCAATTACAGATGAAAAATTATAAAAATTAAATACACTTGTTTCAAATATGACACGAATTTGAATAATTTTGTCACATTCACTGACTGGACAGCATCTTCAATACAGACTGAACTTTTTCTATACAAATCTAGTTCTTCTAAAGCAGTGGTTCTTAACCGGTGGTCCGCGGACCACTGGTGGTCAATGGAGGCATTCCAAGTGGTCCACGAAGCTTAGCTTCGCGACGTTGCTATACGTTATCGAACTTTATTTTTATTGACTTATAATTGCGAGCGGGGGTTTTCGCATGGACGTATATCGGGTGTGTCGTACCCATAGATATAATATTACTAAACAAGATTGCGCACGCTCAAAATATATATTTACGAAAATGAACTCTATTCTAACGCAATAAGGTACTAAATTGGTTGCATAATACACAGAGGCAAATCCGAGCCGAGAGGGATAGTTCGAACGGAGGCTGTTTGTCTCTTTCTAACACCTTGCCAGCATAAAAAAATGTTGTGATCAAAAGTTTTGTCTTCCCAAAAAACAATTGAATCACTTATATTTTTATCTTATTTTAACAATTGTAAGTCAACAAATTAATAACAATCGCATTAATTTATTCGTATTTATTATTAAAACATAAACAACATAAATTTTTATTTTGCTTTTTTTTATTTTCTAGCGGTAACCCTGAACATTCTTGGCGCGTAATCAGCATTTAAAATTTTGTTTATATTTTTTTGTATTAAATCAATTTAAACTATTAAAATGGTGAAAAAGTGTTGCGTTTCTACTTGCAAAAGTGAATCCTATGGTGGTTGCAATATATCGTTCCACAGGTTAGCTAATAATAACATTTTCGTAAACCAAACAACTAGGGTGCCCATGAATTCTTGTAACGAGTCAAAATATGGGTGATGGATTTTAAAACTGTTGTACTATTGTTATAGCTTCCCAAAAAATGAAGAAAGGCGACATAAATGGCTCAGCAGTCTATATATGAAGTAGAAATACAAAAAAAACAGTCTTCTCTTCGAATCTTCCCGCTTTTATACTGCTAATTTCCGCTAATTATTAAAAGCCTCTATAAGTATCTTAAGGTCACAAACTGCGTAAGTTAAAACTTCAATACTAATCTGTGTTTAATAATCTTAGCAAATTCGGATTTGTCTCACATAGCTTAATCTCATAGTCACCCTATTAGAAAGGGACAGACAGCCTCCGTACTAACTGTTTCACTCGGCTCGTTTTTTGGGTTTATATGCGCAGTCCTGTTTACTTATATTATGTCTATGGTCGTACCTAGTCCCCTCATTCTTGAAAATGTATGTTTGGGCTACATTTTACGTAATTTTGGTTTAAGTCCGATAAAAATTTCGCGCTCGCTTCGCTCGCGTATTCAGAAACTATGTTATGGCCCTTATTTTTGCATCTGTCAACAAACAAAAAGTTTAGTATGTTTAGGCTAAATTTTACGTAATATTTGGTTTAAGTCCGATAAAATTTACGCGCTCGCTTCGCTCGCGCATTTGGAAACTACATAGGCTACTTTATCTTTATTTGCATTTGCTTACCTACACAACTGCCGACATACGTTTAGCAGAGTGCTAATTTAGATAAACCGATGAGGTGGTCCCCGGCAAGACAAACTTTAGTTAAAGTGGTCCCTCATGACTAAAAGGTTAAGAACCACTGTTCTAAAGTAATAGACAGACATTGCTGGGGAGTTTGTTTCACCACTTTCTCTTCCCAGCTAAAACACATAGGAAGTGGCGAAGGGTGGGCGTTTTGGAGGCTGTCTTATGTAAATTTGACCTTCAAAAATGGCTGTTTTTTAACCGACTTTGAAGAAATGACTTTTAATTTTGATTTTGCTGTCTTTTGTTTGTTTTTGACGTAAGAAAAGTGCCGATTTATCAGCCTAATTTGAATAAACTTGTTAGAGTATGACTGCGCTACGCTTAGTGCTAGCTAGCCCTAGGCCTAAGACCCGGTCCCAGGGTGTATGTTTTGGGGTCTGTCTTTTGTTTTTGAAGTGCTGATTTTTCAGCCTACTGTGAATAAACGTTTTTAAGTTCAGAGCTGTGTATACTCACAGTACTGGTCCCTCTCCGCCTTGAGGTCCCGCAGGTACAGCAGCCGCGCCGAGTGCAGCAGCACGCGCAGCCGCGACATCTGCGTCACGTACGCCGACTGCAGCATCTTCAGTGCCGACTGTGCCACGCTGACGGCCTCCTCGGCTGTGTATACTCCTGCTTTCCTGGAAATTAAAACAATAATATTATTAAGAAGATCTCATCATCCGTGACCATCCCAGATGAGAATAGGACCTCCCCATCTCTCTCCTGGGGTGTCGTAAGAGGCGACTAAGGGAGCTAAGGCCTAGCGCATTCCACCAGCACTTTGAGCTACCCGCAAGGTGGCGGACCACCTCAATAGCATTCCCAAGGAGGGTTTGCGTCAGGCAGGCGGCCGGCTGTAAAACTTATGCCAAAACAAATTGCAGAATATTAAGGTCCGAATATATTATGAATAGAAAAGGAGAAGACATGCTGCGCCGACCCCAAATATAATTGGGATAAGAGCAGGAGGATGATGATGATTATTAAGAAAATTTCATTTAGGGTTAAAATCTCGCGTGACAAATCCGTCATCATGGCCCTGCGGACACGGTGGAGCACACAGTCCAGGAGTGCCCTGCGCGGGAAGGGCACCGCCGGGTCCTCGTCGAGGCTTTGGGCGGCGGCGACCTCTCGCGTCCGGCCCTGGTTCAGGCCATGGTCCGGGGCGAGAGGGAATGGGATGCCGTCGCCTTCTTCTGCGAAGCGGTCATGCTCGAGAAGAAGGCGGCGGAACGACAGAGAGTCCGTTCTCATCCCGGCCGCCGCGCTGGACCAGGTTGACACCACGGGTTGACGGGTGTCAAGAGGGCAGTGAGGCGAGGGTGGTTCATCGTCCTTCCGCCTCCTCCCGTGTCGACAATAAGAAACTCCTGTCTTGGGACAGATGATACTCACCACAGCGGCGTCTCCTCGCAGGGAGCGTCTTCAGCATCAGACAGATCCTCGTGGTCACCAGCGCGGCAGTCACCGCCAGGCCCCAGGGTGACGCTCTCGCCGTCACTGTCGCTGCAGCTCGCGTACTCCATCATGGCGGTAGCGTAGGCATTGTTGATTGATGTTGCGTCAATTTGCTCTAAAAATTAAAAAAATATATTTAGATACTTCTTTAATTTTGTTTGGGAAGGACATCTAATTTCATTAGAACTGCACTTAACTTTAACTGGCATTTTACTCATGTCATCTTTCTGGCAATCGATCCATCTTTTCTTTGGTCTACCTCTGATGCCTTAAGCATCTAACTACATTCAAACATAAAACGTTCTTACTCCTTTAAGCTTTTCCTATGATTAGCAACGGTTGGCGCATTGCGTGGTTTTAGGGAGGCTGTTTTTTTTTCTTTTATGACAGTCTTAATGGGTAGAAACCAGAAAGTCTAGCAACCAGTCTTATCAAGGGTCTCAAAGGTCAATAAGGTATATGCCATGTGGCAGACTGGTACTCAGCTGCAACCATATAGACTTGAAGCTGACTCCAACATAGTTAAAAT
Source organism: Helicoverpa zea (assembly GCF_022581195.2). Classification (NCBI taxonomy): domain Eukaryota; kingdom Metazoa; phylum Arthropoda; class Insecta; order Lepidoptera; family Noctuidae; genus Helicoverpa; species Helicoverpa zea. The sequence continues at coordinate 3,005,612 of NC_061478.1, forward strand.
TAACTAGATAGAATAGAAGGATGATGTGACTACATAGTTGTACTTACTGAATGGATCAACAATTTCTGGATCAGCCTGCTCTTGTTCAGCAGGATCACTGACAACTGACACTGATGATGCACACGATGTTGTACGTGGACGTTCTGGCCTGAAATATATTAAATTATTGGATGAAACAGCTGTAGTTGTGTGGTCTTGAAATAACCTGTAAAGTTATAGTTCGTTTGTGCAAAACTTAATGGCGGGTCCAAACGTCACGAAGGAACCATTTGAATGCGTCAGTGGTATGACCACATGACTTGTGTATGAAGTTAGTTGCGAGCCGCCATTAAGTTTGGCGAGAACTATAAAAATATTATGGCGAGACTCTATCAAGATTGTTCTACATAAATGTTGCATGTGTTTGCCCACAATAATTACAATTTTTTGGACACAAGAAATATGATAATTTCACATGCAATATATAATTTGCTAATTCGGTGGGGTGCTGAAGAGAAACATTTGTGTGTGTCACAGTGCCACACACCGTTGGTATCTCGCCTTTAAAGTATGTCTCAAAACTTAACCCTTCTCGTTAATCGGGTAAAAACCTTAGCGATAATAATGATACACAAAAATACTCACTTAACATAATGCTGCAGCTGATTAAGCAGTGTTTCGGTAGTAGTGACGGGCGGCGGCGGCGCGGCGCTGCGCTGTCGCGCGTACAGTGCCGCGCGAGCGTGCTCGAAGCAGAGACTGGAAATAATCCTAGTGTTGTTTAGGTTTGTAGTAAAATAAATAGGTAAATGGGTTAAATAGGTCTTTGTATAATTCAGGTAAATTAGTTGGAGTTTAGCTAAATATATAAAAAATATATGTGAGGATGAGCATATGGAGACTTGACTCTGAAAAGAAAATAAATCTCACCATAGACGACTTTTAATCTGACTGACTTCATGTTTGTTTATGCATAGTTAAAAAGCTAGCCCTGACAATGTTCCAAATTGCCACACATATTCTATGGCTTACTTATATTTCATGCCTTTTGACCTGAATTAAATAAGGTCCACAGATGGTGTAGACCCCAAAAAAGGGCTTACACTACTTTTTATCCAGATGCGTGAAACTAAAAAGTTAAATCAAAATAGCTGTAGTTTTAGCCCCAAAGAAGAACAAAACCTTATATCAATACGCACCCAGTATCCCTATGATCCCTCCCATCACTCGGTGCAGGCATCAGACACCGCTCCCCATTGCCATATGTATGAGCACACTGTTGGTACGGTGCAGTAGGATCCTTCAGTATGTGACGGTAGCAATACTGTCTACCGGTCACAGGAGACTATCTCCTTTAGATTAGATTGCCATCTGAAGATATTTGGCAGTTGTTATGGGTAGTCAGAAGCCAGAAAGTCTGACAACCAGTCTTAACAGGGGGTATTGGGTTGCCCGGGCAATTGGTTTGAGGAAGTCAGAACGCTGGAACTCAGCTGCATCTGGTTAGGTTGGAAGCTAACCCTAACATTGGGAAAAGGCTAGGCAGATGATACAAAGAAGAAGATGTATAACATACCCAGTGTCCCTATGATCCCTTCCATCACTCGGTGCAGGCATCGGACACCTTTCCCCATTGCCATACGTATGAGCACACTGTCGGTACGGTGCAGTAGGATCCTTCAGTATGTGACGGTAGCAATACTGTCTTCCCGTCACCACTGGTAGGGGACACTCGTAACTCTTGTACGCACAGGTCCGGGCCCTGGATACTATTTCTTTTTGGAGCTGTGGATTTTAAAGGATATTTCGTTAGTATTTAGGAATGTGCATTATTTTAGTGTGAAAACTATGTGGTTTATGTGCTTGTAATGTTTTTATATGATACCTGTTTGTTTACACAATAAAATAGATTTTTTTACCTTGATGGAAATACCTTGCCAAAATCATTAAAAACCTACAGAACAGAGATAAAAATAGCCTTTGGTATGTATGTGAGTATAAGTTAAATTACTTAGAGGCACAGTTTAAGAAATTTTTGTCTTACATTTTATCTAGCTTTACTCTTCTTTTTACCAATCAATTAGGCTCTATGATGGTAACACTTTCCAACACTTGGCAACACCAACATCATCTAAAAGTGTTGCCAGATTAAAAAAACTAAAATTATAAGTACCTGAGCCCTAAGCTTGACTTCCTCCTGTTTCTTCACAGCCTCAGGGTCAGGTGGTCTGATAGACTTCACATTGGTGATGCGAACGCCTGAAGGCGCTCTGCCCCCTCGACTCAGCATTCTGATCTTAGGCAGATGCACCACCTTTTGAGGTTGGGGCTGAGACATAGCACTCGAAGAATCAACTGGAAAAATAGAAGACGGAATGAGAGTAGGTGGTTTGCGTTTGCGTGGGTAGAAAATGTTGGTTGGATGGTACATGATTTGTAAGAATATTGAATTTTAAGCAATAAAAATCAAGACATCACATAAATATGTGTAGTTCAGCTATATGAACACCAAAATTAACGCATTGGATAAGTAAACAATAATGTAGGTAATGTGTGTAAAAATGTGCGTAAAAAGTTTTCAATGTGTATGCAAAGTTTTACATTATTATGATTGCTGTGCTGTGTGTTTAAATTCTTTACGGTTTATTTAGTGCTTATTGCAAAAAACACGTTACAGTGATCGGTTTTTTTGTCTGATTGGACTTACGTTCGGTAATCCGAATATTATGCGCATGCAGCTGGTTAACATTTTCACTTCTAAACGAATACATCGTTCTTTGGAAAATAAAACTCTAAATATATACACTAACACACAATATAGTAAATAAATATTGAACAATAAGAAACACACAATTACTTTATATATTACGTAATTAGAGCACACGAAAACTTATTTTTTATACTGTTTTCGTCGTAATCGCGCAAATCCACGTAGCCGCGCAAAATTTCACTTCATCGACTCAACAATAAATTGTCAATACTCATACTCATTAATTAATTACCTTTATTTCTAAAACTCTGATTACACTAAATCGCCTAGAAAATTAATTAATTATTTATGGTGTCATTACCAATAGCTTCAGTTATAATCTAACGTTTTTTCACCAAAGAAATAGTAAAGTGTATTGTAAACAGTGGTGGGTCGGCCATTTGCACGGTGTGACAGAGTATTTAGGTCCGTAATTTTAAAGTTGTCTAATTTCCTTGAAAAGTTAATGAATCAAGTCAAAAATATGCACAAAAGAAAGAGAAATGTTTATACTATACAATGAAACATAGTGATAAAGTGAAACATACCTGTGATTGTTGCAGATCAACATTCTGTCACCGGAGACCTCACTGCGTTAACCACCAAGTTTTACAATGGCGTCCGTTTGAGAATACCTATTGCGAATTTATGTTGAGACGAAAATTTCTCAATCGTTATATAATTAATTTGTTGTTTTCAAAAAACGTATTTAATTTTTAGTTCTAACTTAGTGATAAATATCAGTGTTGTACATTCAAAATGTTAAACTATTAGTTTTAAATCTCTCAAATGTTAACGTGGTCTACGTCCGGTCGCCGCTGTCATAGCGCTATCTCTTTCCCACTCACGCACTTAGACGGAGCTCTGCTCTCCGTCGTGCTTTCTCGCGGGCAGTCGGAACATCCGTTCAATGGCTGGAGGGCAAGAAAAATGGTATTTTACAAAAGAACAATTACTGAGTTCTCCAAGCAGAAAATGCGGTTTAGATGCAGATAAAGAATTAGCATATCGGCAGCAGGCCGCGAATTTAATACAGGATATGGGACAGAGGCTTCAAGTGTATCCTTTTTCAAAATGTGGTGTTTTCAGTTCAATGTTTTTGTCGAGTCATGTGCTTATAGTGCGTATAACACGCCAACGAAATGTGTTTTTACTTGCGTAACCATCGCTAGCATGCATTTAGATGCATAAAGAAGTGTATAAAGTGTGTTGTGACGGTGAAATATAGTGAAATGATGACGAAACTTCGGCTGGCCCGCGGCGTCACTGTGGCCACTTTCGCTCGGTAGTGTGGGATTTCCCGCGTGACAGTGAGTAACGGACCGTTTTCTAGAGGTAAGACAGTTATAATATGTATGAAAGGACCTGAAATGTACGAAATGTTTGTATTTAGGTTAGGGTCACGCATGATAGCGTGGTTTTTTCTCGAGGTCACTGATCTTACAGCTGTGAAGCTACGGGACGCTTGCGCGGATGACGTAGGGCCTCCGTGAGTGATCGACCTGCTTGCCCGAGCTAAATTTACTCGATACAAACGATTTTTACATACAACACGCGCGTGGCGCGCAATTCTACGTAAATCGTTCGTGATCTTCACCTTATCATGTTTTCCTGGTACATGCACGTTATAAACATAGATAACAAACGTAATTTCTTCTGTACTTTTGTTCGAAAATTGACGTATTTGCCTTATCTTGATATCAAAACATGTAGCAGAAATCTTGCATCTACAGCCATCAAGCTAAGTTTTATCTCGAAACATAGTCATGTTCTTTGGGTAAAACCCTGAATACAAAACATCGGCTATATTGTTAACACAAGCAGCGAAAATACTTCAAAAACAGTTTTTCCTGCTAAACTTTGACCTGTCTGTAAAACTGGCTGTAAAATACACTAACTTAAGTCCTATTTCCCAAATTCTCAGCCTTGGAACTGATGAAGTCAAGTACCAACCTTTTAATGTAAAAAAAAAGAAATTTAACGAGTGGCTGGCTGAAAACATGTTTTTGGGAAACTCTTGATTTAAAAAAGGAATTTGGGTTGGTCACTTTCTCTTCACAACCAATCTTTATATCTTCAGTATGTTGCAATACCCAATTTTAGGACAACTCTCATTTCTGTAATTCAAAAAATGCTCTTATGTCCCAGAGAGGTTTTATTCTACTCTGTTTTGGGGTGGAACAGAACTATTCATATTGATATCATATAAAATCGCATCCTTACCAAATTTTCTAAAGAATTTGAAGAATTTGTCTCCAAAGTAAATAACTTAAAGAATTTGTTATCCTACATAAAAAAAATGTAAAAGTTTGTATGTAAGGAGTATATCCCTCTTTCACACTAAAACTACCAAATAGATTTTGATGAAAATTTGCAGTAACATCGCTTATACATCAGAATAACATATAGGCTACTTTTTATCCAAGTACGGGGAGCAGTTTACACCAGAAGTGGGTAAAACCACTAAGAATAAGCTAGCTTTTCAACAAAATGTAGTTTTTTATCCACATTCCACTCATTATTGTAAAACCTTGTATTGTGAATGCCAAGGCAAGCTACCTTGACCCCCATTGATTAAATAACTGACCTTCCAAATAGTTCTACATTGAAATTGTTAGTTTTTCACGGTAATGTAGTGTTTTAATTGTGAGAAAGTTGGTTCCAAAGTGTTTGGAACCATTGTTTTACATTGGGTTGTTTAGAAAAGTTTAAAATTAGGGAACTCTCCATTATTATCTTGACATCTACCTGTATCGAAAAATATTATAAATCTGAGGAACTTGTTTGTTTAATCACACTGATCTCAGGAATGGTCCTGTTTAAAAAATATTTCAGTGTTAAGCAGCCAATTTATCAAAAAAGGCTTTATAGGCATTTATAGGCTCCTATCTAGAGGGTTTTTGAATATTGAGGGCAAGCAAACCAATAAAAAAGGTAGAAAAAATTTACAAGATCTTGTCCTCTTCTAAGACATTATTTGAATTTCATGTCATGAACAATTTCATTACATACATCCATTATTGTGTATTGCAAGTTCAAAAATAATCTCTTATGTACAAGCATAAGATTATATTTGATAATTTACTAGCCGAGATGATCTGATTTGATAAATATTCAATGTTTCTTGATACTGATATTTGCCTGCTTATCAGACTGAGACTAAATGTGTTATAATTCTGTATTTTGTATGAGTATGATATTATGATATTGGTTTTCCATAAATGGGTATGCAGAAATGTAGGTACATTATTTATTGTATGTAGGCTGGCAAAAGTTGACATCAAATTAGCAGAAAGGTGGTGTTTAAAAATCAGAAAAATTTACAGGGACTTCTTGCGTGTATGTAGTTTGTATTGCCTGTGTACATTTGAAAAGATAATTATTTTAGATTCTCCAAAAACCATGGTGAAAAAACCATGGTACCAGTATTATGATGACTTAATTTTACAATACACAATCTACTCTATACTATGCCTACCAGATTTCAACTAAAGGTCTGTTTTTGACAGGTTTTCTCACATTTTGGGCCCTATGTCACTGACAACAGAAACATAAGTTTTCTTTAAAACATTCACTATGATGAACTTGGGCTATATTGGTTGGCTAAGATGAAAAACTAAAATGATAAGAAAATGAAAGAGGTCACTGGCCTGTGACAGTACTATTGCACTTCATGTCACAGTCAATGACGCATTTATGTTGCTCACGCGTCGATTTGTTTGTGTATTTGTATTTCTTATGTAAAAGTTTGTTTTTGTATGAAGTAGGTAAATAGAGATGTTTGCAAGTTATTTTGGATTATTGTGTTAGCTTCTGTTGTAAGCACATTATTATGTAGGAAAAAAGAATAATGTAATTTTTTATCACCAAAAAGTATTAATTAATTTAATCTTAATAAAATTACTTTCAGGCTATACTTTATTTTTTTTATTTTTTTAACGACGTCAAAAATCATCAAATGACCCCTCCCGCTGTGGGTTAGCAGCAGAGAGGGAGTGTCAGACTCTTACTGACTAAAAACTGTCGTGTTCCGTCATAGGCCTTTTGTGTACCAGGGCCGCGGTATCTCTTTCGAACAACACGCAGCCCCGGCAGTTTCAGGCTATACTTATGCAGAGATTTTGAGATGTTCAAGCATATTCATCAAAATCAATACACTACTTTTTTATGAAAGAGTAACAAACTTACCTACATACTTTTTTACAAACTGGCTGTTTACAAATGGCGTCCACGGTCGTTTTCGGCCACGGCGGCTGCTCTCACTTAAGGAGATCAGCCAGCTGCGCAGGACATATTATAGTGCACGAGCATTTGCGCAGACACAAGTGCACTCCCTATTCCTTCACTCTCATAACCCGATGGGACGGCAATCCGACACGACCGGAAAGAGATCAGGCGCAGGACCGACATTTACGTGCTCTCCGATGCACGGGTGAATTATTCACCAACTTCCAGACTACGGGCTGCTTTGTGAAAGTTTAAGAAAACCCACAAAGCGATTTCGGCCCGACCCGGGAATCGAACCCGAGACCACGCGCATAGCAGCCGCGCTTGCGACCACTAGACCAATGAGGCAGTCAAGTTTACAAATATTAGTAGGACAAACAAGTTGAATGTGAGTGAATGAAAGCCCATTAATAAAACGGGTGTCAGTAGATAGGTCAGTTGCCCTAGATCCTTTAATGGACATACTACTGACCTTAGTGGAGTCCTTCAAAAAGGTCAGATACGTAGTACTAGAGAGACGCGCAGGACCGGATGTGTGTGTAGGTAGTTAATTGAAAATACGAAGTAGGTTTTGTTAAGTATAAGTTGTATTTATAATGAAGTTGGATATTTCTACATAACTGTTAAAAATATTGTTTCCCCATGTATTTATTATGGGGTTTCTCTCCTATTGACCTATCCTTTACGAAATTTAATAAATTATAGGGCTAAAATAGATGGTTAGTTAAACAATATATTTACCGTCAATAGTTACTTTAAACACGGAAAAGCTCTCGTTCAAAAAGTTGAAGGAATCTCAATTAACACGGAATAAGTTATTTATTTTTACAATTTAAACCAGAAAATATACGTTTCGGACTTTCCCGTGAATTCGGAATGTCTTGACCTTTTTATCGATAAAAATCACGCGACAGTGTTGGATACATACATAACAATAATATACATGTATATTGTTTATTATATTACGTGATATCATATGCTTAAGCTGTCAGAATTGATATCTAGAAATAGTGATTGCATTGTCTTACTCAAATTGAGCAATCATGCTGAAAATTATACTTTCTTTGTTTTCAATAACTGTACAAACTGATAATGCATCTTCAATTGCAAGTAGGCAGTTTCAAAAACAGCAGCAAGGGTTGATTGATTATAAGTTTAAGCAACTCTTGGCACTGTTAATCCGTGCATAGGTGACCATCTTGTCATGACAACTTCCATCTGTATTTTAATATCTTTGGCTGTCAATACAGGTAGTTAAAAGCCATCAAGTTTGAAAACCCACCTTATAAAAGGCAAATAATTTGGTAGGCAGGTACTCCATGTAAAATACTGATACCCAGCTTGTTAGACTGGAAGCCAACCCCAACATAGTTAGTAACAGGGTCTGCTGATGACCATCGGCTAATTAGACAACCTCATAACAATAGAAAAGTTCATTGACGCCGCAAACCTGACAAACAAAAAAAAACAAAAATCTTATCACTAACATTTCCAAATCTACTCATAACATCGTCAAAACACTACCATACCAAATTAATATTAAAGATAATGAGCAAAAAAATAATAATATTTCCATAACAGACTAAAACAGTATGTACAGTATGAATCACACTGATAAATTGGTTATAGGTATCCAGCCATTGTGTGTATGTAGTAGCATGACAAACAGTTAGGAGGAAAAATATGAGTCATACAGTAAAAACAAGTTTGCTGCAAATTGCATAAGATTTCCTTGTATTTAATTATTCTATGTTGCATTGTAGGTTTATAGTTCTTGTTGAAATATGTTATTTCCTTGTCTGTTTATTATGTTGTTAGTTGACTGAAATAGTTAATTAATGACATGGAATGGTGTCAGCGATAACTATTTGGTATGATTTGTTTTGTTGGATTATTTTTCATGTGATAAGCATTTTCATGATTTATAGACACTGAATATATATTTTTTTAATATTTATTCTGTCTATTTTTGAATGCTGTGTATGTGCAGGCGAATTTACTCAATTTTTGAAAAATAATTCTTTGCATATGAGGTGGCTCACACAATAAAGTCCTTATCCAACAACTTTGCCCTTTTGCATTGGACACCATGCTTATGTGCAATTTACATTTTGAGTATTGTGAAGTTGTAGCCAACTTTGGAGAAGAAGTTATGTATTTGATGAGATTGTACATTTCTACATATATATCATAGTTTGTTTGTTTTAATCAGTTCTTTACCTTCAGTTACAATAGTTTCTGAACATTACATACTCATAGGCCACCCTGTAATAAATTGCCTAACTGTACCCCATTTTAGAAAGTCAGGTACATGGTTTAGACTAACTTTCTCTCAGTGAAAGTTATCTCCCATCAGGCAATAGCACAACAATAGTCTATTTTCTAGAATGTTCCCTAAATGCTTCTTAGGCCTAATGAGTGCAGAATATTTTCTTTAACTTTTACATAGAAAATTTCATTGTCAATGACATGAAAATATCTAAGTACCTGGTACTATGTCTGGACTGATGACATCTTATTCCATCCTCCGAGCCTTTTTCCCAACTATTTTGGGGTCAGCTCTAGTCTAACTGGATTCAGCTGAATACCAGTGATTTACAAGGAGCGACTGCCTATCTGACCTCCTCAACCCAGTTACCCGGGCAACCCATGATGACATCTTATGCCACAGATACATAATTATATTGTGTGGCTTTGTCAAGTACAGTGTAAGAAAAGTATAATGATAGCTGTGTCTCTGACCCGCCTCTTTTCCGCATCTGGATATGGTCCTAGGAAGTTAGACAGTGTGAAATCGATAAGCTGAGTATAGTTTCAGTCTTCGGCTGTAAATCAATTCATGTATTCTACTTTAAGTTGCTGAATTAACATGACTCATAACTTCAATAGAACCATATTTTTCCATTTCCCGCGTATTTTAATTTTTTCTAAATATGGTAATAAGGTCATTGTCTTTTAGCACAGAGGTTACTCACTGCCTTGACATTCGTACGGTTCGTATCTGCCGTCGACAGCGATAATTTTATTGTTTAATTATACTCTTTATGTAATTACTGAGATGAAACTAAGTAACTGCCACGTGCATGGAAACTTATCTAAGAAAATCTTGGCTTTACACGTGTATTTTCTAAGATAGAATGTAGTAATATATCTATAAGTAATATTATTATAAAGCTGAAGAATTTGTTTGCTTGAAGGCGTTAATCCCAGGCACGAACTATTGGTCTGATTAGAGACAATCTTTCAGTGTTAGAAAGCCCGTTTATAGTCTACTTCTTATCCGGGAAGGAACAGAGAGTGCACCTGTGTCTACGCAAATGCTTGTGCACTATATGTCCTTGTATGAGAACAGCCGCCGTACTCGACAATCGTCTAATACGCCATTAGTAATAGTAATAAATACAACGTGCTTATAAAATCGTAAAGTATGAAATACCTAGCGAACAATCAGTGACCTTGAGTTTTACGCTTTATTACGAACATTCCATAACTGAGAATTTTATAATCGCTGATTATAATACCGTCTCGCTCAACACACTTTATACATACAGCGACATCTAGGTACCTTTCTTTGTTAGAAAATTACAAAATTACCCCTTCCAGTGTGGGTGCAGCGTGAGTGAGTGTCAGACTTACTGACTAAAACGTACCATGTTCCTTCTGGAGCCCTTCATGTACCAGGGCCGCGGTAACTCTTTTGAACAATCCCGCAGCCCCGGCAGGCTTCGGCTTTTTTTTTTTTTTTTTTAGCGACGTTAAAAATCATCAAATGACCCCTGTCGCTGTGGGTTAGCAGCGATGAGGGAGTGTCAGACTCTTATTGACTAAAAACCGTCGTGTTCCGTCGTAGGCCTTTTATGTACCAGGGCCGCGGTATCTCTTTCGAACAACCCGCAGCCCCGGCAGGCCATGGCCCTACTGGGCCCCGCTGGGGTTGCTGACATCTCTTTGAGGAGCGCGTGGAACAACGCGCGCCGTCGACACGGGGGCAGGCTTCGGTCTCAATGGTGCATCTGGGTACTTATAACTTTGGTATCTAGGAATGTGTTTGGGTAAGCCTAAGCACGTTCAATTTTTATAGCCCAACGTGCATAAACTTTGAAATTAGCATCACGCATCCCATATTCGGGTTGGGTTTTTTTCCATGTATTCAATCCTGGTGGAACCGGTTTTTTTCCCTGATAAAACATTAACGAGTCCGAATTCCGAGGAATGATTAACGGTTTTGCGAAACTCTCTACCTGATTGGTTGTTTCTTGGTTATATTTTTCCTGTGTACTATCAGGTAAATAACATGCTCAAAACTTGAGTGTTTTGAGGTCAGTTTTTGTCCTCATATCTTTAAGTTGTCCTAGAATAGGACAAACAACCTATAGTAATGATATTAAAATAAGAGACATAGTTCTGTTTCCTTGTAATCTAAAGGCTAAATAATGTAATCAAAACTATTGAACCGATTGGTGACAGCCTGTATTTTACCTGGGTAGGTACGGAAAGTAGTTTACACGGGACCCGAAAAACAGGCATGGCAAGGTTGATTAGTTTTAGACTAGTAATCCATAGATTTAAACATTTTTGCACATGCGACTTTTTATATATTTTTTTTTTCTTATATCAAAACGCAAATATTTCTTTAACCAGTCACCTACAGCTCTCAACTATGCATCAACACGGCGATAGTGTACATGCACAGGTTCTACGCCTTCCACTCGTTCACGCAGTTCCACAGGAATGCTATAGCTGCAGCAGCGCTGTTCCTCGCTGCGAAGGTATGTAGTTTTTATATATTTTATTGGTTCACTATCTTTCTGTCAGACGGCTTCTGGACCAACAATAATGTTGTGCAATATTCCAAGATTAATAAGTCCAATCCCCAAAAATCATGGCACAATTATCAATTAACTCTACACAGTCTAATATTGCGCAATTTAATTGTTCGTCTAGGATGCGCCTGGTTATTTTTTTATTGTCGAGTCGAAAGACTATCCCATACGAAGTATCCATGAAAAACAAAAGAACTGGCTTCATATTCGGATATCAAGAATCCTGATAAAACGGAAGCCAACCCCAACACAGGAAAAACTTAGCTCATCATTATGATAATCCTAGCGTTTATCAATGACTTAATGAATGTTCCTGGACGATACTAAAATCTTGTAGCATGAAAAAAATGCTATGTCTGGAATTTGCATGCCTATTCATTATGTAGAAGTCTAATCTTAGCACCAAAGTTACACGATTGAGTACCCAGAATTTGAACTTTGAACTATGAATAACGAACAGTATTTAGAACGAAATCAACTCTTGCGATCAAGTCGTGAATTTGTTTGCCATTCAGTTCACAACTTTTTTGAAAGTGTATCAGGCGTTTAGTAGGTCAATGTGTAAGAATGCTTTTTGCTGCCTATCGAAAGCTTGCTAATATTGTCAGTGGCTTTGCGGATTATAAGATTGGATAAAAAAATCTTAAATATAGTGAATACTGAGTACTTTGCAAAATAAATTAGTAAAATTAATATGGGGGTGTCCATACAACAGTAATGATTTTTTGATATTGTTTAGCCACTTCTTTATAATGATGTGACTTCATTATTTACTTTCCTTTCAACAATTAATAGTTAGGTAACGAATTCTTAGAATAAATTCTCATAAAGACTTCGAGTAATTTCCATTATGAAGCAACTGTGCCAAAAATCACCAGACCGGCAAAAAAACTTTACGCTTGCAAACTATTTTGGATTCCTTTAGATATGAAAAAAAAAAGTTATATTCTTTATTGCTTCGAGTGGTATCAACCATTTTGTTGGCCACTTTCTTGAGAAATGTTTTTAATTTACATTTCACATGACATAACAAGAATATATCCAGTAAACACGGAAATAACTGGAGTTCTACCGAACTAATCACTACTTACAATATTCACCCACACTTCAAGGTCTCTGACCTACAAAAACAGCAAAAATCGCGAATAATACCAACTACATTGTTTGGTACATTAATCAATGTCGCGTTTGACCTTGATTCAACAGACTTGTCTGCCTGACTGGCCCATTTATATGTCTTACGTTTATTATTTGAAAATAATTCGTGCTTCTTCTTCCTGCCCTCTTTTTTTTTTTAACGACTTCAAAAATCATCAAATGATCCCTCCCGCTGTGGGTTAGCAGCGGCGAGGGAGTGTCAGACTCTTACTGACTAAAAACCGTCGTGTTCCGTCGTAGGCCTTTTATGTACCAGGGCCGAGGTAACTCTTTCGAACAATCCCGCAGCCCCTCTTCTTCCTGCCCTGTTCCCAACTAATTTATTAGGCAATATGTCTTACGCTTCCATTCCTCTCATACTAACATTAACTCACTTCTTATTCACGTCTTCTCTTAGACACTCCATCTCACTTTTCGTTCGTTTTCTTCTCCCTATCCATCCACATTCATACTTCACACACTCTTTGTAGCAGTGTTTTCATCCCTCACCACGACAACCGCTCGTAAGGAAATATTTTGGGCAAGTACAGTCCCAGAAAGTTGCGAAAAGAAATAAAATAATGTACCTGTCGATCGATGGGTCTACCTGATATGGAATGTGCATTGTACAAAAATACGCATTCGACAGTTTTATTTTTTGCTTGAAATTCATGAAGTCCGCAGGTATTTGGTCCCTTAAGTAACAAGTGCCTTTTGAAATGTTTCAAAATGATCCACATATTATGTGTGCGAAGGGTGCGTTTGCTATTCATCTTTTGTAGGCTTATACCAGTTTCACTGGGATCACTTGTCTAAAATCAGGTAGTTTATTCAATAGTTTGCAAGTGTTTTGTCACCATTTTCAACCACTGGTTTTTGACACTTTTGTTAAGGACCCAGTGGACCGTTTTGGGATGAAATTCTCAAAATATCAATCGTTCAAATTAGTGGCAATGTTTGGTCAAACATAACCTTTTTTCTGTCAATCTTCTGCAAAGTTCTAATGTATGAACTAAGACAACGGAACTCACATCATTACTACATAGTATAAAACAAAGTCGCTTTTTCTGTCCCTATGTCCCGTTGTTCGTTTTAAATCTTCTTTCTTCGGTTTTTTTTTAAATGGATAGAGTAATTAAAGAGGAAGGTTTATATGTATAATAACATCCATTATATAGTTGGGATATACTGTTATCCCGTGCGAAGCCCCAGCGGTTCGCTGTAAAAATGCTGTAATCTTATAAAACTAGAATTAATGAAGGAAATGTGACCAACAAATAAATATCTGATACTAATAATTTACCATTTATTTTCAGGTGGAGGAACAGCCAAGGAAATTAGAATATGTAATAAAAGTGGCACACGTGTGCCTCCACCGAGGTGAAAGTATCACCGCCCTGTCGCCTGAACAGTACCAAGAACAGGTGATTGGTTTTGAATTTTTTTATGTTAAATAGCTTTTTTTTGTGCGTAACAGTCGGGTAAAAGGTGTACGGCCTACGGGTGTGAGTCATTTGAATGTAGTGAAGTAAGGTCGATTTTTTCCTAGAAAAGTAACCATTAGAATATTAGGTTGCGAAATTTGTAAAAACTGGTAGATATACATAAATATATATACATAGGGCCTTTTTTTTTCAACGACGTCAAAATCATCAAATGGCCCCTCCCGCTGTGGGTTAGCAGCGGTGAGGGAGTGTCAGGCTCTTACTGTCTAAAACCCGTCGTGTTCCGTCGTAGGCCTTTTATGTATCAGGGCCGCTGTATCTCTTTCGACCATCCCGCAGCCCATATATATCAGTACTTAAGACGTTATATGCGGGGAGTTACCGGATTCAGCTTTACAACCAATGAGATTGATCGGTTGTTTTAAAGCATGCCCGTTGTCGGTCGGACCACCTTTGCTCAGTCCATCTTTTTCAATACAAACATCTTACTATCCGCATACAGTTCATATTGACAAATGAAACAATTACAGCATGCGTGAACAGAAATCTCTCGCACTCCGAATTCTGTCTCTAAAGACCAATAAAAATAATCCTTCAGCGCCAAGCGGTGATACATAGAGGTATTTTTTTTAACGACGCCAAAATCATCAAAGACCCCTCCCGCTGTGGGTTAGCAGCGGTGAGGGAGTGTTAGACTCTTACTTACTAAAAACTGTCGTGTTCCGTCGTAGGCCTTTTATGTACCAGGGCCGCGGTATCTCTTTCGAACAATCCCGCAGCCCCGGCAGGCCTTATCCCTGCTGGGCCCCGCTATACATAGAGGTCTCTAGCGCTTTTATATTGCTCTGCAACAATACCATTTCTTCTTACGAATATTACATGTCTACAATTCCCTAAAAATGATGACCTAACCACCCCAAATTGCTAGAAACGCGAAAATCTAGACCATTGCGTGTCAACTAGTACTTCTGAAAGTTTTTATACGCGTCATATGGGAAGCCCGTGTTATACAATGTCGCGTTCGTGTCTATCCGTACTTAGGTTGTAATGGTCCGATCGGTGTTATTTTACAATCGATTTAATGTACTGTAGGCATGAAGTTGTGACGTCAATGTAGGTTATATATATATATATATATATGTAGGTAGGTATAGCTGTTCCCCGCGGTTACACCTGTGAACCAAGGGAACTACTCGCCGCAGCCGGATAAAATGGCCTTTCTTAGACTGGGTTAGCCTATCTGAGTGCCGAAATTCATTTAAACCGTTTCAGTAGTTTGTTGTGTAAGCGGGATAGACTAGAGTTACTTTCGCATTAAAGATTTCATATTAGAGACTATGGACGGTGTAAAGTATGCAATCTTTGAATATTTTGTAAAAAAAATCAAATCTACCTAAGCAAGCGGTCTAAAACCAGTACTTTTGTCTTTTTAGTATTTAAATGCCAAAAAAAAAACAATATTAATAGACTGTTGATCATTTATGTCTGAAATATTTGACACGGATTAGGTAAAAGGCCTGTAATATTTTGGTTTGTCCTAATTTAGTTATTTTTTTTATGTAAAATTAATAGGGTGACCACAAAATCTCCTAACACGAAACTTTTCCTTTTCCAGGCGCAGGACCTTGTATTCAACGAGAATGTCCTCCTACAGACCTTAGGGTTCGATGTTGCTATCGACCATCCCCACACGCACGTTGTTCGCACATGTCACCTTGTCAAAGGTGAGACATGCGTCCTAACATTGTGTCCGGTGACGTGACGTGCGACCGACGCGGGTCGGACGACTTGCGACTTGCGATTGCGACTTAGTCGTGGATGGTTCGGTTTTGAAGCGGCCGTGGTTCGGTTCGGACCGGGGTTTTGTTTTGTTAGCGGTTTTTTTTGTTTATGCATTTATATGTTTATTTTTTTATGCTTGTTATGTAATTGTTTTGATGAGGCAGTAATTTATGTAATTTTATTGTAAGCTTGAAAAGCACAGTGACAGTTGCACTCTCGAAAATTGGTTCACGGATGTACTTTTGTCTATTTGCATAATTTCGCCAATATTAAACATAGTTGTGTAATATTGTGAAATAATGTGTTATTGTAAAAACAGGATCGCATCCGTGTAACTATTCTTTGAGGTGATCTTTTAAGAACGTTCTATATTAGGCATAATTTGTATAAAAAAAACAATTACATATGGCATGATGTATTATTATTATTTATCTTGCAAATGCAACGTTTGACTTCCATTCCTTGATGATTTTGATTGTAAAAAGTAAAATGCGATATAAAAAAATATGTAAAAAGACAAAAGAAAATAAAATATTTTTCAGGAAAAAATACATTATTATTAATTTTCCCTTTCTTCTGTTCAAAATTTCTTCTAACACTCTTTTCTTAATACACTAAAATTACACCTTCTGATACAACAACAAAAAAAACTTTAAATCATTCCAAGCCACAAAAAATATTTAAACATAACTACTATTTTCTCACTCTGTTCAATTTTTAAATTAAATTCTATACCCTCTTACAAAATATCCAAACGAAAATTTTACACTACACTACATTTAAAAATAAAATTATTAACTCACAAAGTATGGAAGCCACACGTTGTACAAAAAACGAAACAAAACCGGGACCGTCCCGTTAGCCGCACCGAACTTGTCCGGAGGCAAAAAAATAAGCCGCGATTCAACAGGCAATGTATACACACTACTACATAAGAAAATATACATCAGGTATGTTATAAAACAAAGAATTTGCGTTTGTGTGTCATTCCTAATCACGTCCATGTTTTGTCGTATATTATGGTCACCATACTTCATGATTGCGTTCGCACTGCCATGTAATCTGCCGCCCATTTTAGTCTAGAATTTTACGTGAATTTGTTACCTCAGAGTAAAGAATTAGCTTTTGAAGTGTCGTCACTCATTTAGAACTATTTATACGTATTTATTTACTACGAAATTTTTGACAATTCAGCTAATATTTAACAGATAATATTTTTATATGAATTTTGGACTTAGGTAAAGCTATTGCAATAAAAATATAAAGGGACGCACAGTAAAGAGTAACGAGTTAAAGTGAAGTTTTTTTTATTCATCTTTGATTTTTGTGTGATATATGGCTGTTATTACGATTTCAATGAACTTATCCGTTTTCTTGGAAAGCAATGAGGGCCTATGTTCAGTAGTGGACGTCCTATGGCCGAAATGATGATGATGAATTTGTGATCGTAAGAAAATCCCTAAAACCATACGCCAAAAACAAAATAAACATTTTCAAAGGAAAATTTGCAACTTGTGCGCCTAAAACTGTTGACATTCTGCCAATTAAGAAGGTGTTAACTGGCGCCGTTTCCTGCAAAAACCAGTGATAAAATGAGAGACGATTCTTAGCGTAGTTATGAGAAAATATTAAAAATAGGATTGACCTTGAATGTTTTGTGTTGATAGTGAGATATTGCCCTTTGGAACGCTTGAAGTTTGTTCGAAAATTGTAAGTTCCTTGGCGAACTATGCTAAAAGCATGAGAAGTAAAAAGGTTATTTTATTTGTTTGGTTAATTGACATTGATAAGAACTGAAGGGAAGGTGTATGGAACCAAACTGGTGTTTAATTCTCTAGTTTTCAGTCAAAAATGCACCTTCGCGACAAATCTGAGAGACTTCTTTATCATCGGTAAAAAAGCTTTAGTGAATTGAAGTTGAAATAAAATGAAATGAAAATAATTATACGGTACACATTTGGTACAACAACTTACTAAAATAGTTGCTTGCAACCTCTTATGTCTCTTTAACTAACAATTATTCAAATATTTGGTCAACAAACGGTCAATCCTATTTTTATTGTAATCAAAATCACCCATAATGTTGATATGTTTTATTACACACCGCTGTGTCAAGCGAATATCAATTTAGTCTACGCCAAAAACAAGGTTCCAATTATCTAGCAAACCGCTTTATTCCCTAAACTCCCATTAAAAAGCTTGATTTAATTGTATTCTTAATATTAAGCAATAATCACCTTGTTCCTTGGGCTTTATTTGAAAGTATATGATACAGTTTTTGTCAAACTATTTAAGTAATAATCATCTTTATAATACGAACGACATACTTCATTCAGTTAATATTTGAAACAATGTTCACCGCAGCTGAATGGAAGCGAATTTTTGCAAGTTTATGTGAATTGTATATGTATAACATACAAATTAGATAACTCCGAGACATAAAGTTAAATTTTTTTGAATAATTAATTTTAGTGCAAAAAGTAGTTTCCATTCCATTTCGCGGCGCTGTGAATTGAGCCTAAGTGATTGCTCTCATAGAATCTTGAATTCAAACCCCAGCTCGAGCTAATTTTTTTTGTTATTAGAAATTCTACCAAATACATCAGATAATTTTCGTCTATATTACCAACTATTCTTTGCAATTTTAACACATAAAGCCCAAGAAATAAGGTCTATAATAACATTGTTATCTTTATTATCATTAGCAATATCTTCATCCGCAGCCCCGAAGGACCTAGCACAGACTTCGTATTTCATGGCGTCGAACAGTCTACACTTGACTACTATGTGCCTTCAGTATAGGCCTACGGTGGTCGCCTGTTTCTGCATACATTTGGCATCGAAATGGAGTAATTGGGCGGTGAGTAGAACCTTTAAAAGTTGTGTGTAGTTATCGCGAATATTGATGGTGATTTGTTAATAAATTCTTAATGCTAGTACGGATATGTGGTCCGAAGTTGGGTACTTAGTTACTTGACGGTAGTCAAAATTCAGTATGTATGAACACAAAATTACGGCTGAAACGCAAGGCGTCAATGCCTAATTTTGGAAAAGTATCCTTATTTACATAAATGCGAAAGTAAAGTTTGTTTCTTAAGTTTTCATGCCACCGTTGAACCGATTGAGATGAAATTAACCACAGAGATAGGTCATCAAATGACCGATCTTTACTTTCAATGTCAAAAACCCACCTTTGTTTCTTTAGGAATCCTTTTAGACAAGGGCCACGGGTGCTCTCCCGATCTATTCTGCAGTTCATAAGTGGTTCCCTGGAGATAGTCTTTATGTCCTGGTGTCGACCGTATTTGCGTGGGACGCTGACGAATTCCCAGCCAAAATCTAGTACATAAAACTTCTTTTACCTGAAACTACAGTCTAAACCCACGACGCTATGCTCAGATACCGCAGTCGAACGAGGGTCGTCATTGGTTCTCCTACGTAGACCGGTCGGTGACCACGGACCTACTGGAGAAGTTGACGGCCGAGTTCCTGCTCATCTTCGAGAAGTGCCCCTCGAGGCTGAAGAGGAAGATGATGAATGTTAAAGCTGGTGAGTTGCCTCCTTTGATATATCTTTTATTTTGGTGAGAAATCATTAAATGACCCCTCCCGCTCTGGGTGCAGCATGAGGGAGTGTCAGACTCTTACTGACTAAAACTCACTATGTTTCTTATGAAGCCCTTTTCGTACTAGGGCCGTGGTAACTAATGCTAAGGAGGAAATATTTTGTTTGTTTGGCTCCAAAACTACTGAACAGAAATTCATTCACTGTTGGAAAGCTACTCTTCCCGAGTAACATAGGCTGTGTTTTATCCTAGAATGGGCAGAACTTACCACGGGTCCCGGGTGAAACCAAGGGAAACAGCTACCTAGTGTTTTTTTGTAATATTTGCTAAGTTCCCCATAGCTGTGTTATGCTTATTTATAAAATTTTGCTAATTTCTTAGCACTGATTTAACTAAAAAAAAAAAATTAATGAAGAACATGCCAGTACCTTTTAGTATGATGCATATCTAAAAAAACAATACAACGATTTTCTCCACAAAACATGTCATAAGTTTTTTTTGCAGGTCTTTATGAAATGTCAGACACTAAATGCCGATAATGTGCCTGTATAAAATACTCTAAATTCGACAGTTTAATAATGACTTTTATTTATTCTCACAGCGGATGGCAGTTCTCCACACTCGTTGCCAAACGCATCGGGCTCAGGCGTCGCCAACTCGCCTTTCGACAAGAAGCACCCGCCGTCCAGTGCCGATGAGATCGACAAATCCTTCGACAAAGGTTTGTATTACTTTCATAATTTATAGTAATTTTATATAACATTTAGATATATGTTAGTTTAAGGTATTTATCTAAGGCTGTTGCTGTTCGTTAAATAAATGTTCTGAACTCTCAAGGACTCGCAAGGACTTCTTGAATACAATTAAAGATTAATTTTCTTTTCTTTGAGAATTGTTAATTTTTATATAGATATTCAAAACTAATGAATGGCACGTTTGTCTAGATGCGGGCAATTTTTTGAGTAAATATTAATTGTTATATTTCATTTTGTCACAGAATATGAACGGGAGAGGCGACGCCAACCTGTCCCGGGTGGCTATGTGCCAGCCACTACAGCCGCCCCACCCCAACCACAACCACAGAAGATAGACTACAACCTATACAGACAACGGGGAGAGAGGGAAGAACGAGAGAGGCGGGAGGAGAGGGAGAGGCGGCAACAGGCCATGCAACAGCAGCAGCAAGCCAGGCCCGGCGCCCCGCAGCCCAGGCCCAACGCTCAGGCCCCTCCCCACCACCAGAGACCTTCCAGTCAACACGGTCACCATAAACAGCACCATCCCTGGCCCCCACACAAGTCCCACCATCCCAAACCGCCTCACGACCACAGGCATCACAGGCCGCCCATCCCCGGTCCATCAACATCCACTACCACCACGCCAGCACCTACTCATCCGCCCCCCACATCTCAACCCGAAGTGGTTCCTCAAAGAACGAGGCCACCTTCGTTATTCTCGCCTGAGAATGCGACCACTCCCACCGCGGCGGCTGCGGCGGCTCCCAGGAGGCCGCAGCCCCAGCAGCCGCCCCCGCACCGACCTAAGCCCGAGGTCAGGCCCACCCCGCCCCCCGCGCCGCAAGTACCTCAGCCCCCTGTACAAACACAAGAGCAGAGGCCGCCCAGCCCGCACAGAAAGCGGCCGGACCCCACGGCGGCCATCAGAGAAATGCAACCGCCGGCAATACTGTCCCCATTCTCCTCTCCTCCCTCTAAAGAAATGCCGAAGCAGCCGAGACAACGGCTGCCTTCGTCCAGTTCCGAGCCAGAGCTAGTGCCCGTCGTCAAAAAGATTGAGGACACACCCGGGTACGAGAATGTTATACGCGACTCGCAGAGGGGCACGGCGATCAAAACCAGGGCTCCTGAACGGAAACCTGAGCTGCCCACTAGGCCTGTTAACGGCATCGAAACTGATCCTACACTAGTATCGAATTTACTGAAGGAAAGTTTAGCCAAACCAGCGCCTATAACGGTGGCGACAGAACGCAAGTCTCCCGAGGTGAAGCGCGAGCCGCCCGCGGAGCCCCCTCCCGCGCCCGTCCTGCCTGCCCCGGCGGCTGTCGAACCCCCTCCCCCCGTAGAAGAAGTGCCCGAACACAGGCATAAGAAGGAAAAGAAGAAAAAAGACAAACACAAACACAAAGACCGGGACAAATCGAAGGAAGAGAGAAAGAAACACAAAAAGGACAAAGAGAAGAGGAAAGAGAGTCCGCCCCCTCAGCCGGTAGAACCGCCGCAGCAGGACGGGGCTCTGAGGATAACGATACCTAAAGAGAAGTTGTCGACTAGTCCCGGTCTTAAGATTAAGATTCCTAAGGATAGGTTGGCGGCGCCGCCACTGCCGCCGCAGCCGCAGCCGTCGAGCCTGAAGATCAAGATATCCCGCGACGTGCTCGACGCGTCCAACAGGAAGCGCAGCGCGGCGCAGGAGCCGCCCGCCCCGCCGCACAAGCTGGCGCGGCACAACGGAGCTCCCCACCACCCTAAGGTAGGCAACTGGAATGTTCCCGTCCCTTACAGACAACCCTTACCTTACTATATGGTACAACCGCCCCCGCCGCTGTATTACGGCATCGGTATGGACGGCTATTACTACGGCATGGAAGGGTTCATGTACCCAGGGGCCTGCGTGCCGGGCCCCCGGGTCCCGGGTCCCAGGCCCCCGGGCCCCCAGCCCCCGGCCGCGCAGCCGCCCCTGCCCGCCATGCCGCCCCCGCCCGTGCCGCCACCGCCCCCAGAATAGTGCCACAAACTAGTACCTTTAAGTAGTCATTGCTATATAGTTAAAATATTTTGACTGTTTATATGTGTTGAGCTGTGTTTGTAGTCAGATTTGTTGGGACACTACTGGTTTTTATTTTAAAAAGATATTAAAGCTACAACAAAATCAAAAGAAAATAGTTCTTATTAATGGAGAAAAAAAACACTTTAAATATACACAAAATACTGTATTTTTCTATATTGTGGTAGTTTCGTAACATATCTGACGATAAATTTTCAGATGCAAGGTTGAATTTTCCATACATATTGTTGTATTCGCATGGTGTTTCAAATGTTGTGTTTTTACTATGGGAAGATTGGTAGATTTAAGATATTGTCGGTCTAATATGAGACTGTGTATAGTATATAGTAATTCTACTAAATGGTAGCTTTTATAGAAGTACTGAGAGATGTTTATATTGAATGTTTTTTCATATTCAACTTATGCTATTGAGAATATTTACGTTTTGAAACTACTGTGACCATAGCTAAGGTAAAAAAATATAACAATATTAAAAATAGTGCAGCTGTTTAGGTGTTCGTTTTTGAGACAAAGAGACATACAAAATATAGTTTTTAATACCTGAATTTTAAGAAAAAAATCATTTAAATATTGGAAAACGTTTGGTCAAAGCTATGGTTACAGTGTTTGTCAAAAAAGAAGGAACATATTTGCCAAAATAGCTACTAGAATTTATAAAACTATTTACAATATAATAAAATGGCAAAAACTATGTATACAATGTTGTCGAGCTTTTGTAGCTTATGTACAAATTATATAGGACTGTACCACTTTTACAGGGCGCTTAAAAATATATATTTACACTGTCAAGCGTTTTTAGGAGAACAAAATATTACCTAAAAAATACAATTAAATATTATATATATTATATTCTGTCATTGAACATCTTCGGCAGTCGGAAGCCAGTAAGTCTGACAAGCAGTTTTACCAAGGGGTACTGGGTTGCCCGGGTAACTGGGTTGAGGAGGTCAGATAGGCAGCCGCCCCTTGTAAAACACTGGTACTTCGCTGCATCCGGCTAGACTGGAAGCCGACCCCAACATAGTTGGGAAAAGGCTAGACAGATGTTGATTTTATATTCTAACTAACTAAGATTTTATATTATATTCTAACTAAAACCGTTTTAAGGTACGCTTTATATTAGCGTAATTCTAGTACTATTTATCTTAAAATATAATTCAAATTAATATTCATACCAATTTTTTAAAGGACATATCCAAAAAAAAAACTTGTTCTTCTAAAAATGTTTGACAAATTATATTATAAAAAACTTATCTGTACTGTAAATGTTTACCACTGTTTTATAGAAATATAGTTTATTGCTATAATATATGGGTTGACTGGTAAATAGTGGCCGATACTTAGACACGTTATTTTAATTTTACCCATGATTATTACCAACTTTTCCAAAGAAAGTTTTGTATATAGTCATAAGTTTTATCACAAAATAATAAAAAAAATATTGGAAAAGTTGTTTGAAATTATGAGTACAATAACATATTCAAGTGTCGGTCACTAATTCCCGGTCACCCTAAACAGTTTGACAGCTAATATATTTATAAAATATATACCATATACTACTCATAATAAATATATTTACAATTTTTGACTCTTATAGTAGATACATCACATTTTGTGATATTTTTATTTAATCTTAAGACTTAAAATATATACAATATGTATGTACGTAATGTTAAAGTGATTTTTCTAATGTAGCATTCCAAAAACGGACTTCAATTTTAATTTGATAATTACTATTTATTTCTATAGATTTCTATTGCTCTAAAAAAAATTTTATTATGGTTATTTTTTCTTGAGAGTATAGTTTTCTTAAAATATATTTATTTTATTACTGTTATTCATTAAGTGGTTTACAAAGTTGCTGACTCGAAAATATATAAGTAAGCGACTATCTGAACACATTACCATTTCAGCTTTAATTATGTTTTTAGTTAAAATCGATTTTCGTTAAGCTTAAAGTTGACTTGTTAATTAATATTTTCTAATTTTAAGTTGTAAAAAATGTAAATAAAAATAAATGCTTGCTCAAAAATGATCAAAAAGTAAAAAAAAAAAATATTACAGGGTTTATCCTTAATGTTCCTTAAAACTTAAGCTTTTTATTTCGAAGCGAAATAGTATTATGGAATTGCTATTTTTATACAAATGTTTTCTTAGATTTATTATTAAAAAAAAAGAAAAAAAAAACCTTTTGTCAATTATTTTTAAAAAAGCTCCTATGGCAGTCTTTGATAAAAACTATTAAAACTTTTTTTTTAAACCAACTCTTCTACTATCTATGAAAACAATTGTATATTACATAGTTTTTTAAGTGTTTAAAATAAAAATACGAAACATCTGATTATGGTGCCATTGTTGTTACCATTTTGCTAAAATAGGAATAGTTTTTTTTTATATTTTCCAAAACGAGAGTACTTAATTACTTGTTCATGATATTTAATTATGACAAGAAATATCTACCTTAATTTTTGTATGTTCATAGTTTATTTTAGTTATATAAAAAATATTAGTTATGATTTTCTCAAAAAAATATGTGTCAATATTTTTTCGAATTTTCAAGAAACTAAAATATATAAAAAAATCCTCACATTATCACTATTTTTAAGTTTTTAGAGGCTAATTCAGTAGTTCATTTTTTATATATTTTATTTTCTAGAAAATTCGAATTGCATTTTGTTGATTATAATCGTTTTATTACATTAGGCGTGCAATTTATGTGAATATTGGCAATATTATAAGTACATGGTGTTTTTTATTATTTTTTTTTATTAAAATATTTTTTTTCTAATCTAATTAGACAAAATTGACATATAATAGTGACGGTACATATTGATTTATTTTTATATTGATTTTGTTAACTTTTATATCAAAAGTTCAGCCGTAATTCAACACCAATAAATACAAAATTATTTTAAATCAAGCAAAAAGTTCTGAATTCACAGAAAATCAATGCAAATGTTTTTTTTTTTTATATTTATGCAATGTGTCGAATTATGTCTTAACATAGAAATACTGAGATTACCATACTTTACGAATTTCATAAATATAATTGTGAAATAGCATAACTGTTTGCATAAGTTGAATCTAACGAATTTATTATGTTTTCAAAACGATTTTATTTAATTAAAAAGTATGATTTCGTAATTTGACGAGTTTTGCATTTTATTTAAAATTTTAAAATACCAGTACACAATTTTAACTTTTATAAAAAAAAAAAACATAGTTGACGATGTATGTTGCAATTTTATTTGAAAAGGCTTTTGTGAACATTCTTTGTATTTTTTAAAGAAAAGTACGGATGAATAGATTATTTTATTCTTGTTTGCATTGAAATGGTGAAGGTGTCATCCTAACATAAGATTTCACCAGTATCAATAAATAATCGAAACAAAACAGTACAATTTATAAACTGTTTTTGGCCGTGGAAGGGACAACGCAAAAAAAACTTGTTCTGAATAACTTTCCTTTTCCTATCTGGTTTTCAACCGACCTTAAAAAAAGAAGGACCTCTTTCGATTGGACCGCGTGTATTTTTCATTCTCATTTTTTTTTCTTGTAATTTATAAAATACACACTTTTTTACTAACTTTTTTTTTTCTTGTTATTATATTGAATAGGTTTTTATTTCGTTGTTCTTTCTGACAAGCATATCATGATGATTCTGACTTTACTTGAGCCTTAACAAAATATCAACATTAAAATATAATTACACGAGATTCGCTACCTCTGGATAGGTACTTGTTAATTCGAAATCGAAATATTCCTACAAAAAAAATTATGTGCTATCCGGATGTAGAGACTAATGTTTTTAAATATGATATAAAAACAAAATTAATTGTTATATGCATGACGATGTGGCTTGGACATCGACGCCATGTTTTTGTCATTGCTCGAGTGTAAAATCGATCGATTTCTATAACTTATCTGTCTGTTGCCGATTTGAGATTGCATTTTGATATTAGCTCTCCATATACATACCAAAATTTCAAATGTATATCTCAGACAGATAGGTTAACAGACGATAGGTTATAGAAATCTACAGCAAGACATTTAATTGTTTCAACCTTTGGACGCAAGGGCGATGACAAAAAAGAACGGCGTCAACATTTCACTGATCTGTCAAAAAGCACCGTTTCATTTATTATTTAGCTGTTATATTTTGTTTTACTATTTTTATAATAAAAATATAATTTCCTTTGTTTCTTTTTTTGCTTTTTTTATCAATAATAGTCTCTAATTTCTGTTATTTTTTTTGGACGTGACATTTTTTTGGTTTCTACTGTTCTTTTTTAATAGTGAAATTAGAGATGTGTTCATTTTGTGTACATTTTTTTACCATGTGAATGAAATGTCTTGAGTAATTCTCTGTGTAACTTTTTTTTTATAGATGATGACATTTCTGTGGTTGTTGTCTTTTCCAGCCGAAAGACTGAACATCATTTGACAATGTCTGACGGCCATTTTGATTTTTGTTTTCAACTATTTTTGTCACGTACTATAATGGGATAAGTCTGACTATTGCGCAAAAAATTATCACCATTGCGCAACATTTGCGCATTGTTGCGCAAACGATTTTCAGTTTATTTCTTTATAGTACAATAAAATTAGTTGAAAACCATTCGATGTTTAAATGTAACAGCTAAATGATAGCTTGCGCGCAGCTGTGTATATCGTGACTCCTGGGGCTCGGGACTTTTTTAACAAAGAAATTGCGTACAATTTTTTTATTAAAAAAGTCCATTCTGGGTTGCAAACGCACATTATTCGCTGGGAACCCTCGCTTTTTTAAAAACCCTGGTGGCGGGAGGCACATAACAATTCGGTTTAGTAAATGAATTTTAAATCAAAATTCATTTAAAAACCCGAGATGTAAATGTGTAAATAGAGCACGCAGCGGTGGGATTTTCTCTCTCTTTTTATCATTTATCTTTCTTAGCTTTTTTTTTGGTACAACCAATTTGGTTTAAAGTTATTTTAAGTTTTAATGTTAATACAGTCCCATCGCTGTGCGTAGCCCTTGCAGCCTCATTGGGAAACGACGACACACGGCTGTGCGCTCAAATCGTCGTACGGTTTGCAGGTCGTCGAACAATCGCTGGGGAACGGTCACAAGTGACGTCACAACCCCGCCAGCGCTGCGTGTGTCGACGTTCCTCAAGAAAACAACTATCGGACCTCAGTAGTGTAGTGTAACTACAGTTTAAAACCTTTTTTTTCACTGTTTAACTGATTTTTTCTCTTCTTTTGTTTTTTGAGCGCGCGATTTTGGCTCAATTTTGTTTTAAATTCGAATGTTTGACGTTACCACAGAATAAACGTGTACTACAGTTGTGAAGCTAACTTTTAGCGTTCGTGAAAATGTCACTCACACACGCATGTGCATCGACGAGCTTTTAACCGGCTCTACCAGTGCTTGTCAGTACTGAGTGTCGTGCATCGAGCACATGCGTGTGTGAGTAACATTGTTACGAACGTAGTACGTAGCTTCACAGCCGTTTACAATGTATTTAAACTGTGGTGTTCCTGTCACTGGTCACTTGTAAATTAAAAAAAATAAAGCACTTTGTAAATAAATTGCGTGTGTTTAACAGACTGATTGATTTTCTTGGGAGCCAAAATTGTGTTGCTAGAATAAAAAAATGGCGGGTTTTAGGTGCGGGGTTGCTAGCTGTACTAATAAAACGGCATCTGACGCCGATACCCACCCTGCTGGGATGAATGGGCTTGAAATATCATTTATTTCAGTGTCGTATTTAACCGGTAATATTTTTTCTTTTTTTAAGAAGTGATTTTGTACAAAAAATAATGACAGATATCGTTAAAATGGGAAGGATTTTTCATTTATTTTTTTCGATTTTATTTCTTTAAACATACTGCTGTTGAACATAAAATACTTGAAATTATTATCAGCGTAATACGACACTGATTTAACAGTTTTCGACATTAAACCGACAGCCAACCGGTGGTTACACAAATAAAAAAATATGTAAATGAAAAATAAAACTGACAAAAAACAGTAACTTTCCGGTTGGCTGCCGCAAGTGACTGTTGTCTGTAAAATGGTGAGATTTTTTTTTAAAGATAATTTTATATGTAAGTGTATATTTTGTAGGTATTAGGGCCTGTCTAGATTTTTATAGTATTTTTCCTATTTCTGGCTGGCCCAAGACTAATCGTACGATGGGGAAGCAGTGACATCGGCGGATTTGAAAATGGAACTTACCAGAGACAAGCATCGATGACGTCACCTGTCATCTGTCAATGTCACTGCTTCCCGCATTGTTGAAGTGTCGATAAATTATTATATTATAGATGTCGATGCTCTACGATACAAAAGCTTACATTATGTAAATGACGATTCTTATGAATAATTCTGATTATAGTTCGGCCATTCAGAGAATGCGTTCCTGACACGTCGCGATTGAACTGACGACGTAACTTTGCAATGGCGTTGCAGTTACGATAAAAATATTTTTGCTGGTTGTTTACCGTTTTAACAATTGAGGAGCATTAAAACAACATTATTATATCAATAATCAATGAATGTAGTTACGTCGTCAGTTCAATCGCGACGTGTCAGGAACGCATTCTCTGAATGGCCGAACTATAGGTGTTAAAAAATAAAAAAATACAAAACAAAAATATTATGACGTAGCGTTGAGTGATTGGACGAATGAATTGCAAAATATTAATTAAAAATTAAAGCAAAAACGATGTATAGGTATCGAAAAGTTAGTTTAAGGTTTCGTTAGTTAGACAATTGTGAATTTTTAAAATAGTATCATTTAGGGTTGTTGCACACTGGCGATTAGTCGCTGCGACTTTTTCGTGCGACTTAGGTAATTTTCGAAATGGATGGTAATACTGTAAATTCAACGAATAGTTTTTAAGTTTGTGTTGTCTTGCATTTAGTGTGAAATATAAGGAGAAATACATTTTGTACAAGAAATATTCAAATTAGTATCATGTTCTTATTGGTCCCCTTTACCCTTTGGCTGTCTTATAAAATATTATAAAGTGTTATATAAAGCTTAATACATGCTTTAAATATTATCATAGGGCAAAATAATGTGAATTCGCTGTGTATAATTTTCATGGTATTGAAAGAAACTTAGTTTTTCTACCGCCACTTATCTTGTAAGGTAAATATAAAAAATATATATGACTAAAAAGTGTATTAGTTAGAAATGCCATTTGGAATATCCTATTTTCTATTAAACCTCTACATATCGTTTGTATGTATAAAATAATATTATATGTATTTCCTTTTTTCATAAAGTCTGGGCGACAAAAAAATCGCGCGAAAAAGTCGCGTGAAACGTCAACAGCCCGACTTTTTTTTAAATTAATTTTTATTTAGTTAGACTTTAGCGATTTGTTAAAAGAAAGTAATAAAAGTTAACTTGTTAATTTCTTTCCTAAGGCTAGGTATTATTGTAGGTGTACATAATTTTGTGTAATTTCAATTTATTGTAGTTGAAATTCTCTAGCCTTCGCACCTATTTCGTTTTGAAACTGAATCCAGTTTCCGAACGTAACCGCCAGTACGAACAAAGACCGTGTTTAGATTGCGCGTGGCCTCTGATTGGTTGATTTTGGTCACCTATAAAGTGTCAGTTAGTTATCTGATAGTTAGTGCCATCTGCCAGGTGAGCTGCTTACAATTTCTGCTGTCCGAGACCTGTGAAACAAAAAAGTTAAGGTTTATCTGTCAGATAGATGGCTGATAGGCTATCAGAGACTACCAGTAACTGGTTAATACTGGCCAATAGTGTCGCTAAACTCAATGGCGATTCGCAGCTAACTTCCATTCATACCTTAAAATGGTTTCTGCGCAGCTTCTTGCGCAAGGTACCGAGCTGCTATTATGTTTGGCGTGTATCGCAACGTGTACCTTAACGTTTTGTACTCAAGTGCCTTGCACGGTTGGGTCGCTGGGTTTTGTCGTGGACTGTGGACTTACCTTTATGTTGAGTCCACACAGAATTTGGTTAGACTGAAGAGTTTGTAGATGGGGTTCATTTTTAAATATGGGTTATAAAGACAGTTAATATTTATAACAATTCAGGTACTTTATCTGTAATTGTAAAAATGGTTGTCCAACAATCGCCGAACAGTTGCGCCACAGTCGTCCCACTATCTAAACACGTTCAAATTTAGTCAATGTATTTATGAAAAAAAAAGTAATTTTGTATTATAAATATAATAATATGAAAACAATATTTAAGCAAAGAATCGGCCAGGTTTCTTAATAATGCGAAAAATGTGATATAATAAACGTTTCGATTCAGGTAAATAATGGTTGTAAACTTATATATTGTTGTATTGTCTATACGTAAGTTGATTTTATAACTACATGGTTTTTAGTCCAGTTTTTAATGCGGGATTCACAATTTCAATTGCAGAACTTTAACAGATATAAACGAAAAAAAAAAATATAACAATAAAAGAAAAAAAATATCATCATATTTTTGTACCAATAAACCATCATTGGACGCTTTTGGAATTCTCTTATTATTTTGAATATTATAAAATACACTTATTGCTAAACCACACGTTCTATAAATTAAGTGTAAAAAAAACACATACACTAACTTATTATCACCTCTCCCTCACTCAATATAGGTTTTTAAAGAAAAAATATTTCCGTATATAAAAAAAACTGGACTAAAAACTACATTAACCCAATTCTTACCCGAAAAATTGTCGTAGAATAAAGCTTTCTACGGATAATTAATGTCTGTAGCTTTTTGTAAAGTTTGCCTAAAAATAGTATCTGAAAATGACTGAAGATAATATCATGTTCATAAAGTAATATGCATATAGATCTCAGTCAAGCAGGTACTAATACGTTTTAATACTTTCCAAGTGTATCTTGGACACAAATGACTGTAAAGGTGAAGGAAAACATCTTAAGGAAATCTGGACTTTAAAGTCTGAAATCGCCAACCCGCTTTGAGCAAGCGTGGTGATTAACGCTCAATCCTTCTCTGTATGAGAAGGCAAGAACATTATTTAGGAACCAGAAATAATGAATCGATGTTTATCTAGCAGACTCTGTATGTGCATATTTAAATGTTAAAAGGAGGGAAAGACAAATACCCAACTTGAAACAAAAATCTTAGACTAAGGGAAATAAAATTGTGTTATGTGGTTTAATCACCTAACAAGCCCTAGTGTCAGAGTTTCCTCAACTCCGCCTGACGGCCTCTGACGTGGAATTGTAACAACGACTGCTATAGTTCGGCCATTCAGAGAATGCGTTCCTGACACGTCGCGATTGAACTGACGACGTAACTTTGCAATGGCGTTGCAGTTACGATAAAAATATTTTTGCTGGTTGTTTACCGTTTTAACAATTGAGGAGCATTAAAACAACATTATTATATCAATAATCAATGAATGTAGTTACGTCGTCAGTTCAATCGCGACGTGTCAGGAACGCATTCTCTGAATGGCCGAACTATACTGAGTAGCATTCGGGAACGCCGCCGACACGTGCCCTCCCAGGGACGTATTCTATGTTCTCAATATAAAAAGGATATTTGAATAGAGAAAAGGTGAATTTTACAAAAGCTACAGACCCCAAGCTTACATTATAATGTTTATATAAATATATACTTGGCAATACTCAATGGTTTGCGTAAAACGAAATGTTTTAAACTGCTGCTCGTGTAGACAATTTATAATAATCAGCCGGAGATTTTGGGTGGACTCGTAAAGGGAATGTATCAAGTTATCTAACCTTCCTATGTTGAAGACAATGTTTGTTTGTATGTTACTCTTTAACGGTGAAACTACTGCACTAATTTGGATGCAACTTTGTTTGGAGATAGATGTTATCCGCACGCTTTATGTAGACATTTCTTCAGTACGCGAGTGAAACCGCGGTGAACAGCAAAAATATATTTTTAAACACTGAAAAAGTTTTCAAAATGTGACTTTAATTTGTATATGCCATTATTGAATAACAAATATCTACAAAAATGTCGCTTCAAATATTATCCATACAATTTAACGATGGATTTCAATAACCAATCTATCCGCTGATTTACTTAACGGAGATAGAAATTTGACATAACTCGTATGGGGCTTATGACAAAATACTATCTTCAGTAAGCAAATAGATTAGATTATTGAAATCCACAGTTAATGCACAATGTTTGGCTTCAAAGGTCTTGCAAAAGAATTGTAATAAAATGCTCACGCAACTTTGTGACGCTGGTTAAAAAACGGCGAAATATTACTTATATGAAGGTTGTATCAGGATATTGTCAAGAAATGTATTGTAAATGTGATAAAAACAATGTTTTCTGATTATGCGCGAATGCTATTTAAACGAAATAAAAAATTTCGCGTTGAAAGTATTTTGTTTCTCTCCTTTTGAAGACCCCTTTTTACCGACTTCCCAAAGTGGAGGTTCTCAATCCAGATGTTTTATTTTCTTAATTTCCAATATTATATATTGTCGTACAAAATTACACGACTTACTACTACATGACTACGAAACTTGTATGACTATAATATTGAGAAATAGGTTCTTCAAAAATATATGAGTTCACCCAAAGTCAATATAGCTATTTTAATAAAAATATATATTATTATAACATTTAAGCAAACTTAAGACTTTTCCAAATATTAAATGTATTATCCAAAAAAAACTAAATCATATTTATGAAACAATATAATTAAAATTAATGGGATAGGATTCGCCTCCTAGTTTTTAGTTTTGAAAAATACTAGACGGTTAAATTTTCCTGCACTTTTTTCAGTATTTTTATAGCGAAATTGTAAATACCCTACATAGCTGAGAAATTATTCAATTACCACAAAAAAGAAAAAAACATTTTGCGGTCTGGTAACAAAAATTTCGTAATATTTTTTTTCCTAAATAAAATTAATCAAGTTGCAGGAAATATTTTTTATTTTTTAGTTTATTGTAACGAATTATTGGCTGGATTTTTTTCACACGAGCAAAACTTTTGTCTCTCCTTATCGAATATCTTTTATTCTCTTATTTTAACCTAATATTAAAGTAAAATCTTTCTGCAGTTGAATTCTATAAAACCGTTTACCTACCAGGCTGAAAAAGGGGTGGTAAACGTGCATTTTATAATCCTGCCCGGTTATTGCTACCCATGGAGAACAAAATGACTAGATGTTAACGCAAAATCTAAGAAAGTAGCGCGCCAAAATGCGGGCGTTCGGTTGACAAGGAACGTTAAGAGATCCACCCTTACATGCTTTTATGGAACACCCATTATTTTCAAAATTAAAGTACCAATCTGACAGATTGGTTTTGATTTGACAAGGAACCCGAACGTCTCGTTAGTTCTAGTAACTGATCACATCTGCCGTACGTTGCTTGTCTGTCAAGCAGGTGCCTGACCTGCTTTATGGTAGCTTCGCTATCTTTCTCCTTGTTGCTACCATTCTACAAATTAAAATCATAAATAATGATCTATTGTAGAGTTCTCCAGCCAATTCGAGCTTCTGTGAAGACCTTCAAATCAGTTAATTTGATCCTTTTCATTAACATTTCTCTCAGGAAATCTTTTTAATCGCTTTTCTTAGTTTATTTCTTCGCACCCTTATTTAGGTTAAGATATTTCTGAAATTCATTGTCTTTACCTACGTTTTAAGGTGATTTTAATATAAATGGGTATCTTATACTGTCTATCCTGTACTGATAAACAACATACACCAGTTGGATTGTTCCTCTTTTTCAATTACTTATTATTATTATTTTTCTTCTATAGTTACAGACACCAACCTCTATTCGTCAATTGTTTTCAATAGATTTTTAATCTTATCACAATAGTGGTAGGTTAACGTTCGATTGGTAAAATTTGACAGATTCGGGTAGGTTGACCTGCTGGTTTCTGTACTTTTTTAGGAGATCTACCTACATAATTATCTATTCTATTCTAAGCTGATTTTATTGTACTTTTATTATCTCAACGAAACAAACGCTTTTAAGTCGCAAAGACACTTCTCCTGCAAGAAAAGTTGGCAACACCATATCCGTCATTTTGTTTTATTGCGAGTTTTAGGCGCTAAACATATTGCAAACCATTTGGAAGTAAAAAAAAGTGTTTTAAATATAATTTTAACACTCTCCCTTGTTTTAGATGATTATTTATTGAATGACTAGTTGGCACTAAATTATTGTAGTAGGTACAAATCACGTCAATATCGTGTTTTTTTTAATATGATTAGGTCATTGGTTTTTGAATTGGCAATGACGCGCTATGACAAAACTACTCGCAATAATTTTTTTTAAATATGATTAAAGAGGATAACTAGTGGGATTAATTATAATATTTTAATTAGAAAACATTAAACAACTTGTGCGTTGCATTTTAAATCTTAGGATAAAGTTTTAATGTTGGTCACCCGACCTTTTTTCATCTAATTGTCTGTTAATAACTACAGACTAAAGCCCGGGTTCACCAAAAACATAAAACGTCCGTTTTTTCTTAAAGTAACTGTTAACTTTGAAAAATACACGTGAAAATTCATTGCAAACAGTTCTTTTAAGAAAACTGACATTTATATTGCCTATGGTCTCGGGTCTAACGAGTTTTTATTTAAACCTATTAATTATTATTGATGTTTAGTTTTTTTCCAAAGATGTATGCTCTGGATTATTTTTTTAGAAAACTTCGGGAGGAGTGCTGCCAATAATGTTGTATATATAGTTTTTAATGGAAAATAAAAGCATTCTTTCTGTACTTTGTGTTTTATTGCCATTACTTATTAAAGTTAAAGATGTAGGTACCTACTTTTTAATCCTTCGGCGAGGAGGAAACAGAAACAAAAGTTTTAATTAATATAACACTGTAATAAGTACCTATATAGTGCAATATTCTTAAAGTAGGTATAAAAAGTGTAATAACTGTAAATTCTCGATATTTGTTCGAAATTGAGTACTTGGAGACAGAAAGACCGTGTGACAGGCACTGATCCAGGGCGGATAAGACGCCATCTTATCTACATTTCATCGTTTCACCCTAAACTATATTACAAGCAATTAAATGAGAAATAAAATACATACTTTGTTAATAAACAACTTTAGATTGGTCCTAATGAAACCATTTAAGTATAGTTTTCAAGATTGGCAAGAACACTAGTAAAATGTGGGACTTCCAAAGACATAAGGTTTCGGCCTCTGATATCCGTAATTGTAGTATCTTGGTTGGTTCCTAGGCTGAGGGCGACGATATGGTCTTGTAGGTCCTCTCGGTCTATTCGGTCTACTGGGTCTTTTCGGTCTACTTGGTCTATTCGGTCTACGAGTAGTCCTCTGTCTATTGGGCCTCCACGATGCTTGAGAACGTTGCCTCTCATAAAACTGTTTCATAGCTCCTGCTGTCAGCACGGGTGGTGGATAAGGATTTTGAATTTCTGAAAAAATAGAGATTTTTAGTTAGTATGTATCTAGAAAAATGAGGTCTTGATAAATAGGTTGGCTCTAAGTTACGATGTGCTGTCACGGTCGGTTCATGGATGTGAGGATTTTGAGCTTAGGTAGGGATTTTGCTGCATTGTTCTTTAAAAACACGTAAAGTTGGAACTTAGAAGCTTGGAAGATTGAACTATTGAAGATGATGCCCTCCTGGCCGATTAACAACCACGGCGGTTATTCTCATATAAAGAGATCACTGATCAGCCAGGTACACAGTAGGTACATACTAAACAAGCATGTTAGGTGGAGTGATGACTTGCGCAAGACGGCTGGCAGGAGCTGGATGCGAGAAGCCGAAAATCGATCTCAGTGGCGTGCACTTGGAGAGGCCTATGTCCAGCAGTGGACTGCGATAGGCTGATGATGAAACAAGCATGTGCGCAGACACGAGAGCACTCTATTCTTTCACTCTCATAGTCCGATGGGGTGGAAATCAGTGAGGTCTCGAGAGATATCAGACGCAGGACGGACATTAAGGGTCAATCCAATATATAAACCTACATAGAATATATAAGTACATTTATAAACATTTTCATAAATAATACTAATAGCATTACAAAATAAGTTGAATAAAACAACTACTTATAACTAGTAATAAAAAATCTGTGATACATAATCTAAATAAAATTAGCGTCCTCCTCTCTTCTACGTTGCCGTGCCCTACAGGGTCCATACTGTACTATATTATTATGTAACACCTTTAAAACATATGGAGTGCAATAAACGTATTGAGTATTGAGTATTGAGTATCCCCACTGAAAGAGCAGCGGCCGGCAGCGGCCGTAAATGCAAGTGATTGAGCGCGAGCGCGGCGGGCCGCGCGGCGCCGCGCTGGGCCGCGCCGCGCCGCGCTCTTACATTGTTCGTGCTCTTACGGCCGCTGCCGGCCGCTGCTCTTTCAGTGGGAATTGACCCTAGCTTGGAAGATTACTTGGTACCAGGATTGCGAAGGTCTGATAGGCAGTCGTTAGTCATAAATACTGGTAACTTAAGCTTAGCTGACCTCAACATTTTTCATAGAGACTTAATGTACATACCTCCTTCTCTAGGTGGCCTGTGAACATACTCTTGAACCGACATCTCGTTTCCATTCCAAGTATGATACCTGGGTTCCGCAGCCACCAAATACAGCAAAACACACGAAACGAACAATATTTTCATATCTATGATGTCACAGAACATATGCGTAGGCGCTTGGTAGGTTTCAAGTCACAGCCGAAGTTGTGTGTTGACAAAGTTGCGCCTGCCACTATATAGGTAGGTGCTGACTGAAAACTGGGAATTGTTATTCCTGAAATAAATCATTACAATGGTTGATAGAAATTGGAAATAGATAAGGATGTTAAATAATAGGTATTGCGATGCTATTTATTTAAGTATTATCTGCTGTTATATAATTTTAAACAATAGGTATAAAATTGTAAACTGGGATGGTGTTCTAATTTTGTCTAGTCTTTTCCCTATAATGATTTGGTAGACTTCCAATGTACCTACATTACATCCCTATCTAATCGTAGGTAGGTATGCAGCTGAGTATCAGACTAGTGTTTATAAAATTGTAAGAGACGATTTTTAACCATCAATTAACTTCTAGTCCATTAATAATAATAAGTACCTAGTTAGAATTAAGTCTAGGTGGTAGGTAGGTTTTCTGAGGAATAAGTAGCGGTTTGACATCGGCCCTTAAATAATGTTGCTCAAAATAACTTCATCTCATTAACCTTTTTCAACCTATATGATGATTGGCTTCCAGTCCAGTCCAGTGTTTTACAAGGAGCGACTGCTTACCTGACCAGCTCCTCAACCCAGTTGCTTGGGCAATCCGGTATCTCTTAACGAGACTATAATAGTTGTCCGACTTTCTGACATCTGATTGTAAAGATGGTCATATAATGATGGTTGATTTCCACCTTCTCTGTTACCGATGTCGACTTTTTTATCAGGGTTGCGTGAAGAAGGTCCCTCTTGCGGCTAAATCCGCGAGAGACAGCTAATAATTTTATCCAGCCGTAGTTAGTTAACTAGGGGTCATAATGGCAAGATGGAGAAGCTACTGATAATTATTGACCTCAGAGATAGAGTTACAGGGCTGAACTTGGTATCGAACCTACACATCTGATTTAATTTTGTCTAAGTATTTATACAGCTTCTTTGGCATTCATAAGTAACTTTATAGTAATACCTAAGTAATAAGCATTAAAAAGAAGAATAGGACACCATACCCATTTATTTTGTCTTTATTTTAGCTAGATCAGTGTGGGTACTCATTTAGGTAGGCACTATTTATCATCATGGAACCGAATGAAACACACTACTTATTTACAGCTGACCTACGGTTTCTGCCTGCACCAGATCATCACTCCCTTCTTATGGAACTATTATATATTTCTATAGAAAAATCTTTAACAAATTATCTACACTAATATTATAAAGAGGAAAATTTTGTCTGTTTGTTTGTTTGGTTGTAATGAATAGGCTCATTAACTACTGGGCCGTATTTTTAAATTCTTTCACCATTCGAAAGCTACATTATCCACGGGTAACATAGGCTATATTTTATCCCGGTACGGGCAGTAGTTACCACGGGACGCGAGTAAAACCGCGGAAAAACGGCTAGTGCGTAATAAAAGACATCTGAATACATCTCTGTTACAAAAACAATTGCTTAATATACCTAATACATAACACTTTATCATGTAAAAAATTTTAATCAGTACAAATTATTTTGTTGAAGTGAACGACCACAGTCTCCAGTGATCTAATCGTCAAAAATGAAGTTCATTTATTTTCTTTTATTAATTGTGATTCTGGCCCTTTCCTACTGCGAAGCTAGGGGTATGTATTTATTTTTTTATAATTACTTGAAGATACAGGTATTATCGGTTCCACGAAAATTCTTAGAGTAATCAGTTTATTAGAAGCTATCCCATATTCCAATGGTTAGTTATAAAATTGGGAGCTTGATCACGTGGCCGTCAAAAAATTTGCGGTTGAGTTAGGTACTCTTATAATTTTCGATAAAAAACGATGCCACGATAATTTAGGTAGGTATTCGTTAGCTACGACAAAACTATTTTTAGTATGTTCAACTTTGTGAGACAATTAGGTACCTACTTGATCTAAATAAGGTACCGTATATACCAAATTGTGACTAACGTTCCATTTTTTAAATATTCCAAACAAATTACTGACTTAATTATTTTCAGAACCAAGATGTCTGCAACCCACGGACCCAGGAATTTGTTATGGACATGTGCCTAAGTATGTACCTACATCTTATTCATATATCATCTGCCTAGCCTTATCCCAACTATGTCGGGGTCGGCTTCCAGTCTAACCGGATGCAACTGAGTACTAAGTAGTGTGCCACATAGAGCGACTGCTTATCTGATATCCTGTACCCAGTTACTAGCCTATAAACCTACTTACAATTCATCATCATCATCATTTTTATCGTCCCACTGCTGGGCTGCGGCCTCCTCACACACGGAGAAGGATTAAACGTTAATAACCACGCTTGCTCATTGCGAGTTGGTGATTTCAGACTCTATAGTCCACGTTTCCACGATATGCTTTCCTTCTCCTTTTTATCAGTCATTGGGTGTCTAAGATATACTTACTAGAGTCAGCAAACCCCAGCAGGGAACGCCAGGGCCAAGGACTGGGGATTGTTCGAAAGAGTTAGGTACCACGGCCCTGGTACATAAAAAGAAGGAACATGATGGGTACTGACTAAAAGTCAGTAAGAGTCTGACACTCCCTCACGCTGCTAACCCACAGCAGGGGGCCATTTGATGATTTCTCCCAAAAAAAAAAACTACTTATTTACATTTTTATATTTTCAGGTATGCCTTCAACAACGAGGCTGAAAGATGCGAACAGTTTATCTACGGAGGTTGTATGGGAAATGACAACCGTTTCGATACGTTAGAAGCTTGTCAAGCGGCCTGCTAGGTAGAAGACAACTTTTATTTGTAACCTCGTCTCATATAGGTACATAGACAAATAATAATGAATTAAAATTTTCATTTTTAAACTTAAGTTTTATTTTGGTATAAAAAAATACATTTAAGCATTTCAGGTAAAACCCATGGAAAATGGCACAATTAAGTATTAAAAAAAAATAATTAAATTTACTTATTAAATACATTAGGGATTAAATGATTTAGGTAAGTAAAAAATAAAAGAATAAGAACGTCCGTCCTGGTAACAGACGGACGAACGGACAGCGAAGTCTTAGTAACGGGGTCCAGTTTTAGGTCGCGTTTCCACTGACGCGGAGCTGGGCGGAGAGGAGCGGAGAAGAGCGGTGAAAATTGGTCAGTGTTTCCACTGAAGAGGAGCTGGGCGGAGAGGGGCGGAGAGGAGCGCAGCTGGGCGGAGAGGAGCGATGAGTGGTCAGTGAGCGGAGCAGGGCGGAGTGGAGCATACTTTTGGAATCGCTCATTTTTGCACTTAGTTACACTCAATCTCTCGGAAAGACCATACGTCATGTTGTCGCTTAAAAAGAAAAAAACAATCATTTTATACGACTAATACAACTAACGAAGACAACTGACATACTGCACGCGAGTCACGCACCGCACCGCTCCGTACCGCTACGCTGTCCTCCGCTCTGCACCCCAATGCTCGCTGTCCTCCGCACTGCACCGCCTCGATGTATGAATATTCGCTCAGCTCTGCTCCACCCCGCTCGTACTGTTTCCATTGAAGCGGAGTGGAGATTTCAAGCATAGTCATTGGTCAATTTGTGCACTGCTAAGCTCCTCTCCGCCCCGCTCCGCGTCAGTGGAAACGCGGCCTAACCCTTTATTACCCTGTTACTAAGACTTCTTACTACTAAATTAAGATTTTTTACCCTTTAGGTATGGAACCCTAAAAAATTGTGTATTTCAGCGTACTCTACCTCTAACCTACCCTAGTTACCGGTGCCATTTTGTATTATTTTACCAGAATGTGCGAAGTATGTAGGTAGGTCTTGAAAGCGGGTAAATCCGCGGGAAACAGCTAGCAATTTTATACAGCCGTAGTTAAATAGTTAATTATTGACCATAAATATAACTAAAAAGTTACTGATTACTATTGTCCTCCGAGATAGAGTTACAGGGCCGAACTTCATAAACGGGCATTCCAAAAATATTATACCTACTCACCTATCTGTTGCTTTGGGTACTTAAGATATACCTACATTTGACATAACTTGTATGGGGCTTAATATAAAAAAGAGAAAACATTATTTTCGTTAGTTTGTAAACTCTCCGAAAGTGCAGAACCAAACTGAAAAATCTTTAACGGTTGGGAAGCCACTATCCTCGAGTAAAATATTGTTATCCTACAGGCAGTAGTTCAAACGTGACGCGAGTGAAACCGCGGGAAAACAGCAAACTCTAACTAATATTATAAATGTGAAAGTAACTGTCTGTCTGTCTTTTCTTCACGCCTAAACTACTGAACCGATTCGTGTGAAATTTGGTACAGACAAAGTTTGGAACTTGATAAAGGACATAGGATAGTTTTTATTACAAAAAATACAATTTATTCCGGGCCATGTATTGGTCAAACCAAAAATCTGCCGGAAGTCACTATGCCACGCGAACGAAGTCGCGAACCAAAGCTAGTAATAAATAAACGTAGACATCTAAATACAGCTCTGGTAAAAAAGCAATTATTATTGCTAAATTAAATACATTAGATTTCTTCATCAACTGTTTAAAATTTTAATCCGAATTTTAAGCAAACTGCTATAAGCCGTTGACGACAAAAATAATAACTACATAGTAGAAACATGAAGTTCATTTATTTTCTTTCAATTGTGATTCTGGCTATTTATTCCATTTCCTTCTGCGAAGCCAGGGGTATGTATATCTATTATATATATAATGGCGTCCAGCGTCGATTTCGACCACGGCGGCTGTTCTAATTAAGAAGATCAGCCCGCTGCGCAGGACATATTATAGTGCACGAGCATTTGCGCAGACACAAGTGCACTCACTATTCCTTCACTCTCATAACCCTCTGGGACGGCAATCCGACACGACCGGAGAGAGATCAGGCGCATAACCGACACCAACGTGTTCTCCGATGCACGGGTGAATCAATCACCAACTACTACATAATATTACTTCTATGTATACTCATATAATAAAGATATTTTTTGTTTGTTTGTTTGGATTCTTGGCTTTTTCTTATTGTCATGGCGGCGTCTTCGTCTCCCAAGTGTTCTGCTCCCTTGAATCTTCTTCTACCTACCTTAAAATATGGTACAAAATCGTTTCCG
This sequence comes from Helicoverpa zea, assembly GCF_022581195.2. NCBI lineage: Eukaryota > Metazoa > Arthropoda > Insecta > Lepidoptera > Noctuidae > Helicoverpa > Helicoverpa zea. The sequence continues at coordinate 3,047,870 of NC_061478.1, forward strand.
ATAACACACCTTTAAAATGTATACTAGCTTCCGCCAGTGGCTTCGCCCGCGTGGTGTGTTGATAAAAAGTAGCCTATGTGTTAATCCAGGGTATCACCTATCTACATACCAAATTTCAATCAAATCGGTCCACCTGTTTTTACGTGATTGAATAACAAACATACATCCATACATTCTCACAAACTTTCACATTTATAATATATATATATATATATATAAGTAGGAAGTAGGATTATGTAAATATTTTGTTCAAATTATTATTAACTTGATTATTTTCAGAACCAAGATGTCTGTTACCCGCGGACGGAGGATTATGTTTAGCACTCATGTATAGGTATTTACATATTTACAATACACATAAAATACTATTCTAGCAAAACAAAAAAAAAACACTATAACAAAATGGCGTCAAAAAATTCATCCCCATCGCTGTCGACTGGGAGCGTACCCAAGTGGCTGGTAGCATTACATTCTTGGATGACCATGCTGATCCTTTGTCCGAGGTAATAGCCAGCCTTTTGGTCACGGGAATCGTCATAGGTATTTATAACTAGTACCTAAATATTTTACCGACCCCTTAGAAATTGCCAACAATTTATTTTTGTTCTCCCAAAGTTTTATGCTTTTAAGCCCACCGGTTTAAACCATGCCAAATTACACATTAATATTGTTTTAAATATATTTCTAGGTATGCCTTCAACACGAAAACTGAAAAATGCGATAAAATTGTCTACGGAGGTTGTGGGGGAAATGACAACCTTTTCTACACCTTAGAAGAATGTGAAGCGGCTTGCAAATAAAAAAAATCTGATTTGCACAGATCTATTCTCCCTCACATATTGGGTGTGTCGTTCACAATCACATTAAATGAAATGCGTTAATATACTGGTTAATATACTGTCGATGAACACAAAGAAAAAAAAAACGTAAAAAAAAAAAAAAAATTTCAAACTAAGTAAATAGAATAAAAATGTGCGAAAATTAGAACACCATATAAAAGTCAGTCATTAAAAACAACTGAAATTCTCCCTTGAAAACTGACACCTGTCAACTGATCAAAACATTCGATACTCCTAACTTTATCTCTGCTTTACACATGATGTTGTAAATTATAAAAAGGAAAAATGACTCCTGTGGTTAAACCACTGAATGGATTAGGTTATTTTTTTTACGATTCGCCGTAGAATATCATAAAGTATATATATTTTTTTTTTTTTTTTTTTTTTTTTAATAAGGCTTACAGACTAATAACATAATATGTAACAAAAATATATTTTCCAGTTGCTAATAACAAGCCTCCACAGATATATAATATTAACGATGAACTATTGTAATGCCTGAATGTGTTTTTTCTTTTTTTTTTTTTTTTAATTATTAATATTATTTATTTGCTACGTGTGTATTTGAGTACCACCAGACAGTGCTTCATTCTCAAAAAATGATTTAGCTAAAAGTTTCTTTGCTACTTTCGTTTTAGTGCAAAATAAGTCAATATGCATAACATGCTCACGAGATAATTCATTAAAGCAACGAGCGCTTCTAATAAGGTAAGCATTACGCCTATAATTAGTGGAGGTGGAAGGCACACTCAGTAATGGCCTCCATCGCAATATGCGATAGGATTTAATGCGATTGTGTACGACACACCCGATATGAGATGATGATGATATGATTAAAAAATGTTATCTTAACTTGTGTTTTATTTTAACGTGATTTAAGTAAAATAATAAAAGAATAAGAACATCCGTCCGACGTCATCCGTCTGTCGTGTGTCGAAGAACGACGGAGGGACAGCGAAGTCTTAGTAACAGGGTCCAGTTTTACTCTTTAGGTATGGAGCCCTAAAATTGGGGTATTTTAGCTTATTACATTAGTGTAGCCCTAGATAAATCCTAGTTACCGGTGCCATTTTGTAGATATTATTTTGCCAGGATGTGTGAAGTAGATCTCTCTTGAACGCGGGTAAATCCGCGGGGGAAAACTAGTAAATATATACTTACAGTCGTATTTAGTTAACTAGGGAGCATTAAGATGACGATTATTATTAACATAACCGAAAAGTTACTGATTACTATTGGCCTCCGAGATATAGTTACAGTTGCGAACTTGGTCGTTACTTTATTAAATATTAACCAACTGACTGTACCGCGATGTTATACGGCAGAACTATTTTCCGCAATCGGGAAAAAAGTAGAAAATACAACAAATTTGCTCTGGATCCGTGATCGTGATCCGTGTAGTTACCTTTCATTTTACTCGGTTTCAGTTGCAGTGTTGGCGTGAAAGCCCAACGCAAATTCATCTACCTAGGTGTCTGTAATATTAGCAAGGACTGTAAGGATTAAGTAGTGGTCTAATGCTTCTTAAGCTCACAAGCAGGACCGACATTTACGTGCTCTCCGATGCACGAGTGTATCAATCACCAAATTCCAGGTTCCAGGCTTTGTGAAAACTTCTAAAACCTAATAAATAAATGAAGACATCTAAATACGGCTCTGTTAAAAAACAATTATTATTGCTAAATACATTACATTTTCATTAAGTGTAGAAAATTGTAATTCACAGTTTAAGCCGACAATTACCCATACGACGTTGACGAACACTATAATAACTACTTAGTAAAAACATGAAGTTTATTTATTTCCTTTTTATTGTGATTCTGGCTATTTCCTTTTCTGATGCTATGGGAATGTATATGGGTATGTATAATTATGGCGTCCACTGTTCTCATTTTAAGGAGATCAGCCAGCTGCGCAAGACATATTATAGTGCACGAGCATTTCACACAGGTGCACTCACTATTCCTTCACTCTCATAACCCGATGGGACGGCAATCCGACACGACCGGAAAGAGATCAGGCGCAGGACCAATATTTACGTGCTCTCCGATGCATGGGGTATGTAGGATGTTTCCTTCTGTATATACTTATATAATAATGAGGAGAAATTATAATTTTACATGTACCTAAGCTGTAACAAAACCTTTTCTTCATATGTTCAACTTTGTAATAAGTACAAATTATTAACTTTATTTTTTTTAGAAGCAAGATGTCTCTTAACAATGGACCAAGGACATTGCGTCGATCTCATACAAATGTACGTACATTGTAAATATTTATAAACTCTTTTCCGACCCCTAGGAAATTACCAAGAATCCATTTTTATTCTCCAACTATTTCATGCTTTTAAGCCCACGGGTTTAAGCTATGCGTTGATTGATCAATCAGTTTACTCAGTTATCCGGTTTCTTAATTTAAATACCATCTATCTAGCCTAACGAGTGGTTTTCCCCCTTAGAAATCGTGTCCATGAGAATTTTGGGAAATTTCGATAGGATACGTGCCATTCACCTGTCTAAGATATGATGTCCTCCTAGCTGATTATCGGCTACGGCGGCTGTTCTCATGTAAGGAGATTAGCCAGGACATATTATAGTGCACAAGCATTTGCGCAGGCACAGGTGCACTTACTATTCCCTCTCTCTCATAGCCCGATGGGACGGCAATCCGCCACGACCGGAAAGAGATCAGGCGCAGGACCGACATTTACGTGCTCTCCGATGCACGGGTGAATTATTCACCAACTTCCAGACTACGGGCTGCTTTGTGAAAGTTTAAGAAAACCCACAAAGCGATTTCAGCCCGACTCGAGAATCGAACCCGAGACCTCGTGCTCAGCAGCCGCACCTGCGACAGCTATACCAACGAGGCAGTTGATATTATATTAATGTAATATTTTTAAAAATATATTCTCAGGTATGCTTACAACAGGAATACTGATAAATGCGAAAGATTTCTCTACGGAGGGTGTGGGGGAAATGAGAACCGTTTCAAAACCAGGAAGGAGTGCAAAAGGGCTTGCTAGATCGACCACAAACTTATTTGCACAAATCTATTCTCTTTCTCTCTCATATATGAGATGAATTATTAAAATTTTCATTTTGAAACTTGTGTTTTATTTTAACACTAGCCGTTTTCCAGCGGTTTCACCCGCGACCAGTGGGAACTACTACCCGTACCGGGGTAAAATATAGCCAAAGGCACTCAGAAACATTATAGCTATCTATCAGTGAAAGAATTTTGGAAATCCGACCAGCGGTTCCAAAGATTATCCTCTACTACAAACTTAAAAATTTTACCTGTTTGTTATATTAGTATAGATGATTTAAGTAAAATAATTAAAAAAAAACCGTCCGATGCCAAAAAGCTGTAGATTGTTTGCATTCAGTATCGCTATCGCGGTTTATAAGATACCTGCCTGGTGATAGAAGAACGACGGACGGACAGCGAAGTCTTAGTAACAGGGTCCTGTTTTACTCTTTAGGTACGGAACCCTAAAAAATACTTGATTGAGAAGTATAATGCAAATGATCGTACCTTTTCAGCTAGGTTATAGGCAAATATTTTTTATAGATATGAATAATTAATAAATAATTTGTTATAGATATAAAAAATATTTGCATGAGACAGACGACCTTATAAAGGTCGCCGGAAGACGCTGGATGCAGGTCGCCTCCAACAGGTATCTGTGGAGATCTAAGGGGGAGGCCTATGTTCAGCAGTGGACGTCCTATGCCTGAGATGATGATGATGATGATGATGATGAGTAAACTATAAGTCGAATATAGTGAGACCATATATTGTAAGTATCTACCATATTATAATGTACCTATATTCGGGCAAATATATCAATTTCATTTCATTTCACTCTATTAGTGTTACCCTAGTTACCGGTGCCACTTTGTATTTTTTTACCAGAATGTGTGAAGTAGGTACATCTAGGACGCGGGCAAAGCCACGAGAAACAGCCAGCAATTTTATACAGCCGTAGTTACATAGTTAATTAGGGAGCATAAATATAACTGAAAAGTTACTGATTACTATTTTCCTCCGAGATAGAGTTACAGGGCCGAACTAGGTAGTTACTTCATTAAATATTGCTATTGGGGGCACTGGGGCTCAAGTCTGCTAAATTGACTTAAGTGACATCAAACTGAGGTTCAATCACGACTCAATTACGATTGGAGCATATTCTGCAATTATTGGTTTTAAATAAACGTTTTTATCTTTTTTTATGTTTTTTTTCTGCAATTGATTTATGATTGCAATACTATTGTTGAGTAGACTATCCTGTAGACTTATGGCAGACAAATATATAAGCAGCAGAATTCCTGCTATGGTCAAAACTTAAAACTGCTATTGAGATTCAATTGACACATTATTAACTTAGTAAAATTGAGCACCGTGCTGTACCCTGCAGTTCCGTCTACGTATCGGCAGAACTACTACTACGCAACCCACAAAGCGAGCGGGAATCAAATTCGAGAATTTGTGCTCAGTAGAAACATTTTTGCTACTTTCTTGGTGACGGTTATAAATAAATGTAGGAATCTAATACAGCTCTGAATGAAAAACAGTTATTGCTTTCTCTCAAAAACAGTTATTATTGCTAAATAAGTACATTACATTAAATAATTTTGATTAAGTATATAAAACTGTAATCTACAGTTTAAGCCCACAGTAATTCGACGTTGACGAGCACAATAATACCTACTTAGTAAAAACATGAAGTTAATTCATTTTCTTTTAATTGTGACTCTGGCTATTTGCTGTGCAGCTAGAATTATGTACATCGGTATGTTGTATTCAATTTACTTTAAACTGCGGGTTTTCATCCTTTATGTTATCAAAATAATCATAGAATAGAATAGATTTATTTATTTGCATAAAATGTAGGTTAATTTTACAATCTAATTAGCCGTAAAATTAATAAATTATAGATAATTGAATATTAAAAAAAAAAAAAAAAAAAATTACAATTAGGTGTTACAATTTTATTTGACCCATGTACATTCTGCCTAAATGGCATGCAAAAAATATGACTTAACTTACATAATATACATAATCATCATCCGAGCCTTTACCTAGTTATGTTGGGGTCGGTTTCCAGTCTAATCGGATGCAGCTGAGTACCAGTGCTTTACAAGGAGCGACTGACTATCTGATTACTTTCTAAGTATGTCTTAGACACCGATGACTGTGTTTCGGATGTCATGTTAAACTGTAGGTCCCGGCTGTCATTGAACATCTTTGGCAGTCGTTACGGGCAGTCAGAAGCCAGTAAGTCTGACACCAGTCTAACCAGGTTGCCCAGGTATTCGGTTGCCCGGGTAACTGGGTTGAGGGGGTCAGATAGGGCAGTCGCTTCTTGTAAAGCACTGGTACTCAGCTACATCCGGTTAGACTGGAAGCTGACCCCAACATAGTTGGGAAAAAGGCTCGGAGGATGATGACTGCCTATCTGATCTTCTCAACCCAGTTGGCCGGGTAACCGAATACCTGGGCAACCCAATACCCCTAGGTAAGACTAGTTTTAATGTACGCTTAAATGTTCACAACTACGCAACCGATTTTCATGCGGTTTTTTTTATTAGACAGAGTATTTTAAGACGATGGTTTATATATACAATAATATCCATTAATTATTGAGAAAATACTGTTATGCCGTGCGAAGCCGGGGCGGGTCGCTAGTATTGTATAAAAGTAAATTAACATTTTTATTTGCAGAATCAAGATGCTTACTACCCAAAGCAGCAGGACCTTGCCTGGCAATATATCATAGGTATGTAATAGCCGTTTTTCCACAGTTTCACCCACGTCCCGAGGGAACTATTTCCCGTACCAGTACTGGGATTCTATAAAACTCGATCAACAACTCGCATTTCACTTCGATTCGTAATGTCATTTCATACTTTAGGGGAGGTAGGGGAGGGATGGGCACTTTTTCACAATTTATTGCATAAAAAATCAGATTTTACAGATCATTATCAACTTTTATTGCCATTTCTTATATTCGGCTAGATATAATGAAAGAGCTTTCCTAAAAATTACAATCAGTTTCAACATTACGAGATATTTAAACGGTTTTATTTAGCTCACCCCGTTTGTTTTATTATTTATTCTTGGATCAAATTTAGTAATTCAAATTTCACCCTCTTCCTGTCAACCGATTGGTCTGAAATTTTGTATACACCTTTAATTAAATCCAATATGGCCGCCGGCACAAAATGGCACAGCCCCCTCAATATGGGTATCAAATGAAAGGGCTACACAAGTAGAATACTGTCAGCAACCCCAGCGGGGCGCAACAGGGCCAAGGCCTGCCTGCACGTCGATTCTATAAAATTCGAACAACAACTCGCATTTCACTTCGCTATTCACTCTCACTTCGCATTCGATTCAGAACGACCTTGATTTTGCATTCTGTAAACATCACCTAATCACTTGCGAAGTGAAGTGAGCTCGACATCGACCAATGCTGTGCTAGTGACTTCCCCACTCGACAAAATGTCAACCGAGATTAATCAGTTTTTAATTTTATCAGTTTTGACACAGAATTTTAGCTAAATATGATGTTTTAGTTATAATTTGCCTTTTTAATCAAATTTGCCTTTCTTGCTGATTTTGAGGAAACCTTATATATTTTTTTACTACGGCCGGATTGTTCAGAGCTTCCACTACTTCATTTATGCAACGAGATGCAGACGGTTGCGATAAATAAGTTCTGATGCCCTCTTTAATAACCTTCTGGTAACTGCCACTAGCCAAGAATGATAAAGTACATAGTATCTGTGAAACAATAAATCAATAAAAAATGTAATACCTACTTTATCTGGATTTAGTGAAAACAAAATTGAGACCAATTTGGTTATTTTCATGCTTAAGAGAATACCAATATTATAACTGAAGTACAGAGGCTTTTGAAAACATATCAGCTGGCGGGGAAACCACATAAAGGGAATACTCCTTATTAAGAACTAAGTGTTTTTCTTATTATTGTGTGCTTGATTACAATTTTTCAACTATAAACTGTGTCAATACTTACTTTTACACGAGTTGTAAGTCCTTTGCCTCGACGTTTTGTGGGCTTTATCAGGGGCAGTAAATCAGACTCCAGTTGGTCAATTAGCTCCTTTGACAATCTATATATGCTCACATAGTCATCATCGCGAGTTAATAAAGGTAAACTACGAATTCTAGCAGATTGTTGACGCTTTTCTAAATTATCTAAAGCATGAGCTTCTTCTAATAAAGATTTAAGCAAAAACATTCTAGCCATCGTTAAATGTAGGCACTTAATCACTTTAAAACACTTAGAACTTTATTTAAACACTATTTTAAATATAATAGTCTCTAGATCAAGTTGGCAACGGTACCAGAAACAAGATTCTATAAAGGATTTTTCGCGCAGATTTATAACCTCACAAATTTTCACTGACGAAGAAAAGCCTCCCTACCATAGAGAGCATTGGACACTTTTGACTTAGTTTATGAAAAAAAAATCGGTAAAAAAACTTTTAAGTTAAACGGTTTTATCTTATGTGCACTGAAAACTAGAAAATAAAAAATAGTTACTTACCTGTCAACCTACGTAGGTGGTCCCGGTCATATTAGACTAAAATAAAAACGTGGGGCCCATTAACTATTGCTGTAGTACTCTCTTCTAAAGGTATAATAGGTGTGGATTGCATCGACTTACTATAATTGTAACTGGAGATTTTGACAATCAATAATTAATAATAGAAAATACACATACCTTTCATTAGTTTTCTCTTTATAACGATCCGAAACCGCAACAAAATATTTAAGTACTTTTACGAGTGTTTGTTCTTGACAACTCACAGAAATGACAGATAGTCTATGGATGAACACCGTTACCAGTCGGTAACGTAAACTACCCAATTAAAAAAAAACAAAACTATGATCAGAAATCAGAATAAAAGGACCCCCCTTTTATTCTGATTTGATAATGTCTCCCAACTGCCCATCTCTCCCCTACCTCCCCTATAGATAGACAGATTTTGACAAATCTGTCAAAATCTCGACTTTGATTTAGTTCAACTTGTCAACACGCTCGATAGTGAAGCGCTAGTGTAGTTTGACAATGTCAATCACGAAACTTTAAGGTAGAATTCCGTGGGTCGCGATTGTCGCAGCCGCGCGCGACAAAAGTCAACCTATGAAAATGTATGGCACCGCTGCCGAGGGCTGCGACAGTCGCGCGCGGACGACGAATTTCGTGAGCCGCTCGCGGCCGTACGCTTCTCAACATGGTCTAGCGCTTAATAACATCTATAGAATTTTAGTAAAACCAGAATTAAATTTTTGACAATGCCGCGAGCAGCTTACGAAATTCGTCGGCCGCGCGCGACTGTTACGGGCCTCGACAACGGTGCCATACATTTTCAAAGGTTGACTATTGTCGCGTCCACGGAATTCTACCTTTAGATCGAAGTCGAAGTGAGAGTGATGTCGAAGTGAGTTGTGATATTTTATAGAATCGACATGCAGGATAAAATGTAACTCTTGTTACTCGGGAAGAGTGTCTTTTAACAGTAAAAAAAAAATGTTCAAATAAGTTCGGTAGTTTTAGCGTTTAGGGTACAAACAAACAAAAAAAGATTTCATACATAGCATACTCTTTTGTAAGAGAATCTTGGTTAAGGACTTTATAGGAGTTTAAAAAACTTTTTAATAATGACTGGAATATTTTACTATCATCAAAAGGGTTTGCCAAGCATGACCAGGGCTAAGGGCTGTCGTTGTTCGAAAGAGTTACCGCGGCCCTGGTACATGGTAACATGATGGGTTTTAGTCAGTAAGAGTCTGACTTTCCCTCACACTGCAAACGCACAGCGGGAGGAGTCATTTGATGATTTCCCATAAAAAACTTACTACTTAACTTTGGTAAACTTACTTATATTTATATGTTGAAGATGTCCTCTTAGCCGTTTCCACCTGCGCAGGATATATTATAGCGTACAAGCATTTGCGCAGACACAGGTGCACTCACTATTCCTTCACTCTCATAACCCGATGGGGCGGCAATCCGACACGACCGGAGAGAGATCAGGCGCAGGACCGACATTTACGTGCTCTCTGATTTATATATCTATATATTTTCAGGTTTTTCTTTAATGTAACGTCTGGAAGATGTGAATACTTTCTCTTCGGGGGTTGTTACGGAAATGATAACCAGTTCTCAAAATACAGGGAGTGCCAATATGCTTGCGAACGAGATCATTATTATGACTAGCCTTTTTATTGAACAGGCATCGTTTTCTGCGAAATAGAGAGGAAAACATAAATTAAATTAAACATTTTAAAAGTAGTGTTTCATTTCTACTAAGTAACATAAGTTGCTAGAACTATCCCCTCCATTTTAGTAGGCACATTACCTAAAGGTCACATACAATCTTGGTACCTAGGACTCTTCTTCTTTCTCCTGCCCTGTTCCCAATTTTATTGGGGTCGGCGCAATATGTCATTCTCTTCCATTTTCCCCTGTCACTCGTCATACGACACTCACTCCCTTCCTATTCATGTCATCTTTCAGGCAATCCATCCATCTTTTCTTAGGTCTTCCTCTTCCTCTCCATCCATCTACATTCATACTTAGCACACTCTTTGTTGCATGCGTATTGCATGCGTATCATCCCTCCTCCTCCCATACCATGACAATTTTCTTGGTACCTAGGACATTTCACATAAATGCAAGTTTACAAATAAACTCCTGTGAATTAAATACCTATAAGTTTAAGTCTTGGTGGCCTAGTGGGTGAAGAACCAATCTCTTCATTAAGAGTGTGTGGATTCGATTCCAGGTCAGGCACCAACTTTTCATGTTAAGTTTTTAAGTTAGTATGTTCGACACCAATGATCAATGTGTTTCGGAAGGCACGTTCAATTCTAGGTCCCGGCTATCGTTGAACATCTTTGGCATTTGGCAAACGCTACGGGTAGTCAGAAGCCAGTAAATCTGATAACCAGTCTTTCCAAGAGGTATTAAATTGCCCGGGTAACTGGGTTGAGGGGGTCAGATAGGCAGTCGCTTCTTGTAAAGCACTGGTACTCAGCTGTATCCGGTTAGACTGGAAGCCGGCCCCAACACAGTTGGGAAAAGGCTCGGGAGATGATGATGTTTAAACTATTAAGTTGCTGTTAATAGATCTATAAGTAACTAGCTTTTGCCCGCGGCTTCGCTCCCGTCAACTGACTTCTCTACTTTACCCTTTTTTTTTATAAGAACCTTCTCCTGACAATAACGAACACAACAAAAAAAGAATTTGCCAAATTGGCCCAGGCGTTGTTGAGTTATGCGCTTACCAACACATTTTGCGATTCATTTTTATATTATAGATTATTATCCACATTCAGGAATTCGTTTCGGACGCGGATAAAATCGCTCGTTATGGCTTATACATTAAAACTAATATTAAAAATAATAGGCTGTTCCTATTTATCTATTAGGGATCTATCAGACAGAGAGCGGTCGCGAAATCAAGCGGTCCCTTATTAAATAATTAATCGTTAATTGCATTTAATAGACGCATAGCAAAACATGTCAGTTTTTGCTTACTGTAAAACCTATAAACGAGGAAAATAATAAGGTATTTCCAATTCTTAAATATATCCAGTAGGTAACTCAGATGACCAATAAATTAAAGATATAATTTTATGGTTTTTCAAAATGTCTGCTTAACTTTTTTTTTATTATGACCATGAATACCTACTAAGTAGGCACTATTAGGTAGGTAGAGTATTTTTTCGATTAACGAGCGATGACTGGTAACGGGAAATTCAAACATGAAATGCTTTTTTTTAATATATTTTACCTAAGTTAAAAAAAAAAGTCGTGGTGGCTTAGTGGGTAAAGGACCAGCCTCTCGAGTATAAGGGCGCGGGTTCGATCCCAGGTCAAGCAAGTATCAATGCAAGTTTTCTAAGTTTGTATGTACTTTCTAAGTATATCTTAGACACCATTGGCTGTGTTTCGGATGGCACGTTAAACTGTAGGTCCCGGCTGTCATTGAACATCCACGGCAGTCGTTACGAGTGGTCAGAAGCCAGTAAATCTGACACCAGTCTAACCAAGGGGTATCGGGTTGCCCGGGTAACTGGGTTGAGGAGGTCAGATAGGCAGTCGCTTCTTGTAAAGCACTGGTACTCAGCTGAATCCGGTTAGACTGGAAGCCGACCCCAACATGATTGGGAATAAGGCTCGGAGGATGATGATGATGATTTTACCTAAGTTGACATACAATATAAGATGATAATATACCTCGAAGCACTTTTAGATATCCTTTTTTAACTAAGAAAGTTCTTACAATTGCAATGCAATTCGATGTTATGTATTATAGTTATATTTTTCATTTTCACGTTTATTTATATTCATCTTAAATGGAATTGTCTAGGGCCTGAGAAAGGACATATACCTACTTTTTACCCGGATACGGAAAGAAGTTCGGAATACTGGTGGAAACCCGATAAAAATAAAGATTCATTTATTGCATAACTGTGTACATATTGATGTTAATTAAATAAAATAGATTAGCTCAACAGTCTATCCAAGTCGGACATGCAATACTAAAAGAACTATTATTCCGAGGATATTAATTGAGTCATAGTAGGTAAAATAATTATATATACCACAATTTTATTATATAAGTGTTAAAATACTATTACGAAATACCTAAGCAATAAGGAAACTATGGCTTTATACCTACAGCCTAAGTTGACCGTCAACATTTGTATGTCAGTTTTTTCAAAACAACTGTTAAACTGTTTACCTACTATGGATTGTCAAGTTCAAGAAGTTTAAAAAAAACCGGCCAAGTGCGAGTCGGACTCGCATACGTTTAATTGTATGGGAGTCCCCCTAATTATTTATTTTCTTCTAGTTTTCAGTATTTGTTGTTATAGCGGCAAGAGAAATACATCATGTGTGAAAATTTCAACTCTCTATTTATCTCTTTTATTTATCATCTGCCTAGTCTTTTCCCAAGTAAGTTGGGGTCGGCTTCCAGTCTTACCGAATGCAGCTGAGTACCAGTGTCCCACATGTAGCGACTGCTTATCTCTGAACTCCTCAACCCAGTTACCTGAGCAACCAGATTCCCCTTGGCAAGACTGGTTGTCAGTCTTTCTGGCTTTTGACTACCCGTAACGACTGCCGAATATGTTCAAATGACAGCCGTGACCCAACAATTTATCGTGCCTTTCGAAACACGGAGGAACTCGTCATGACAAGATGGTCACCCATCCACAGTCCGACAGGAGCAACCTAAACCTTATGGTCCATCTATTGGAGCGGCTTTGACTTGGCCACTTTAGAATTAGGTAACTTTAAAAATTGCAAAGATGTTTGGCCCGAAGTGCACGTGTCGTGTCGAAATTTTCTAAAATTCCCAAAGACATTTGACGGGGGAAAAACCGCTCGTTAATAAAGTAAATGACAAAATATGTAAGAGCTGCTACACACTGCAAACTTTTAGTCGGCCGATAGTTTGATCGGATAAATGAATCAGCATGGAGATGATTGGTAGTGCACATAATGTAACTATCAGGTATCTGACTAGTTCGACTTACTAAATAGTTAGAAACCAACCTCTCAAGAATGAGTATGTGTGCGATTCTAGCAAATACCAATGCAACTTTCTAAGTTTATATGTACTTTCCAAGTATGTACATATATCTTGGACACCAATAAATTAAAGGTGAAGGAAAACATCTCAAGGAACCCTGGACTGTAAAGTCTGAAATCACCAACCCGCATTGAGCAATCGTGGTGATTAATGCTCAATCCTTCTCCGTGTGAGAGGAGGCCGCAGCCCAGCAGTGGGATGATAAAAAGGCTGATGATGATGATGGAAACTGTCAGCCAACTATCAGCCAACAGTTTAGTCCGTAGTGTGTGGGGAAACTAGATAAAACTAGTTCTAAGTATGTGTGTGTGATCTTATAGTTCGGCCATTCAGAGAATGCGTTCCTGACACATCGCGATTGAACTGACGACGTAACTTTGCAATGGCGTTGCAGTTACGATAAAAATATTTTTGCTGGTTGTTTACCGTTTTAACAATTGAGGAGCATTAAAACAACATTATTATATCAATAATCAATGAATGTTATAATTTTGTGCCAAACTGAGTGTCAAATAACTTGGTAAACAATATTTTTCTAAATCTATACTGCGCTATTACAAGGTTATGTCAGCGGTTTATATTTTGTAGTGCTGTGCTAAAAATAACAGGCAAGTATCGTAATCTGTTCTTATACAGTTATAATATAAAATAATACGTTTTGATTTTCTTTTTAAGAATTGGAAAATAATGGACTATAAGACTTAATTATAACTTTTATGAAATATAAAAATAAAACTATGACCAAACCGCATTTTTATACTTAGATTAAAAATGGTAACCCCAAATGGCGTTATGGGCCGCCATTTTGTGACGCTAAAACAGTCGTCCGTTGTCGTTTCGTGCGCATAGACCACGTTTTTCAAGTGTTTTCGATCTGTTTTTATTTGATTACCCGGCTTTTGTTAGACCGAGATATCAGGATTGATTCTGTTATTGATAATAATATAATTATACATGTAGGCGAAGATGATGATGAAGACACCACCTCCTCAAGCAAATCGGAGTCTGATTAATATTCTGTTCGCACATTCAATTCAATGTACTTGTAACAAAGAATAAATAAAACAATTTTATTATATGAATATTACCTTTTTTTGGTTTCCACTTAAATAACTAAAATATAAAACAAATGATTCCGCCAATTTAAAACGAAAATAATCTTAAAATAATGCGGCGGTTCATTTTGAAGGAACGGTAACGAACTCAGTGTTATGTTGTGCCCATCACTAGTCGTGACTAACTGATAGGTGTCAGGAACGCATTCTCTGAACGGCCGAAGTATAGTTCATAATATTATGTATTTCCTTATATATAAGTATGTCATTTTATATAATTTGCCCCATATTATAAATGAGGAATAAATTAGCGATGATTAAAATAAGCTTGTAGATTTCTTTGACTCCAGTCTTTCGTTGTGAACGGACGTGTGACAATTTAAAAATGAAGTATTTTAACTTGACGGTTTTCCTTTTAGTGGTCTTTTGTACTTTTAATATGGAAGGTGAGTGATTTCTTTTGTTTTTAACAAGATTTTATCACTGCACTGCACTGCATCAGTGTGCATGTGTGTGCAACCATTTATATCGGGAGTGTCGTACCTAATCGCATTAACATAAATACGCTAATATACTGGTTAATATATGTGGAATGTCGATTAACACAAAAAAATATGAAAAAAAAAAGATTTTTTTAACAAAGTAAATATAATAAAAATGTGCGAAAATTAGAACACCATCTAAGAGTCAGTCATCACAAACAACTGAAATTCTCCCTTGAAAACTGACAGCTGTCAACTGGTCAAAACATTCGATACTCCTAATCTCTGTTTACACATGATGTTGTAAATTATAAAAACGAAAAATGACTCCTGTGTCAAAACCACTGAATGGATTAGGTTATTTTTTTTCAATTTGCCATAGAATATCATAAAGTATGCATATGCGATAGGATTTAATGTGATTAGGTATGACGCGCACCCTGTATAATGTGTAAGTACTAATATTACAAAGAAGAAAAAAATATATTATTGTTTTTTTTTTGTAATGGATAAGCTCAGAAACTAATGGACCGATTTCAAAAATTCTCACACCATTAGAAAGCTGCATTATCTGCGAGTATCTTAGGCTATGCCAATTTTTTTTTATTGTTTATCTTCTTTTATTTGTATTATTTTCTTGTGCACACTTTCTGTAATGCTACTCAGTAGCAGTCGTTGTTACAATTCCACGTCAGAGGCTGTCAGGCGGAGTAGAGAACACTCTGACACTAGGGCTTGTTAGGTGATTAAACCTGCAGCTCACTCGATAAGAAGAAGGTATTTGGTGTGAATAATAATTTTTTCTTTGTTTGCTTTTGTTGTCATGTTATAAACCTAGCTAAAGAGTTTGTTTGTTTTGTGGTTTGAATGAGCGCTTTTAATAAGGTGTAAGTTACTTCTTATCCAAAAGTCGTGGTGGCCTAGTGGGTAAAGGACCAATCTCTCAAGTATGAGGGCGCGGGTTCGATCCCAGGTCAGGCAAGTACCAATGCAACTTTTCTAAGTCTGTATGTACTTTCTAAGTATATCTTAGACACCATTGGCTGTGTTTCGGATGGCACGTTAAACTGTAGGTCCCGGCTGTCATTGAACATCCTTGGCAGTCGTTACGGGTAGTCAGAAGCCAGTAAGTCTGACACCAGTCTAACCAAGGGGTATCGGGTTGCCCGGGTAACTGGGTTGACGAGGTCAGATAGGCAGTCGCTTCTTGTAAAGCACTGGTACTCAGCTGAATCCGGTTAGACTGGAAGCTGACCCCAACATGATTGGGAAAAAGGCTCGGAGGATGAAGTTACTTCTTATCCAAATGCAGTGATTATTTCCCATGGTATGCGGGTGACTTATTCACATATATAGCTACCTAACATTAATCATGGACCACTACCTATTAGGGAAAACCGCATAACAATTAGTGCAGACGTTTTTGAGTTTATCGCCATCAGACAAAACGGTAAAACGGCTGAACTTTTCGAGATGAACTTTGGTATGAGGAAAGGTGGAAGTCGATTCTGAAAACGGGTAAAACAGCCACATGGATGGTTGATGTGATCTTCTATGGCCCATTTTTAGCGAGAACATTAAGGCTTTTATTAAAACAACTTACTATTTATAATTTACTTAAATATCTTTGAAAATTGAACGTAAAAATATTCATAGTAAGCAGTTGTTCTAAGAAAACTGACGTTTATGTTGTCGTATTCACTTCACG